>NC_072023.1:21044873-21644873 GCF_027791375.1 Indicator indicator
AAGGCATCTAATAGGTGGTACTTGGAAGACATTCTCAGCAAAGTACAGCAAAAATAAAAGTATATAAACTAGGAGAAGCTTGTTCATGAGCAAAGAGTCCAAGCAGAACCATTTTCCACTGGTGCAAGAACAAACTATATTGTAGACATAGCAGAGCAGAAATAAATTTTATTCTTACCTCAGGAACACCAGGGTGCAGGGCCTTCACACTGGCAGCAGGATCAATAATACTCCAAAGTAGTTTCTTCTTTTCTCGAGTCACAAAAGCTTTGCTGGTTTGTGGGTTTCTTTTTTTTTTTTTTTAATTCTTTTTTTCCTGAAGGACAATTAGGTGCGAATCATTTGGACATGTAAGACAGGTCTTCTGAGGGCTTTTTCAAAATGTGAATTAGCATCATAATACTATGATGTAGAGTATGCAAGCACATGAAAACAGCAAGAAAGACCTATACAGAGAAAACCAAAAAAATGCCATAGGCCTAAGAGACAGGAAACGTGACACCCCGTCCTGCACTTGTTAGGATACCAGGGCAAATCCTGTAAAACAAAATGTTTGGTCTCTGAAAACCCTTCTCCTGCCCCAGCCTCTGCATGTGTCTCTTAAGCACTGCAGGAAATTCCTGCTGCCTGAACCTCATGACTCACCTTGCTCACAACATTCTGCCTGCTCAGCAGCCTCTGCAAACTGCACCCTTTCTTTCTGCCCCACCCTTTCTCATCCAAATCCAAGGTCTGGAGGAAGAGGCTGCAATCTCCCATTGCTTCAAGTCAGCATCCAGCACTCAGTTCTCACCCTTCCCTTCAGACCAGACTGAAACCCTCTCATTCTGCAATTCTGACCCCACCCTCTCCTGCAGCACCCAGTTAATTCTCCCTTTAAACTTGGCTTCTGTGCTTTTTTCTTTCTAACTCTGCCTTTAATCTTTCCCCAAACTGTTTGCTTAGAAACCGTGACTATAGAAAACTTCAAGCCTTGCTTAGGTTAGGTCAACCAAAGGAAGGCCCCTGGGACTGCATGTTGGGCTGGGATCCCTGTTCTTTCCCCTTTGGGCAGCGAGCCCTCACTGGGGCTGTGCACTGACTTTGCATAACATGCTGCAGTGATATGAGTTCTAGATACTGCTGGGGTCCTTCTTCCCCCCTCTGCCCTGCCCATGTTTTGTTACAGCTCTCATGGTGACACATTGCCTCTTCTGTTGCACCAGCACAGATATCTGAATTTCATGAGCTAGACCAAGAAACTGATTTTAGTGGTAACTAGGAAGAAAAAAACAACAACAACAGCAACATCAAAAGGCATTCTGTTACTGTTAGGTTGTGAAACTTCACAAAACTCCAGACAGCTCAGTTAAATGAACAGAAAACCCCAAGAAATTATCCAGATGATACAAAGGTTTTCTGAAGATAGGTTTTCTGGAGCTCATCCAAAACAACACCCCAATATTTGTCATATTTGCATTTGTGTTGTCATAACAACTTGCAAGCCCAGTGGAGATGAGGGCGTCTTGTGTTGAGCTGTTCTTAAACACAAACAGTAAGAGGAAGCCCATGTTCCTTAGATTCTCTGATGTAATTGAAAGGAATTGGATATTTTGCAAGATCATAAATCCTATCCTCTAAAAAACATGCTAATTGATGCTAAGTTTGCTGTCAAATTGTATTGAAGGGAAACAGAAAAAAAGGCAAAACAAGAAAACATGAAGATTTCTTGTAGGTGAAAGATACAAAGCTTTGAGTTCAAGGCATTCGTGACATGGTTCATTTGTGCGCTTTACAGCTTGTTGCAAAAACAGAAGCATGCCCACAGAATGTCCACATTATTATGCAAAACAGAGCTGGTTTTCAGCTTTCAATGAAGGTGGGCACCCAAGCACAAACACGAGGTGTCCACTAGTTTATCTGTGTATTCTCCACAGGTCATTTACTACAAAGCATTACAATGAAACCAGGGCGAGGACATCCCAATGGAGTGAGGATCCTACACAAGGACTCTAGCTCAGCAGGTGTTTTTTCTGGAAATGTAGATGTGAAATCAAGGGCAAAGTTTTGCTTTGCACACATGGAGATGCTTTTCAAAAACATAAAAGTAATCAAGCTCTTCCATGTGGCAAAACCGGTGTGTAACCATTACAACCAAACAGCAATGCATAATGAACTCAATGCTAATTAAACACAAATCACAGCTTGGAAAGAGTCTGAGTTCTCAGTAGCTTTTCCATAGAATCATAGAATGTTAGGGGTTGGAAGGAACCTCTGAAGATCAAGTCCAACCCCCTGCCAAAGCAGGATCACCTAGGGCAGATCTCACAGGAACACATCCAGATGGCTCTTGAAAGTCTCCAGAGAAGGAGACAGCCTGTTCCAGTGCTGTCACCCTCACAGCACAGTTTTCTCTCATGTAGAGATGGAATTTCCTGTGTTCCAGTTTTTGTCCATTGCCCTTTGTCCTATCACAGAGCACCACTGAAAAAGAGACTGGCCCCTTCTTCTTGATGCCCACCCTTCAAATATTTGTGAACATTATTAAGATCCCCTCTCAGTTTTCTCTTCTTCAAACTAAACAGTCCCAGGTCTCTCAGCCTTTCCTCATCAGAGAGATGTTCCATTCCCTTCATCATCCTCATAGCCTCTGCTGGACTTTCTCTGGTATATCCCTGTCCCTCTTCAACTGTGGAGCCCAGAACTGGACTCAATATTCCAGATGTGGTCTCTCTAGGGCAGAGTAGAAAGGGAGGAGATCTTCCCTTGACCTGCTGGACACACTCTTCCTCATGCATTCCAGGATATCATTGACCTTCTTGGCCACAAGGGCACATTGCTGTCCCATGGACAACTTACTGTCCACCAGGATCACCAAAGTCCTTTTCCATTGAGCTGCTTTTTGTGTTCTTCTAGGATCGCTTTTTAAATCCCCTTCTTCAGTTTGTGGTCATAACTACAATACAGGTTTTTCATAGAAAAGTTTTAAATTAGTTCTACAATTATTGTTTCATAAAATTTAAATGAAAATTCCCTTGCCAAAATCTAGTTACAATGCTTGTGCTCTTTTTTTTTTTTTTTTCCGTTTTCTTCTTGAAAGAATCTCTTGTATTTCCAGGATCAAGCTCTTTTCCTTCATGTAGGGTCTTGCACCGTGGAATACATAACCCAGCAGTGCACCTCAGACTGAGATCCACCTGGCTGGAAAGCAACCCTGTGGGAGGAGACCTAGGGGTCTTGGTGGACAAGCAGCTCAGCATGAGTGAACAGTGTGCTGCAGCAGCAAAGAAAGCCAACAGGATGCTGGGTTGCATCAAAAAGGGCATTGCCAGCAGAGATAAAGAAGTTATTGTCAGTGCTTGTCAGGCCACACCTGGTCCCTCCTATATAAAAAAGATGTGGACATGCTGGAAAGTGTCCAGAAAGGCACTGGCAGCCCTGCCATATAAGGAAGGGCTGAGAGAGCCTTGAGAAGAGAAGGCTTAGGGAAGGCCTTGTTAGCAAATACCAGACATAGAGGGTGGCTAGCAGGACAATGGAGACTCACTTTTCTACAGGGATCCTGTGGAAAAGACAAGGAGTAATGGGTACAAGTTACTGGACTCCAGAAGAAAATGTTTCCCCATGAGAATAGTTAGAGACTGGAATCATAGGTCCTGAGCAGCCTGTTGTAGTTGATCCTGCTTTGAGCAGGGAAGTTTGACTTGATAAACTCCAGAGGTACCTTCCAACCTCAACTGTTCTATGATTCTGTAAAGCTGAGATATTATTCCCATGTTGCACAAAGACCCAGTCACTGCCAAACCTGAAAACCCAGTACATATTTTTCTGAGTTCCCAGATATTCCACCCAAGCTTCACATGGGGATGAAAACCATGTTCACACCAGTCATACCTTGCACCATAGTGAGAAGGGAGCCCAGGTCACTAACCAGGGCTGAGCTGCATGACTGGGACTAAGCAGTGAGTCCCTCCAGGCGGATTTAGATGCAGTCTAAAAGACTAATGGCTGCATTCAAGATTCCCATGGTAGTGTGCATGACAAATTTAGGGTCTTGCTAAATTCTGTGACATTAAAAGTGCTGAGCAACTAAGATTACATATCTTCTGTGACTGCTAGGTCTTGGCATGCTAGAGGGTTAAGGGATAAATACCTCTCCTTAAGAGAGAGGTATTTATCACACAGTCCAGTCAGCCTTGAGCAAAATCCTGTCATGAAGGAGGTGTCAAAGTCCAGATTTCCCTAAACCTTAACAGGTTACAAAACCTGCCTATGTTACTAAAAAAAAAAAAAATCAGGTAATAGAATGTTTATCAAACAACCTGAGATACACAGAATTAGTGTATTTAAATATAAATTATTATTTGGTAAGCTTAGGCCTGATCAAACACCTGAATCTCAGAAAAGTTCAGATTTTCATATGAAAAATAGCTTTTCTTTTATTGTGGTGTTCACTGAAGAGCAGAAGCCAAACTTAATCAAAGCAATTACAAAATCAGCAGGATTACTCCATTGTTATTTGCCACGAGTGACAAATATTTATTACAGATAGTGTATTTATCTTCTGAGCCATAAAAATGATGTTTTCGATTCATAACTCTTCAAACTCTTCTAAAAGATCAAGGATCTCTCATGTTCATGGAAAATAAGCCAAGTCCACAGAAGTACAACATCCCTCCTCATTCCCAGTCAATCAAACCTCAGAGCTAGCAAGAGGGAGATTGAGAAGAACAACCTACTTTTCTGTGCATGGCATTCACTGAATGTGAAAAGGGGTTTCAGCAGGACAGAGAAAGTAGCTGTTGTCATGACAGCACTGAGAAGCCCAGGGACTAAAAAAGATCTTCATCAGCTCACTGCAGAGATTCTGTGCCAAAGGTACTGTGCTGCCTGTCTGCGTACTGACAAGAGAGCCAGGGGAATATCTGCTTGTCAAATCTCCCTGGCTTTCCTCTGCAAACTTACCCACTCTTGCCCTCTGAAACTGGAATACAGCTGCAATCTGGCAAAACCAGAACTCTCCCGCCCCCCTCCTCCCTCTTCAATACCTCTCACAGCTTCTGTTCATCTCTCTGCTTTAACAAGGGCAGCACCTAGCCTTCCTGTATTCTCTTCTGCTCCTCCCTGGCAACAAAAAAGCCACACAGAAGGCAGCAGTAGTCTGTGGAAAACCTATACAAATATCAGCACATTCTGCAATCCAACTCCATCGAGGCACCAACTCACACTCCTGTTATCTCGGTATTATGGGCTAGCCTGTCTGTGTGCTGTGGTGGTTGCATGCCAGCTTTGAGGCTGAGAGGATTTCTGTGGCAGTATCAGCTGCTTGGGATCATACTATTGGCAATGGTGGGATCTTATCTAGCCAGCTCTAGCCATGCCATGCCATTCCATTCCATTCCACTCCATTCCATTCCATTCCATTCCATGTAAATGCATTGTCTTCCACACTGCTTTTAGGCAATGTGATTTGTATGCCAACTGCCCCACAGTGATCACCACCCAAATACCAGTTTTGAGTACCTATAGGATTGTTTCCATTCACACTGAAGCTTTTATTTTACCCAAAATGACTGAAAATGGCTGCTGCATGGCTGAGGTCCTCACAATGTAAACAAGGAAGGTGAAGTAAAGTCTTTTTGACTACACACACACTGATTGAGTTCCAGTGCTGTTTATTTGAAGCACTGGGAAATATAAACATGAACGTTTGAAAACTTGCATTATGTTTCATGCTGATTATGACTAATGGAATGGAAACTGAGATTTGAGTGCTTTACACTCAATCTTGCAAATTAAAGGATCAGAGACGTGTGCTCTCAGATGAAGTCTGCGAGCCTCGTCTGAAACTTCAGCTTCTCTGGCATGGATTGCAAAATTCCCATTGACCTCAGTAGGGCCACAATGCCAGATTCAGGCCAAGAGTTGAGGAACTGAGGAGTTTTGAGGAACTCATAGCAATTCCTGATATTATTGGCCTTGGAGGATGGCTGCTAGGAGGTAGGGACTCAGCACGTATCACACAGTTGCACTGTGACCCTTCCATAATTCACAATTTAAATAGTTCAGAGGGCCCCTCTCTCAGGAAGCCTGGAATACATGCAGAACTGGGAAACCTAAATCCTAAATTAACTTAATACCCCAGTGACATGCCCTACAGATGGGCTGCATGTCTTCTAATAGGCAAAGCAGTGATTCCTCTCTCCTGAAGTATATTCCCAGCTCAGCTGCTCACAGTCTCCAAATCAACTGACTCTATAGGAGTGGGCAAACCATTTTATCATTTTGTTATGTAGCAATTTTACCATGGTTAGAATGAGCATAATAGAGTTGCTCTGAGGTGTAGTTGTCTATCTGTGAAGCCTTGCAGTGAAAGCTCTTATTATTATATACGGAGTGTGCTCAATAGAGATGAGCCTAGTTTTTAATCACAAAAAGCTTTGGATTCTCTTCAGTCTTTTAAAACTTCCTTTTTTAAATGGTTGGTTGTGGTGTTTTGTTTTGGTTTTGTTTTGTTTTTAGTGAAGATGAACATTTATCATGTTCTTAGTATTTTTTGCCTAGTGACATGTAAATTGCACTAAAAAAATACTATTCAGTACTTTTCCTAGGTAGTTCACTGCCCCCAAACAATCTACTATATTACTTAGAGTAGGAATCTGTGGCAGTAGTTTGGCTTCATATTACATTTAACTAGATAATTTCATAGATTCACAGAATGGGTTTGGTTGGAAGGGACCTTGAAGATCATCTAGTTCCAACTTCCCTTGCCATGGGCAGGGACACCTTCCACTAGATCAGGTTGCTCAAGGCCTCATCCAGCCTGGCCCTGAACACAGCCAGGGAGAAGGGAATCCACAACCTCCTTGGGCAACCTGTTCCAGTATCTCACCACCCTCACTTCTTCCTAATTTCCAGTCTAAATCTGCCCTCCTCAAGCTTCAGTTCATTCTCTCTTACCCTATCACTACAAGCCCTTGGAAAAAGTCCCTTCCTGGCTTTCTTGTAGGCTCCATTCAGACACTGGAAGGCCATTATAAGGTATCCCCAGAGCCTTCTTTTCTCCAGGTTGAACAGCCTCAGCTCTCTGAGCCTGTCCCCAAAGGGGAGGTTCTCCAGTCTTATGATCATCTTTGTGGTCCTCTTCTAGACCCACTCCAGCAGTTCAATGTCCCTCTTATGCTGGGGGCACCAGAACTGGATGCAGTGCCCAGCATGGGATCTCACTAGAGCAGAGTAGTGGGGCAGAATCATAATTTATCAGAAGCATCATAGTTACCATTGAAATTGTATCTGGGTTTTGCAGTGATGAATAGTTGTTTCACCTTGGTGAAAAATGGATTCAGCTATTTAAAGCCTAGAACATATACGAATTTTTTTTTTTTTTGGTAACACCTTAGAGCAAGGTGAAAAAGATCTAATTTTAAGTGTGGTGTACCTTACAAGAATTCTTGTCTACATGTCTTCGTGTAAAACAGGGGACTTGAGAAAAGTATTTGACTTAGGTTGTGCTAGTGCATAAGAGGTACAGCACAGGCATATATTATAGAAGTGGCACTCAGGCACTGAAAAGTGTTAAACTATCTGTAGAGAGTGATGACCTACTTCTGCCTTATTTCTTCCCAGGAAAATCCTTTTGAACTACTTCAGGCCATGGGTTCTGTGCTATCTTATACAAATGTTTTTCAGCCAGATTCACTTCCCAGTTTCCAAATCTTCCATGTAAAGATATCAGAAAGCAGGCAGTTCAAAATGGGTCTTTACAGAAAAAAACCCCAACTGTTCCTGCCACTACCCTTGATTATTTTCACATAAATGAATCGCTGGGCCAATGGCAGTGAACCATTTCAATGCTGTTATACCAGCACCCATTTTGGAGCTCTCTTTCATACTAATACAGTCACATCTGGGGACTTTCTTTTATTGCAGCAGGTGATCTCACCAGCTGCACTGCACTGTGGTAACTTTGGCATATTGCATGTACCTGCATTGCCATTACATGCAACATATTATCATCAGTAAACTACATATATCTGCAAACACCAACAACTCAGTTTATACTATGCTTAAAGTATGACAAAATAAATGCTGGTTTAAAAGCTGTACAAATATTAAAATATTAACTATTTGAAAGTTACTCCCCTCCTCCCTTATCTAATTATATTATTCATAAACGACATGCTGAATTTCAGCTGAGATGTAGTAACCACAAGAGATCAGATTCCCACAGAAATTCTCTCTCACATCAGAATGTTTGCAGCATGAAAATGTTTAACTTAATGTTAACACAAGTTACCCACCTGAAACCAAAAGGGCTGTTCTCATTTGGAGTCAGATCTGCTATATGAACGTGAACTCTGTTGACCTTGTTGTACTCAAGTCCAGAGAATATCTTCTCTGTTTTGCAGCAATCTGTTCTGTAGTTCCAGTTTAATATGACTGTCCACTTGTTGTCTTTAATTGCTGCTGTGCTTAATTAAGCAGCAATACTATGACACTTAAAGTCACTCTGTCCTTGGTGAAGCAACCCCATTTCACAGGCAAAGGAAGGCTCTGAGATGTGGCTGCAACCTCGCAAAGAAACCTGTTTATGAAACGTCTTATCAAGAACTTCTTTCATTTTGGTTAAAGGATCAAGTCCTTAATATGTAAAAATGCACAATAAACATACAACACTGGATCATTGAGTATGAAGGTTAATAAAAATACAGCCTGGCACTAACATTAAAAGAGCTCTAATTTTTTTCTTCACAGGTAATTAGTTCACATAATGAAATAATCTCCTTTCTTATCTTGGAAGCACATGCATAAAACAGCTCAGATAACATCATTTACATACAGGCTGCTGCATCCGCATGTTAATGTCTAGCAGTGAAAAGTTCAGACAAGTTTGTAATCCCCAATTTCCTGCGTGTGCTCAGCACCCAGATTCCCAGAACGTCAGAAGAGAAGGGGATACTAAGTATTACTAAGATGAAAGGTCAGCTGCAGTCTGCGCCGCATCTGGGTAGCTCTAAAGTTACACAGTTTCCCAGACCACAGGATCTCGGACGGTTCCAGACATTCCAACCTCAGGGTTTGTTTTAAACACATATTGGTATTTGTGTATCACAGTTTCTTTTGCCAGTCACTTAGGGCGACGGCGATCATTCTAAGCCTATTGTGCTGCCACCGCTTGCTTTGTTCACGTTATTATATTGCTTGGTATTGGAACCAATCTGCATTCCCATTTAAAGCGTTATCATGTCACCCATCAGCAATCACTTGCTTTCATCCCTTAAAACTACTATACAATGGTAGCCACGCTATGAGGACAAAAGCACAGGCAGAGAGGAAAAAGGGGGAAAGCTAAAGCGGCAAAGCAGCAGCTGCAGCGAGGCTAACTTTGTTCTTTTCGGATCCTTCCGGGTGAGTACTTGAACTTGGACTGATAAAGTACGTGCCCTTCATCTACTGCTTCCCCTCTCAACACAACTTATCTTCCCCGTGCAGATACTGGAAGGAAGCTCAGACTGGCTGCCAACAGGTAATAACACTGTTTGCAACAGCACCAGCCAGCGAGCCTCTGCCTACTGACAGCTGCAGGGAAAACGGAGGGCTGTGGGAGGGAAAGCCTCCTCCCGCAGTACCGTTGATTGCCAGCAACGCGTTTCAAAACACAAATACAGCCTGCTGAGCATCCTTAAAATCAGCAGCTCCTCAACAGTTGTTGGAGGAGGCCATTCAATGGGCTGAACAGAAATCCAGTTTGCAGCACTCAGACAAAGATGCAGCTACAGCATCTGAGGGGTTCGGAATTGCCTAGAAAGTTTGGAGTGCTTCAACCAAGATTCACTCCTGGGTACAGCTGTCCTCCTAATAGTTGAGAGCTATAAAGAGATCTCAGACTTCACAGACTGCCTATGATTAATTGCCTGAAAATGTTGTAGATTTAGGGATTCTGTTCAACGGTGAAGTAACTGAAGAGCTCTAGTCTGGAACCAGACAGACAGGGAAAGATGTATGGTAATGCATGCAGAGCACTTCTCTAAGATAGGCAGGGTTTAAAGCAAGGCTTTAGACTCCTGCCTTTTACAAACGTGACCTAACTGTGCTCCTTAGGGTCCCCAACATTTCATTGAGGCAAAAATGATCATAATAGCATGACCTCTGTTCTTCCTTGTCCTATATTCTGGATAATGGAAAGGAAGGGGAGCATTGCTAGGCTGTATTTAGCTGATCACACAGAATGGAATAGCTTTAAGATAATGAATTAAGTTTTGAAACAAAATGCTGTGAGTTCAGAGTAGTCATCCTCCCCATAACCCAAGAAGCAGATTATATAAGCAAATATGTTTTTCCCAGTGTTGCAATTCCTCTTCACTAACGCAATCTCCTACATAGTTGGGAGCCTGGTTCTTTAGTTAACAACTGATACCTTTGTTATAAACAGTGACCAGGATCTCACACATTCTGACGAGGAGGGATGACCTCATCAATGTTTATAAATATATGAAGGGTGAGTGTCAGGAGGATGGAGCCAGGCTCTTCTCAGTGATGTCCAATGACAGGACAAGGGGCAACAAGTTCAAGATGGAACATAGGAGGTTCCACAAGAACCTCTTTCACTGTGAGGGTGAAAGAGCCCTGGAGCAGCCTGCCCAGAGAGGTTGTGGAGATATCCCAAACCTGCCTGGAGGTATTCCTGTGTCAGCTGCTCTAGGTGATCCTGCTGTGGCAGGGTGTTGGACTGGATGATATTTTGAGGTCCCTTACAACCCCCTTAACATTCTGTCTTCTGTGAATATCCAGGCACTTTATCAAAAAGTATTTTTTATCTGTAAGCACAATATTCTAGAAACAGCAGATACAAAATACTATTATATGTGTGTTGGCATGGGCTAAGAAAACAGCTAGAAATGTTTTACATCAAACAATTCCAGGTTTCCAGGCACCATCCTAGCTCATGAAATGACACCTTCAGCTAGTCCTCACTCATACACAAGCTGGCTTCCCTGCAGAACTAACCCTTGCATGTGTAAACTCACCGAGACAGTCTCCAGGCAGCTAGAAATCAAACTCAAAATAGCAGCAAACATGAGTGCCTTTTTTGATCTCTCTCTAGATATGACCATTTCAGAGTACAGAAATAACACATGCAATAGCCACTAATGGCTGTATGCAAGACTGGTGGATAAGCATGAAAATATTTAATAAAAAGGAAAAAAAAGGGGAGAGAAAAAGCATTAACCTTTAAAGCTAAAACATCTGAAACAGCCTCCACGTTCTTGCTGACTTGGGATTTTACCAAGAAGGAAGTTGTGCAATAGTCAAGTACACATATAATCAGTGTCAAGACTCAGCAGAAATTCATATTCTCACAATTACTGTGTTAGGGTTGGAAGGGACCTCAAAGATCATCCAGTTCCAACCCCCCTGCCATGGGCAGGGACACCTCACACTAGATCAGGTTGCTCAAAGCCACATCCAGCCTGGCCTTAAAACATTCCAGGGGTGAGGCTTCTACCACCTCCCTGGGCAACCTGTTCCAGTGTCTCACCACTCTCATGGTGAAAAACTTCTCAACACTTAATCTGAATATACCCACTTCTAGTTTTGCTCTATTCCCCCTAGTCTTGTCACTACCCAACACCCTAAAAAGTCCCTCACCAGCTTTCTTGTAAGCCCTCTTAAGATAGTGGAAGGCCACAATAAGGTTTCCTTGGTACCTTCTTTTCTCCAGATTGAATAAGCCCAACTCTCTCAGTCTGTCTCCATAGGAAAGGTGCTCCAGCCCTCTGATCATCCTTGTGGCCCTTCTCTGGACACATTCTAGAGAAGGGATATGAAGAGATGATTGTGAAAATGATTTTTCTGAGTTCAGGGTTGCTGAATTTTGCAGTTTTATTTTGGTTTGGGTTTTTTTAATCACTGTTTTCAATTAAAGATAACTTTATCCAATTCTGAAATACTTGTTTGTAGCTACTAATTATTTTATTTCTGGTAACCATACTAGTACTTAAAAAAATAAATATGAAAAACACTATTTTTTTTTTTAAATAGAATCTATTCCTCAAAGGGAGCTTCATATGCAAATTACTTGGACATGCTGGGGGCCTTACATCATATGCTTTGAGCCTGAAATCCCAAAATGTCAAGCACTTGCAGTTTTTAGTGATTTTAAGCAATAAACTGGGGGCCTGGATTCAACTGCTTATGTAGGGACAGACAGCTGGGCAAGGCATTTTTTCCCCAAACAAGGAATGCACAGTATTTCACACACTAGGCTGGAGTGGATTTATAGCCTCACAACAGAGTCCTGGACAGTGTCAGTCACTTCACTGTGGTTCAGGAAAACTACCAGGTGACAACAGCTGAGGATCAGGTCTCTTTCTGGAAAGGTTCACTGCTCTGGCACATGGTGCTGCTGGCTGCAGCCATGCAGTGCTCCAGAGGACAGCTGTGACCCCTCCATGTGTAGGAGGCTGTTTCTGGCAAGAGTGAGGGCTCCAGGGAAAGGTGGCTCTTCTGGAGTGACTTCTGGGGCACTCCCAGTTTTCATCCCTCTGTGTTGCAGTTGTTGGATACCTGGCTGCATGCCTCGGTGCCACACTGGTGCAGCAATGTCAGCAGGGTGCTGTTGCCTGCTGGAAAAGGTAAAAGAGGAAAGTTTGTGCCTGGTGGACTGAAGGGAGCTGATTTGAGAGCTCCTCCTGAAAGTGTTTCCTTGCTGCTTATTGTGGACTCCACTGTGTGCAGATCCCTTTTTCTGGGAGGCAGGGATCATCTTGCTCACACTGGAGAGCTGGGAAACTAGCACTGTTTTAGAGCAGGCTTCTGCAAAGGCAAGGGGTGACACGGTGTAGTGACTGTCACTGACTAAAGGCACTGTACTTGGAGCAGTTCCTTGAAATCCTTCGGTGTCTTACACAGGGGCTGCCCTTCCAGGTTTGCTGCTAACTGAAAAATGCTGTCTTGCTTCTGAAAAAGAAGTTTATTCCATCCAAGTGAAAATAAAAGTCACTGAGACTTTGAAGCTGTTTCAAAAAGGCAACCAAAAAAAGGTATGTACCTACCTAAAATGTCTACATTTTATTCCATCTGCACCTTTGTTTAGCAACCTGGTCTAGTGGAAGGTGTCTCCTTCCCATGGCAGGGGGGCTGGAACTAGATGATCTTTAAGGTCCCATCCAACCTAAACCATTCTATGAATCTAGGCTCTGCTTCTCCTATAGACAAAGTTAAACTTGCAGGGTCTGCTTTTATTTTCTTTTTAAGTACTTGTTTCACCTTCAAAAGAGGAAGAGGTTGTTTCCATTTTTAGTCTGAAATTCTTTTGAAGTATTCCTGTTCTACAGAAGAGGGATCTGGATAGAATTTGACAGAAAAGATTAAGTCCTTATTTCAGGTTTGGTTTCAACAACAAAGAAGTTAATGAGATCACATCTGTTTTTTTTTCCCTGATATACTCTACTGCAGTCCACTGGAAAACAGCACCATTTGCTTACAGATTTTTTCCTCTTATTCCAAACAGAACATAACCCAGCCCAAGGAAGTGCTCTTAGACTCATCCATAGCAAGACCCACATTAGCCAGTTAGCAGCCTTTGTAATGCTACTTACCCATAGCTACAATTAAGAGTTGCTTGTAGTTTCAAAACAACAGCCAGATAATTCTTACACTTTACAAACATTTTCTTTGGTGTAGGACAGAATGAAGAAACTTCACACACATACACACAAAAATCACAAACTTAATTCCGTAAGTAACATTTGAATGACACATCTGGAACAGCTGGGTAACAAGTTGTGCGTGTCAAGCTCAGAAAGCAGCTGCTTTTAGTCTTCATTTTGGGCCAGATGTTCACTTTCAGCCACCAATCTATTCCGTTTTCTTTTGTAGCAGCTTCTTCAGTGTTCCCATATGGAGAAGCTAAACAGCTCTGAGGATGTAACAGCAAGTGTATGTATACATAATGTTCTTTAAAAGAAATGAAGGCCAGATGTTGCTTTGTTGTCTTCACATACATCCTTTACAAAGTTAAATGAAGTTGTTCCAGATATATTATTAGTGACAGGTATGGGTGATTGGTTCATTGGCCATTTAAATGCCAGCTTTTAAAGGGTGGAATTCAAACTGAAAGAGGATTAAACTATCCTAGAATAACTTTTAAAAAAGTATAGCAAAGTTTAAGATCACAGGGACAAAAACAGAATTGTGCAGGACAGACATGATGACCCACTTCTGAGATCTGAGTAAGTACTACTTCTAGTTTGTTTCACTAAAACAGAAAAAAGACCAAACACCCCACCTTGTTGGTACAACAAAATCAAAAGTTAGGAGTAAAAGTTAGCCAACATCACCACTGATTAAAGATCTTCCACTTTGCTGCTTTACCAGGATATCATTTAAGCCACCACTCCAAGTACTAGAAAATTTAGTAGATCCCTTACTAATGACATAATCACAGAATTGTCAGGGTTGGAAGGAACCTCAAGGATCACGTAGTTCCTAAACCCTGCCATGGGCAGGGATACCTCACACTAGATCAGGTTGTTCAGAGCCACATCCAGGCTAGCCCTAAAAACCTCCAGGGATGAGGCTTCTACCACCTCTTTGGGCAACCTGTTCCAGTGTCTCACCACCCTTATGGTGAAGAACTCCTTCCTAAATACTTAATCTAAATCTCCACTTCTCTAGCTTGGATCCATTCCCCCTAGTCCTATCACTACCTGACATCCTAAAAAGTCTCTCACCAGCTTTCTTGTAGGCCCCCTTAAGATACTGGAAGGCCACAAAGAGGTATCCTCAGAGCCTTCTCTTCTCCAGACTGAACAGCCCTAACTCAGTCTGTCCTCATAGCAGAGGAGCTCCAGCCCTCTGATCATCCTTGTGGCCCTTTTCTGGACACCTTCCAACACTTCCAGATCTTTTCTGTAATAGAGGCTCCAGAACTGGACACACTGCTCTGGGTGGGGTCTCACCAGAGCTGAGCAGAGGGGGAGAATCACCTCTCTTGACCTGCTGGCTGTGCTTCTCTTGGTGCAACCCAGGATACGATTGGTTTTCTGGGCTGCAAGCGTACACTGGCAGCTCATGTTGAGCTTCTCATCCAACAGCACCACCAAGTCCTTTTAATCCATTAATCTCTTTCATGTGTGTACTCCTGGTTGCTACATCCAGTGGATCCAATCAGGTTTGTAGTAATTCTTTCTTAAACTGCTTAAAAATGTTCTGATTTCCTGGAAACAGACTCTTATTGGATTCCTGTCATGACATATATTTATGAATAGGAAAAATTAACTGAGGACTACTTTTCCCTCTTTAGGAATAATAGACACAAGGTTTTTGAGTAGTGAGGTCTTTCTCACTGAGCCATTCCACAACGGACAAAAACTGCCAAGACACCAACTATAACTTTTTGAATAATGTCACTTTATTAAGGGACTTATAAGAATCACATTCTCTAGTAGTCTTGGAACAATGCAAACAATGAACAAAAGACAAAAATAGATGTAATTGGTTCTGAAAAGCATGAACATCTCTAGAGAATGTGCTGCATTATTCCTAAGGACTCTTGCTTTTGAAAAAAAAGCACGTTCCATATATACAAGTGTCAGTGCAATAGTCAATAAAGCAATCGGAAATATAAAAATATCCTAGGTACAAACTTAAAATAGATGCCTGAAGGCCGACAGTATCAGTACTCTGGTATTTCTATTTCTCAGGAGTAGGAACCTGGGGATGAGTTAATGTGATGAGGTAAGAGACAGCAGATGCTCTGTGGTAACACAAAGCCACGCTTTGTTGTCTGTAAGACACACACACAAAAGTAGAGCACCCAGTGAAATCACAAGTCTTTGCTGCAAGTGCCTACAGCAAGTGAAATTATGGTCTGTGAGTATCACTACATTCCTGCATCATTTATGTTTGCTCTTTGCCAAGTTACACCAGCAAACCCCTGCCGATTCTCCCACTCTCCCTCAGCTTCAGCCTAAACTTCACGTACTTTGCAGATGCAGCAAACTGACAACTGCTTTAAACACCAACAAGTTCCATGAATGTCCAAAACCCACTCTGTCATTCCTGCTTTTATTGGTTGCAGTTCTTTTCTTGGCAGCAAGGACAGAAAGAGATTGCAAAACTTGACAGCCAAACAGCTCTCTCGAAGGGTTAGGGAGAGAACAGGGCATGTTCTGCTTTCTTTGCCCCAGGTGTTCCAGTAATGCCACTGAACTTACACCTCAATTGGTTGAGCAATATAAAAAAAATACCACACTTCTTTGCTCCATGCTTTGGATGGAAGGATGAACTAATCTGGGGCTAATGTTCCGAAAATATGAAAAGAAGAAAGGCTATTTGGTCAAGCTTTCAGCTGGATGCTCTCTGCCTGCATCATGATTCATCTTCTTTCCTTCAGCCATCTCTTTCATTGTGACCTTCCAAGCTCTGCTGCTACGTTCTGCTTCCTGTTCCCTCACTTTTCAAAGAGAATGGCAAAATGAAAGGTATACAGATCGCCTGCTCTGTGTTTCTGTGGCAAAGAGCCCCAGGAAGAACTTGCAGCAGAGCTAGGAGTGACAGAAGAGTACAACAAACACAGACTCCTACTTAGGGGGCAACTATAAAGGGTTAATTTCAAAGTGTGTGCCAACTTCAGGCACTCCTCTATGGAAAAGCACAATGAATCATAGAGCCTCTAATACAGCAACGTTAACTTCAACAGGATATGGTGTGTGTGATAAAAAAGCACAAGAGGAGCACAAGGCAGTCATCGCCTTATGAAACTTGCCTTACCGCTTATGGCACACACATGCACTGAAGCACACAGCAGCTGCCTGAACCTTTAGAAGATTTCTTAGCTTTATATGCTAGAGTCAAAAAGCTTTTCCTTAAATATTTTTATTTTTCATCATTCTTTGCTAAATCTCTTTTGTCTCAGGCAAATTCAGACAGCTGCAGGAGATGGAAAAGTGAAGCTAGTAACATCTGTAGCAGGATGACACTTGACAAATTATTTCAGGTTTTCTTTCAGTTTCTGCAAGATGTTTTGCAGATGTCAAAGCCTTGAGGAATCATCATACTTTTCTCCTTAACCCCACTGAATGTGGCATTCAGCATCTGCAAGCGCTGAATTACTGCTCACCACGCTCCAGTAAGACAGGCTGTTACCTCTCAAGTACACGGGAAGGGAATGGAGGCACGGAATGAGTAAGTGATTGTTCCAGTATCACAATACAAGCTTGGGAGAGTCAGGAGCTGGACCTGTATTTCTTGTGTCTCAGTCTCAGGTTGTCTTTTTGTTCTGTGCTGCAGCCTCATTCTTTCCCGCAGAGGAAGACTGGAATCTCTTAAAAGTCTGTCACTGCTACTCTGGTTGACGGGTGACGTCGCCAACGAGACAAGAATTGTTGCATTCCCCACCTCAAAAGGTGGAACACAGTGTGACATCTGTTTGCTGGAAGAAATACTAACCATACAAGTCCTTAAGAACATCAACATTTATTTAATATGATATAAAAGAAATGGGATATGAACATTGGTATTGGAACAATAGTAAGTGGCTTCTTATACTTACATCGTATGTGCTCATTGTATAATATATACACAATGAACATAATTACATTTGTACACCAACTAAGGACTGGATTGAAAACCTGCTTATTGCTGTACACACCCTAACCCAACAAAGGAAAAAGCCCAGTACCTCAAAATACCTACACTCCATTTTACTTAGGGAAAAATAACCACTAACATTAATGTCTATGTTGACAGAAGTGTGGCAGTAACTGCTGACATTGCAACCTGACCAAGAAATAATTACAGCAGAAACAGGACATTGTTTTTTTTTTTTACTAAGCAATAATAAAAATGGCACATTTTAAATATATCTATATGTATATATATATATATAAAAATTTTACAAATAAAATGTTAAAACAATAAATTGTAGTGTTGAAAAAAGTGTAAAACGGTGATATGTAAAATGAACCAAGTTCTACGTGGAAAAGAAGCAGACAAAAAAAAAGTAAACTTAAATCATCCGTAATTAAAAGAACATTAAATTCGGGAGGATATCAAATAAAGTTCTGACTGTAGGCTGCACATTAAAAAAAAGAGCTTTTATTTTATGTGCACAGAAATCATAGCAGCAAGCTGGTATCAGGAGAACAATCTGAAGGTTGTTGAGTGTACGTGTGGGCCATTTAAAGCTCTCTTGGAATAAACATTTTCCAGGAAGTGATAAAATGATGCTCTGTGGCCAAAAGCATCAGAACTATGAATTTCATAGATTTAAAATATACTGTACAATCTCTTCTCATATTTTCATAGGTCAGGTCCATACATCTCAGGCATGAATTGTTTCAACAGAAGCCATTAGTGCTGAAAGACAGACATAGATTGAGTTACTCCATTTTAGCAACAACAGAGTATTGTATAAAGCAACTCCTGAAAAGAAAGGTGGCAAACAATTTTTAACCTTATCCTAGCAATAGTTATCAATGGTGTAGCAAATAATAAAGCATTTTGGAAATCAGTTCTTTCAAAAATCAATTTTCTTGGGCAGCAAGAACAAGCTTTTTTCCAAATGTACACTACATTTGCCTGTTTATTCTGAGAATTTTACCCTGTTGTACACAGCCACCTCCAAATGTCCTTCATACAAGAGGGGCAATAATTGCAAAGACCCTAATTGCAAAGACCCTGATTGCTCTTACAAACGACAGGCACATTTTGAGGAAGGATGCAGTATTATTTGGTTGCTGCACCACAAATGGCAGCAGAGCTGCAAGGTGTTTTGATGTTCAAGTGCTCCACCCTGGAGCTTGCTGCATTTTGATAATTGCTGAAAGGACTTCTATAAATAGCTCTGAACAGTTCCTTAGCAAAAATGAGCTTTGGATCCAGGTGCTGTATAAAATGTCACTATTCCTCCATTACTTAGCATCAATGCAATGCTTAAAATGTAACAGCGTTAGTGGTGCACATCCAGATTTGTCTCTGCCAAGCAGGAGCTGCGACAAAGTATGTAGCTCTGTGTTAATGGGATTTTCCTTAGTCCTACAATATCCTATGTCACCAATTTCCTATGCCAAAATCCCCTGGCATGGTGCCACGAGTGTCGTTTTACTAATTGACTGCAAAAGCCAAACATAGGTATTACCTCATTATTCTCTGAAATCTACCATACATTTTCCAGATGTGCCTGAAAATTTTGGTTATGTATCAACTGAGCTGATCCCACAGCTCTGATATTCCCTCTGCTGCACAGGATTTCTTGCACCTGAGAGACACTGAGTTCTTGCACACAGAAAGGCCATACTCTTTCAGCAACGTGCAAAGCACTGGAATACTGGCACGGCAGCCCCAGAAGGTATGGGGCAGCAGATACTGCAGGCAAGCAGATTATGCTTCATATATCTCCCACACAGATGAGGCCTAGCTCCTGGCATGAATTTGTTTTGGAGCTTCTAAGAACCAACTGACAGAGGCATCAAGTGTAGCAAAGAAATCTGGAATGTATATGCTTTCTCCAACTGAATTCAAACATTAAACAGCCAAGCCAGATGTATTTTAAGCTCTGGAATCCTTTCCTCAAATGTAGTGAGCCGTGTAAGGAAGGCATTCCTTTAACAAATGCCATCCCAGCTGCAGCATAAGCAGCTAAGGCTGCTCTGTAGAGCTGTACAAAACAGGCCACTGTACCAGTGCTTCACTATTGCTGGTCTCCTATTTAGCATAAATAATTAAAACTAGGAATTTGCTCAGCTGATCTCTGGAGTTGATGACAACAGCTGAAGGCAACTTAATGCAATTTGCAATAAATTTCTGGTGAAGTTATAGGGTGCTTCCCCCTTTGAAGACAGGCACACTGTGGCTAAGGACAGAATTCAGCAGGGCACGTTCAGTTTGGCTTCTCACCTGAAACCGAATTGATGGGGTAAAGTTTGTCTTACTTGAAAAGAAGATGCATGCCAAATGTATGTGTATGTCTAGAGTGAAACTGAAGAACAGCCATACAAAGCAGTATTGCCAGAAAAACTGAATAGCCTCACTTAGATTTTAAAGTCTTTCTGTAATAAAGCTTTTGAATGAAAGTACAGAAGTCTAAGCTCAATCTAATCATGACAAACCACATCCATCAGGAAGCCAGCAATGCAGCTATCAATACTGATTGTAAGGAGTGTAATTTCTCAAAAGGAGAAAAAGATTAAAGTTTCTTATAAACAGTATTAAAAATAGTTTCATGCCCATAGTCATAGAATATTAGAATTGTTAAGGTTGGAAGGAACCTCAAGGATCATCCAGTTCCAACCCCTCTGCCATGGGCAGGGACACCTCACACTAGATCAGGTTGCTCACAGCCACATCCAGCCTGGCCTTATAAACCTCCAGGGATGCGGCTTCTACCACCTCCCTAGGCAACCTGTTCCAGTATCTCACCACTCTCATGGTGAAGAATTTCTTCCTAACATCCAATCTGAATCTATCCATTTCTATTTCTGTTCCAAAGGTAATGAACAAGTCTATTTTTGCTAAAGTGAAAGCCTGTTGATGGAGACTGGGGTAGTAAATGAAAAAAAAAAAAAAAAAAAGGCATTTTCAGATCTGTTTTCTAAAGTTACATTAGCTATGGCACAGAACATTACCATTGAAAGAATGCTCACTCTGTCAGGAGAATGCAGGCACATCCTGACAACAAAGAAATGTGGAACTGATTTAAATGCTAGAGAAGTTTAAACACTTGTATAAACAAATATGCTCACTGGTATTTCCATTTCCTTTCATTAAGTAGGCAACATGACAGGTAGGAATATGCAAACCTAGCTTAACTCATCACCTATTGTGGTAAGGGAAGAGAAGCCACACAGGGCTATGTCTAAAGAAAGAAAAACAATACCATTTTTAAATTTTACTTTTTCCCCTCATTTATTCCCTTCCTGTTTGTCATACTTCAATTATCTGTGTCTTAAGCCATGAAGTCTTTGAGCCATTTGACCACTCCCTCCTATACCATCACTAAATAGATTTGTGTCTAGTTGACTGTTACCATGACTGAAGCATCAAGATTCATTTGCACTTGAGCACTGACGCTCCTACCTTGTCTGGGTATCTGCTTTGTAACAGCTTAGGTCTTTCATATAATTCCAAGGGCTATTATCTTACCAGCTGGTGGAGAATGTGCTTGATAAGCCAATTAGTCCTTTCTCTTTGTACTTAGACAGACAATCTATTACTTGCAAGGGAATCAATACATGTATTTGTTATCAGGTTAGTTTACATTCAACACCGCAGGTAACTTTGTCCTGTCAAGTGCTGTCTGTAGACATTTCTTGGAAGGGTAACTAGAACACATGTACTTAGAAAAACATTAGGAAAATTGCAGGAGGGGTGGGGGAACAAAAAAAGACAGAGACGTACTTCTCTGCAACTATACACACATGAAATGTGATCCTTCTGTGAGCTGTGTCTGTGTAGATGTAGCTGGTGACAGTGACGATTCTGGTGAAGAAGGTAAACTTTTCACTGCAAGTCATACAGCAAAATAAGTAAGAATACAAGTTACAGAAGGAATGACTTCAAGTAAGAATCAATATAAACTTGAAAAGCATCGTTCAAGCCATAATAAACACAAGCAGGACCAAGAGAAAGTTACACAAGTCAAGACTTCAAATCTGATCAGCATAATAAGCAGAACTTTAGGGGAGAGCAGAGTTGTTCTCAAGAAAGTTCAATAGTCAGGCCTATAAATGATTAGCAGAACACCAAAGGAACAAACAATGGACACATGAATGCTGATGTGTTATTTATGTTGCACAAAGAGAGAGGGGGGAAAAAAAAAAGGCAGCAGTGAAATTGAACTATTGAAGATACTTCACTTCCAGGCTCGACTATATATCGCAGCTCAGATGACCTGAGCATTTTTTTATTTTGCTGAGTGTTATAAAATGTGTTTACTAGTTTTTGGGTTTGATTGTCAAATCACAGAAAGGATTGCTGACTGCACTGCAAAGGTCCAGGTCACCTTAATATCCATAAATTGAAACAATCATCTTAGTTACTTAACCATTCCCATTACAAAATACCTTAATATAATGTCTGAAAATTGATCTTCCTTCCTCTTCTCCTACACAATCCCCTCTATTCTTTCTCCTCTTTGTAAACAACTTGGCTTTATTTCATGCTTCTCACCTTGTGAAGTAGTACACCACCAGACACTTTACCAGTTAGCTAATGTTTTCTCTTCATCTTTTCTTACTCCTGTTTCTTACTCCTGAAAATATGACTGAACTGAGGGGTCTATCACTTGCTAGTTCAAAATCTACTAGGTATTTTGGAAGCTCTTGCAGATTCCTCAGTCTTGGCCATACCTGAGGTAAGGATGAGTGCCAAAGGGATGGAGCCAGGCTTCTGCTCAGTGATGCCCAATGACAGCACAAAGGGCAATGGGTGGAAGTTGAGGCATAGGAACTTCCATGTAAACACGAGGAAATATTTTTTCCCTGTGAGGGTGACAGAACACTGGAACAGGCTGCCCAGGGGGGTTGTGGAGTCCCCCTTTCCAGAGATATTCAAGACCTGCCTGGATGTGTTCCTGTGTGATCTGCTCTAGGTGCTCCTGCTCTGGCAGGGGGGTTGGACTGGATGAGCTTTCGAGGTCCCTTCCAGCCCCTAATATTCCATGATTCTGTAAATAATCTAAACGTTCATAACTGAGGTCCTGCTCTACAAGATGAATAGAGAAGAAATGGCTCCCACCAACAACTATAGTAGGACTCAATTCCTAGCATAAAAATCTTACTAAAAGCTCAGAAAACCTGGATTTCTCTAATTGTCCACTGGGAAACTTCTCTACATTATAAAGCTATACACTTGACATATAGTCTAGCTCAGCACTTTCAATTCACAAGGGTTTCAGAGCATCAAAGGACACAATAAAAATAAACAAAGATTTACACAGGCACTGCATAAGCTGCACTTCAGTCAGACTCTTTTCCATACCTGCTGTTGCCTGATTTCCTTTTGAAGACTGTGCTGCTAATTCAAGTGAAGACATAATCCCTTCTTGTTCCTGAATGCTAGCTACTTCACTTTCTTCTGAGCTGGTTTTGGGTTTGTGGTTTGTAACTGTGGTCACACTTTTCAAGCTGGTTAAAAAAAGCACAGTGTTTAGAACTCACTCTAATTTAATTTCAGTTGTTAACCACTAAATATAGGAGCTACAAATTTTCTATTAATAAAAGAAAAGTTGCAACATGCACGTTTGTGTAATATAAATTAGGTATTTTGAAACCCTTCTTCCTTGCAAAGTTAGACTTGAAAAAAGTACTGGAAATTGAATTCCTTTCCTTCACATACTTCATGTAGTTTCCTCCAGCATGATGATCTATTTTACTGAAGGGTACAGTGAGAAAGGTATGACCTAATGTAAGAATCACTCAGAACCTGCAGTGCAACTTTAACATTAAAGTTATGAATCTTTTAAGAGGAATACCCAAGACACAATACTCCTCTAATCCTGCAATGTTCCAAAATAACAAAGTAAAAGTTCAAGTAGAAGGTACTGAATGAGTTCTTTAGAAGGATTTGTAGGGATAAGACGAGGGACAATGGTTTTAAACTGCAGCAGGGCAGATTTAGGGTGGATGTAAAGAGGAAGTTCTTTACGATGAGAGTGGTAACACTCTGGAACAGGTTGCCCAGGAGTGTGGTTGAGGTCCCCTCCCTGGAGATACTCAAGATCAGCCTCAATGCAGCCCTGGGCAACCTGATCTAGTTGGAGGCGCCCTTGCTCACTGCAGGGGGGTTGAACAAGATGACCTTAGAGCCCAATGCAATCTGTGAATCAGTGGTAAAGGGCTGCTATAGATGCTGGAGATTTCAATAGTCAACTAATCCAAAGCTTGAACTGACATTACTCAACACACTGTACCCCAAAGTAAGGATTATGAACCTATTCTGTTTGTAACTGGGGCAACACTTGAAAATGAACATTGCTTTACCCACCAACTCCTATCTCTCACTGAACTCCTGCAGGGATTAGGTTTCTTACTAGATTTCTCTATATGTAAAAGACTCAAACCCTTACAGGTATTTATGGCAGTGTTTCATTAGTTGCTGGGTCTGCTCAGCTAATAAATACGATGTGAAAGTTTAAAACAGCCTCTGGACATCTTGTTTTATTTTTACCTTATATCACCATCACGTGTTTCTTCCAATGTATTTTCCTTTTCTGCTTTCTCATCATTCCTCACTTCTTTTGAGTCGGATACAACATGTGCATCTGATAGAAGGCCATCAGTTTTTGTCAGCTATAAAAAAAAAAGTTGAGATCATGAGACAAAAAAAGCTAAGTGGCAGATAAGAAATACAGGATCAGGAAACAGTTTTATTGACAGACAAATTTTGCCATCATGTATACTTAGTAACTCAGAATTACAGAACTTAAGAAATTTTTATCAATACCATTCATGTTTTAATAGAGTTCTCCTGAAACTTACACCAGAGCCAACGGACAGGGCTTGGCTTAATAACTTCCAGAACTTATCTGAACCCTTTGGCTGCAGCCTGCCTGTTTTTTTCCTGCTATCTCTCTCTTCATAATGCCAACAGGGATTCCAGCTAGTGGAATACATTGCTGATAAGCCTGAATGCCGCTCTTAAAAGTCTGATTAAATATAACCAATATGTTTGTATACTCAATAAAGCAACCAACTCCCAATTGAAACTGTTTTTAAAGAATAACAGATATTATTTGATTTAATACTATTCTCCATCAGACATGCGTTAAAAAAAGCTAAATATAAAACAGGAAAACAAAAGGAAAGATTTGTGAGGTAAAGAAAAAGCAAAGGATAATTAATGCAAGAATATGGATAGAAAAGAAGAAAAAAAACCACCCTATGCATGAAATTTTAAAACCCCAACATACTAAACTATAGGCAGGATATGACTGTATGTAGAAACAACTCCAGTAATCTACTTTTCATAGTCAGACAGTCTTTGATGAGCTGTCAGGGCACTTTAGTGCCAAAAACTCTGAGGTAACTCACTGCCAAGTGAGCCTGAGACTGTTTCAAGACAGAAATCAATCCAGTGACAAAACATCACCAACTACAGTTACTGTCTACTTCCATGTGTCAATTGTGTCAGCTTTATTCTGCTTCTTATACACTATTAGATGCACTAGAGCCAGTTAAAAAAGGTGTATTAAATGACTGTCAGAAACTACACTGGGATATCCCTAAGCAATGAACAGATGAAGAATTGCTATTTAAAGATGCATTAGTATTGTTTCCAAAGAAATAAAGAAAATAACTTTGTAATTTTCCAATCAATCAGGGTAGTACCAGATAAAGTAATATAAAATTTAGAGAGTCTATATACAATGATGTCTTCATTTAAGCAGTGGAAGAAGACAGGCTCTAAAACTACTCTCAAAGTAGTTAAAGAAGATTGGACTGGATAGAAATACAGAATATTACTGGAAGATTAAATGCAAGGTGCTATTAATAACTACAAACTACAGTGCAAAAGCATATGAAATACACAAATCCATACTCTGGGCTTAACACAGAACCCCACGAGACCAAAACTTTCTGCAAGAACTCCACCAAAATCAGTTCAAAACCCCAGTGCTCTTTTTCTCCCCCACCCATGCCTCACTGGCATTAGGCCTAAACAGGCCAAAATTGCACAGGAAAAAAAAAGAAATTAGTCAGGCTAAACAGGCCTGAGATACTCCTCCATTCAATATTTCAGCTACAGACACATCTGATACAATTTTGTGCTTCTTTATAGAATATTTGATAGATCAAATAAACCCAAAAGCAAACAAACAAACAAAAACCCCCAATCAACCAAAACAAAACCACCACCACCACAAAACACCAACCAAGAAAAAAAAAATCAAACAAAAAATCCACCAAAACCCCCAACCCAACCCAAACAAAAAAACCCAAAACAACAAAACCAACCAACCAAGCAAAAATCTAAACCTTCCCAGCCAAAAAAACTGGCTCAAGTACCTCTTACCCTGCTGTCTGTGACTGAAAAGTATTTTTCTACTGCAAGACAGGCTTATGAGCAGTTTAATAAGAGACAGTTTAGTACCTCTTTAATAAAACCTGAATTATGTTCTTGTTCTCCATCACGTTTTCTGTGCCCTTTTTCTTCTCCAAGGATTTCATTATTTTGTTTCAAATTATTTTCTTTAGTGGTGCTCTCTAATTCTTTCATGTTACCAGATACAGCATCATCCTTTCTTCGATTCTGTGGAACACAATTCATATATAGATGCATTCTCACAAAAGTTATCAGTCCAAGGTTTGGAATCTTGTGCTGTCCTGTGACTGTCATCTGAACAAATACTTAAAAACCCCTGAAGTATACCACAATGCAATAAACAGAATGGAAATTGTTGAGAAGATAGAAAAAAAATATTAGACAGGATGAACTGTTTTGAAAGCTACAAAAGTGATAAAATTCTATGATTATTTTCACTCTTCTCCAGCCATTCTACTAGTCACCTTTATTTTTTGAGATGTCATTAATACTTAGCCCAATTATAGAGAGGCTTAGGAGCATTCCGATTTGCATTCCTATGCACAGATTTTTTTTTTTTTAATAGTTTTTCCTGGCTGAAAAAAGAAAAAGAAGAAAAAGCAAAGCCCAAACTTAAAACTTATCTGCAATTTGTGACTCCTTAACAATGCGACGTGTTTAATCTGGTTTTGGAACATCAGATGTTAAAACGTGTACAAAAACAAATGAAAACCAGTGTGGTCTGAAGGAAAAAAGTATGCCAGAAGATTATTACCTCTGCCTCTTCCCTCCCCAAAAAATAAAAAAAAATCATTCCATTAAACTATTGAGAAATAAAACTAATTTTTCTTAGTAGTTAGAAAGTAGTAGGCTGTCTAACATGTACTGCTCTGAATCTATTTAATATTCTTGTCCTGAAGTGGGGTTTTGGGTTGGTCTCCTTTTCTCATTTTTCTTTTTTTTATTTTTGAGATGCATATTCAGGATGGTATTTCCTTGTTAATGACATGGACAGTTCTATCTTCCTTCTCTCTCCTCCATCTTAATAATTTCATAAAGTAACTTCTTTGCCTTAACTGTTTAAGAAAACAGAAGTTATGAGGTTCAACAAGCATAAGTGCAGAGTCCTGCACCTGGGAAGGAAGAATAAACTGCAGCAGTACAGGTTAGGAGGTGATCTGCTGGAGAGCAGCCCTGTGGAGGAGGACCAGGGAGTCCTGGTGGATAACAAGTTATCCACGGGACAGCAATGTGCCCTGGTGGCCAAGGGAGCCAATGGGATCCTGGGGTGCATTAAGAAGAGTGTGTCCAGCAGATCCAGGGAGGTTCTCCTCCTGCTCTACTCTGCTCTGGTGAGGCCCCACCTAGAATATTTCATCTGGCTCTGGGCTCCCCGGTTCAAGAGACAGGGATCTGCTTGAGAGAGTCCAAGGGAGGGCTACAAGGATAATTAAGGGACTGGAACACTGCCTCATGAAGAAAGGCTGAGAGCCCTGGGGCTGTTTAGTCTGGAAAGAAGACCGAGAGGGGATCTCATAAATGCATATAAATATCTGAGGGCTGGGTGTCAAGCAGGAAGGCACAGCCACTTCTCACTTGTGCCCTGTGACAGGACAAGGGGCAATTGATGTAAACTACAGCACAGGAAGTTCCACCTCAACATGAGGAAAAACTTCTTTACCGTAAGGGTCCCAAGAGCACTGGAACAGGCTGCCCATGGAGGTTGTGGAATCTCCTTGTCTGGAGACTTTCAAGACCCATCTGGGCACATTCCTGTGCAACCTGCACTAGATTCTATGGTCCTGCTTCTGGCAGGGGGGTTGGAATCGAAGATCTCCAGAGGTCCCTTCCAACCCCTAACATCCTCTGCTCCTGTGAAAATTGAGGACTCTACTTTTATGTATTTATGGGCTCCAAAGCCACAGCAACAGAGCATCAGTTAAGAGCTATTATCATAAATCTGCATTCCTATCTAAAAGTGTGACAGATGTTTGAATATATTATATGGCAGAGAAATCTTCATAATTTATACATCAACTGAATCATGATTCTCCCTGACACTGCTTTTAGTCACTAAAGCTTTGCAATTTCATGTTTGCTAAATTTGACAAAACAGCATGTTAACAAATACTGGAATGCATAATCAAACATATGTAGATGTGAACTATTCAGTTTCCAAAAAGACAAAGAAGTGACATCTACTATCCTTAGGTAGAACAATGAAGATTGTAATTTCTCTCTCTCTTATGTAAAGCAGAGAATTTGGACTGTTCATCTCTACAGGCAGTCTCAAGTAGACACCTGCAGTATCATGGGGTTTTGGGAAAAGAACAAATCTGTAGTTCTTTTGTTGCCTTTTTTTTTTTGTAACCAGACACACGAATTTTTCTCAGTAACTTGGGACTCACCTGTGCCAATTTGAATGGATTATCTCTGACAAAGGGCAGACTCTGTGAAGGGGACTGGTCTGAAACACCAATAATGTTGAGTCCTTTTCTCTTCTCTCTCAGGCAAGCTTGTTGGTGTCTCCTTATTCTTTCCATCTGTTCCTCCACGGTCATTCGAGGCCGCGTGCTTTCTGCAAGGCACAGTTGCTCCACTGCACTCCTTGGTCTTTCCTTAAATGGAAGAATATATATATATTTGTTCAAAAAAAGGGCAAGATTCTAAATTGTTTAGCTTATCAGAACAAATCACATAATGATTTGCTAAAAGCAGATTAGTGAGCAAGTAAAGATCTCTTATGTACATAAAAAAGAAAAGTGCAAGAATCAAATTTTAATAAACACTGAAATTCAAAATAAAAGCAATAATTCACTTTTCTGAACGAGGACATTATCACCATCAACTATAAACATTAAGAGACAGGGCAGATGCTGTCTCAAAGCCATCCTGACAAGGTAAAACAATTGAACAGACATTATACAACAGGCAAACACAAGTTACGTGGCCGAGACACAAACATAATCGAAATTTAATGATCCAGGACATATACACCACTTGATCTAACAGTGATTTCTGTCTCTCTGTTTCAAGGAAAACTACAGCTGAGCAATATTAAATGGCAAGCACAGGCTGAAAAAAACTGAAGTGGTCTCTAGTTGCATCAGGGGAGGTTTAGATTAGAGATTAGGAAATATTTCTTCACTGAAAGGATTGTCGAGCACTGGAACAGGCTGCCCAGGGAAGCAGTTGAGTTGCCATCCCTGGAGGGATTTAAGAGACATGTACAAGGGGCACTTAAGGAGATGGTTTAGTGGTGGACTTGGCAGTATAAGGTTTGAGGTTGGACTTGATCTTAAAAGTTTTTTTTCCTATGCTAAATGATTCCATGAATGTATCACTACTTCAAAAGCTGTAATTCTAAGTATGACATTATTTCTAAAATAACACTCGTGGCTTTACCTACTCTGTTCTTAAATTTCCCTGACGTTCAGATAGTTCTGTACTTGGTATGACAGAAAAAAAATTTACTTCTGGGTAACCACCTCCATTCAATACAATCACAGTAACTGATTTAACTGTAGAAAAGTGGTATTCTTTTTCCAGTCAACATCCTTTGAGCTTCTTTCTCATCTCCCATTCTTCTTGCCACTGTTATCCATGATACAACTGTCAGAACTTTTCCCCTCTTTTGTCTGAACTACCTCTCTTCAACCCAGAGACTATAGTACTCCTTAACCAGAAATTCCATGCTTTTTACCCACATATTGCTTACTGTATCCTTATTTTCTCATTACTTTACAGTTTCCCCAAGTAATTTTAGTAATAAAGTAAATAAACCAAACATTTCCTACCCAAGGGCTGTTAAACTGCCCCAGAAGCCAAATACAAGTCCTTCAGAAGTTTTAAGCTAAGATGCTTCCTGGCCTTTCAACTCAAGCACGAATCTACTAAGTAGCTCAGCAAGTTTATCATTACCATGTAGTTCTTGCCCAGTTTCAGTATAGTTTAACACACACCTTTATAATTTTGTCACTCATTCTAGAGCTGTCTCTCTTAACTTAGTAAACTATAATTTCATAGCTGTGAGTTACACAATTTTGGAAGTAATTACAGAAATTGAACTCTGAAACTATCACAGCCATAAATGCTCAAAGGCTATTTTAAAGTACCGTTCTTAGATCTATCTTCTTATTCTTCCTCAAGGTGACATAGGATGCTATTGTTGAGGACTCTGGTGTTGGTGATTTGGTTCTGGGTGGGACAACTCCAACAGGAAAATGCGAGCCTGCAAAACAATGAAGCAATATACTCAGTGTTACACAAAACATTGCAAAAAGAGTTTGTTGTTTTCTAGCAAACACATTTTGTCAGCCTTGGAAACCATTCTTCAAAAGGTAGTTTGGGGTTAAGATCTTTGCTCTCACATCTGTTAAGGCACACAGGCAGATGACTAGTCCTTGGCCTGAGATTTACTCAACTGATTAGAGTATGGGAAAATACTGCACATGGCACAAGAAATTGCTGGACATCAAACCATACAAATAAAAATGTTGTCTGTGAGAAACAGACAAAGGTTAGAAAGTGCTGTGTTGAATGGCTAGACTTCACTAGATTATCTAGATAATTGTGTCAAAGATACAAAATTTAGCAAAAGTGGGATCAATGAACAAAAAAATCAATTCTGGGTGGGTTGTCTATTTTGGAAGAAACAGAGGCTACAAAAGGGATGAGGCAAGGTGGATGGGAAAGAACAGGCAAGGAACAAGAGGGAGGAGAAATAAAAGGGCAGCTTTGCATGCATGAACTGTGTGTCAGTAAGCCGGTCCCACCAAGCCCTGTGTTTTAGCATTTCAGTGTGTCCTATCTTCTTACTAAACTTTACTTTTAAGTCTTTTCCACATGATTATGCTTTCCCTTCTGTGTATGAGATTGTGGGAGATGCCAGCGGTCCTCGTGCCAGGCTCACTTGCGAGTAGGAGACGGCTACAGAGAGATCACAGGTCTGGGAGGCAAAGATGGGGAGGATTCCAGGTATGTGGGTTGGCTGCTGGAGGGACAATAGGGCTGGACCTCCTCTCAAGGGGAACCTTCTGCCTGTGAGATACTAGTGAACCTTGGACAGGATTAGAGGGCAAGGTATGGGAGCCAGCTGTCCAAGAGACTTTAGATCCATGATTCAGACACTGGAGAGGCCAGAGGTACTGAGAATTGACAGATGAAGATATGGCCAGCTCTGGAAGGGTCTCCTTTGTGTGTGTTCATGCCCACATGTGCACAAGGCCAGCTAGCGTGCTTTGAGCCTGGTTAGCTGGTGAGCAAGGGCAGGATCATCCTATCTGTGCTGTTTCACTTTCTTAAGGGGTGATCTTGGCCTTGCTCATCTGGTGCCTGTAATAGCACTGGTCTCACACCTGCCAGTGTCAGCTGTTGCAGTTAGCTGTGGCTAGGTGTGTGCACCGTGGGACTATGTCCTTAGTCTTGCACCTTGCTCTGCTTAGGGACTGGAAACCACAGCAGCCAGGCTCTGTCTGGTTGGCAGCTGAGGATGCTCTGTATCCTGATGTCCACTAATTCATCCTCTCCTAACCATATCCACCACTAGTTTTTCTTCTTTGAGAAGCCCTGCCAAACTGTAATTAAGCTGGTAGAAACCTGAAGTTAAAACTCACCAAATATATACAGATCAAATGAAATAACACATACTTCATTTTTGCTTCTTGATACATGCAGGAAATTAGACTACTGAAAATGTTGTTTCCTTGCTGATTTTGCCTAAAAAATAGATACGACGTCTTCTTTGATAGCCAAGTAATTTCTCCTTGGTTTTCCCGAGGTGGCAGATTTTAGGGGATATTTTGACTAAGTGAAGGCTCTACTGTTCCTCCAAAGTGTTTGATAGGCTGACAAAATAGTCTGTAGGTATTTGAAGGACAAATGCATCATTCAAAACAAAAACTGTAAAGCAACAGTTTGAGTCTCCTTTAGATGTACAAAGGATAAAACACAGCAAAGTCCATTTTCCTTTTGTGTCACCTTTATGTACCACTCAGGCCATAAATACTCCTCTGCTCACAGACACCTCTAAGGGTAACTTTACATAGTACCACTAAAACATTTCTCTTTGATTGCTGACATTTGAAAAGAGAGGGAAATGGCTGCCATGAGCAGTGTCTAGTGCAGTATGTGCACAACAAAGTAGAAAACCATTTTATTTCCTCTGAAATGTAATTTTTAGAACCGCCCTCCAAAGGAAACTCCATCATCTAAGTATGACTTCTTAAAACAGCAAGACAGAAAGAAATGCAGAGATGAGTAATTTTGAGCTTGTTTGATCCTTTGAGACTGTTTCCTCTTACCCTTACAAACTGTTAAAAGGTAGAATGGCATTGAAATGTTTGCTGAAACAGCATAGAGTTGTACTGGCATACACGCTATAAAAAAAGCCCCCAAACAGCCAGGAATGGTTAAGTTTTTCCTACTGCACATGGATTGTATGCATAAGTGAATGTCCAGAAGAAGAAACATCTGTTAGAATATTCACATGCTCAAAGCATGGACAGGATTATAAAATGCAGCTATGATACACCCACTTCACTCTGCTGTTTATATAGGTAAAAAACCTCTCATTGCTTGCTACCTCTGGACCTCTTCTCTCCCCTGCCCCTAATATTATTTATATTAGAAGAATTTCTCTTACTGCTTTGCCTGACTGAGAACCGCTTTTCTACAAATGTTCGTAAGGAAATTGCTTCTGTCTTTAAAGAAGACAACAGAAAGCAGATTGGAGTGCCCAAGAGGTATTGGTTTGCTTTATCCAGGCAGCGTATGCTTTTTGATTTTTCCCTTGATAATTACTTTTCCTCTTGTCATAAATTAAATAACCTGAAACAGGACTGGTCAATAAAACCTAGGTGTGTTGTCAGAAAGGCAGCTTTCTCAATCAGGCAGCTGTTGATTAGTAAATTTCAGGCTAAACTCTGCAAGTTAAAGGAATTTAGAATCTATCTTAAGTGAACACTGTGCCTTGGTGAATACAACAGTGAATCTGAATTGACTAATTGTCTGTAAGTGCAAGCTTAATTATATCATGTATCACAGGGCCATTCATACTGTTTGTATCTAAACTGTGTGCCCATCTTGCTTTCAATAACCTCCATTACTGTTCTGATGAAAATAATCTCCTCATATGATTGAAGTTCTTGGTCAAATTCTGGTGCTGCTGCACCAGCCTGCTCTGTGCATGCTTACACAAAGTACCAGAACAGAAGGCACTGGAAACATCAGCTGTTAGAGTAAGAAAATCAGTAAGTTGAGGTTGCTTTTTTTTTTCCTAAAAGCTCTTAATGTGGTTTTTGGAAGGTGGTCAAACTGCTTTTCCTGAAGTCACCTTTAACAAACTATTCTGTGTGTTTTAACAAACAGAATTGAGAAGCACTTCCTGGTAAAAGACTCTAACCAAGCAATTAGTAGCTTTTATGGAAGCTAGATGAAGAGAAGAATCTAAAGCATTCAGCAATTGTAAAGACCTTTATTGTCTGTACACTCCAAGGTCATGATCATTATTCCTATTATATCAGGGGACAGAAGGCAATTCAACAATTACAAGATTAAAAAAAGAAAAAGACATTGTTTCCCTGCCTTATGAGAGCCTGAAAATTCTGTGGTGCTGCCTTTTTGGACTTTCCAGTGACATAACATTGGGAGTTTGATTCAAAAACTGAATAATTGTTCAAGGGCAAGAACATAAAATGGGTAATTGTTCAAAGGAATGGTGTGTGGGGAATGTGAGTGATGTGATTAGACATGGTGTCAATAAGGATTTCAGGGTTGTTGTTGAGCGTAATGTTTGATTTTTCTGCGGTGTAATTGACTGAAATCTTTCTTGTCATATAATTAAATCATTATTTTATGGTGGAAGCTGTTTCATCATATTAAGAAATGGACAGGCTACGAAAACACAAAAGATGATATGGGTTCTGTAACACAGTTAACTCTTTGTATTCCTTGTGGAAGAAGGCTGGAAGGTGGTAAATGTCATGCCTGGGGACAGACCTTTAGTAGTAGATTCCGATTCTGAAATCTGCTCTGTTTTTTCTTCGCCATTAGACTCATCCACTTCTGCTACTGTAGTTAACTCTGGTTCACTCTTATAAAGCCTATAATCAGGACCCTGAGGAATGACAGGTTATGAGGTAAATAAACAGGCATTTCTGTACAAGCATTTATGTCTTAAGACTCAAAACACTTATTTTGTGATGGCTGCACCCTCACTTTAAGGCAACATTTCATTGTCCAAGTGCTTCTGCAGCAGTATCTCTTTGTACTTATTTTGGGTAATAATATTTGCAGACTTTCGGAAATTACAGGAAAAAAACTGCCATAGAAATATGGAGTTTTTCTTTTCTTTTAAATTATCTTCAAGAAACAAATTTGTATAGGACTCCAGCAAAAACTGATTCTGAGCCTAAGGTTTTACAAGAACTTGTGAGCAAAAGAATCTATTTTTTTAAAATTTACTCAGATACAAGCAGAATATTGCTCATTAAAGTCTTAAGACATTTTTTATATGTATAGAACATATGAGAGGAAAATGTGAAAAGCAAATGAGGAAGCTACAAATCAAATTCAGTAAACAAAAGTAAAAACACCACAGAAGTAGCCAGATGACAAAACAAAAGTTGTGACTGTGCAAAGGGAGAGGGATGCTTGAAGAACAACGTGGCAGTTTAAGCCACTTACACAGTAAGATCCATTTCTCTGATATCCTTGAACTTGGTGAATCTTCTTTTCTTCTGGCAGATGTACTGGGCCCCTGCTATAACAGAGCAAGGAGCTGCTATCACTGGGCAGAGGGGGGATTATGGGAGGATGCTCTGTAAAGTCATAGGACCGAGGGAGTGGAGGACGAGGTGGGACTACTTCCTCTTCCTAAAGATTGTAGAATAGTCACCTTATTTAGATGTGCACAGCTGTTACAGTTATTTATAACTTAAAAAGAAAAATATATTATAGCTATACCAGCTACAGAGCTTGGAATTAAAGGGACAATGTCACACTAAGGAAAAAAAAAAAAAGAAAAGGCCAAGAGAACTTTATTTTCTGTGGGTTTCATCTGGACTTTCTTGTTCTTTTGTTAGTTCAATTCTACGTCTTATCAAGATTTTCCATCCTAACACCTGCACTTTCTGCTGGAAATGTATGAGCTCTCTGAATCATGTTTTTAAAAATTAGATTCCATGTATTTAAAAGATTTTTACATGAATTAGACTTTTAGAAATTTCTTTAAGCCAGATGCATATTGCATACACTTCAGATAACCATGACAATGTCCCTTTAAAACTGTAATCTCTAGCCAGATTTTCAGAGGAATTGAACATTTGGGAGCTCCCACAGCTTCAGCTGTCCTTGTGGGTGCTCTGGCCATCTGAGAACCAGGCTTAATAGGTGAATAGACATATAAAGCAATGTATTTCTTCCCATGAAAAGTGTGGTGGGTAGAAAACAAATCCATAAATCAGGGTTTATATTTCTAGGGTAAGAGCCTAGGGAGAGGAAAAGGTGAGAAATGGAAAAGAGAAACAAACCAGTGAGAATATAAAGACACAGAACAAATATAAGTGTTCATTATAGTGGAGATACCAGTCTTTAAAACTAGTTCATCATTCATTGTTTTCACAAAAACATACTGAGTACATACTTCAGAGATCCTTAAAACAACTATAATAATGTTCATTTTTATCACAGGTATATCAGAAATTTAGTGATGCTAAAACAGTAAATATGCTAAAACCATACCTCATTTTTATATTTAATAGTTGAAAGTGTCCTTGATCCCATGATGCCTGTTTGGGGGGAGAGGGAAAGGCATAGAAAGAAGAAGAAAAAGAGTTTTAAATAAACAGCTTTTAGAAGATGAACTATAACCTGTTGCTATCAAACAAATATACAAAGCAAAAACTTGAACTAATGACTGCTTGCTTCTTTGCTAAGCAATTGTACCATTCTTTCCAAAGTACAAAGGCAGCTATGGCACTTATCCTTTAAAAACGTTTGTGATCCAATCTCATGTCCTACAAGACTGTACCTGCTTCTGAAGAGCTTCTTTGCTGTTTATGTTTACTTAAACCCTCCATGACATCTTGAATTCTCCACAGTTCCTTCTGAATCTGAGCACGCTGTATCCCCGCTGATTCCGTCTGCCAGTAAACAAACAGCATATATAGGCACTACATCAGAATGCACTAAAAGCCTAAAAAAAAACCCAAAACCCCTATTCCTTTCTTTAGGCTACACTGTATGCCCTTTCCCAAAGAAGGAAAATATAACACAATAATGACAGACACTCTCCTTGCCCACAAAACAGTCAAACATCATCAGAAAGAAAACGTGGAAGATGAATTTCATAATGCCTCCCTTAATTTGTCAGCAAATTACTCATTCAAACTCCACTTGAGAACAGAATTGTATCTACTGTCTCCAAAGAAAATCCATGCAAGTTTTGCACAGGAAACCTACATACAACAAGAGAAAACTTGCAATCCTAAAATAAGTGGAGATGAGCATAGTGTTTGCATACTATCATAGAAACTGAGGGTCTATATTTGCATTCATAGTCACGCATGCTTTGGACTGCACAACACAAATTTCTCAGTTCCTAGGCTTCCTTGTAATCTCTCTTTCATAGTTGCATAGAAAATCAATCCCTGGAGCAAATAGCCTTTAATGCCTCCCAGCATGGACCACACCCATCTGCCTACTCCAGCTAATGTATGCACATCTCTGTGTGTGTCTGTATGTCTCACAGACAGATCTCCTCAGACACTCAGAACTCACACTAGCTGTCCAATCCTCCACAGCACAGTGAGGCAGTAAGACCTCAGTGAGGCATTAGAACTCTTCACGTTTAGGACTTGAAGTGACACCCTGAATTTTTCAATTATAATTTATTTTCGAAGAATGATTTAATTGCATTTTTAAGTATTCAGTTAAATGGAAGGATTTGTGTGAATTAATACAACTGTCACAGCAATTGACAGTTGTAAAAAAAAACAGACCAAAAAAGGCCTGAGAAAATTAACCCATTTTGGACCCCATCACAGAAAGGGGAGGATTCTAGACACAGGAAAATCACAGAATCACAGAATTAATCAGGTTAGAAAAGACCTTTGAGATTATCAAGTCCAACCAATCAGTGCTGTGGCTTCAAGAAAACAAATACAAAAAGCCAAAGACCTCCTCAGAACCTTTTTATACCTTGTAAGTTAATGCACCATATGTCCCCCCTTTTAAATCTGTGTAGTTTTAAATCCAAACCATAGAAAATGGAAGTGACTTAAATGTACTTTAAGATCCACACCACACCTGAATTTCTCCAAGCCGCTCGAGTTGCTCCTGCATGTGGTTCCTTGTTACAGTTACATCATACTCCAATTTATCATATTCTCTCCAAGCTCTTTCAAGTTCCTAAGTATGTAACAAAAAAAAAAAAAAATCCACATTCAGAAAAAAAAAAAGTGTTTGTTTAAAAATTTTTATTCAGTGGTATGAAACTTCACGAGGTAATAAACAAATAGGTATCAACCATAAACGAATAGATATCAGCCATAAACAAACAGATATCAGCCATAAACAAATATGTATTTTAGAGAATGCATGTTTAAACAGGTTTTCAATTTTCTAATGATACTGCATAGAATTCACACATACAGCATTTTGTCTTTTCACAAACAAAAAAAGATAGACAAAGGCAAAACCCTTAGAATATGTCTTTATGGTAAGCAGGCATGTGGGTCTTAAGCTGTCCCTCCACCGAGGCAGAAAACCCACAAAAAAAGGATGCAAATTTGTCTCTTTTATCACACAGAATACACATGTGTGGGTGCACAGCATGTGTGTGTATACCCAACGTATTATGCAAGACAAATGGAAGTCATCCAGCCCTGCCTGTAAGGTTACTAGAGAATGCCCCAGGCTTGCTAATACACCATTATTTTATATGTGAAACTACAAACAGCAGAAGGGAGAAAGTGCAAGAAGAAAATTTTCTTTGAGGTCAGCTCTACCTTACAGCAAGAGAATTACTCAACTTAGCATATATTAAAATGTCAATGAGGAAAAGCATATCTGGAGGATTTCATTTTCCTTGATTCCCTTTTCTTTATCAAACCAATTGCTTTTATAAGACAGTTTAAATCCAGCATTTCAGGGCCTACTTCCTATCAATTTCATCACATCAAACTTCTAAAATTTGACACTGATACCTTTCTCTGTGTGTGTGTATATATATACATGCATATATACGTATTAGAAGGCAAAAACAATTCTTTGCCTTGTCATTTCCATCATGAAGTAGATATGGACAAAAAAATGGCAACTCCTTTACTTTCTCTCTTTTTTTAAAAGGTTTTTCAAAGTGCATAACTTGAAAGATCTTTTAAATATAACAGCCTACCAGTAAGAAAGACTGTGACAGTATAATCTTTTCATCCTTTTGCTTAAAATAAGTCACCTACTCACCTGTCTGTTCAAATGTCTGATAAAGTTTGTGCTTGCTACTATTTTGAGATCACATAAAATAGCTAACTTGTACTCCTGTAATCAATTTTTCATATTATGAAGATGAAAATTGCCAGGCCAATTAAAGCCAGCACGCACTCATTCCTGGCCAAAACATATACTAAAGGATGACTACTTGATGACTATAACAAACAGATCACTTTCCAGCTGCCTTTGACAAAAACAGAAGCAAGTAAAAAGATAGCTGACTTTTGCTGGGAGAGAATGAAAAATAATCAGAGACAAATTAATATGATGAAGATGAAGCAGGTGATTTAACACTGGAGTGGATTTTATTGGTAAGAAGGAATTACTTACTGCGGTAGCTCGTGATATTTCTCGACAAGTGCTAAGCAGTCCGTTCTGCAAGTCATCTCTCTGCAAGACTACACTTTGTATGGCTGCGGGGTTATCTGCATTCATTTCTATCTCCTGACTTGCTGAGAGCAAAGCTTGCTCAAGCGTGTACTATTACAATAAAAAGAATTATTTTTAATGTTCTGCATCATTGGGGTGATTTTCGTTTTATTTCAGTTATCAATGTTCTGATAATAAGTATGTAAAATAACATCCACTTTAGGTAATAAATACAATTGTCCTACTTTCTCCTTCTGTAGCTGTTGAAGCTTCTCCTCCAGTGCTTGTACGACTTTGTCCTGTTCACATAAACGGCTAAGCTTAGCCTAGCATACGACAGAAAAGGATTACAATTAGGATTTCGTTTTTAACACCCTCAGTAAACAAAACAGAACTTGATCAAATCATTATATGAATCTCTACAAAATGCTATTACCACAAAATATGCTTTCTAAAATGATGGAAGGCATCAGTCTTGTATTTTCAAATTAACTTTAAGAAACTCTCTTAAATAAGTGTAATAACTCGAGACAGCATGGCTCAAAACACATAATTTACAGTTCTACAGCTAAATCTTTACCACTTATTAATAGGTATTAAACACTGCTTTCATTTACTTATTCTTCAGTATTATAAAGAACATTGTACATATTCACAGTCTTGCCCATGCTTTACTTCAGGTGGTAGTATTTAACATTTAGTTACTAGCACTATTCATGCTCTGCTCTGTTTTAGCATTGACTGAGGCATGACTATAATTAAAGATGTTCCGTTCCAGCTCTACTTTGAGCAAATAACTGTTCAGTGTGCACCAAGCAATTTGAGACAGTTTACTTTTCTATCTGACCAACCTTTTGAATTCAGTTTGTGCTGCTCTGACTTTTTAACTCTAAGATAACAGTGGAAGCCTGTTTTCCTTTTTACTCATAGAAAAACATCCTTTGAATCACTCTCTCGTCTCTCAGTTGCACTGTAGAAAATGCCCAGGCATGCCTCTGTATGCATATACAGTATGACTTAATGGGTACATTTTTCACTATCAATTTTACACCAAGCCCCTTTTCTTCAGTAACTAGAAACCCAATACTCTGAATAGTAACTACCCATGCCAAATTTCAGTTTTGTAGTACTGGTCATATTTCCTGAGAAACTACATCTCTCATTTTTATAACTGAACTACAAGTACAGAGTTTCCCCCTTCTAAAGTAATTCATTCCTTTCTAGAAGCAATTAACCTTCAAACAGATAGAATACTTGAAATTTCAGCCTAAAATGCAAGACTTCCTGCAATCTAAAAGCTTATTACAGAAAGAGTCCTGTGCCCCTCAATTTCACAAAGTAATTTGGGCTGGTAATCACCAGTAAGAAATGTATTTCAAACGCAAAAGTCAAGGGGGAAATTATTATCAAAATAGACAAATGCCAGAATTTCCAAGGTGGAAGAAATACAAATGACTTACATCAATATCCAGCTCTTCAGCTCTATATTTGTACAGTGTGCCCCTACATTCTTCTTGTGTTAACTATAAGGAAGAATAATAGTGCCATAAAACAACTTAATTGGACTAGGAAAATCACACTATCGTTCATCTTAAGAGTTTTAATACAGAAACTGGCTCTTATTTGAAAGTAAAACATACCACATTGAACAACATATTTTTTAGCCAACATATATTAATGAAGATAAGTATATGGAATGTCAAGCAGACTGTCAGTAGTAAGTTGCATTAACTTAACAGGCTATGTTTCCAATGCAAACTGGCTTTTTAAAGATGTACAACTAACTCAATCGAACATGGATTATGCAGGAAGATGAAGCTGTCAGAGTGCATCTACACAGTTATACATCATTTTCTCATGTGCATTCTAAATATAGGGGCTCATTCTACCTGGAATTAACCATTCTAGGCCCACTAAAGTCAAGTGTATTCACAAGGAGGATATTTCTGATGTGAATCTGAAATCAGAACAGAATGACCTAAGTATACAAATGCGTGTAAAATATCTCATTACAGACATATGCCTAGTAAGTGCCACCAAATACCTTTCTGCCTACTTTTCGCTAAGGATTCCCTCCCTTCCAACAGAGTATTACCAGAAACATGGCAAATGGAAACCCTTCTCTTTGGACAGAGTCAAGCTTGTCTCCTCATACCAGTCAGCATGAAAGGTAATCTCAAACTACTTTCAGCTTTCCTTTCATGTATTTGCCGTAATTAGGTTATTGCGACTTAATAGACCAATAAAGATCATAAAAACACAAGTCCATGTTAAAGGACACTTACAAATAGAAGGAGCAGTAGTGAAGGGGCTAACCAGACAAGCATTCCAAACACACAGTAGATAGATCTTCAACACACTTCAGTGTTTAATTTCAAGACACTATGTACACATACCTCATGCAAATGCACTTGGTGACAATTAGAAGTATGTATGGTGCACTAAGACCAGACAGTAACTTTCTTTGAAATGGATGTTTTGTGAAAATGAGTCTTGGAATATGAAAAAAAGCCACAGCAGTTTTGCACCTTATGAATGTCACAAAAATTAAGATACCTATTTAAACTCTAACTATTGTAGAGTTGTGATTGTTTAAGAGTTGATTTTATCACAATGAGAGAAAAATGAGGAATGGAAATATTTAAGTAAACTCATAAACATGGCCAAATGTTTTTAAGTTACAGAGAAAAATCTAGTTATATTTCACAACAAAGATTTTACAAAGGAAATATTATCCCCTATTAGATAATACATCTTCCCAAGAAACTTCTCAGCATTTTGTAGAGCTTGCCTGAAAAAATGTCATGTTGTTAGTTTTTCAGGCCAGTATGTTTTGACACTTAAAAAATACTACTTTTTTTTTTTTTTTTTTTTAAGAGATACCTTTTTTTTTTGGCTTTTCAGCCTTAAAGACAAGTTTAAAATGGCTTGCCAATTTAGCATCCTTATGCCTGCCCACCTCCTAAAAGGAATAGATTGAAAGTATTCCCCAAACAAAAACATGTTTTCAAAGAACGCTATACATGTGTTAATTCTTCCTACAAAAATCCTATCACACTTCTAAAATTGCTGCCAACTTCTTGCTTTTGTCAGTAGTACCACTTTCCCACAGTAGGCACTGCTGGAGAGCCACTTCATTTCAACATTTCTACTGCAAGGTTTAACACAGACTTAGCGTGAAACAGCTAAAAATAGTATGAAACACTTAATCCATCCCTGACAAATCAGCAGCTTCTCTTTCCACAGCACATCTATAAATCAGCTTAGGGCAAACAGTGCAGAATGATATTGTGTCCTACTGGACTTATGAGAGGAATTGGAGAAGACAAAATGCAGTTACACATTACAAGCAAGGTTAACAACATCATAACCCTGGAAAATCCATTACAAGAGCTCCAGCGATCGAGTTACCAAAATGTATTTTATGTCCTGTTCAACAAACACCTCTCTCACCAAACCCTTCCCACAAACACTTTACCAGGACAGCAATTTCAGAGAAAGAGTGCCACCTGCTGAACTTCCACATTCCTCAACACCTACCTACTCAAACACAAAGAAGTCCATTCCTCTGAACACCACAAACCACACTGCACACAGCTCCTTATCGTGAAGGAGCAGCACCCTGAATACCTACAAACAGAGCTGAGCATTTTTGAGAGGCTGGACATGCACAGTTTGGCCAAACATGTATTTTACTTGTGGAAAGCTAGAAAGACCTTGATTGAATCTCCACCTTATGTTAGAAAAACTTTGTTGTCTACTTTCCAGTCTTACTGCACAGACCCCATCCTCCATCAAACACCAGTACCAGATGAATCACAGAACTAGATGAATCCACCACAATGGAAACAATGTACTTAGAGGGAAATTTATTCCCAAATAAGTGCAGACTAGGCAAATCTACCTTTTGAGACAGGAGATGTTAAACCTATTTAAGCACTTAATATTAAAAACCATTTAAATTTTAGTATCAATTATCCTGTAATCTATTTCCAGGTTCTGCTAACCATTTTGACTCAATAAATAAATGGCAGGAAATTCCACACTCTGAGAGCACACTTAAGCATCTCTCCAAGATTACTGCACTTAGGAAATTAAAATTGGACAGTCTAAGACATTTTCTGGGGAGTACAATGTTAAAGTCAGAAAGTTAGACTTATGAGATTTCCAAAAGGCCCTTTTTTATTTTTTCTTTCTTTCTTTCTTTCTTTCTTTCTTATTTAAAGTACTTCTTTCTATCAGGAAGCAGGGCAAATGGGCATTTTCCCCAGACTAAGCAAGATTCTTCTCTTAAATTTTGAGCAATGACATTTCAAATACAAATAGGAAACACAAGATTTTTAGCTCTAATACAATCATCTCAAAATTGAACATGTCCAACAGTTTAAATGTATGCAGCTGCAATAATAACAGCAGTAATAATAATATCAATAATAGTAAATTAAAAAATGTGTGCCATAAACAGCATCCCAGCATCCTTATAGGAGAAAAAAAAATATGAATTTTTAATGTATTAAGAACAATTATCCAAGCAAAGAGCTGGAAATCAGCCTCTTGCACTCAGATTTTCCTTTTTTCCTCCTTTAGTGTATTGGTACACATAAAATGAACTGAGGACAATTATACTTCTTAAAATGAGCATAAGCTGTTTTAGAAAATAGGATTAATACTCCTCACCTAGTATTAGAAAGAAAGAAAACAATTCAAGGTAGAAACTGGTCCAGGCTGTAAAAGGCTTCTACTTGTATGTACGCAGATTCACTGCCCTGTCTTATACATTGCACATTTGAACTGTGGCAGCAGATCTAGAGGAGGACCACAAAGATGATCAGAGGGCTGGAGCACCTCCCCTGTGGGGACAGGCTGAGAGAGTTGGGGTTGTTCAGCCTGCAGAAGAGAAGGCTTTGAGGACATCTAATAGCAGCTGTCCAGTACCTGAACAGGGCAAGGAAAGCCAGCAAGGGACTTTTGACAAGGGCTTGTAGTGATAGGACAACAGGGAATGGATTGAAGCTTGAGGAGGGTAGACTTAGACTGGAGAGTAGGAAGAAATTTTTTATAGTGAGGATAGTGAGACACTGTAACAGGCTGTCCAAGGAGGTCGTGAATATCCACTCCCTGGAGATGTTCAAAGCCAGGTTGGACGAGGCTTTGAGCAACCTGGTCTAGAGGAAGGTGTTCCTGCACATGGTGGGGGCAGAGGGCTGGAAGTAGAGGATCTTCAAGGTCCCTTCCAACCTAACTCATCTCTCACTGGAGTGAGAAAAATGACTGGCAAAAATAATCTATTTTTCTTTGAATAAAAAAATTGTATGTTGTTTCAACTTCAAATAATTTGCTAGAAATTTAAAGGTGGCAGCTTTACATTGCAGAAGTTCAGAAGACTATTGAGGCAGTGAAAGTTTGAGTGTATTTTTATCCTTTCCTAGAAGCCAGTCAATACAGCATTTTGTAGAGTAAATTTGATCCAGGAAAGCAGGTGGTCTTGCTGTTCTCTAGTTTAGGCAATACATGGGCTCTTCTGCACAAGCTTCTGGACATGTCACAAACACTCTGGCCTGAAGAGACATCTTGAGTGACAAAAGGGTACTCAATCTTCACAACCTGTTCTATTCACTTGTTACTTTGACATAAATGTCAAAAAAGGTGCTTATTCAGTGTCAAATATGAAGCAGCAGGTATGAATTCAAGGTGAAAGCAGTGCTGTGTACCAATAGCTTAGCTTACAACACAGCACTCTGTAATTTATTGGCATCCCTGAACAAGCAGGCAGACTAGCCTAGGCACAGCTATACCTCAAGTGTGTCTACATTAATATGAGAAGCTGAGCTAGTTTACCTTGACACATCCAAAGCAGCTCTTTTTCTGTGTGTTGACTCACTTGCCTTACTTATTCTACTGCAGAAAATTTATTTACTTAAAAAAATCCCAGCAGCTAGGCTTCTTTAAGAAAACAACCAACCAACAACAAAACCCAATTTTCTTCAGGGCCTGAGGACACCTTACTTGTCTCATTCCTCTCTCAGACAGTTCCTTCAGGTTCCATGTTAAAACTCCTGTTTTGCATGACCCTGAAATCAGTCACTCACAACCCAGCTTCCTTTGGAAAGCTGAGGTTTTTCTTGCAGCTTCTCTCGATCACAGAGAAATCTACATTGTGGACTTGACTTCCAAGAAAATGAAACAAGAAATTAAGGGGCAGCATTTTTTAGAAACATGGCAAAGCATCAAATACTAATAAATTACTGTTTTACATAGCAGACTTCTACTTTTCTTCAAATTATGCAACCTTTATACATCAGTTTTAGCTCACAAGAGCGTTAACCATGAATGCAAGGGTCAGATGTTCCCTTCTGACTGGCAGCCAGAACTGCTGCAAAATATTATACTCATTTAAGTAAGAACAACATCTTTGTTGCGGGTGAGGCTAGAGACTTCTTAAACACTTCCTGATGTGACAGGAGGTACACAGTGAAGCCCCAGTATCCATCCCTAAGATGCTGCAGTGCCAACAGGTAGGTATTGGCCATGCTCATAAGTTAATGCAGGTCTCAACTCCCAGACAATATTTCCATTCATGTTTCTGATTCTTCTTCCATCTTACCATTTACAACCACCACTAGATACTCTGTAAGCGTGCATGGTTAAGTCAGCTGTGACTTTATGAACAGACACTGCCTTTTTGGATTTACAGTCCCCAGATCAAAGTGATTTTTGATCCTTTCTTTCTCCAGTGGCTAAAGGCTTGGTAGGTGCAAACAAAAACTTGTAAATCCACTTCCTTGAACAAAACAGAATTGCCAGAAATGACCAGGTAAAAACACCACTCACATGCTTTTGTAGTGGTCAAAAGAAAGAAGCACCTTTGAACACTAATTGCAGGGAATCATGCTAAGACAAATGTTGGAAGCTTATTAGGGATTTTATGAATTTACTAGACACCTGCATAAAACATCAACTAATTAAATTGTCTAGACAGCAAAAAAGCTATTGGAAAGTGTACACTCAATACTCAACAACAAAAACGCAGCGAAAGCCATGCTAACGATATTGCAGCGTTTCAGGAAGCATGGATGACTTGTGGTTTTCCAAAGCAAATAAGAGAAACACCGATGTCATGAAGAAATCTGAGGAACAACCAAAACTGTCACTAAGGAAAATTTTCGCAGATGAGAAAGCAATTTCATTCACTATCCAAGACCTTACTTGATGGTACAGTTGTGGTCTTAGCGCCGAGTTCTCAATCATAGTGTGAACCATGGTGATTAAAGGTTCATTCTCTTTCATCTATTTCAAATCAGGAGGAGCATACAGCAAACATCAGTTTACAGCATGGCTAGATTTGAAAGACGACACTGTAAAATATAGCCTCTACTTTAATTTTTTTCTAGTAATGCAGTAGATTACATTTTATCCCATGCTTTTTAAATATTCCATCAATCAGTAATATCAACATCTGAAAAGTTTAATAACACCTAACAAACGTATCAAAACCACACAAATGCTCAAAAACCAATCCACCACTCTCCCTTTTTAGAAAGAAAAAAAAAAAGGCTTAAAATAAGCTTAGCTCTGCTTGATATTGAAATGAAAAAGCATTATCGGATTATGCAATAGGAACACTCAAACCTTTATCAGAGAACCCTTTAAATGACAGATTTAGTAACTCAATGTACATTAAAAAGATATAAGCATTCTCAGCCTCTCAATAGCAAAGTGAGGTTTACACTTATGTTTGTGTATCTAAATGCCTCTATACACTGCACTGATGTATGGAGTTAAGAACTTGGAGTCGTTACTCATTGTACTCATCCACCCCTCTTATTTCAGACCTTGCCAGGCATTTTCTGTAGCGATTACTATTTACTGATGTTTGCCAATGTCAATTACAGTAAAACCTGCATAAATTTAGGATTTCAGAGAACTATGGAACACAGGAAAATAGTAAGGAGACTTTTGGTTTTAAAAGAGAGACTTGCTTAACAGTAAAGGAAAAATTATGAGAACAGACACTTTTCCTCTGCAAAAGAAACTGACAAGTCACTTAACGTACAATGCCTCTCCTATTTTGGTTGGAAACTTTCAGACAAGTTGGAAACTTTTAGAGACTTGCAAGGAAGGAACTACGTGTATGAATATTTATGATTTTTTCACTCTGTCTTCATGTCATAAATGCACTCACCAAGAATCTGAATGGCAAGGTTTTGTTTCACAGATTGAAATGTAACAGAAAGCCTATGTTTTTGGATGTCTTTTGGAATTTCTTGCCTCGTAATTATTTAGGAAAAAAAAACTGACTTGAACCACTTGGGAAAGTGTTTTGTTTTGTTATACATAGAGGACTCTTTTGTTGTTGTTTTTTTTTTTTTCATACATAGTAATTTAAGATAGTCATTAAGAAGGCAAACTTATGATACTCTCTTAGTTCAGTGCAGGGAAAAAAATCCAAACAAACACCACCTCCCATTTGCTCCATCATCCAGTATAGATAAACAGAAAACTGACACAAGAAGTTGTTCTCCCTTTACATTAAAATTTTGTCCACAGACTAGGTGCATCAGGTGATACAGAAAGATCTCTCAATACTGAGATCAAATAATAAGGTCCAAAAGCCAAGCAATCAAAGTACAGCCAACTCAAATCTTTGTAAAGGAAGAGTTCTGAGGCCAAAATATGTTATTAGGGGTATACTGATTTGAATGCATTTTTATCAGAAGGTTTTCAACAGCTTCAGGCTTTTTGGCTAATTCTTTTTTTTTTTTGTTTAGAACATTTCAAATTATTCCTGATGAAATTAATTTCTGTGGAACTGTTCAAAGATTGTTTTCATCTGGATTATTGAACAAGCAAAAGATTAGAAAACATCTCAAAAGATGTTTTGAAGGAATCTTTTGTCCAACAGCCAGCTCCAATTTCAATTTATAGGACTTCTTCCAGTATTGTTACTACTCTTGGTGATTAACTGTGCTTATCTAACACTGTTTGCAAAGGCCAGTTAATTCCAGAACAGCTCCAGTTCTTTAAGACCATATGGAACAGAGATAAAACCCCAGATACCTTGTGAATTAATGCCAACCAAGGAGCCTTTATAGCAGTCAAATATAGCAAGCTCTTTTCTCCCCTTTAGGAAATAATATTTCTAAAAAATATTGACATCCAACTATGGGGAAGTTAAGTTCTTTTATCTGTTACAAACCTCCCATTAACTAAAGCTAGCACACAGACAAGACAATGCATACTGAAGGACTGGCAAATTATGCCATGAGAAACACAAGGTCAAGTCCCCCACCTAAAAGGTGAAGAGGATCTCTATTTTGTGTTCTTAAAGCATTAACATAAGGCTACTCCCAAAACTGAGGTTGGACACTATTCACATGGACTAAATAGCTCAAGGAAAAACATTTGCTTGTTGGTAACAGAAAAAGGCCTTGATTTTCTTTCACTTCAGAAAAATAAAACATATTAAATTTCTACAGTAAAGGACACCTTTAAGATTCTATGTACAGTGCTAGTAATATTATACTCAGAGTCTTTCCAATTAAAGAAGTCATAAGAAAGCATAATTAAGATTTTGCATTGAGCAAACTGAAGTGTGAACTGCCTGGTGCCAGACAGCAACATAGCACTGAAACCAAATAAAATCCAGCAGCCTTGGATTTATCATTTGCTACTTCTAGTCTACAACTCTTTTTTTCCCAGAAGTGATGCTTCATCTTTGCTTTTATCTGTACTGATGTACAGAAAATGTTGCCCAGTTGGAAACAATGAAAAAAAAAACACCTCCTTGACATAAGATCTATATGAAAAGCTGCATTATTTATCAGCATCTGAGTGGGTGTTTTGTATTTTAAACTGTAAAGCCAAATTAGTGCCAATTTTTCTCTTCCTTTTCCTAAATTGTCTTCTGTGTTTGATAACACCCTATACAGACGACATTTCAGTGTGTGCTGTTCTGGTGGCAGTGATCAGCTGGAATAGTGGCTCCCTGCCAGGACAGCTGATCTCACTGATGAGGTAAGACCATATGTTATGGATGGCAAATGACTGAACTCAGACTGGCAGTTTTATACATTTCCTCTCAAGCTTCCCACAACAGTGGTGGCTGGGTCAGCTCACTCTACCTTTTCCAGATAGCCTGAAAAATACAGGAGTAGGATCCTATATGTTGCTAATATAGGAAAAATAATTTTAAGCTGAAACACAAGGTTTCAGATATAATACAGGATATCTGTCACCTCTATTTCAAGCTCCCTTATATTATGTATTATATTTCCCTTAATTTACTACCTTCTCCCAGAACTACCTTCAGCATCTCAGAAAGAAGATGGTGAAGAGGAAGAAACAGAAGCAAAACACCAAGGAAATATGGATGTTGGCTACAGCACCTTCACTCCATTATTTGACAACTTCTTGTTCAAGTTCTGTTTAGTTTTATGCACCCTTTGAAAAGTGAAGGAAATTAAAAGTACCAGCAGAAGTCTATGAACTACTTAACACTTAATTTACACACATAGCCACTTCAAAAAACAGGAAAGAAAAAAAAAGCCTAAATGAAATTTAATAGAGCTTCTGTTGTGACAAATCAGCCTGGGATATGCTGAGATCAATATGACAGCATGCACTGCTGAGAGTTTTACTGAGAGTTTTACATTGTGAGCTTGAACTCAGTAGAAAAGCATTTTTCAGACAGCAAAAAATTTTGCTATTGACATAAAATTCAGAAGTGTACTACAGGTCTGGTTTGCTGGAATTCTCTGTAGTAACAAAAGATTCAAGTGGGACTTCCTGCCATGGCTTTATTTGCAAAGGAGAAAAAAAGCATGTCTAGCTTCTAATGGAGGGAAAAAAAAATCCTACTTTTTGTTACTGTTGTTACAATTATTGGGTACAAATAAATTAAAGAGACTCCTGGCTTGGATTTGGTGATACACAGCAAGTGTTCACCTTTGTAACATATCCCATGTTGGCAAACAGATCATCATTGTCTTGGGCTGCTAGCTATGTCCAAAGAGCTACTGTGCATGTGTGGATTTTAGTTAATCCTATCACAGGAGATACCTAAGAGATAAAGTTTTAACAACAGTTGGTTTTAAGCATAAGGCTGAAAAAATATCATTGGAAAAAGAATATCAGGAAAATCTCTAGTGATTTTATATTTTTAACTAATGACAACCTAGTTCTTCCTATTTCTTCTAAGCACTCATGACTGTCTTTTATAAGTGCTAGCAAAACTCTCCCAGTTAAAAATTTCTCAGGCACTGTTTGTACAGAAGTTCCATTTGATCATGTAACAAAGTTATAAATTAAGTATGTGTGATATCACAATTCTTCAGTTGGCAATCAATTCTGTTAGTGAAGTAACTGCACCCTCACTCCATAACTTATCAGAGGCTGTAAAGGAGTAAAATTCTTATATAAATCTTGAAGAAATAAGTAAGTAATAGAAAAAACAACAAACAATGCCATGAATTGTTTTAAAATAGTTTTTTTCATGTTTGACTTCCCTTTTGTTTAACATCCTGTAGAAACATCTATCTCTTCTTAATTCAGAAAACTAAAATGATCAGAAGTATTAATTTTCTATTGCCTCCTCCCTGGGCCAGTTTAAGGCCAAGTTGGATGAAGCCTTGAGCAGCTGCGTCTAGTTGAGAGGTGTCCCTGCCCATGGACAGAGAGGTTAGAGTAGATGATCTCTAAGGTCCTTCCAACCTAAGCCATTCTGTGATTCTTGCATGTGTGTCATATGAGCTTTGAAATATATTACCACTTTGGTTAAGATGATAAAATGCTAGTTAGTGTTATTATAAGAAGGAAATTAAGAACATAAAAATGTATTGGTGAGTGGCTACTGTATCCTGATGAATTGGAAATTGAGTGGTGTTTTTTTACCCATTACATGTCAAATTTGTAATGAAGATTTTGTACTACTTAAAAAAAGAGCATATATTAAATATCCAACTTCATAAAAACCACTGAAAAACCTTCTCCCCAAATATTTCCAGCTTGATAGAAGTAGGCAAAAAGCATTAAGAATGTAAACACACAAGAAAATTGCAAATCCCACCTGATGATCCAAATATATGGCATTCCTTTGAAGGTGATGTGAAAGAATCTCATTCTAGCAGGCAGCAGAAGGAAAAAAGGAAAGGGACAGAAGGTGCAGAATACATGAAAAGAGTCTTCAAAGATGTAAACTAAGACAAAGATCTTTCTGTTTTACATAGAAATAGTAATGCTGCATTTCTCTGTCTTTTTTTAGTGTGTGAACTGTTAGGAAGTTTTGATCCCAAAAAAGAGGTGATGAAAGTTTGCCATGAATCAGATTATGAACTACTACATTATATTTTGGTTTTACATACCAAATACAGTAAGTGCATGTAAATGTCCACTACACAGACAACTATAAACCCTTTGACATATCCATTTTAAACACGGCCTGTTTTTTGTACACAGATTAAAAATATATATCCGACAGGAGGCAGAACAAACAATAAATTAATCTCATGATCTATCACTACTGCTTTTGATTGTAGCAACAGGTTAAAAACCTTAACACTTCAATATTTTAAAATATTCTTAATGGGATATTGACTCAGCTAACAGCCAAGAGCTACGAGTAAAGCCTCAAAGGGTTAATAGCACAACATCACATACACAAAGGAGCAAAGTTACTCGATTCTACTCCCACAGTAGCCAGAAAATGTTGCACTAAGGGTACAATGCAAACTTTGGTTAAAGAATGACTACAGGTTAGTGAGAATGGTACATAAGACATTGCTTTATAGCTGACCTTTGGGCTGCTGGCCTCAAGTTTTAGTTGCATGAGCTGTGCTAGTGTGTGCTCCCGGATACTACTCAGTTCAGCTTGCTGCCGTCTCAGCTTTATGAGCAGCAGCGTGAGCTCCTCCGGCTGAAGGAGTGCAGCGTGAGAAGCCAAAGAGCAGAAGAGAGGTTAATTGGTATCCCAAGCAACACTTGATTCAAATAAGGGTTCTTAGTATCTTTCTTACAATAAAAGATATATATTTTTTTCCCCAAATTGACCACTTTCAAACATTATATATAACGAAGGTTTAACTTTTAACTGCTTGAAACAAATGATACAGCAAATACCACAGAAGTGGAACATTGTGCATAAAGGACAAAAACAAGTGAGGGTTTTGCAGAAAAAGGTCTGTGTGGCCCTCAGACTTCTTCTGACAGGCATTATCAGATTGATGATATATATTTAAGTGAAGGGGGAGATAATTCCAGCCCTTAGGCTGTAAGGATACCTGTACATGGACAGCCATTTGAGCTTCATGAATCCAAAAAAATCCCTTCAAGAAAATTTAGTTTCTGTGGTAATTCTTGAAATTCATAAAAATCCACAATAACTGGATGACCACTTTCCATAAAATAAAACTGCAGGAGCACGACAAAACAAATTTTCTGTCTCCCCTTACACAGGCTAACAGTTAATTTATTGCTTAATTTTTATGTCCAAGATGTACAATACAGCCTTAAGGCATGAAGAATAGCATTCAACCCCCAAAACAGTTAATTTATTGCTTAATTTTTATGTCCAAGATGTACAATACAGCTTTAAAAAGGGATGAAGAGTAGTATTCAAACCCCCAAATTTTATATATTATGAAGATAAAGTCACACTCAAATAGGTATTTGTCAGGCAATTTCACACAGATCCATTTAGGTCAGTTTGGGAAACTATCTGAACCATTCCTGAGAACCACTTCTATTAGCAGTACTTTAAAGAAAACCCTTAACATCTCAAGTATTTTTGTTATGTTCCTCTTTCCTTTTGTTTCTTACATTTCTGCAGAAGTCAGTCTTATACGAAGTTAAATATTCATCCAGCACTTTCACTTTCTCACAAGTTCTCCAAGTCAACTCCCTCCAACAAAAAACACACAAAACCCCCCTACCCTAAGCCCCCAATTGCTCTCTCCCACAGTCACAGAATTTTCCCAAAGTAATGAAAAAAGCTTCATAGCACCACGTATTGGATTGCTTCAAATCAAATATCAATTTCTTAGAAAAAGGAAGAAAACCCCCTGAGAACAAGCATGGCACTGCTGTGAGCTTGTGCCAAATGAGCCCACAAGAGGGAGCAAGGGATTGCCACACAGCTTCGGCTACCGGTCAAAATCATTTGCTTTGAGGGAAAGCAAACTCCAAAGCCAAGTTGTATAATGGCCAAGCTTCCATTTAAAGTACTCCTTCAATATCTGTATTTAAAATGCTTACTTCCAGTGAGTAAGCCTAAGACTCTAGCCTGCTATACAAGACATTGTGGAGTTCTGTCCAAAATTTTCAGAAATAAGACATTTGGAAAGGAGCATCTTCAAGCAAAAGGGACAGTGAATCATTTTTTCAAGATCAAAACTCTTCTCAGCATGTGCTGCAAAAGACCTGTGTTAGGGCACAGTTAAATCCAATGTCTGCAAGTAAACTTTTCTTTCGTAGAGGAGCCCATCAAACACTAGTATCTACTCTTCTCTAGACATTCGTAATGTTGTAAAAAATTTTGATGTGCTTTTGATACACCTCTTGGGACTCTTGTAGCATAAAACTTTGTTTGAAGCACTACATATGGCTTTCTTTCTCTGGGGCCCATAACATTTGTGCTGTGGGCATGACTTCTGGTTTCTATAGGCAGAAGCTTGGACCCTCTTGCCTCCTTAACCCTGTTCATCAGCCTAGTGCCAGCAGCAGAGCCCAGAAGAGCTGATGGGAACATGAACCCTAAAAAATGTCTGCAGAAGATAAGGCACCTGCAGAAGATAAGGCACCAGTGCCAAAGGCCAACCTGTAACTTGCTGAAGGTGCCAGGGATTCCTGATGGGAAATGCAAGAAACAGGGGTAGAGAGTGTGGAAGGATTGACTGGGGAGTGGTTGCTCACTATGATTCAAAATCTTTGTTCTTAATTCATAAATCTGTCAGACAGCAAGTACAGATGGACAGAGAAATTTGAAAGGAAAAAAACGATTTAAGAAATTACATAAATTAGCCAAAAGCTTAGAAGTTGTCCTAAGAGCACTATTTCAGTTGGGAAGGTGGGCAGTATTTGCATTGGTGAAATACCTTTAATGAGAATTTCAGCTCTACTACAACAAAGTGGGAGATGTGAAAAGGGACATCATTTCATCAAATGCAATTTTAGTATCCTTAAGATTTCCAAAAAAGGAAAAGCTTTATTTCTAGGATTTTCTAAATGCTTAATGGAGAAATAAGCCTTCTGTGATATATTCCATCTTCTCTCAGGAATCTTTGTAATGTATCAAAGATGCTTAAAATAGTTGAAATATCTGTCTTTCTGAAAGAAATTCTTGACTCAGTGGCTACAAAATATTCTCAAAATTCAATGTAACCACAGAGTACTTCATTTGCTTTAAAAATCCCTGATAATTAAAATAAAGGCTACATTTAATGCAAGCTTTGAGTAGAACAAAATTTCAGTCTCTTCATACTTATTCTTTAATAAAAACCCAAGTGATGTACCAAGTAACAATACAACTCACTGTTTTGCCTTGGAGGGTCTGAGGAGTAACAGGCTGCAAACTCAGACCTGCTGGCATTGACCTTCTGTCGGGCACAAGGACATGCTGCACAAAAACAAATAGCACAGTAGTTATCTAAAGACTCAAAACCTATTAAATGTTGAAAAAAAAAGAAAGAAAAAAAATACCAAGCCAACTTCACACTCAAAAGAAATTTGTTATGATTTGTGCCAGCTTTGGCCAGATGCTCCCTGCACTTAGGACACCTCCACATTTTAGAAATAACCCAGCAGCTTTCATCATTCATTTAATTAACACTCCTCCCTCACAGCCATTGCCCTACTGAACCCCATGTAAATAACAATTTGAGTTTTCCACTTGTCATTGAAAGCTGTTTAGAAACCTAACATCTCTACACACATGGGGGTTTAAATCTTAAAATTTACCCTTCTGATTTTAAATAGTCACCCACCTCTTAAAAATTGGGCTGTGTTTTTAAGTTAATGGCAAAACCTAGTTGTGTAACTAAAAAAATACAAATGAAACAGCATGAAAAAACAAAGGGGAACAGGAATCTTGTAGAAAAGATACTAAATATGAAATCAAATACTCAAAGTGTTTCACAATAAAAAGAACAGAATCAGGATGCAAAACATGTCTGAAAGGACAAGTCAGCACATGCTCTGCATCACTGACTCTCAGGTGCATGAGAATCACTGCTTACTAACTTTCCAAAGCAGTCAAGAGTACCAAACCAGAACTGACTCCTTTGTTGATTTCAAAGCCAAGACTTATTTAGGAAGAAGTTATCCTCACCATCAGGGTGGTGAGACACTGGAACAGGTTGCCCAGGGAGGTAGTGGTAGCCTCATCCCTAGAGGTTTTTAAGGCCAGGCTGGATGTGGCTCTGAGCAACTTGATCTAGTGTGAGGTTTCCCTGCCCATGGCAGGGGGGTTGGAACTAGATGACCCTTGAGATCCCTTCCAACCCTGATAGTTCTATGATTCTATGATTATCACCTGTAAATTATTTAAATTGTTTTAAGACATAGTTGCTTTTGTTTCCTGCATTAACAAACATAAAGGCACCTGAGATAAAGATTTAGGAAGTATGTGCAGAAGCATTTTATATTTTACATCCAACTGAATGTTGGATGAGTAGTTTAAGAGTAATGCAATCATTTCAAATCTATTGCCAAACATGCATAACATAAGCATGAAAGATACAGCAGAGCCACAAATGGCACACTGAGGCTTCCACTTCATTGTGTCTACCTCTTACTGATGAAGAGCAGCAAAGTTACACTAGTCAAGTGGTAAAGTTGTGTGCAAAGAGACTGCTCCTCAGAGATCTCCCTAAGAACTCAAAGACACCAAAAGGCATCACCAAGCTCAGTTTTCTACTGGAACCCAAGGTAGCCAAACTCATGGCTGAAGAACAGAAAACAGAATAACGTAAGGAAATTTGGCATTTTTCTTTCCTCTCAGAGCTCCAGTCAAAAACCTGAACCAATCAACCCAAACTAGCAAGGAGAATGATTTCTGTACATAAATATGCCTATTGACTCCTTTTCTTCTCTTTAAGAGACACATAATATCATGAGCAGTAATATTAGGACATGCTTTCATTCAGTGCATTAGAAAAATACCTTTTCACAACCTTTAGACTTGTAAAAAAACCAGATCTTTCTCCATGAAAACCACAACTTCATCTTCATTATAATCAATATACTGCAATGCAACATGAGTTTTACAGTAACCATCTATTTTCGACTAAAAATCCTTGTCAGTAAGATTTTTGACCATTAAGTAAAGTATTTTTACCCTTGTATGATGCGCCCTGTGTCTGCGGTCAATAGTTACATCTCCCCTTTGCACCGGTGAAGACACTTCCGACCTGTAGGTCCGCTGTGGGGAATATCCCTGGAAACCAGCGATTGAACCGTGGGAAGGTGAGGTGGGAATCGAATGCATTGTCTGGTCAGAAATATTAATCATGGTTTTCGGGCTACTTAAAGTATTGTGTCTAGGAAGAGTTGTTTGCTTGTTGTAAAACTGCCGCTGCTGCCACTCATAGAGCTGCCACATCGTGTCATCGCGCATCGACCGCCGCTTTTCTTCGGCTGTTACTGGCCCGATGGCCCTGTCGTAAGCCGACGGCGTCACGCTGCAGAGGCTCTCTGGCCGTGTTTTGCTGTTCCTTGGCAGTGTTCTGTAGCCTTCTGGGTACCGAGGTAAAACCTGAGGTCGGTGGCTTGGCATGTTTCTTGGTAATGTCTGATAGGAGATGATGCTGAAACACAGAGGTATTAGCAGACAGCATTAATATTATGGCAACATGAAGTTCTGCAGTATTGGTTAGGTTTATCTAGCTAGTTCTTACTTTTTTTTTTTTTTTTAAATACAAAAGTATAACTGAAAAAAATATTCAGTCTGGAGAAGAGAAGGCTCTGGGGAGACCTTATTGTGGCTTTCCAGTATCTGAAAGGGGCCTACAAGAAAGCTGAGGAAGGACTTTTTAGGGTGTCAGGTAATGATACGAATAGGGGGAATGGAACAAAAATAGAAACGGGTAGATTCAGATTGGATGTTAGGAAGAAATTCTTCACCATGAAGGTGGTGAGACACCGGAACAGGTTGCCCAGGGTAAAAGCCCCATCCCTGGAAGTTTTTTAAGGCCAGGCTGGATGTGGCTCTGAGCAACCTGACCTAGTGTGAGGTGTCCCTGCCCATGGCAAGGGGTTGGAACTGGATGATCCTTGAGGTCCCTTCCAACCCTAACAATTCTATGACAATTAAAGAATCAACTATACTAACTGAAGGCACTGTAGCATCCAAACGGGATTGTTTCTCTGATTAGCTGCTTCATTATATAATCCAAATTAATTTTTTTTTTTAATCAGTTTAACAGCCTAGTACTGTCAAGTTTAGAAAAAATCTTGCCTATATGCTGGGCAGGTCAAAGTTTTGAAAGCTTTAAGTTCTGTACTGTTTCTATATGAGCCCAATTTAAACGCCCTCATTTTGAAAAGTAAAAAAGTCCCCTCTTGTTTCCTTAAGAAAATCCTTGAGCAATTACTATGGATGTAAACAAAAAAAATTGATTTTTTAATAGCAGACCAAGGAAAAATAGCAGCAATTAGGTAATGAAATATTCTGCAATTGTCAAGGACAAGACATTTCCTATCAGCTATTCAAGAGAAACAGATAGAATATTTGTTTGAGAATAATACCATTTTCCAACTTGAGATATGAATTCAAAGGCTTATTCTTTAGTTTGTTGCCACAGTAAAATCCTGGAGTTTTACAATTAATAGCTTTCACATTAGTTGCAAAGCCAAATTTTCCATACTGAGTATCGATGCATACCTAAGTATGACAAAGCATCTCTTGTTTTTCCAGAGGGTAAAATCTAGGTCATAAACACTGATTCATTCAACCCTTATCTAAAATTCAAATGAGCACCTCTTAAAGCCTTTTGCTACTGATCATACCTATGATTGCCCAGAGACAAGAACACTGATCTCAAATTGGCTATGACTCAGCCATCAGAGGGCAGCAGCCTCTAGCTACACCCCAGACTAATTCAAACGAAGATCCCTGCCACCATGAAGCACCCGAATCTGAAGATGGCTTGGAATTACTTCAGTGCCACAAAAACATGGCAGAAATTATGTAGGGCAGATGGCAAGGCATGCCTACATTCTGCCTGTTACATCCTTACAGAATAACTACTAAGGAAACTGACGGTGGCAAAATCCACTTTTCACTGAGAATAGTTAAGCTGAGTACTTAGGATCACTTGTAACATTTTGGAGATGAAAACTCCTATGAAGAGCTTTATACAAGAAATCTGCTGCATTTTCTGAAGCTTTCCAAGAATTAATGAAGTATTATCCCCATTCTATAGATTGGGCCACACAAAAATTTTAAGGGGGAGGAAGGAAATAGATTCTAAATCCCATTCTTTTGCTGAAAAACCTGCTTAACTACCTCTGAATTTCTTCATGCAGCATGCCATTAATGATAAAGGCTTTTCTCCATCTCCATATTAAAAAAAAAAAAAAAATCAACCCCCAAACCTCAATAAAATAAAAACCCAAGACACTTCTGGATCCAATTTCTAACTTTCAAAATATTATTTTAGCTATTCACAAACAGATACAGTAAAGACTGATATTTTCATGCAGATAGCTGGTAGTTAAGATACATCTGACTCACTGAAGCTCCCATCTCCCATCTGTAGGAGATCCCATATGGGATCCCTTTATGGTTGGCTCCCTTGAATATCCTAGCCAACTTGAAGGAAAGCTGTCTCAATTTCTAAAGACACCAATCTAAAGTGTACATGCAATTACTGCTATTCTAGCACATTTAGGAAGACAACATATTGATGTTACGGGAATTACACACAACTGGTAAACCATGAAAACTGTGAAAAGCCCAAACACCTCAATATTAAGCCCTGTTGTATATCATTTGAATCAAAACAGATTCACCAATATCCAGCTGGAATCTGCTAAAATGTCATTCTAATCAAATCCAAGAACCAATTCTGGACAGTACTGCAGCTTAACAGCTGCCTTGCACACAAGGGGAGACTGCTGCAGCCAGTCAAGCAGTCATGCACACTATGAGGTTGAAAAATATTTCTGAAACTATCACCACAAATAGCTCCCTATGTGCTCCCATATGACAAAAAAGATTGCCCACGAGTTTATAGGCTCTTTATAGACATCTTTAGAGCTTATCTCCAGGGTCATTGTTGGGTAGCAACACAGGTTCTGGTGTCCAAATTAGACTATACAGGAAAGTGACTTTGCTGTTAAACCTTCAGGGGCTCAGTTCTGCAATGTTATGAATGCCCTCAGATCAAAACTTCAAAACAGTTCATTCTAAAGAATTCAAACACCAGATGGCCCAGAATACCAACCTTCCCTGAGCAAATCAAACAAAGGAAGGCAGAGTGAAGAGAGAAGCCTCATGGTGTACAGCAGACATTTCTTATTTAAGGATGAGGCTCACAACCCTGGTTCACAGCAACAGAAAACCCTCACTTGCTACCATGTTAGCCTTCTGTACTTTTTCACATTTGAGAAAGGCCATTCACATGAACTCCTTTTGGTGAGAACATTTATTTGTAACTCTCTTGTGCAAAATTAATTCAATAAAATGATACTCAGATGGAATGTTTTTCTTTTTAAATTGTAAAGCATGTTTTTGTTTACAAAAAGGCTTGTCTTCCTCAAGGCATCAGTTGTCTTTGTGTGGCTCTTGCAAAACTAGACGTTTAGATCCATGGAACTAGAAGATAAAAGCTTCAAGAATTTTTATAAACTTCATTGCTGTTCTTCTCAGTAATTTCTCATGCAATCAAACTACTAAGGAATCAGCCCGTTCCTCTAAGAAAATGAGTAGCTTTTACAGTGAATCTTTCGTTTCATGTTGAGGACAGATAAGAGCTCCTATTTAAGCACTCATTTAACTGAACATGCTTGTTAATATTGCAGCACTCTTAAAGCCCTGTATTTTTTTTTTCAGTCTGACAACAGAAATACTCCATGATTTCTCTAACACATTACTGAGACGAATGCAACGGAAAGCATCTTTGTTAAAAGTCAGCAACATTAAGAGAAGAGTACTTTTCTCACAAGTTCAAGTTATGAGTTGAACAGGGACAAGACTACAAATACCCTTTTTAGGTTCTCACCCCAACCCTAAGCTTTAATCTGAACTGAAACTACTTCCTACTCTATCAACTTCAATTCTATTTACAATTCTGTCTCCAGCCAGAAAACGGCTATCAGATCAAACCCAAAATCTAAAATTTAAATGAAACCACCTTTTAAAAACACCACTATAGATTAGAAGTTTGGATCATTATTCAAGGCCACTTCTATACAACACAAAAAAGACAGCTCACAGCCAATTCTCTTGCAGTTGGCTACTTTTATGTAGAACTGCATTTGAAAGCATATCCTCTGTGCTAACAATGTCACTGTTATTTAAGCAACAAATGTTCTCTATAGCCAAGAATAATATATTGTTAATTAGCAACATACTGTTAACAGTAATCCCCCCTATTTGATTCCACAATGAAATCAAGTTTAACGGTTTTTATGCTTCTTCACAACTGAAACATGGCACTGCACAAATTTCTGCTGCTTGGTTGCAAGTTTCACAATTGAGTTTGTTTTTTTTTAAATAAAAAAAATATAATTTTATCAATGAGCCTTCCCAGTTCTCATTACTCAAGCATGCATAATAAAACACATGTCAGAGTGTGCAAACTGTTCTCTGCACTGCAAGCGCAAGTTTCATCAAACTTTGGCTATTTTTCATGGAATCAGAGAATCACAGAATGGTTTGGGTTGGAAGGGACCTCCAAAGGTCATCTAGTCCAGCCCCCCTCTGCAGTATGCAGGGACATGCTCAACCAAATCAGGCTGCCCACTGCCCTGTTGAGTCTCACCTTGCATATCTCCAGGGATGGGGCTCCAACCACCTTCCTGGGCAACAGGTTGCAGTGTTCCACTAACCTCACAGAAAAGAATTTGTTCCTAACATCCTATCTAAATCTACTCTTCTCTAGTCTGAAGCCATTGGCCCTTGTCCTATCACTACAAGCCTTTGTAAACAGTCTCTCTCCATCCTTCATGTAGACCCCCTTCAGGTACTGGCAGGCTGCTATTAGGTCTCCCCAGAGCCTCCTCTTGTCCAGGCTGAACACCCCCAGCTCCCTCAGCCTGTCTTTGTAGCAGAGATGCTCCAACCCCCCGATAATTTTTGTGGCTCTCCTCTGGACCTGCTCCATCAGGTCCATGTCCTTCCTATGAGGGCTCCAGACCTGGCTGCAGTACTCCAGGGGAGGCCTCACCAGAGCAGAGCAAAGTGGCAGAATCCCCTCTCTGGATCTGCTGGTCACACTTCTTTTGATGCAGCCCATTGCCTTCTGGGTTGCAAGCTCACACTGCTCGTGAAACAACACATTACCAATTCCTAATTGTAGTTAACAAAGGACTACAGGTAATGAAGAAAAGTTCAATTTTGGCAAGTTGAATTTGTTCAACTTGCCAAAATGTAAACTTGTTCAACTAATTTACATTATTTGAATATAGTCAACTAATGTAAACTTTTCATGGTTTTGAAAAACTGAGAAGTCCCCACCTCCCATATTTTAGTATCTGAGGAAAATTCAACCTCTAAACTTGGTGCTATGGTAAGCTCTGCCCTGTCATTTATCAACAGGCAAACTCTCTAATTTCCAACTCTTCAAAATATCACCTGTGATAACATCTCCGTACTTCCTATCTAATGTTACACTAAAAGCTTCTATATTTTTCTGCCACAGCTGCTTGTCTGTAAGCCAGCCTGGAAGCAATATCCCAACACTTCTGTCAGAGAAAATGCTACCAGCAGAAGATTCAATATTGTGAATCATTCACACAATTTTAAAGGTCCATGCATAAGCACCGGAACTCAATTTTAGAACTAGGAGAAGTTTAATTTCATGAGAAGAGAAGCTTTAAACATCAAGTTAGATTTCAATGATGTACTCTTAGGTATGCTTCCCTCTCTCTCTCTCTTCAGTTAAAGCTTATTTAAAGTTTAAAGCTCCCTGCAGTATTTTTGAAGAATTTTAAATAAAGTATTATTAAAATAATTTGTGAACAAAAATGCAGTCGACAGGGTATCTTCAGATTGTAAGAGGAAAAAGAATAATTGTGACTGATGACACCTCTCTCCAGGATGGAGAAATTTCTAACACCTAAAAAGTGTTTCTTGCCATTAAGTTTATTAATATAGTTTATTAGTAATAATTCAAATGTCAACAAAAGAGAAACTTTAATCAATCTGCAGTGTGCAGTCATCCATGCACTTACACAGAACAAGGAACTGTATATATTTGTATATAGCATAGACCAAAAACTATGGAATCTAACCAGGATACAAATTTAAAGACTATTTGCGAGCAAACAATTTGATAGCTAAAGCAAAAAAAAAAAATTAAAAATGGCATAGTACTTACCCCCTTGTTTCCTCTTCTTGTCCTTTTCCTCTTTGTATTTTAATCCATTGTTGCAACTGCAGCATTGAATTTGTTCTCTGCATAACTCGTTCAGACTCCATATGTGCTGGGACCGCATTGTAATGACCCCCATCTCCAGCATCTGCCAGGACAACACCAACAGCTTTATTCTCAGACCCATTTAAATGAACTGGTCTGAAGTGCCCAGCTGGAATCGTGCTTATGGGTAAAGTCCTGTATTCAGACCCCAAAGGATTTAGCTTCACACTGTTAATTTTTGTTAATGGCTTATCTTGTCCGACTTTCTGGAATCCATATTTTTCAGCTTCCAAAGCTTTTTTCTCCTCATTTTTGTTGACTTCTTTGTTTTTCTGGTTATTTTGTGCCTCTGGCTTAATTAGCACCCGATGGTTTGAAATATTATTTGCCTCTCGAGGTGGCGTGTTTTCCGCAGTTAACTTCTCTACTCTGAAAAGGAATAAATGAGAAGTTATAATGACAACAAAACTTTCATTAAAATAGTAATAAAAGATGAGAAAGTTAATATATTGGTGTTTATTATAGGGTTATTTCAGTGAAGCTCTATACAGATATTTTAAACCAGTATCTTCTCTTTGAGAAAAATCCAGGATGTATTTTCATAATAATCAAGGTTTTCTTTTATTGTTACTGTTTGAGGGTTTTTGTTTTGTGTTTGGTTTGGTTTGGTTTTGCTTTAGGGATAGTAGTGGTGTTTGGTCTTGGGTTTTTTTTGATTGTTTTGGTTTGGTTTTCTTTGGTTGGAGAGTGTGCTAGCGTTTTTTTCTTTCACATTTTTTCCTCATTCTTTGCTATTGTAAAAGCATTTCCAACACAGGGGAATTTTTTTTAAACCAACTTCAGACTAACTCCCTACAGAAAATGTGCCCAAGAGGAATAAAGCCAGAGTCTGAAAAAGTGGATGTTCAGTTCCTGAATGGCTGGACATTCAAACAGGAAAAACATTCAGGGGCTCTCCAAGACCTATAGCTTCCAGATATAAACAGCCTGAAATGCAAATGCTTCTTAAAGCCATCTTTAAATATGGCAGCAGATGACATTGCTGACTACCTTGTGATTCACAATACTGCTGAATTTAACCTATAATGACCTCCTTTAAAGAAAGCAAACAACTTTCCATGGTCACTGGCATCAATTAAGTTTCTCTGGTAGGCTATCAGTTTGGCTGGCACGTGTTTTGCGGAAACTAACTGTGGCTTCCCTAATTTTAAGGGGGAAAGTAGCTGCTGGCTTAGGGAACTGTACCACAAAAATAATGATATTTTTAGAACAACTCCTGCTTTACAGTACTTCTACAAGTACTCAGTGTATGCAGTTCTATTAGCTATCTTCTGTCAAGAAGCTCTGTCTTTTTCCATATTGGGATGAACTGAACATCCAACTCAGTGACAGAAAATCAAAACCTTAAAATGTTTTGATCAACAGTTTTTGCTATGAGAAGATGAAGAGATATAATATTGTTTAAGATTACAACTCTGTATAAAACTAAACTAAGAACTGTAAGATGATGTTAAATTAACCTTTGCACTGTTTTGCCTCTTTTTACAATTCATCTCTATAGCTATGCTCAGCTGAAGTGATGCATCGGTGAGTAAAATGCCCACCACATATACAGCTAAGATCATTAGAATCCTAGAATGGTCAGGGTTGGAAGGGACCTCCAAAGATCATCCAATCCAACCCTCTCTGCAGTAAGCAGGGCCATCCTCTACCAGATCGAGTTGCCCAAAGCCTTGTTGAGCCTCACATTGAGTGTCTCCAAGGATGGGGCCTTAACCACCTCCCTAGACAACCTGTTCCAGTGTTGCACTACCTTCATGGTAAAGAATTTGTGCCTTAGTATGGTTGCTCCTCTGAAAAAATACCCAGTTCTGAGTACACTAACTACATGCATAGCTGTAAGCATTATTGCTTACCCCATCTTGAACAACAGGCTTACGTATTCATCAAATCTACACTTCCCTAAAAGACAGTTTAAGCCATGAATTCCCAGCAGGTCAACAAATATCTAGGACAGAACCACAGCAAATACATAAGGACCCATAAGGTCCTTATAAAATACTACCCACTGCTAATAATATTGGAGACTTAATTTTAAATGCACTTCCTACTACCACGCCATTCTTGATAGGAATTCTCCCCAGCAGGAAAGGAATCAAGAAGTTATTGCCTTGAGAGGTGCACCATTTCTAATGTATGAGTCAGAAACAGTAAGACATCAATGTCCTCTACATACTGTATGTGAACTAGAATGAAATGCTCAGGCACTCTGCAGATTAACAAGGGTGGTATTTTTTCCCCTCATGCCTCTTCCTGACATAGCTACGATGCTCTCAATCTCTGCTTGATACTTCATAATGATATAAAAGTCCTCCAAAATTCACTCTTATTACGGTAAGTAGCTCAAAATAGTTCTTTTATTTCAGAGTTGTAGAGAGTAATGAGATCTCTTCTCCAAACTAAACAACTCCAGCTTCCTCAGCCACTCCTTTGTAAGACATGCCTTCCAAACCCCTCACTGCTCTTCTATCATTCCACTGACCCTTCTAATTAAAAAAAAAAACAACAAAACCAAAACCAACCCAAACCCCCAAATCACAGAATTAATTTTCCATTTTATTTCTAGGCTGCATCACTTGTTACTATGGTAATACACAGCAGAGCCAAGCATTTATATTTGACATTCTTTGCAACGGTGTAGAAGCTGAATGATTGATGTCCAAATAGACTTCCGGGTTCTCCTTTCACTTTATACATCAAATCAACTCAGTGCAAGCAAAAGATGTCTTTCCACAGGATTCAAATGGTAAGGAATTATCACAAATAATAGGTAAATGTAAGAAATATAAATCCCTGTTTGAGACTACATTTATATCTAGCTTGCAAAACCATATTTAAACAAGACTTGCAGGGTATTTTGAGGACAGCAGAGGGGGAAGACAAAAAGAATGAGCACTGAACATAGCTTTTTTTTCAGCATATACTGAACACAATGGATAGATTTCTACAACCAAATAGGAATAATATGCATGGAACAGTAGTGAAGGAGAAGTACTATTTTCTGATGGTTTATATAAATAAATAATTCTGAAAGGGTTGGTTGAGGGGTATGTAATTAAGTTTCAGATGGATGTGAAGACGACCATGACTTAATGCCACACAAAAAGAAGTCCTCTTTTCCAAACACAGTAATGTCAGTAAACCCCCACTGTGAATGTTGCTATGCTAACAAATGCTTTTTTGGCAGCTTAACTTATGCTGTTCAGGGAAAGTAACTACATGAGGAGGAGTAAAAAAAAATGTTTTTTTTCTTAGCACACACTGCATTACTCAGAAGAAACAAAGGCTCCAGAACTGACAATAAGAGGATAGAATAACGATGCTTTTTGACATGGGAGAGTAGAGAAAGGCTGTATTTAAGGCAAAAGAAAATTTGATAAATCAGTATGCTGGTGGATATTAGCATCTATAAACACAAGCAAACAGTAACTACTCAAAGATACAACTTAATTGTTGTCTGCAGTGATACAACATAGAATGGGTGTCTTGCTAATCCAGAGATGGTTGAGATCATAAGCTTAAACAGTTGCACACTGACTAAAGTATTTGTGTTTAATTATTTGGATAGGTCTCTCAGTACTTAAATTTAGTATTTAGGTAAAATTAAACATAAAATGTTTAGAAAGGAGTAATTACAGTTAAAAAGGACCAAATAATATTTGTCTTTCCCTGTGGTGACACATCAGAAGGGAGTTTTTTCTGCTGTGACTGCAGATCAGTTCTGAAAGAATCATAGAATGGTTTGGGTTGGAAGGGACCTCCAAAGGTCATCTGCCCTCTGCAGTGAGCAGGGGCATCCTCAACTAGATCAGGTTACATTTTTATTTTCTAATCTCACTACCTCATTTCTGTATTATATAGCCAAATATATGCAGAAAATAAGAGTATTTTACGGAAAATCAGGCAAACCACCCACAACTTAATGTTTTAAATACTCTTTTTATCTTTTGGTGGTTTTTTTCCCTCCACCCCAAGGAACTCACATCATCAGAAAAATAAAGATACAGATGTAAATTCTGAAATTATTTAAAGCTGAAAAATTCAATTTAACAGGCTGTTGTGCTTGGATTTCCAGATTATCATAACCACTGAAGTATCTTGACTTCTAGATTTAAAGAACCCTGCTGGAAAAAACTCTCACTTATCATTGAGCAATTCATATTAAAAAGCACTTAGCAGTGGCTCAGCATCAGCTTGCATAAATACTTAAGGAAGTAAGTTCAGAAAACTGTATTCAGTACACTGTTGGAACTTCAAGAAAATGGAGTAATTGAGAAACAAAGGCACTGTCTGAATTTGACTGAACCAAAGTAATTTATGCTTAGAGCTATATGAATACCAAACTGTATGTTACTTAAGAGATGAGGTAATATAATATTTAACAGATTTTTACAGGGAAGAAACAGTATTTCTTCTGGATAAGATCATATCCTGCTACATGGTTCATTTTAAGAACTGGTTAGATAGCCAAAAGATGAATTCTTCAAAAAACAGATGTCTGAAGGATTTTTTTTCTTTCTTAAAGTTAACAGACATAGAAGTTTTTGAGACTTCACTGGTCTTGACATGTATTTTCTTTCAAGTAATTATTTCAAGACTACTAACAAAGAGGTTCTCAAACCTCGAAGAGGTTCTAAGATTTCCTGCTTGAATTAAACCAGCAAGATGGTGTTACATGAGTAGCTTCTCTTGCTGCTTTTCTGATATTTGTTTTGGGTGTTGGCAAGCCTATTCTGCCTGTGATATCCAAGCAGAAAACCACTGATTTTGTTGCTGAGTGCTTTCTTCTTGTTTAGCATGCTACACTGATTCACCAAGGAGTAAGAGAAACACCCAAAGACAGACTGCAGGAGCATGTATAGCTGGATGAAAAGATAAGCTCAGTTGAATTGGGCATCCCCACCAGTTGCCTACACACTGAGATAAGGTAGATATCAATGCTGGAACAAGGCTGTAAGGAGCGGCTGAAGGAGCTGGGCTTGTTTAGCCTGGAGAAGAGGAGGCTCAGGGGAGACCTTATTGATCTCTACAACTACCTGAAAGGAGGTTGTAGCCAGGTGGGGGTTGGTCTCTTCTCCCAGGTAACCAGTGACAGAATGAGAGGACACAGTCTCAACCTGTGTCAGGGGAAGTTTAGGCTGGATGTTAGGAAGAAATTATTCACAGAATAATTGGCCATTGGAATGGGCTGAGCAGGGAGGTGGTGGAGTCACTGTCCCTGGAAGTGTTGAAAATAAGACAGGATGAGGCACTTAGTGCCATGGTTTAGTTGATTAGATGGTGTTGGGTGATAGGTTAGACTTGATGATCTCGAAGATCTGGTTAATTCTGTGATTAAAAGTGTCTAATCATTCTACATTCCATTTTAGGTTCTACCAGCATTATACTAGAACATGGGATATAGAAATATCTGAGGGGTGGGTGTCCAAATGGAGGGGGACAATCTCTTTTTGGTGGTGTGCAGTAATAAGACAAGGAACAATGGATACAAACTTGAACATAGAAGATTTCACCTCAACATGAGGAGAAACTTCTTTACAGTGAAGATGATGGAGCAGAAACAGACTGCCCAGGGGGGTTGTAGAGTCTCTTTCTCCAGAGACTTTCAAAACCTGCCTGGATGCATTCCTGTGTGGATTGCCCTAGGTGATCCTGCCTTTGGCAGGGGTGTTGGACTTGATCTCTGGAGGTCCCTTCCAACCTCTAACATGCTGAGATTCTGTAAAATGTCAGGAACAAATGAACAGGAATGACTTGCACTAGCAATGCAAAATTCAGCAATACCGCTTGTTGGAAAGACAAGTTGAATGTGCTGCAAAAATTGTACCTTTTCCTTCTTTGGGACCTATGTCATAATTTAGTTTATTTTATTTATTTATTTTATTTAAAACATCTTAGCATTGCTGCTGTTCGTTTAGCTCCAGTGTAGCAGGAAATGACAGCGCAGAATAGATCAAGTGACAGCAACCATCAGCGGTAACTTCTGTACCATCAATAAAGGGAAGCTTTTAAATTTTCAATTGATGAGGTTTCCATTACAGATGCCATGGAGCTGACCCAAGGGACTACATTCAGACAGAAAACAGTTCTTAGTGGATGGACAGCAGCAAACAATATTCAGTTTCTGAGAACACAAGGCTTTCAGTGATAACTTGCTCTTCATTCTCGGCACATGGATACATAAAGGATAAAGCTCTAGATTATGTATAAATTTGAAGACAGCTTGATGATTAACAAGAATGGCTTCCCACATGTGGCCCATAGGTACAACTGTTTAATTTACCCAGAAACTACAGCTGTGAATTTGAACCTTGTGACATGTTTAAGCCAAAGATTACCACCAGCTGAGCTGCTATTGCTGTTCAGTCAGGAAGGCAGGGAAGGTCAAACACACCTGCACATAAAACTCACCACTGCTCTGCTTTTGATGCCACTGGCTAAAGGAATTAATTTTTATTTTCTTTCCAGCCCCATACACTCAAGGCATCCACATTCAGAACAGAACTTAGATCATTTTTACTACTTCAGAATTTATCCAACATTGTTAAATTAGCAGAGCGACTTCAATATAAAGAGAATTTTTTCAGTCAATATACATTCTATTTTAAGGTATACTCGTTCATTCAAATAAAGCTAACCAAGTATGAGAAAGAAAACTGCTGTGCCATTGCTTTGCCAGTCCATGCTACCTTTTCACAGGCTCTGTCTGCACAAGTGCTGCATCTGTCATAGCTTTCATCCACAACTCCATTTCCTTCCCTGTATCTGTGCAGAAATAATAGGTCCTCATGTTTGGATGAGCTGCCTGATTGGAAATGACATGGTCATTGCAATAAAAATGTAAGATTCTGTAAAAGAAAAAAGGTAAATAATGTTACTGGATACCCACTCTAATTTTTCTATAATAAGATTTCTGCAAATAATATTATCAGAAAAGCATACTGGAAGGAATACTTCAGTTGTTTCCTGTCACTGCATTCATGTTTTAAAATAATTGCCTATAGTTTTCAATCATAGCTGCTTCTTCATTAATGCAGTCAATAAAAAGCCCTTAGATTTCTTCAATATAGTAAGAACTATCTTAACTATCTATTAATGCAAATTAATATAATTATTGCACATAAGATTTTGGCATAGATGTTTAAAGTCTGCATGATACAGTAAGTTTTAATTTGTACTTACCACAGTAAATAAATGATGTGCTGCTTAGCAGGCCAAAAGAAGAGCCAAAAGGAGCTCATAAAACAAGAAAAAGGCAAACAAAATATTTAGCAGAGTGATTTAAATAATTACTAAAAAAAGACATGAAACATTCCAAACAACTATTCATGTAATATTGTGATTTAAGTGATACTACAGTGTTATTTTTTATTTATATGTGAAGATACTGCATATCAAAATGAAGAACTTTCATTAGTGGGTACTTCCAGCTGCAGATGTAGTCTACAATTCTAAAAACACCAGACAGTATTTAAAATCCATGAGTAAAACAACAGCAGCTACAGCAACAATAATAACAATTAATCTGTTTTCTCCTTCTAGTAATATTATCTATATTTACATCAGGATAAATACTTAAATTCTCTGCTACTGTATTACACCCAAACCAGACAGAATCGTACCCAATTCAGACAGAATCTGTTTGTCAATTTCAGTTACTGTAAGTAACTTGATAAATTAGAGAGTTATAGAATGGTTTGGAATAGACCTCCAAAGGTCATCTAGTCCACCCCCCCCTGCAGTCAGCAGGGACATCCTCCACCAGATCAGGTTGCCCAGAGCCCTGTTGAGCCTGACCTTGAATATCTCCAGGCATGGGCCTCAACCACCTCCCTGGGCAACCTGTTGCAGCGTTCCACCACCCTCATGGTAAAGAAGTTTTTCCTATCATCCAATCTACATCTACTCTTGTCTAATTTAAAACCATTGCTCCTCATCCTATCACTACAGGCCTCTGGAGACAGCCCCTTTCCACCTTCTTGTAGGCTTCCTAATGAATTCTGAGCACTAGGCTGTTGTGTTTTCAGACAAAAAAACCCCAAACACCTGTTCCCTTACCTTAAAGGCATATTTGCGGTTAATATGGTCCTCAGCAGAAAGCATGGATATCTGAAAACTAGGCAGAAGTATGCTTCCTAGTATTCCTTCTTCTTTCTCATCTGTGAGTGCATAGTCTTTGATTAGAGCAGCAAAGTGTTTTGACACTTCAGCGAAATTCTGTACTTAACAACTCAAAACCACTGACAAAAAGTTTACCTGAGAAGCAAACAACTTAGAGAACAAGAAAGGCAGACTGATTTTGCACACAGGTGTCCATATACAGTCTCAGAAGTGTGCAGCCCACAACAGAAACTGCAGCCCCTTTCTGACAACACATCCCATGGAACATGTATAAACGCAAGTGCCTGTCCCCAAAACCCTGCTATGCACCCTGAAATCTAGGCCACCCGAAAATGGCCACCTTCAACTCTTTCCCAAACAGATAAGCAAGAAAAAAATCCTTCTGACTGTATTAGTTCTGTAAACATTGATGCATGGGAGATACCTCATAGAATCTGTCCTATGGGAAAACACCACAAACAGCTACACTTGAAGAGTTTTTTGGGGGATCAGTGCTTACCTGCAGATGACTTCAAAACTGAAAGGCAGATGGATGTCAAGCCTCTAATTCAGTGACAAGAACACTACCTGCTATCTATTGCCTGCTCAGTAAAAACTGCAAATACCTATGAGACCAGAAGTATTTTTCAATACTGCTTATGATTGTTGACCTTTGAGAAAATCTGCATTCTTTTTCTGATATTGGGTGTATCAGGCTCTAAGTTTTGGTAATTCCCATGAAGAGTTTACATGAAATTACATTCCATTGGTAAAAATACACGTTTCTGATTGTTTTGCACAAACTCTTTCTCCCCCAAAACACGCACCTTTTTTCCCCCAGAACATTGCTTACATAAAACTTTAGACCAATACATTATAATAACAATATTGTATGTTAATTGGAAGCCACAACCAGCTCTTAGATTCAATTATACTCTAGTTAAGCAATAATTGGATGCAATGAACAAAGTCAATCTTAATTGTATTTCAGATACAGAACTTGAAAGACTATCCCCCATAACACTTGTCTTAGTTGAAGACACTGCCCACAACAAGTAACTGAATCTATGAAATTAAGATGAAAACATAAGATATTCCAAACATGGATAACTAATACTGGAACAACTAAAATACATGTAAACAGCACAAAAGGACTACCTTTCATACACAGATTTAAAGACCTTTCCCCAGTTCTTTTTTACTGAAAAAATTCTGAAAAGCCCCAACTTTGGCGTGGCTTAGAAACACGGTGGCTAGCAGGAACCCCTAGGGAGGTGATCATCCCCCTGTACTCAGCACTGGTGAGGCCATACCTCAAGTATTGTGCTCAGTTCTGGGCCCTTCACTATAGGAAGAACATTGAGGTGCTGGAGCACCTCCAGAGAAGGGCTGTGAGGCTGGTGAAGGGCCTGGAGCACACAGCCTATGAGGAGCATTTGAGGGAGCTGGGGTTGCTCAGTCTGGAGAAGAGGAGGCTGAGGGGAGACCTCATTGCTCTCTACAACTACCTGAAGGGAGGCTGAAATGAGGAGGGATCCAGCCTCTTCTCCTTGATGTCAAGTGACAGCACTAGAGGAAATGGCTTCAAGCTGTACCAGGAGAGGTTCAGGCTGGATATTAGGAAATAATTGTTCACTGAAAACAGTTCTCAAACATTGGCATGGTCTGCCCGGGGCAGTGGTAGAGTTGCCGACTCTGGGGGTATTCAAGCAGCATGTGGACCTGGTGCTTAGGGACATGACTTAGTGTTGACCTTGCAGTGCTGGGTCAAAGGTTGGACTAGATCATCTTTCAGGTCTCTTCCAACCAGATATATTCTGTGATGCTGTGATTCTATTTCAGCTTATTTGGCACACTAACATATAGAAATAAAAATTAAGATTACAGAGCTGTTTGAATTTATCTGTTGCTGGTTTTGCTTATTGCTTTTATTGTTTATTTTGGGATGCTTCATATGCAGTGCTTTAGGTAAGTTTAGTCTCTTCTTAAAGCAGCTATAAAGCACCGTTTTTGTTATCTGCTTTGGAAAGCAGAGCTTGAAAACTTGTTTAAAATAAGAAAACTCTGTAAGAAAGCAGAGAGTATATAATGACCACTTAACTAAATGCAGGGCAACTGTATCACAATCAATGCCTGACATTACAGCCTAATTTTGACTCAGCAGTAGTTTATCCAACTGTGCACACTTCTTTGGGCAAGGAAACAAAGCTTAACAATTATATTTCAATAATTTGGAATTTGTTAACTAAAAGAGTTGCACAGCTTTTGTTTCGTGACCTGATTTACCTTCATTAGAGCCACGTTACAATCTAACAGAACAGAATTTTAAATTCAAGTCCCTGCTTTCATCATCACCACTGCTTCTGCCAATCTGAAGCCTCATCCTTAATTGAAACACTTTCTTACTCTTCATCTGCAGTGAAGGCTGCAAATGGCCTTAACTATACAGTTTCTTCTGTTTTGCCACGTTTTACAGTCTTCTTTGCTCTTAGCCTCCTTCAAACTGTTAGGGTTGTACACTGTATTTCAGGACTGAGTACGTTTCCATATGCACAAATCCCATTTGTTTAACCTCTCAGGAGCACTACAGTTAATAACCTGTAAAAGCAAAGGAATCAGTTTTCTAACATACCTATCTCCAGACTGGAATTCTAAGCAGCATTTTTTTTCCAGATAAAATGGAAGTCCGACGTAGCTACCTAAGGGTGCTAACAGATTTCTTGTTCCAAATACAGTAGAGACTTCAACTCATGTGAAATTGGACAACATCTTTCTTTATAAGTATTCATGAACACTGATTAGATTCCCAAAGGCTCGTATATTCTCTTTGCCATTCCAAAGGCAGAGTTTCAGCTCCTCTGCTCTATCCCTTTCTTATCCACATTTCAGCTCATTAATTTGCGTGGAAAAAGCAGATTGAACCTGGCATATTTAGTTCCTAGCAACAGAAGCAGTGAGAGAACTACAACCCAGAATTTAATAAAAAAGATGGCTGTGAATAGGTTTGCCCTCTGAGTGTACCTGTCAGGCAGGAAGCAATTACATGAAGTTGGTAATTAAGATAAGGTAAAAAAAAGATGAAAGTAGCAGGCCTGAATATTGACAGTTGTACAACTTAATTTAGTGGATTACATAGTAGCTTTTTATTTTGTACACTTGAGTGGTGTATCAAAAGTTACCTGCTTCCATTAAAAGTAGTAAACAAAGCTCTCCTGAGCTGAACTTACCTCTGTAGTAGAAAAGACACAGATCTGAGAGCACAAACCACCGCTTCTTCCACAACTTCATTCCGGTACTATCCTGCATGAAGCAAAGTGATCAGGTAAGAACTTTCATTGTTACTTGTAATAGTTCATAAAGTGAACCAGGCACTGCATAACTGTGATGATGTGCTAGTTGCTCATTTTCTTGGCTAAGATATTCTAAGTAGCTCTGACTGCTCATCAGAGACGTGACACAGCAAACATAGATCATGACCCAGGAAGCCTGAAGTTATCATGATTCAAAAATAAGAGCCTATTATTTTAGCATGCTAGAGATTACAATCTACAGCTAACTGCAAAAAATGCATACTTTTTGAAAAAAACAAGAAGAGTATGGTAACACTTGGAGTACATTCTCATTATTTTCTGAAGAAACTCTCTGATGAATGTCATCTTCTTCTACCACTTGCACATCTACAGTAAATTTCTTTCCCAAATAGAGGTTATTCCTAAAGCAATTTCATTTTTGTTTCTGCTTATAACCAATTTACTCTGCACAACTCAGAATGAAAGACCGCCATCACTGCTGCAGTGTAAATAACACACATCCTAGTAGAATCAGCTTTAATAAATACATTGATCTGCTTCAAGAAGAAAAGCACATGTGAATTACCAATATTCTTGTAATAAATCAGTTTTGTGATTTCTAAGAAGAGGGATTCTATAATGAAAATCTGTGGAGAGGGTTTCACGTTGGGGTTGGCTTGGGGTTTGATACTGTGGCCATGACTACTTAGTATCTTCATTAATGACCTGCACACTGGAACAGAGCACAGCTTCAGCAAATTTGCAGATAATACCAACTATGAGGAGTGGCTGATATACCACTTGGTTGTGTTGCCATTCGTTCAGAGGGACCTCAGCAGGCTGGGAAATTGGGCAGAGAAGAATCTCATGAAATACAAAGGCAAACGCTCGGTCCTCTATCTGAAGAGGAATCACTCCATGCATGAGTACACACTTGGCATGAGCAGCTAAAAAAGGAGCTCTGTGGAGAAGGACCTGCAGGGTCATGGTTAACAACAAGCTGAACTTGAGCCATCCTTACACCCTCACAGCAACGACGGCCAAGAGCATCCTGGACTGTATTTGCAGTGCTGCCAACAGATGCAGGGAGGACATCCTCCTTCTCTGTTCAGCAATACTGAGGTCTATCTGGAGTGCCGGGTTCACTGCAGGGCTCACTGGTAAAGAGGCATGTGAACATATTGCAGTGAATCCAGCACAGGGCCAACAAGATGAAGGGATTGGACCATCTTTCATGTGAAGAGAGGGTGAGAGAGCTGCCACTGCTCAGTCTGCAGAAAGAGCAGCTCAGAGGCATCTTATCAACACGTATATCTGATGGAAGACTGTAAGATGATGGAACCAAACTCTTCCCAGTGGTGCCCCCTGACAGGACAAGAGCCAATGGGCACAAGTTAAGCAAAATGAAACTCTGCTTTTATACTGCGAGAGTGCCACAGGTTGCCCAGAGGAGTTGTAGTGTGGTCTCCACCTTTCAGGACATTAAAACTGGCTGGACAGTCCTGAACAACCTGAGCCACTAGCTGACCCTGCTTGAGCATGGGAGGTTGTGCTAGATTATCAAGAGGCACCTTCCAATCATGATAATTCTGTTATTCTGTGACCTTGAAACATAGCTGCTGTTTCCTTCACTACTAAAATCATACAATTGTACACAAAAATGGACTTGGTAATATGAACATAATTTTTAGGAAAGTAACATCTTTACTAAAAAAAAAAAAAAAAAATTCAAATCCAGAAAACATCACCTTAGGAATAGTCAGGTTTTTTTCAGGCTAAAAAGTTTAATAGACCCAAAACAAAGCAAAACTTCTCTCATCTTCATAAAAACTTTTCACTCTCAACACTGAATAAGAATACAGTCCACAAGAGTATCTAAACATGGAAGAATTTTCTACTCAGCAAATACTTCTAGATCTTTTTATCTGATAGTAACTTTCAAAAAACTGACTCCTCAACAGCATGCAGAAATTTTTGTGAGACACCAGTCTATGAGAGTATGTAGGAAATTATATAGATTTTATATATATAGATTCAAATCTATGCATACACATTTGCCTCAGCTGAGTTTAATTCTCACAGAATTCTAAGTGGATTTATAAAATAACTTCCTTATGAGTTTTTCCTCAGTTTTTTTTGATCAAACTACTCTACTCTGAATTTCCTAAAGCATAAGAAAGTGAAAATGGTCTGGTATTGCAGACTGCAATTTTACAGCAGGCTTGGTAACCTGTCACTAAATAGTGAAAAGCACATTCTTCAGATGAAATTCAACAGAAACACCTAAAGTGATCTCTGGTTTTTAAGATTATTATCTTTAGAGTTAAAAAAAACAGGCAGTCCTTTCTTTTCACTTATGTGAAAAAAAAAAAAAATTGCTTAATTGCTGGGATTGGACTCAATGATCTCCAGAAGTCCCTTCCCACCCCTAACATCCTGTGATCCTGTGATTTCCAATTTGTTATTGAAAATATTCACTTAGTTTAAAATAAAAAACAATGAAGAGATACAGCTTAACAAAAAAAAAAAAAAAAAAAAAAACAAAAAAAAACCCAAACCCACACACAAAAACAAACAAAAAAGCAACACAAAAAGAAAAAACCCAAACACCAAAGCCACAAACCAAAAAAGATATGCTGGGCAATAAATCCTTGTCCCATCATCTCAGCATGCCTGAAATTAATTCAGATATTTACTACCAACATCTGCCTAGGTTTTTCAGACCTGTTATATACTTGAGAGATAAATATATATACATAATATATCAAAGTTCTGTACTAGCCTGATACCTTTACTCATTTATATCTCAGTGTTAGCCAGCAAGTAGCCAATTAATTAAAATACCATGTGGCAGTTCCTCATGGCTTACAGCTTCACGCTGGTATTGCTATCATGATATTTTATGCTAATGATTGCCTTTTGTACATTATACACCTTTGTGAGGAAAAAGAAGGGGGCAAGAGGGGAAAAGTACCTGTTTGTAGAGCCAGCCACGTCTGACAACTGGTGCATTAGGATTTCTCTTTATGGAGTTTGACCTCTTTCCAAAATTATGAACCTTCTTTGAAGATCGTGATGTCTAAATTGAATTGAACAGGTGAAAGAAAACGAGACATCAGTATCTGTTGAAAAATCCTAACACGTTTTCTTTTCTTTTAAGATCTTGTTCTTATACTTGTTCCTTTGGGAGACTGCAGACTACCAACTGAATTCCTTTTTTAGATAAACAATTATCATGATGGTTCTGCTGGCTTCAGCATTTCTTTTTCTTTGTAGAAAACATAAAGACAAATGCCAAGACAAACACTTTTTTTTGGTAACAAGAAAACCAAACCATATACATATCTGACCTTCTTAAAAAATAGGCAAAAAGCATGCCAAGCTGTAGACAGAAGTAAAACTAACAGATTATTAACTATGAAAATTTGCATCACCTGGGCATGAACATTCTAATCTTTCCTGCTTCTACCACTGATGTAACACAAGAAAACTTTTTCAGATTTCAGCAAGACAAAACTTCCTCTTTCATAACCTATACTAAATTTCTTTTATTCTTTCTCCTCTCTCAATAATCATTCAGTCTGTGATCATAGAATGGTTTAGATTGGAAGGGACCTTGAAGATCATCTAGTTCCAACCCCCCTGCCATGGGCAGGGACACCTTCCACTGGACCATGTTGCTCAAGGCCTCACCCAACCCAGCCTTGAACACCTCCCAGGGAGACAACCTCTCTGAGCAACCTGTTCAATTGTCTCACCCACTCATTTCCTGTTCCCTCTTCCATAAAAATCAAACATTTTCTTTTTTCATGGTATCAGTGTCTGTCAATCTCATTTAGGATGAAAGGATGAGAGCAGCCAGCACAGAGAACATCACACTTCCTTCCAGCAGAGGAGTTTGACTCTAACACTGAAGATTCAGCAGAGCTTATTATAAATTCTTAGAATGGTTTAGGTTGAAAGGGGCCTTAAAGATCATCTAGTTCCAACTCCCTGACATGGGCAGGGTCACCTTCCACTACACCAGGTTGCTCAAGGCTGCATCCCACCTGGCCCTGAGCATCTCCAGAGAGCTGGTAATCAAGGCTTTCTTGTACAAAGTAGATCTCTTGGCTGGTTTGAATATCCATTATTCTACCTGCTTGCACTAAAGCCCACTCTGAAAATTTGCCCTAACATTTCTGTTACTTATACCTTTTACAACTTTACAGCTATGCAATGATCACAAATGATTAGGAGAAGTAGGATAAATAATCCATTTTAGATTTTATCCTTCTTCTACTTGAGTAACAAAAAGAAATTGGAGAAGTCATAAAGAAACATGCAGTGTTTTGCCAATCCACACTTAATTCTTTTCAGCCTACAAAGATTCTTCTGCAACTCAATGAGCTAAGCATTTACTTGTGTTTTAAACTCTGCAAGAGTTGGTGCCTCAGGGACCGTGCAATGTGATACAGCAAAGCATCCCACTCTGTAAAAGTAGTAAATTTCAAGTAAGTTTTTAAAGCTGTGTTCACGACTCTGCTCCAAATCCAGTGTTTGAACTTAGAAAATATAATCCTGTGCTTCAGCTTCCACATCTCTACTACAGAGACTAATCATAGGGTTATGCTGACTTCCTAAAGGAGGAAGGCTAAATGAGCACTCAGCTTCTGTTGCAAATTAGGGTATAGGGTTCCTCTCTGAAAATTCTCTCAATATGCATCACAGAACTGAGCTGGGGTTTTCACGTGCTTTAGAGAGAATTCCACAGTAGGACAGAAATCATAAACCAAAAATTGCAATTTAAAATGATGTGCAGCTTTTGTCAACAATGCCATTAACTGCATAAGGGAACACAGCTTGGCCAAGAAAGAGTAACACTACAAAAACGAGGTGTTTGCTTTAAGTCTGCAACACAAGGAAACAAAGACATTCTGCATATCTTTCATGAAAGAATCAGGAGGGAATACAAAAACAATCAGTGCTTTTAGTTTCCCTTGGAGATACAGGAGTTTGACTCTGCTCTGTTAGGCTGCATGCTAGGAAGAAATTCTTCACAGAGAGATAGGCCATTGGAATGGGCTGCCCAGGGAGGTGGTGGAGTCACTGTCCCTGGAAGTGTTTAAGTAAAGACTGGATGAGGCACTTAGTGCCATGGTTTAGTTGATTAGTGCTGGGTGATAGGTTGGACTTGATGATCTCGAAGGTCTTTTCCAACCAGGTTAATTCCATGATTCTGTGTTTGCATAGCAAGACAGAGGAAGCCATTGAAAATCTAATTAGAAATAAAATTTAAAAATGTTCACATTTTCATCTGAAAAATTCCTCCCATCAAAAATGGACAAAGGTTTGTAAGAAGATAAGAGAATTATGATATCATAGAATCAGAATGGTTTGGCCAGGAAGGGACCTTAAAGATCATTTGGTTCCAACCCTCCTGCCATAGGCAGGGACACCTTCCACTAGACCAGATTGCTCAAAGCCTCATCCAACCTGGCCTTGAACACTTGTAGACAAAGTCTACCAAAATGGCTATTCCTGTGGCTCCACACTACTTCGTAGTGCTGTATCAGCAACAGGACAGCTTTATATGGCTTACAAGGACCTAGAAACAGACAAAAATGAGACTGCAGTATGCAATAATCTCATTAGCTGGGACTGCTTCCTAAAAGGGAATGCTTACCAGCTTCAAAAACTTATCATGGTAAGGGGTATGTTTTATTTCAGGTGATTTAACAGGAAATCTGATCACTTCTGGTGTAGTTAAAAACCTAGCTCACCTCTTGTATCTACTTTCAAGATTCAGTGGTGCCCAGTGATAGGACTGGGGACAACAGGCACCAACTGGAACCCAGGAAGTTCCATCTGAACAAAAGGAAAAAATTCTGTGCTGTGAGCGTGCCAGAGCCCTGGAGAAGGCTGCCCTGAGAGGTTGTTAAGTCTCCTCCTCTAGGGAGATTCCAAACCCATCTGGACATTGTGATCCTGGGCAACCTGCTCTGGATGACCATACTTTGGCAGGGGGTATTGGGACTAGATGACGTCCAGAGATCTCTTCCCAACCGCTACCACACTATGATCCTGTCATCTATGACCTGAAGGGAGGGGGCACCCATGACCTCCCTAGGCAACCTGTTCCAGTGTCTCACCAACTTTACTGTAGAGATTTCCCAATATCCAGTTTAAATCTACCCTCCTCAAGTTTAAATCCACTCCCTCTCCTTCCCTAGTTTTCTTGCAGGCCCTGTTCGGGTACTGGAAAGCTGCTATAAGATCTCCCTAGAGCCTTCTTTTCTCCAGGCTGAATGAAAGGAATATTCCAACTGTATGAAAGGAATATACAGAGAATCCATAACAATTCAGGGCACACTACGACGTGACCTACATCTATCTCATTTAACCTGTGTAGCTACTAAACTGGTATCACACAACAGCTGTGTCAAGATTTTGATCAGAAATAATTTATAACATTCATACTTGCTGTAATATAAAGTATCAAAGGTTCAAAACCTCCCTACAGTGTTCCAGACTCTGTATGCTCGTAACACAGAATGCATTATGGATGCTTCTGAAAACACAACCAACCACAAGCAGTACTACAAGTCAGGTCTACTAGCAAATTTAGATAGGTATCTCTTTGGTACATCTGACAATAGACCACATTGAATTCAGTTTCACTGAGCTCATGGCGAGTTTTAATGGGTTGCATGTTACCAACTGAGAATAAAACTTCCTTTAATTAAACACAGCATCGCTAGCGCTTTCTAATTTTAGTTATTACAAACAACACTTCAGATGACTCGTGATAATTTTACCTCATACTGCATAAAGAGAATAACTCTTTTATGTTCATGAGAAATTCTGAGCCCTGAGACAAGGAGTATTTTAGGATACTGAAATACTGTAGGTGTAGATACAAACTAATTACGAGTTCTCAACTTTTTAGATCACCTCCTTCTCTTGTTATGTCTGCGATCCCTGGACATCTCATATTCTCTCACATGTATTTAAGGTATCTCAAACTAGAGAAACAGACAGAAAGGGCAAAAGACAACAACTGAAGGGTTCAACTACTTTTTAGCTAGTAGAACTGAAAAAATATAGGACATATTGCAAAGCTCCAGCTTCTGGAGAAGGCAAAGAGAAAATAAGGATGGTAACTGAAGAGTCCAAATACTAACTGCATGCTGGAAGGTATAGAAATTAACACAGCTAGGGAACTTACAGTCACATCTGGTACATTTGGACCTGTTGTGAGGCATGGTCCCTCCAACTGATGTTTCCAAAATCAGAACCTATGAGGCTACTCCGTACAGTTGCAGTGCTGAGAAAGAAGCCTGGAATTCCACCCACTGATATTCACTCTTCCCAAAACCCAAAGAAAACAAACACCAGCAGGATTTTGAACTCTGGACAACAAACTAGTCAGTAGCTGGGCCTTGCCCACTTCACCACACTGCAAGCTGCTCTTGTCTCTCCTTAGATGGTAAAGGACACAGAATTTACTTGAGGCTTCTTTCCTAGTTTCAGAACTAGCCCACCAGAAGTAATGATTAACACTAAACTTACTGAGCCTTGGTGAACAGGAAACTGTCTGCAAGTGAACTCAAACAAAAGAAATCCAAATCTTTGCTACTTTGAACATTGGTCTAAAAATATGTTTTCAGTCTTCAAGGCTTAAACTATCTTCCAAACCACAAACCAACATGATGCTGTCTTCTGGATTTTGTAGGCAATTTCAGAGCCTTCCAATATTGCAGTTTTCCATGAGCCAAGTGGGTTTTCTTCTTCAGCATTTTAGCTTGGACCAGCAGATTACTCTTACAGATCTCCCATTTGGTTTGCATATAGAGCATATAAGATTCAGAAGGAACACTAGTCTAGTGTGAATATAAACCATCAAAACAGTACAGATGTTTGGCCCCCTAAGCACCAATACTGCCCTTCACATTGCCCCTGTTTGCTATGCTGCTTGCTAATGTATCTCATGACTATTACTCCAAAATTTCTGGCTAACCTTAATGGTGAGAAGACATGTATGGCTATATCTAAATTATCCCGTTAAAGATAGCCCAGGCTTCAGTTCTGTATGAAACATCTATAAACAAACTGACGAAATTTATATACAATGTGATACATCCTAGCTGTAATGGAGACATGAGGGGCTCTGCAGCAGCTCTCCTGGGCTGACTTACTGTGAGAAAACTGGTAGCCTTATTCTCCTGACAATCAGGAGAGCAATGAAGAACAGGGAAGATGGACTGTGGAGTGCGCCTGGTAACATGACTGACTTTGCACATTAAAAAGCTGATTTCCTGAATGCATTTCAGGACATACAATCAAATTTGTCTAGGTAGTGGTTTTGACAGTGGAGAAAAAGTGAAATTAAAAAAAAAAAAAAAAAAAAAGGAGATAACTACAAACCCACTTTATTAATTTAAGAAAGAGATGGGGAAATATATATCTCTGTCTCAATCTCAAGTCTGTGTAGGTCTTTTTCACAGTCAGAGGTCTGTACTAGTGGCTTCAAGTTTTCAAATTCACTTCAAGCTAATAGGGAAGAAGCAGCACTTAACAGTGGTAGGGTGTTATCTGGCTAGTAGGATGTATATAGAGGAAAAAGAGGATTAGAAATAAGACTTCTACTGGGGAGAGACTGATTTTTGCTTCATCTTATACTAGCCTCTCTCATGCAACTGCTTGTTACGCACAATTACAGTTCTATTTTACCCGGACAAACCGAATCAACCGTTTGCGACTGAGCAATTTCCCTTAACAATGCTTACCCAAATAACTGATCAGTCACTCAAGATGTTGCTATTCACAGAGATTAGAAAGATCAGACTCTGTAAACAATTTAGGTTTATGCAATTCATAAGATCTGAGACACCTGATAAAAATTACAGCTTCAGTGATAACTTGTTTCAAGCACTTCAATTTCCAAATCAAATACGAAAGCAGTCAAGTGCCCTGAAAAAGATACATGCTTTGTTTCTCTTTTCTGATGGGATACTAACATACTAGTATCTTGAATGACTTGAATTGTGACTTAATTTGGACAAAATGACTTACCCTGCCCACAGGGCTCATTGGATGAGCAGCATAATCTGATGTCAGATTATAGTTAGTTGCTTCACATATCATGCTTACTGGTCGCTCCTTCTTTTCTTCAGATGTCATTGCTGCAGCAGTCCTGAAAACAGAATATGTAATAGCACTAGAGCATGCTGTGTGTGCAGACTGCTATTAAAAAGCACCCCTAGATGCAGCATAATGCAGCCTGTGTCCTACTTTTCCCATCAGAAAACAATTCACACTTCATTGTGAAGTTACTCACGCTACATTTTGAACTTAAATCCGTCCTAGATTAAATTTTAAGATGTTGTTTTAAAATAGAACTTTTGTATTAGAGCAAGGTATTGGTGAGATGAAAAAAAAAAAAAAAATCAGGTCTAACCATGAAATGGAAATGCAAAGAAATGCTCTCCAAAGCTTTGTCCCACTGCAGTGAGGCCATACATGCTTGTAGAGCTTCACATAATGCTGTCCTGATGGCTTTCTCAGCTATCGTGGTGAGTAGAACATCCAACACCCAGCCACACATAAAACCCTGAGAACAGGCTTGCATGTTGCATACACAACTACTCATACTGTTCTGTATGACACAAAACTGAGGATGCAAAGGCAGCAAAGCCAAGTTACTATTCAGTGACTGAGAAAGTGTCTCAACTGTCCAAGAAAATAATTGATTGCGGAGAAACCATTATGCAAAACATGACAGGTTAAAAGCTAAGCAAGTGGCCCTAAATTATTAAAAAACTTACTCCCTTTTTGGAAGTCTGTTGGATTATTATATAATATATAGGTTGTTTGCCTACACTACAGAACAAAGTGACAAGTGGAAATTCACTCAGTGCACAAACAAGGTGCATTACTATCATGTAACTAATTTAGACTATAGCTTTTATCTTAAAAAAATAGTATTAAACATTTAATGCTACTTTCAAATAATTTAAACAGCAAAAAACTTTTTCCATGCTAATATGATTTGGAAAAAATAAATACTGCAAGTAGCAGTCACTTGAACCTTACTTTGATATTAAAATATGTGTTTTAAAGCTTATATACTGAAACAGATGCTACTTACTGTTCATTCACCACAAAAATACAGTTGTCCTGTGATGGCTGTCCTGTCACTGGATGTTTGCAGGTTACTTTTCGTTCATTATGACTGTGGAAGAGAGAGAAGGAGAATTATTAGGCAAGAGATTTTTGATTTTTCCAACTCAGTGCTATAAATCCAGAACATGGAGTATACTGGCCAGTGAAAACAATCAGGAATGTTTAATTAGGGCATATAACAGTGTACCTGTAAGCACAAATGGATATATATATATATATATGAATATGAACTAACAAAAAGGATGATAACAAATAGTATAGAATTTTCATTAATACTCTGGAAAAAGATAGCAAACACTCATACTTAGGTTTTGAGTTTAGAAATTAGAGCAGTAAGAGTATTACTAGTTCATATATGGTCACTTATAATTCACCTCAGTCTTCAGACATATATTCATAAGCAGCATTTCAGCTAGAGGGACAAATTGAATCACAGAATGATAGAGGTCAGAAGGGACCTCAAATGATCATCTCATCCAAGCCCCCTGCCAGACCAAGAGCACCTGGAATAGGCCACACAGGAGCACATCCAGGCAGGTTTTGAACGTCTCCAGGAGACTCCACAACCTCCCTGCACCGCCTGCTCCAGGGCTATGTCACACTCAGAGTGAAACAGTTTTTCCTTACGTTCAGGTGGAACCTCTTATGCTCCAGCTTGCACACACTGCCCCTTGTCCTATCATTGGACATCACTGAGAAGAGCCTGGCTCCATCCTCCTGACACTGCCCTTCACATCTTTACAAACATGAATGAGATCAGCCCTCAGTCTCCTCTTCTCCAGGCTAAAGAGACCCAGCTCCCTCAGCCTTTCCTTGTAAGGGAGGACAAGACATAAAACAAGACATAAACACTGCTCTGTAGCCATCACATATCACTACCATAATGTCTTCTAGCTTAGAACCATAGAACTGCTGAGGCTGGAAGAGACCTCTGGGATCATCAAGTCCAACTACCTGCCTAGAGCTGACAATCCCACCGCTGCTGATAAGCCACTACCACTAGACCACGTCCCTCAGCACCACATCCACTTGTTTAAATAGTTCTGATAATGCATATAAATATTCAGAGACTAGGACAAGCATGATGCATCTCAATCACAGTTCTACTTTTCCTGTTGACTTTTTAATTTACTGCTGCTCCCCTGCAGCAATCTTGGGAGTACCTTGAAGTGTCAAGGAGCCTGTCAGCTGAAAGCTTCACCTTCATCAGCACAGAATGCTCATTTTGCAGTATCTCCTCCCCAGAACTGCAGGTGTTGCCAGATCACAGCACCTCCCCCAGTTCGGAATAAAGTGCCAAAATTCAACAACTATCAGCTGCTGCCACTCAAGGAGGAAATGTTTTGACTTAAGCCCTACAGCCCTAGAGGGGAAGAAAAAGAAGCAGGGGGAATTGCCTTTACTGCCTACCAGATATGTCAATCATCTGACAGCTATTTGTGCCTGCTGCAGACCAAAGTGTTTCTACCCCAACCCTACATACAAGCTGCAGGGTCCCATCCCCAGTTATGCTAAGAGCACACCTGAAAGCATGAAGCTGCCAGCTGGCACTGCAACAAGACTATGCAGCTACAAATGGTGGTGGAACTGCAATAACCCTCTCTGAAGTCTCTGGACCCCAAAATGTAGGAAAGAGCAGAAAAGGTGCACTGGCAAATTTGTAACCCGTTCAGTGCACACAAACAGAAATCAGATTAAGAAAGGGCAACAAGTATATAACACGTACATGTAACTTGGATATAACATACATACTTCAAAATAAAGTCATCTCCTCTGTATGTATCTCCCCCAGTACCTGAAATCAGCACTGTAAATCACAAAGATAAATTCCACTTGGGAGTAGTTACTTTTGTAAAGAGTAGGTGATAATCTTTTTCGTGTAGGGCATCTTCTATAATATCATGCCTTTCTTGTGACAAGTACAGCTCTCAAAAATACTTTTAGAGAGAGAACAAACCTGGACACACACACACAAAAGACTGCTTTATTTGCAAAATAGCAGAAGAGGTGCAGAACAACAAAAGCTTTGAATGGCACTTTGACACCTACTTCTTTTGTTGCCTATTCAACTGTCTTAGCTTTCAAAACTATAAGGCACAAATTATCTAGCAAGTGTTATGCTAACTTTCCTGCTTCTTGAAACCACCTAGACTTAACAAGACAATCTTAACATTCCCCAGGTTTCCTGAAAATTTCTTTGGATTGTACTATTTTGCAGTTACAGAATCAGAGTTGTTTTGGTTGAAAAAGACTTCTAAGATCATTGAGTCCAACTGTTGACCTAACACCACCATGAACCAAACAGCCATGTCCACATGTTTCTTGAACATCTCCAGGGACAGTGACTCCACCACCTACCTGGGCAGCCTGTTCCAATGCCTGATCATTCTTCCAGTAAGGAAATTTTTCCTAATATCCAATCCAAACATGGCAACTTCAGGCCATTTCCTTCTACCACCTGATACTAGGGAGAAGAGAGCAACACTCACCTCACTATGACCTGCTTTCAGGTAGTTGTACAAAGTGAGAAGTCTCCCCTTAGCTTCCTTTTATCCAGATTAAACAACTCCAGTTCCCTCAGCTCCTCCTCCTAAGAGCATTATGGAGCATTAATAACTAAAAGTTACCTCCAAATAAAAGCCTAATAAAATATTCACACTACTTTCATGATCAATTGACAGTTGGATAGATCTGCATAAAATTAAAGCACGAGATTAGAAAGCCCAATTCTTTCCACTTTCTTCACTGGGATTTGAAATACCTACAGATATCTAAATGAATAGAAATGTTATGGAGCTTAATGAGCTAGCAAATGCCAGTACTTCATCTTCACATTAAATTCAGCAGAATTCTAAGTTTAGCTTCTGAAGAAGCTTCTGTTGCAGGAATGCAATCACTAAGTGAGAGAATGGAAAAAGAAGGCCTGAGTGCAATGCCTTTCAAGTGAAAATGGTCCACATTGAAAAGAATTAAAATTCTAAAAATTCCTAAAGAATCATCCAGGATTTTTTCATGATTCCTTTTTTACTTCACTTCCAAAAACTTCCTTTTTGTTCTCTCTGACACTTCAGAAATTCTCACATCAAACTGAAAAAAAAAAATACGGACATGAGTTGGCACCCTTCAAGATTCACCAAAATGTTGCCATCTTGACAGCTGGCTATCACCTGACATTCAGAAATACAGAAATAAATGGGTCAGGATTTCTGCTTAAGGACCATCCATACTCAGGACTCCTACAGAGGAGGCACAGCCCCTGTTTGGTATAAGGGCATCTGGTTCACACCAACAGGAAGAAGTCCCACTCAATGATTGTAAAGTGGAAGTCATACAAAACCAAGAGGGAAAGTAGGAGGGGAGTGGAAAAGATGAGAGGCAAAGGAGGAAAAACCTTTTCTTTCTCTCTTCAGGTTAGATGCAAGTGACATCTCATGAGTGAACACTGGGAATTCAGCTTGTACAACTAAGAAGCGTGATGACTGTAAATATGTCTAACTGGATGAATAGATTTCAAATACTTCCATTTGAAAACTTTTTCCTCACTTACCTGAATTACTGCTTTTTTGGCATTAATTTAGCTGATATTTTGACAAGACTCCTCAAAATACTTGCATAAGGTGTAGGGTAGCTTGATTGCTATTGTCATAGCCCTCCCACGTTAAAATAAGTTAAGACATTTGTTTTAAACTCAATCTTGCAGACTACAGTTTCATTAAAACCAGGCTAGCATCTGATTTAAACAGCTGTTCAGTTACTCATGAATTTCCAGGTCCACACATGCACTTAGTATTTCATGTATTACACTATAATAATACATTATCTCATCGATAAACCTCAGGGGAAATAAAGCGATTTTTTTTTTTTTATCTGAGAATTCTAATTTCAATTTTACACAACCTCCAGTGTGTAATTCAGAGTTTCAATTCTGCATATTAATGTGTCTGCTGTTTTTATTATGTGGCAAAGTGTGATTTGTTTTGCAGTAGTGTAACAGGTTAACACATGGCAAAGGGGCTAACCTGTCTGTTTCCCCCAACACAAGTGAGGGAAAAGCAATGCACAAAATAAATGCAGGGGTGACAAAGAGAGCGAGAGAAGAGTTTAACACAAATGAAACAACATAAATGTACAATTACCTTAGCCTATTTGCAGAAAAAGCACAGCAGAAAGCAGCAGCAAGGTAAAAAGCCAAGCCAGGGAGCTAGTCTCCCATCCCTCCCTGTCCTGTTACCATATCAGCAGAAGCGACAACAACCAAAACCCCAAAGCCAGCAATCAGACCAGGAAACCTCTCTGAACTTCAAGCCCCATAATCCTTCGCTCCAGCCAGCACTTTCATTTTGAAGCTGGAAAGAAGCAGGATGGTTTTGACTAACAGCAGCAAATATTCAACTTCACCCATGACAAGCAGGCAGCTAGAAGCCAGAGTGTTAATTCTTTACTTATGCAGAGACACAACACTCCTCTCTCCAACCCATTTTTCACATCACCATGCTCTGAGAATACAGAGTAACTTTACACACACACACAGAGCACTGCACTTCTACAGAAGGATGTAACTGACCCTTGCTATTTCAGCATCCAGAGGGTAGGTTACACTAAGGTCAGGCTAAACACTAGAGACAAAGATGGAAAAAATTCCCTGTGTATTTTATTAGTTTTCATGACCATACTCTCCAGACTCAGTATGTAACACAAACTATTTCTCATTAATATTTGCTACTGGGACGTGTTGGGCTCCAGAAATTAACAGAGCTGACTAAAATGACATGAAAGAGAAGCATTTCAATGCAAAATAGAGCATAGCTCTTGCATGTATCAAGTTAATACTCTGGTTTTGATTCCAGTAGTGGCCTGGGACAATGACCTGCTATAAAAGTATCAAAACTAAACCAAAACAAGCCAAGAATTAATCAATAAAAAAATTCCACAACACAAAACCTTAACCACATCAAAACAGCTCATGCAGGGACAAGTTCCATTTTTAGTTACCTCAGTGCAAGACAAGTGATATCAGCTTAACAACATCAATTTTACTCCAGAACTTCTAAAATTCTTCCCAATCCTTTCATGTGAACATTACAAGGGCTGGCCTCATTTAGCAGGTAGCTTAGCTTTGGCAGATGGACAAGCCCTCAGAGCAATAGGATTTAGCTTGTTCAGGTTAGAACTTGACAGTAACCTTGAATTTTACTTGTGTTATTTACCTTCTTATCTGCTCTCCTTTCCATCTCCTGAGTCCCTTAATCTCTTCAGAAGACAGGATTATTTTCCTTATTTTCTAGACATATTCCACAAACCTTGCTGTGTAGCTTTAATCTACTCACTACTTGTACAGTCAACAGAAATCTTTTCGATGGCCAAATCTGATCGAAGAACTACTGGAAAAAAGTCCTCAGATACAGAATTCAGATACATTATTCTGTTTGTATGTAGCCACAAAACACAATTCTAGGAGCAGCACTTGCCCACTGAAGAGCCAGGATTGTTTGGTTTTGTTCTACCTTGTGTTTTACAGGGCTGCCAACCCCAAAATGCTGTGTACCTGTATTTTACTCTAACGTTCACTTCACTGCAAAATCAGCAAATTCTAAATTCTGTCCAGTTTTGCCAGCTGGAAATTGCTATCATCTTCAATGTACTAGGATTTTTTGGTAGGGAATAAATTCAGATAATAGAAACAGAGAGATGCAATGCAGTTGTACAGGAAGATGAACACACCAAAAATAAAGGGTTAGGCCGTTTTCACTGTGGAAGAGAGCAGTTCACTCAAAAGTGCAAGGAAGATCAAAGTACTAGGGTGGGGTCGGTTGGTTTGGGGTCCCTTCAGTGTATGATTTGGTTGAGCTCCCTGTCCTCTCACAGGAAAAAAAAAAAAAAAAATCAGCTGGGCCAGAACTCCAAAGACACATCTGGTTTTGTTGCACTAAACTAGATGCCACTTCAAAGCTCTTCTCATGGCCTTTCTTTGTAGACTTTATTTATGTGTTCCTAAATGCTACAGCCTATTCATTTGCTCATTCTCAACTTAACCATCAAAGCAAAGGCTGAGTTCTACTTCAACAAAAGAACACAAACAAAATCATAAACCAGGACACAACTTTCAACAGGCTCCCACATCTTTAATTTAGAATGACTGCTGCTTTTAACATTCAAAAACATATTTCAGAAGAATGCTGCACCAAGTATCTGCCTCTTCACATTAATTCTACATCACAGGCAAGACTCACAGCCTGCCAATCTAATTTCCATTATACAAATATGCAATTAAAAATATACTCAGAGTACATAAAAATATTTTCTATGAGAAGCAGTTTTATGTATTTTTCATATCCCCTTCATGACAAAATACTTGAAAAGATAAAGCAAGAGTACCAAAATTACCAGAGCAATAAGGTCATCTCTACATTAATGGTAAATTTTTGCACTGACATTTAAAGGTAAGGTTCAATTGGAGACAAACATAAGACAAGTCTAGGCCAGCTTTATTCTGCTCCTGTAAAGCATTTAATTCCTGAACTGGGGCAGGGGGAGGGGGTGCAAATCACATCAGCAATTTTTACCTTTCGGGCTTGTTTTCCCTTACAAGAATGCCTCATTTCCAACTGAAACGAATGCAGTAGCTTATACTTATCTAACAAAAAGTTGTTTGAATGCAGAAAAAAATGTAAGCAAAAGCAGTTTCTACACAACTGTTAGCAAGGATGTGGTCTGTGGTTGTACCAACTCTCCTATTTTACTAAATCCGTAATGCTACGTTGTACAGCAAACAGCAAATGCAAGCACTTTTTTGTCAGTGCTATCGTACCCTAGAATTACAAACCTTTTTTCAATTAAGGTTTTTAAACAGCTTTGGAAACCAGGCTGCATAGCTCCACTGGAAAACATTATCAATATGGTAACTTAACATCAGGGAGTCTGAACAAAAGAAGGGTGTAAAGCAATTGCAAGTTTCAAAGCAAACTGCTGACAGACCTGTATTACATCACATATGTTGATAAGAGCAGTGTGTTCATAATCCTTTGTGTAAGCACATGCTTTAGAAGATGTATACAAAAGTTCTACTAATTCTACTCATTTTCTTGGCAGGCAATGCAATACCTAAACTAAATGAGAGCTGCTGCTGCCGCCGCCACCACCATTTTGTTTGGTCTGTTCTGAGTTTATTTTTTTAATATGTCAATTCTCTAGACTTTCCTTTTAAGCCCTCCTTAGTTACAATTATGGGAGTTTTGATAGTCTTGCTTCGGCTGTAATGAAAAAGCACCTGGACATTTCTATACAACTGACTGTACTCCAGCTTTTCATATATTACTGATATTTATTTTCCAAAACATTAAGTATTACTGCTCTCAAATTCTAAACTTCTCTTTCAAGGGGACCATTCTAAAACTAGATTTATATTCCAGTGAAAATATTTATGCACAAACCAAGCCTTTTCTCACTTGAGCAGATACAGTTAACATGCTCTTGTGATATACTTCCAGCCTAAAACTCTAAGCTTATGTAAACAAAATATTAAAAACTTTTAAAAAACACTAGAATAAAATACTTTCTAAAATACTGTATATTTTATAACAGAATGAGAAGGTTTTAATAAGTTTTTTTAATCTTTCTAACCAAACACTACATTTAAAGAAAAATTCTGATTGTTTTTTGAGTTTTTTTTCCAGAACTTTGGGGGCAAGTGTCTTTCATTATGGAGATAACACATTGAGGAATTTGTAAAATACTATGACTTGATAAAGGCCACAAAAGCCACACTTTAATAGAAGTATGGCAATTTCTGAGAAACACTTACTGCCATGTGTCATCAATTTATATCACACTTAATCCTACATATTTTAAGCCCTGGGCACAGTACAGTGTCTAGTACAGTACTTTGATAACAGCACTACAGATGAAGACAATTTTCCATTATGTAAGTACTGTTCTGTAGTAAAAAATGACTAATAGATCATTTGCAGTATAAGGTAAGTTTGAGAAAACAGCGAGGTGGGTGTTAGAAGGCAGAACTATCCGTAAGCCTCAGGTTTGGTAGCTGTAATCCATCCAGGCAGTTAACCATGAAGATTAAGTACCTGGAAAGCTTCCAAGAACTAGAGTAGGGTAACAATTCTGCAGTGGAAACACCAACCTGCTTTCTAAAGAAAAATGAGATTTGGAGTAGCATGGTTCTGCAGGTGACTTGTGTACCAGAAGCAGCACTGGATGCTCCAGTCTGGCTGCTACTTCCTGTTGAAGTCTGGCAGTAGATATCTTACTAGCTAAGGCTGCCCAAAAGCTTGCTTCCCCAGTGCAGGATAAACACTGCACCCTCCTCTGAAGAGGAATAGAAGATGGAAGAAGTAAAAGCTACCTTTTGGAGAAGACAACAAAAAGCCACAGTCAACAGGTTTTCTGATACAAAGAACAAGTAGGTAGACTCAAACTACTTACAGCAGTGAGAACCTTTAAAGAGTTAACTGCAGGAGCTGCAGCATGAATCAATTGTTCAACTGAACACTGCTTTAGAATAGCAAAGAAGTAAAGCTGCTTCATTTTGAGTTACAAATACAACGTGTATATGTGTATATACATAAATGTATCATTTCACTAAATTACTACTTCAAATTCAACAGCAGACTTTCAAGAGACTTTCAATGAAATGACACTGTGTTGCTTCACAAATCTAGCTAAGCACATGAGCATCACCATCTGATGTGCAGAAGCAGTGAAATATTTTATTTCTCTTAAAAATTTTCTCCCTTTGACCAGATTTCTAGGGGTTTCTTTCCCTTATCCCATCTGCTATTATTCATTTTGGTTGGTTAGGTTCTTTGGGTTTGTTTTTTAAGATAATGTGAATCACAGTATTGACTGTCTCTGAAGCAAATTCTTGTCTTTATCTTAACCAAAGGCACACATAAGTCTAACAACATAACACTGTCTTCACATAGCTACATGACTTCCATGATCTCTTGATCACTTCACCAATGTCTTAGGAACTAGCGTACTTCCACCATCACATCTCTAGCAAACAGCCATTTTTTTTCTTAAATAACAACACAGGTCTATTAATAACCCAGTAGATCTTTTAAAAGAAAGCCATGCTTATCAAGCACTTTTACCAGAACTTACTAGACACTTACTCAGCATGCTGAGAGGTGAAAATGGCTTGGCCACCTAATGCAAAGTAAATGCTTAGAAAGATCTCTTTTAACAATTTGACAGAAGAAAGCATCTACTTGCATTTCAGTTTAATTGTGGTCCTAATTCAGGCACATCCTGCATTTCAGGCTTTTCCTCACAATAGACCCTATTTTGCAAGAAAAGAAAAAGGGTAGAGACTGAAATTTATAAAAAATAATTATTTTATAAATGAACAGTCATCAGCAGTGCTTTAATCACTGGCCTTGTTAACGCCATTGTAAGGATTTGATTGAATAATCTTGGTGGTCCACTGATAGAGGAGATATGCAAATACGTGCACCAGACCCCAGAGGATAATTAGTTGAAGCTTACACCCTGTGTGGGCCTGCATTCGCCTCAGACAAAAGGAGTACAGACTCTATTAAAAATATTCATTGCTTATGACGTAAAGTTCAAGCAGAGAGACAAACAGGGTATAAAGCATGGCACTGAACTGGAACACTGAACACGTCAGCTGCCATCTCCCAGGACCGAGGGTGCAGATCAGCCCTGCTCAGCTCTCTTGTTTCTTTCAGTCCGTTTGGGTTCAGCTTGAGGAGCTGATCATTTCAGAAATATACTAATATTGTGCCTTAGAAGACTAGCCCCTTGTTTTAGAAGGATCCAAATGACTGAAACGTTACCAACAAATAAAACTGGTTTGGGGTTTGTTTGAAATCACAAGCAGATCAGAAATTATCTCCAGATTTTCTCTGCATGCTCATATCCTTTCGACAAATCCTGCGTTGTTTTCCTGAAACATTCATGATTGCACTTAAATGCTCATTTGCTTGTATTTCAGATTAAAGATTCTGGTAGAGATGTAACATTTTCATCTAGAGATGTTAACACCTATCAAGGCTTGTGGGAAACCCTTAGAATGGATTTCACTGGGAAGAGGTCACACAGTTCCTCTCTTCTCTGGCTTTAAATACATCATTCCCTACTATTCATCTTGTTAGCACAAGGTTTTATTAAAATTAAGTAGGCCTCAACACTTCAGCAAATACTGCTTTTCAAAAAAACACTATTACAATATTGTCTACCAAAAAAAAAAACCCAAACCAAACCAAACCAACAACAACAACAAAAAAGACAGTCACGCTGATGTGGTGTTAATTCCTCTCACACCATCTTTAATATCAGCACAAGCCCTCATCAGGGAGAGAATGCCAGGCCAGATGGATCCACCCTCTGATCTACTGCAACAGCTCTTATGTTCCTATGGTGACTTCAACTCTGATCATCAGAGTTAAGTGACTGTCTACACCTAATTTTTGGTGCTAAGAATACCTGTCAGCAATTAGCCAGCCCAGCCCTTTACAGCATTGAATGTAGCTTCCATGGTGTCTAATGCTATTAATTCTTTGCTTTGATGCGTATGATCAAAAAGCAGAGGAAGCCCAGAGTTTTATGCAGCAGGACATGGGGCTGAGGAATATGCCATAGAAAGAGATCCAAATTACAGCTGGGAACTAGAGATTGGCACCCTCCCTCTGTTACCATGCACAAAATGGGAGAGTGGGAGCATTCACAGGCAGTGGTCTAAAGGGAAATGCCCAAGGTTAGGGAACAGGCAATTAGTCAGATTTATAGCAAAAAATTGGGGGGAAAAAAAAAGAAAGAGAGCAGTATGGTATTTTCTATTAGTAAATGGCCATATTCCATGAAAAAAAGGAAAAAAAAAAAAAAAAAAAAGAAGAAAGGGAGAAAAAAGGGTAAAAAGAAGAAAAAAAGGAATCCTTTTCAGAATATATTTTAATGCATACAATCAGGTATTTTAAAAGGTGAACTGGCCAAAATAAGTAACACAGAAACAAGGTGATTTAGGTAGTAGGTTGTACCATTATTCAATTCACCAGATGAAATTTTAGCACCCCATCTGATCAAGAGTTTACATCCACCACCCAGTGCTTATATGCAGATTGTCAATCACTTTGATGCCTGTTGGTCTCCTAGAGCCAATAGTTTCATTATACATGTTTGGAAATTTCCATTTGACAGAAATATTTCTTGGCTGCCTCCTCCTGTATTTTCACATCTTCAGTTTCAGCACCTACACAGACTGTTCTGCATTATCCATTTCTTTCAATAAATGCAAAGGAACAAGTACAGTTTATAAAAAAAATGAACTGTCAGTAGATTTGACAGCTATACAGGAAACATACACAGCAAAAAATACTGTAATTGAGTCTCTTACTTTACATCCTGACCCTTGCAATTGCACGCATATCCCTCAGTACAACTGAAATATCACTTAATTTTTATTAAAAACTACTGCTGACCCAGTAACACAAACCCCTTCAGAAAACAGCACACCAGGTTGTCTCCTTCAATTACAGTAATAGGTTAACTGTAGCAGTGGCACCACATGCAAAACAATACCTCCTCTTGAACACATACAATGCCTCTGATGACCTTGCCAGCATTTTCTTGCATTAAATTCATACCTCAGAGAGAGCCAGAAACTGGGAGCTGTCTTCCTTCACAGGTGGCTTTTTCAAGCTGTTGTGAGACTCCAAGCTGCTGGAATTGTGGCGTGTCATTTAAAGTCTACATGCAAGCCATATTCAGCCAACTCTTGTGGGCTGCTCTCCTAAGATATTGAGTAACAAAATACGAACAGCACTGGTGACGACTTCTAGAGTCTGAAACTCAACAGCTCGGATTTTCTCCTGTGAAGCACACACACACCTGCCACAGAAGTTCCTGTAACACAGGGACAGCTGTAACACTGAAGTATTTTGATGTTGCATAAAAAAAAATCCCGCCCACAGCTTGCGAACTGGGATAGCAGTAGTTCAGGCTACAGGCACAGTGTCACCCTGAAGCAAGAACATAAATGGCTGATGCACTGGCAACACATACACCCAAGCCTATGCCAGCAACTGAGACAGCTGTCATCTGTGCAGGTATGCTCCATGCGCAGGTCCGCATCCTCTGCTTAAAGCCAGGTCTTGGGGCTACACTCTTACAAGTGCTTTAAGAAAATGACTGTCAGCTCTAAAATGACAAACCCACCTCACCCTTTGCTAGCACCACTGCTTAAGCAGTCATGCAGTGATCCAGCTCACACAACTGAAAACGAACTGGTTTCATGACATGAACCTTTCTGCAGGCTCCCAGCACAGGGTCCAGTGAGTGGACAGAGTCTTTTTGACAACAGCTGACTATGGCATCGGTCTAACTACACCCTCAACCTCAAGCTGGCAAAAAGTGATGTTTTCAATATCAAAGCAACTCATCTGTACTAGATATTTCTAAGAGTGTAACTCCCCCTCCATCCTGGGGAAGACTCCTTTCATAAAGAAACACCTTATGTAAAAACGACAAATCACTTTGCTTAATTAGTGTCAGAGCAAGAGATCAGGGAGGAAGGAATACTCGGATGGCAGACATCACACTCAATGTCTGAATCTTTTCAATGAATGTTTCAAATGACAAAGCAAATCCAGTAACACCCTCTGTGCTGCGTAGGAAAACTATCTTCTACCAACTGTTTTAGGAACTTCCTTTTCTATGTTGAATCTGGTTTTGGAAAGAATTTTAAAAGACTAGTAAAATCATATGCAAGATGATAAATTAACTGCAGTTTAACATATGGAGTATCACTCTTTTATACATTTTATCACTAGAAATCACGAACACAAGGAAGAGATTTGTGAGGCAGTGAATTTTTATATGAAACCCAGAGGTAAAAACTCCTTCCCACATCTTTTTTTCTTTCTTTCTGGATTACACAGCCTAGAAAAGTAGGTTTTAGGCTACATTTCATGAATAGAAAACAGAGTATTTGCAAAAAAGATGGGTTTACAGTTATCTCACCTTATAGAACACTTCCAGAACCAGTAATTCTAAAGATACTCCAGATCCATAAAGTAACTATGCTAAACAGACTTTTTTTTACAGATCTCCAGCCACTCAGTACAGCTCTACATGTTACATACTTTTTGACATTAAATTGTTTCAGAATGATTTTTTTCTGGTATCCATAATTTCCTAGCATTCTTTATAGGTATCCAGCCTCTATATGGGTGTGTGTCAACCCCTCAGCTGCAATGTGTAGGTGGTTTGAAATATATTCATGGCCAGCAGGTTTATAGCAGCACAGCAGTTACCATTGTTACAAAGATGTTAAAAAAAATCCAAAACCTGGATCACAGAATCATATAATTCCTTTAGTTGGAAAAGACCTCTAAGATCGAGTCCAACCATCAGCCTAAGACCACCACAGCCATTAAGTAATGTCCACACATTTCTTAAACACCTCTGCAGGGACAGTGACTCCACCACCTCCCTGAGCAACATGCTGGACTTTGAAGACCTCCATGTCCTTCCTGACAGGAAAGAGCATTCTTCACTTGTTGGTTTGCTTTAAACCCTGATTCACAGTATCCACTGGAATGTCCTGGTATTTAAGCACAGTGTAGATCACACAACTGATATCACAGATCAGCTCTAACTCCTCATCAGCCTCGTATTTTGTATGCCTGCTCTGATCAGCCTAGAAGTGAAATCTCTAGAACTGGTTACTGTCTAGAGCTGTAATAATAATGTTACTCCACAATGGTGGACATTACAATAGAAAGGTCATTTCAAGACACAGACTTTGAAAACTTGTATCCCATTTAGGATCGCTCAATCAGTAAGAACTGAGAGGCCACAGAAAAACACCAACTGCATACCCAAGGTCTTCACTGGGTAGAATTAATTACTACTTGTGATTTTTATTAGCTCTTCTACCCAATTTAAGTCTCAAAGAGTCAGGAATGTCAACAGGAGAAGGCTGCAAAGAAGAACAAGAACACACACACACAAGGAGCAGCCATTCACCAGCAATTTTTCATTCCATGTGGAAAATGGGCACAATATTATGTCTTACATACAGAAAACAAAATGTCACTTGAATGACTCTTCCATGGAGTATCAATGTAGGAAGTTCAGATGTATGATTGCCTTAAGCTAGGAAGCTTCCAGATGTCCGCTGACTGCAGGGTGTGCTAACACTCAATTTGCTCCAGTTCCTTGGCTGCCTGGGGCAAGGAGTCTGAAAATGCTCTGCCTAATGACAAGCCAGCAAAACAGCTTGCCACAGCCTCCTCCTGCTTCATGTCCTTTCCCTGGTGTTAGTCAAGGCAAGAACATTCAAGTCAAACAATTCAATCTAACTTATGCCACTCAAAAGGGCAGAAAATAAATGCACAAGTGAAAATACAGATTGATAGATAGACTTCATATAAAATTTATTTCCTTTTGCTTGTGTAGTTCCAGCTTGACAAATGAGTGGCACTGCTACATAACTAAGCTTTTAATGATCAAACACTAAGGCAAAACATTTGATTTCATAGCATTTCATATATTTTATAAAGGCAAACATGGTCTTCAGAAAATACTTACAGTATTTGAGAAAGGAAGAATAATTCAGTAGATCATATAGATCAATGTATGAGGCAAATCAAATAAAATGTTATGGCCAAGCAATAAATTCATCAGCTTTACCAAGAGCAAGCATGATGAGCAGCAACGTCTTGCCATGAATCCTGTTCATACTTCTCCTCATTAGGCAGAAGGTATTTTGAGGTAAAGGTTCAATGATCATTGCTCTAAACTATTTCACTGCTCAAGTGAAATCAGAAATTCTCTCCTTCCTCTCTCCATCTGCCTAAATAAACAACATAGTTCAAGCTTTCTGGTCGAATGATAGTTTTCACTCTTTTCATGAAGGAAATCTGTTTCTAAAATCAGATAAGGAAAAAACAGATCACTGAACATTCACAGTCTGTGTTCCCTTAGGGATTGTATTATCTAAATAAAATAGGAATTCTAATACTAGAAGAAATATATTTAACCCCCCTCTTCACCCACCTCTCACCCCCCAAAAAAAGCAGACTGATATAACTGGTTAATTTGAGAAGCAAAGTCAGAAGTTTCTTTCAGTCACTTGGCTTGGTGACATGTATCTTTAAATACATATTTCTCTTTTAGCTTCAATTAGGTAGCCACATATTTCAATCAAAATATGCTTTAATGTTTAAAAAAACCCTTTAATCTGTATTATTTCCTCTTCTAAAAAAATAATGCTGCAAGAGAGAAGCAAGATAGGAAAAAGGAAATTCCAACTCAGACCAACTATGGCTTCAGTTAACCAACAAACCCAGAAAGTTTCATATTAACAATGATGTGATAAAGCTAACTGATGTAATAAGTGTCTTTAGACCTATGTTTAAGCAAGGCCTTTCTCATTCCCCTCCATTATGATTTTTTCCTGGCAATGATTTTTAAGCAAGTTAGCCTGACAAATTGAAAAGAATTGCTGCATTTTTTATTTCAGTAAGGAAAAGCAGCAAATTAGAAGTTCATGCACAATTCCAGTCAACAGAACAAGAAAATACTATAGGTCATTCAAGTTATATGATTCCCAACCTAAAATGCTGACAGCACTTTATTTGTGTGTAACTTCTCTACTCTCTTCCATTTAAGAGTACATTCAGTAGCCTACATATATCAAAAAGCACAACAGTTTAAGTGTCTTTGAAGACAGTCTGATATAACTGCCTATAAAAACGTATCTCAGCTAAGCCCAAATTACATTAAAAATATCCCCCCAGTGATAAAACCTATAGTAAAATGCAACTTACCAAGGTTTAAAAATAAAGCAGCCAAGTAAGTATGGTAAATATCTCACTAAAATGAAGCATTAACATTTATCTAAATCCAAATTTATTTTGAAATTGTAATGAGACAGCAAACAGCTCTATTTTTGACAATATAATTTAAAAAGCATTCCCCACAGCTCATTGCTTTTACTTCTGGGTTAGAAGCCAACCCACAACACGAGGAGTCAGAGTTACAAAGGAACTTTTATGCTAATAGAAATCTGCCAAATCATATAAATCACGAGTATGGTATCGATTTGGTATCTGCAATATATCATCACTACAGTACTGTATCATAAAACTGCCAGTTAATGCATTAGTGAAATTACCCTAAGCACAGGTTTCTGAAAGCTAATGTATTACATTCACGTAGCTACCCACAGCTCTGAGTCAGACCATCTAAATTCAGTCTGGAAATTGTTTCCTGCTGGGAATCGGTATCTAACTTCTACCAAGATGAATTTCACTATTACCCAGAATCTTCAAACACATGAATAAGATATTTTTGCATCTATTCATCCATCAAGACTTGTCATCCTTAAAGAAAACACTGAAGGAAGCCAAAAACCAAAGTGACACAGCAAAACTCTGGGCTTCCCTTGCAAGATACCTCTGTGTAGATAGGTGTGGTGTTAATTTTCTAGCTGTAAGATGGAAAATTATCAGCATAATAAATAAAAGCTCTCTCAAAACTGGCATCTACCAAGATTTCCAAATGCCATGGTATTGCAGGACTTTTACAATTAGAGCTTTAAGTGCTAGGGGGGAAGAAAAGAAGGTGTGTATTTTATGTTCCTTCTGTGATGAGAAAACAGTTACCATGAAGTGGAAACCAAAATGTATTTCAGTTATTTCAGACTTAAGCTACAGTCAAGATACAGTTTTGTGCACTGGGTTTTGTTTGGGGTTTTTTCTCTAAATTATTTTTATACTGGCAGATTCTGCAGCTCAATATATGATATTCATATGGAAATAACCATACAGCTTATCAGATGATATACATAAAGATACATACACTGACTGGAAATGCATCTGCTTTTTTCATTTCCCCCCCTGTACATGAATATACAACCCCCAAAATAACATTTGAAAGATGATTATTATTTACATTGTGGTATAAGCTTTATGTTAAAAATAAGGTAACTTACAAGTGTCTATTTGGAGAGCCCCATTCAGTGTTGCAAGGTAATTAAAAAAACAGCTGAAATTCCTGTTACATTCAGTATCATAGACATGTGATCTAGCAGACAAGCATGCCTGAATAAAACCCCTGGAAATTATACACAATAAGTAACACAGCAGTAAATACTTAGTTTCCACCTAAAATGAGATTTCTCTTTAAAATCTAAACTGGAATGGTATTAATGTTGTAATGCTGCTTTGCTCATATTGTGAATTATGGAATGCTAGATTTTATTTTTTTTTAAAAAGGTGATTTTCCAAATGAGGAAGAAATGCTTGATTTCTAGAGAAAAGCAGTTGTTAAAATGCATAAGAATTACTTACTACTCTCCAGGGAAATTCATTCTTTACCAAAAGCTTGACACGCGAACAACAGAAAACATGTAAGGATGTGAGGTACAACCCTGTTCTCTTGGAAGCTGCTCCCCAATGAGTACTGCACAACCCTGACTCAGAGAAAAAGCAACTTGGCTGCCAGGATTGCTAGCCTCTGAGAAAGCTGATACCAGAGTGATGTCACATACTTCTGAAATGTTATTGCAGCTCCAAATTATCGACTCTCTTCTACCAGTAAAATCTCTACCTCTAAGTGATGGAAGGAAACACATTTAACAACAGGATTAAGTTCCAACAGGAGTCAAAAGTAAAGATTTTTGAAAACATATAGCAGCTTAGGAAAAATGCTCCAGTTAGAGGAAGTGGAAAAGAACAGATGTTGGCTATGTTACCCAAATACACTCTTCTAATTCACCTTCAACCTCCAAAGTTTGTATTTGTTGCTGCAATATTCGTAAAACACTTCTTCAGCTGGAGGAGAAAAGGCTTTCACAGACCCCCACAGCACTTGTCCTTTTCTCTGTAAGCTTCCAGCCAATCCAGACAAGAATTTCTCAACTGGGCATGGTGGCTCTCAGCTGGGCTACCTTTCCCGTTCTAGAATGTTGTCCTCTTTCTGCCCCAACATTCACCCCACTATACTTTCTTTCAATGTGCATGCCTTGTCCCAGTCACAAGGAGAACTCGAAAGGACAACACACCCTAAGATCCTCTGAAAGCACTCACCTAAATCTACTGGGAAATGGAAGGCTGGATGAAAAGAAGAAAATATTAACTAGCAAAAAAGTAATCCTTGTGAGATAAGATGAGGAACTTCCAATATCAAAATTGGATGCATCCAAACTACTGAAGTGGGATATGAAGCTATAGACACTATGAAGTATACCACAGAATGAAAGGTGTAAAGGAAGTACTGAAGGAAATGTCTGCACAGGAAAGAAAAGCCATGGACTATGTTCTGCTTTAAAAGTACAAAGCAAAAAGGAGATGAACAGCATGAAGAGACCACACGGCATGTAAAAGTAACTTTTGCAAAGTAAAAACTAGAGTAGTGGTTGCAAGGATGGCTGGGGTCTTCCACAAATCCCCAAATTTAGACTAAAGTCTTGACAGAGAGCTTTCATATTAAAATCATAAACAAAGATTATCTGCATGAACATTTCAAATTAACATAATACATTTAAATATGACAGCCCAGTGATTGTCAATAGCCTGGAAGCAACTGTATGCTAATTTAGAGCTGGATAGCTCTATGGGGGCACTGTGTGGGGAAGTAACTAAGAAAGTACCTGTTAAAAAACAGACAAGAATGTGAAGGGCATCCTGTATGCATGCAGATGGTTCTAACCTGAGATCTCTGATGTTACCCATAGCTAATCCTGGGGTAAAACACAGAGAAGTCTCTACCTCCCTGACTTCTTTTGTCCTTTTCCTAACGGGTCCATGACCTGACGCAGGTTCAAAGACAGCAAAATCAGAATATGATTACATAATGTTCCTATGTCAATTAATGACTGTTACTTTAAACTAGAATGAAAAGTTTACCAATATCACCAATTCACTCTAAGAGAAAACATGACAGGAATACGCCCCTCTTGGCCAAATAGCATGATGCAGGACAGGGCTACAGTACATAAAGATGATTTTAAGCTCTACGGCTTTTAGCTATAGGAAAAATAAATAACATTTGAGGCTAGAACAGATAACAGTTGTCCACGATAATTGGAAATGAAGAGTTTTAATATAAGGCTGGCCTTATTAATGGGTAAAGGTCATTTAACTTTTCTGTGTCAGAGAAAGGTTGGCTTCCACATCCACGACTGGTAAGCCCTAAGGCAAGTGACCTATTTTGAAGCAATTTCACCTGTCACACTTAGAATAGCAAAAGTCTGGAGTGCAAAAGCCCAGAAAAGGTGTTTTCAGAAGGGTATGGAAAATGAGACACGAAGCCAAAAACTAACAATTCATAAATCAGCTGAAAAATTGAAGCTTTACTACCTATGACATGTTAAGTGGTCAATATGAGACTATGCTTTCTTTCCTTGCTCGCATGTTTCACATACAAAACTGATCCACTTCTTGACCTTTTCCTCTTTTCTTGTTAGCATACAGCAAGATTTATAGACGTAATTAATCTTCTGTTAGTTTCATGGCATTAATGACTCTTCTCAGATAGAGCTGTGCTATATCCAGACACAAGGTTTGAAGATCAAGACAAGCAGAACCAACGGAGCTGGAAAACTACCAAATTTGAGACATGGTAGCTTACCAGTAGGGCAAGAGATAATTTTGAATGAGAGAAAAACATATTACTTAATTACACCAACCTTCCACTACTTTCCAATTTCAGTAAAAAAAAAAAAAACAAAAATAGTTACTTCATTGCAAAAATACAACTCAGAGAATCACAGAATATATCTGGTTGGAAGAGACCTCAAAAGTCATCCAGTCCAACCCTTGAGCCAGCACTGAAGGGTCAATACTAAACCATGTCCTTAAGCACCAGGTCCACACGGCACTTCAACACCCCCAGGGACGACAACTCCAGCCCTGCCCTGGACAGACCATTCCAATGTTTGAGAACCCTTTCAGTGAAGAAATATTTCCTAATATCCAGCCTTAACCTCCCCTTGTGCAGCTTGAAACCATTTCCTGTAGTCCTATTGCTTGCCATCAAGGAGAAGATGCTGGCCCTTCTATGGAGCATACCATTCTAGACAGTCAGACAGTTCCAGAAAACCAAATTTGCTATTTTCAAGTAAGGAAAAAAAAATTACCTTTTTTTTTTTCAGTCAAGACAATGTAAAGACAAAACAACATAACTGGGGCAAGGGAGCAGGGAAAATAAAACTGCTCTGGGCTCATACATACATACACAGAATACCACATGGCAACATTACCTCTATTTTCCACAGAATTTAGGGGATTATATTCACGTCATTGCTAAAGTCTTTAGACACCTGGTTTAGGCAGTGTTGTTCTGATGAATGCAACAGGTTTGTCTCATAAACAGTCTTAGAATCTAAGTGCTATGTTATATAAAAGTCTTCAGTCAAAAAGGCTTTCCATATAATCACACAAAAAATGTAAGTTGCACAAGTCCTCTGGCAGTCAAGTTCAACCCCACAATCAGAGACAAATTCAATACCAGATCAGACTCTTATACAGCTGAGTTGCAAAAAAATCTTCAAGAATGATGATACCATAGCTTCTCTGCACTCAAAAGATTTGTGGGGTTTTGGTTGGTTTTACTATTTTTATTTTAACATGTGAGAGTGCACCTTAGTGCACTTTATGACCATTGCCTCTTGCCCTTTGTTTGTGCACTTTTGAGGAGAATCTGTCTCCTCTATAAAGCATATGTAGGTAATAAAAGACTGTAAAGTGTCCCTGGTTTTGCCTTCTCTTTTTCAGGCCAAGCACATCAATCCCCTTTAGTCTCTTTTGTATATCATATGTCCTGGCCCCATCGCTGTGCTAGTGCTGAACTCACTGGTGTTTCTCTCTCTCCTTCACATACTGATGTGACCAAAAGTGGTCACATTACTCCAACAGAGAGTGATGAATTGAGGGAAATGAACACCAGCCTAGCTAAGGCAGCTCAATATGTGGTTAGCTTTTATCACCATTACAACATTAACACTAACATTCATTTTGCTGTCTACCCACAAGCCGTTTTCTGGATGCTTCTCCTCCACCTGCACGTTTGCCTTTGCTGAAGTTCAGCATGTTCCAGTCTCTTCACTCCTCCAGTTTGCTGAGGTCCCTGTAAATATCTGCCCTGCTGCATACCAATGCCTGCTCCTCAGGGTGGTGTTATCCAGGAACCTGCTGATAGTGCATTCTGCCTCACTGTCCAAGAAACACTTAGTTACTCATAGTTACGCCTGAAGCCTGATGGTACTACCAGTTTTTCAACCACCTTGTAGTCCATTCATCCAATACATACCCTCTTGTTTGGATACAAGGATACTACATGAAACTACATTGCAAACTTTAGTAAAGGTAAGTGGCTTCCACACTTTTTCTCCTGACTTGAAGAAGTAGTCATTGTAGAAGATAGTCTGCTTAGTTCAGCAAGATTTTTTCCTTCATACACTCATGCTGGCTGTTTCCAATTACAAGCTTAGAAATAGTTTCTGTGAGAATTTGCTCCATAATATTGCAAGTGAAAGAGGTGAAGCTGACCGGTGTTTAGTTCCTCGGATTCTCTTTCTTGCTTTTCTTTTGAAAATAGTAATGTTTGCCTTTTTCAAGTCATCAGGGTTATTCACACTGACAGACATGTGCCAGCTCACTCAGCACCCTCAGATGGTTATGTTCCTGAAGTGAATCCACAGCTTCTTAAAGCAGTCAGAAAATAACTTATAGCTGAATGTCTTAGTAAAAAAACTGAGGCAGAAGGGCCTCAAGGCAGCTTATATCTGTCAAAACAAGAAAAAATTGGTGGAGCAACAAATGACCCCCATAGGAAAGCATTTCTTTAAGCTTATACACAATAAACAAAAATATTAATGAATTTTGAAGTAGGAATTTTGATTGTTTGCTGTTGCCAGAAGAAAGAGAACAAGTTTTTCCAAAGGGAAAGGCCAACTTCGACTTGCAATTGGAAAGTCTTGTTTTGCTTCCAACATCAAACAGCTTAAAGATGCATAATAGAACACACGTGCAGCATGAATGTTCCCAGTTCAGCAACCTTAGCAGGGAAGGCAAGCCCTCAACAAGCCCTGTGAGACACTCTTTCCTCAATTACAACAACGTATAAACACTGACAGAGAACCTTAAACAAGGTTCAGCATAACCAGTCAGCATGTAGAGTTGCTAGGCGTCCTAGAATAATGTGTTTACAGTACCCTACATTTGTACAGCCTTTGAGTCTACGCATTGAAAAGTAAAAGAAACAATGGAAGTGAATTTCTTTCCTCCTTTTACAGGAGGGAAACAGTTTTTATATGTACATCTGGAAGATGTGGATTAAAGTAAATGTCCAGTTAAAACAAGAGCCATGTGCATAGTTATTAAAAAACAAACAAACCAAACATTTCTCAGCTAAAGCATCTACTAGTAAAGCAAACTGCATCCCAATCCAAGTGATGTAGTCACCCTGCAATCTCATGCAGAGTGCGAGTTTGCCATGAGGGACAGCTGTAACAAAAAGTTTCAGAGAAGAATTTTAGTCCTCTCAGCCAACACCAATCACAATCTACTCTTCACACAAATAGTAATGTAGAGGATGTTTTCTTCCCTTCCTTTCCATTTTCAAAAATGTGCTTCACGTTCAATCCAGTCCAAATTCAGAATGCAACTCTTGAGAAAAAAGAGCAATCATAAAACTTCATTATCTAGGAATTTTATTCACTGTAAAACAGATTTTCAAGCATGTGCCAGACATGAAGGACCCACAGTTTTCCACAGCTCAGCACTAAGTCCTCAATCTTCTGAAATAAACAAATACTCTTACTCTGTTCCCCGAAGGTGACAGGCTTCTGCTTCCTCCAGTGGCAAAAAAAAATACACACCACCACATTAATACAAAAGGAGAGCATTAAAGAAGCATCACTTGCTCATCCAGTACTGCTCTTGAAGGTTCTTCAAGCACAACATTTCTAGTACTTAGAGATTTTCATTCTAAAAAGAACCCAAACACTCTAAATCAACACTCATCTTGAACCCATATACATGCAAAAAAAATCTCACTGGTCCAAGTTAACTTAAAACTTCATTCTTAAATTTACCAGAGGTTTTAAGCAATTAAAAAACTACCATAGGTATTCAAAACCACCTTATATGCTACACAAAGTACTATTAAATGTGTAAAGTTTACACAAACTCTAAACTATCTAATTAACCTACAGTTTTAAACCTCATGTAAAGGACTTCTAGGTTGGAGTTTTTCCTCTCATTTCCAAAGATTCCTGTACCACTCCTTTACTTCTAACACTGTGAAATAATAGCCTTCATTATTTGTTAATACTTTGAGGTTCTTACACACTCTTACATCAAAGCCCTTGGACTCTCATAAAGTGATTCTAGTACATCTCTCGTTTATTCTGAAGAACAAAACTATGAACTGACTAACCTACCTACAAAAACTATGTTCTGGCAGTAAAATGAATGCTATCTACATGGAATAATCATGCCAAACATTGGTATCAGCATTTCTGCAAGCAGCACTGAGGCCAGCAAGGAAAGGCTTACACTAGGATCAGTTTCTTTTGTTACATCTACAGACAATGATGGAAACAAGCTACAACCTTACGAAGCAAAAGCCATTGTTCAACCTCGAAATAAAGGCAGCAGTGCTCTTGAATTCAAGAAAGCTGAAAACCACCAAGCTGAGTTGAAATTAGGTATGTTTATCAGAGCAGCTGAGAAGAAAAGGAGTCAGAATCCAGGAGAGGAGAGTGATATTTGATATTACTATTATTATTATTATTATCATCATCATTATCCTGATTTTTTATCCACTGAAGCAGACAAGAAAACTATGTGGAATAAAAGCATGAGGTTTAAGATCTAACACATTCCTGAATTTCACTCCCATGCTTGTCTTTCAAATGCACATTGAAGACTTTCCTTCAGGATTTGGATGGCAGTGCACAAAGTAGCTTTGTAATAATTTTTCTTCCGCTCCGTTAATGACTTTGAAAGTGTTCACACCAGTGCACAGTGATTATTTAGTTTCACTGGCACAGTTTCTATGAGTGCTTTCCACTGAGGTACATCAAACAAAATATCACTAGTCAGTCACTTCTATATCTCAAAAATAACTGGGATATCAAACATTCAGTACTCAAGACTAAGAAGACATGTTTCCCAGTAATTACAGAAAGACTCACATTCCAAACAGAATTCTGCTCTTTGCAGAATAAATTGTGATGATCTGCATCTATTGGCTAGACAAGTGAATACTGCCTGCTAGAAAACATCAATTTCATCTTTTGGCAGAAGTGCAATTACTGGCAACCATTCTCCAGACTCACAAAGGACCTGATTATAGAGGGTCCAGAAGAGGGCCACGAAAATGAGGAGGTTGGCGCAGCTCTGCTACAAGGACAGCCTGAGGGAGCTGGGATGTTCAGTGTGGAGAAGAGAAGGGTCCAGGGAGACCTAATAGCAGCCTTCCAGTATCTGAAGGGGGCCTACAGAAAGGATGGGAAAAGACTGTTTACAAAGGCCTGCAGTGACAGGACGAGGGGCAAAGGCTTCAAACTAGAAAGTGCAGATTTAGGCTGGATATGAAGAACAACTTCTTCACTATGAGAGTGGTGGAACTCTGGAACAGGGAGGTGGTTGAGGCTCCTTCCCTGGAGATGTTCAAGGTGAGGCTCAACGGGGCTCTGGGCAGCCTGACCTATTTGAGGATGTCCCTGTTGACTGCAGGGAGGTCAGAGTAGGTGACCTTTGGAGGTCCCTTCTAGCCTGGAGCATTCTATGATTCTATCATTCTATGATTCCATGATTTGGCAACACTCTTGAAAAACACCATCCAGTTGGAAGTTAAAAGCTTTTTTATTCTACATATTTGAGTTCTGTTTCTAACACAATCATTTGTCAATAACTTTAAACCATAACATTTATAAATTGTAATTTCTTCCTCCAGCATAAGGACTGTGAAGTGAGCAAAATCAGCAAACAGAAACTACTGCCCTTCAACTAATTCACTTTCTAGATCAAGAGAAGCCAGGTCTTACTGATGTTACTTGTAACTGCAATTCTTTACTTAAGCTTCTGTGTCCCTTCCATATTAGAAAGCTCTAGAGAATTGCAAGTATATTCACCAGTCACAAAGTCTTACAATTTTAGCAGCAAGAGGTCCCACAAGTTAAAAATACAAAGTGTATGCAATTTGCAGACAGACTGAAACGTTTTTCACTGAAAAAGGGTCCAATCTTCTAAAATTCTAACCTTTCCTCAATGGCACAAGGACATCAGAGCCTTGCAGAGAACCAGTGGGAAACATTTAAAAATTATTAAAAACATTTTCTTGTAATGTCTTTCAGGAAAATGGCTCTACCATTTTCATTTAATCTTTCAAATAGAACTGTGGAGATAACAAGAGGAAAAATTTCAGCCTGGGGTACTGAAGTGCTCTCGGGATCAGAAAGTCTGCAAGTCTTACAGAAATAACAATGGTTAATGTAAGGTACTGGCTAGATCTACATATACACATTATGCACACACCCCTCTGCACACACAGAGTGATTCCCAAGTTTTTTAGTTTCCATTCCCTTGACTTTGTTGAAGTCCCACACTGATTAAAATACTTAATAGACCTGTTGAAACAAAATCTAATCTTTCTCTTACCTGATTTCAGACAGGCATGTTCATGAAATCGAATTAAAAAATAAAATTAAAAGAAAACAAAACTAAAAAACTAAAAAACCCCTCCCCCAAAACCCCACCACCTCCAATAAATCAAACTATCCATCTGGATATATCCTTCCAAACATGAATCATTCCAGAACACAAGGACAAGAATACCTTCAGAGTTCCAAGAAGATAAATTAAGGACCTTAAACCCAGCATGCTACAGAACAGTGGCACCTGTGTTAATGCATGAATAGGCCGTGAGTGATCTGAAATTTCTACACAGGATAACATAAAGTTGGTAGCTAAAAATCTTAAAACTAGTCCAGCCTCACAAGCAAAAAACTTCTCTGGGGCTATTTAGCTTTTCTTCCTATGGGGCCAGGTGCAGCTTTGCACTGACGTATTTCAGTACCTAGGGTATTTCACTGACAGCCACTCAGGGATCACAACAAGCTGATAGCATCAAGGATATGCCTTTTGGCTTCACTTTCTGCTTTATTAGACTTTCTATGGGACCTTGGTTAAGTAAACCTCTGTTTCCATTTCTAGTTTGTACTATCTTGATATGAATACTCCCTATCATTAAAGCAACTAAATGCAAATGAAACTGTGAGATACTAATGGAAGGTTGTAAGGAATGCTCTCAATTTATTGTATCATTGAAGCAGCTGGAAATTAAATTCAGCTGAAAACTATCAAGTGCTAGTTTTAAAAATCAAAGTCACTAGGTCTAGAAAACAGTTAGGGAAGGTCTCAGCTGCTTAGAATCAGAAGTATTCCAAAGGGCTCAAGTAAGCCATTCAGTAGCTGCTTTTCCTTTTGCTCTTGACCACTGCCCATCTGTAACCAGCTACATCTTACAGATCCTTTCTGTAAGACACATTTTAGGGTAAGATTTTAAGGATCTGGTGAAATTCCATCATTCCTAGAACTGTTTTCTTTGATTCATGCCACCTCCTCCTTCCCTCCCTCCCTCCCTCCCTGTGCAAATCGTGCCTCCCACTGGCACTGCTGTGACACTGAGCAGCAGCCAGACTTTACCAGACAGGTAACTGCAGCTCCATGTGCAGGAAAGACACAATGGCTAGAACCATGCTGTCATTTGAGACACTTTCAAAGGCAGCACTCAAGTATTTATTTTGACAGCCTCAAAGTGAGGGCCACTAAAGATATCTGCCTTTTCTTTGCTCAGAGAGAAAACAAATGTACTAGGAAGTGTGGGATGAAGCAGCTGGAATTACAGAAAATGGCATTGTTTAAGTTATGCCTTTTCATTTTCTGACAGGAGATGACAGCCTTGATGTCTCAGGCTATTTTCTCCAACGGGGCAAAAACAAAAAAATTGTTCCATACTATTTCTCAGAACAGGGAAAACCAAATAAAAAGTCAACTTTTGATTTCCCAGGTAAGATACAGTGTCTTGTATCAGAAATAAATTTACTAAACTTCTATTTAGTAAACTTGTTCAAAAGTGTTCTGATCTCCTGGTTTTTAATCACAGTTCTGAAAATGTTTTTGCATCTCTTGATTCCTCAAAAGTTTCCATCACAGTTTTAACACATCTTGTAAGAAAGAACTGGCACAATTTGAAATAGGACAATACAATCATTTTGCTTTTTTTTTTTTTTAAACTTAATCAAGGGTCACACTTAAATAAAAAAAATACCCAAACAAAACCAAAACAACAAACAAAAACCCCAACAAACCCCCCAACAAAACCAAACTCATTCCCACACCTCTGCAAAAAAGCCTCCACAGCAAATACTGTTCTATCGAAAACCTCAAGGTCATTTCACTGAGGGTGCTATTCAGTTTCTGTCACCAAACACCATGTTTACACTGATTAAAATGTCTTTAATTGTCCATATGTTAATTTTCATGTCAATGGCAGATTAGCTACCAACATGGTTATGTTATGATGCCTATGGAATTCCCTGGAAGAAACCTACATATGTTGTTGTGTATAAAGGCAGAAGATGCAAAGGGAGCATCTGCAAATATAAATACAGACAGATTTGTGAATAAACTTTAAACTGAAAGGCTGATTAAGTTAATAATTTCTATACAAATGGGAAGTGACAGAACATGAAACCTGGTGTTTGAAGTTTTTGGACAAGAATGTACCAAAACATATGAATTGCACATAAGCCCATTCAAGTGGCCTGAAGTATGTAAAAAAAACCCCACAAACCCCACTTTTTCATTATCTTTTTTTTTTTAATGGTTGTGCTTTGGAGGAGCATAATTTTTTTGACTGGCTTAGACCCATGTCACTGTATAGCACAGATTGCCATTCAGCTTAGTTTTAAAATGCACAATGGAACTCTAGTTTTCTTAAAGCCACTGGGATGTTTAAATATTAAGCTACTGACTCCATGTTGCAGTACTGAAGAACTGGCTGGGATGGCCAGGTCCAAAGGGTGGTGGTGAATGGAGTTAAATCCAGCTGGCAGCCTGTCACTTGTGGTGTTCCCCAGGGCTCAATATTGGGGCCAGGTCTCTTTAATATCTTTATCAGTGATCTGGACAAGGGAATTGATTGCACCCTCAGTAAGTTTGTAAATGATGCTGAACTCAGCAGGAGTGTTGATGTGCCCAAGGGAAGGAAGGTTCTTCAGAGGAGCCTGGACAGGCTGGATGAATGGGCCAAGGACAATTGTATTAGTTTTAATACAGCCAAGTGCCAAGTCCTGCACTTGGGTCACACCAACCACATGCAATAGGGCAAAGGGTCTGGAAAGTTGCCTGGCAGAATAGGTCCTGGGGGTGTTGGATGACAGACAGCTGAACATGAGCCAGTAGAGTGCCCAGGTGGTCAAGAAAGCCAACAGCATCCTGGCCTGTACCAACAACAGTGTGGCCAGCAGGAGTAAGGAAGTGATTGTGCCCCTGTACTCACACTGGTGAGGCCACACCTCAAATGCTGTGTTCAGGTTTGGGTCCCTCACCACAAGAATGACATTGAGCTGCTGGAATGGGTCCAGAGAAGGGCAACAAAGCTGGTGAAGGGTCTAGAGAACAAGACTTACAAGGAGAGGCTGAGGAAACTTGGATTGCTTAGTCTGGAGAAGAGGAGGCTGAGGGGACACCTTACTGCTCTCTACAGCTACCTGAAAGGAGGCTGTAGTGAAGTGGTGGGCAGTCTCTTCTTTCTAGTGTCAGGTGATAGGACAAGAAGAAATGCCCTGAAATTGTGCCAGCAGAGGTTTAGACTGGATGTTAGGAAAAAATCCTTTATGAAGAGTGGTCAGGCATTGGAAAAGGCTGCCCAGGGAGGTGGTGGAGTCACCATCCCTGGAGGTGTTGAAGAAATGTGTGGACATGGTATTTCAGGACATGGTTTAAAGGCCATGGTGCTGTGAGGTCAACAGCTGGACTTGATGATCTTAGAGGTCTTTTCCAACCAAGGAAATTCTACGATTCTATATAAGGCAAGTGATGTATTGCACTGAAAACACAGGGAAAACATTAAAAATCATGTACTATATTGAGAAATATTTCATATTTCAAAAAATCACCTTCCCCACCCTCCACCCTCCCTTCCTTTTCTTTTTTTTTAACCTTTTTCTCTCTTTTCTATTCCTTTTGCTTTTTTAGGGGGCTGGAAATTCTGACAACAAAAGGGAATATTTTACTCTTGGTTACCTATTAGGAAATATAAAGCTCCTAACCTTCTAACCTTTACTTTATATAAAATAATTTTCTAAATATTTAGTTGATAGCCACTCCCATTAAGCACTTATTCATTACTGAATTGCAATCATCTAGTATAGTCATGGCTAAAACCTGCCAAAATTGATAAGACTGTATCTAATGCCATCTTACACCTCAATGTACTGAAAAAGTAGAGACAGTTCTCATCTCATTCAGCAAAAAGGCTCAGGAACTCCTTACCATTTCCACTCTGTTGGTAAAAACAAGCTGAAGATATTTTAAAAATAAAACAGTTTTTAGGTTTTCACTCTAATATACTTGTTTTTCAATTTCTACTACAAATATATAAAAAGAACTAATAAAGCTTGCTTTATTTTTCCATAAAATCTCAGACCACATTGCTAGCACTATAGTCAATTATTTTAAATGAGTACTGGGCTGCAGTTTCTGTTTCATTTGGAAAAGTAAATTTAGACCATGCTTGTGAAGCATAACTCCACTCCTTCCCCCACACTGTTAAAGAAAAAAAAAAAGAAACTAAAAAATGGCATTATTCTATTGAAGACTGTGGCATATTATCTAAAATGGGTCAAGATTTGATGAGGAATGCTGACAAGGTTTTTAGACAACCTTCACTCTAAAACTGTCACAGGCTCTCCATCTGGCACAAGGACTAAGTATGTGCAACTGCCATCAGTAGTCAAATATTTCATTTAGAAGACAGTATGAACAGAAAAGACTGAGCCTTCACTCTCCAGAATATTTTAATCACTCAAATAATAGTTCACAGCTTAACATACATACAAGAAGTCCCCCTTCACCTTACACACCCCACATCCCTAACTTCCACATTTTCTGATTTTTTGTCCCCCTTAGTTCTCTACAGATACTTTTTTTTTCCAAAATGAATCATGCAGCATAATGTTTGTTTAAACATTATTTCAGCAGTACTGCCTCCTCAAAATGATTAAAGTCAGTACCAAATTCTTAGGGGTATACTGCTCTGCTAATGAAAAAGCACCACACAAGTCAGTAACTCTTTATTCGTGTGGAAAACAGAATTATTGATCATCTTCTGCAAAAAAAATAACTAATCAAGGGGCATTACCTGCCTTGTATTATGCCTCAAAGACCCTTCCAGAGATCTATGGTTTCTGATGATCTGAAATGCAGGTCTACATGGAACACCCAGGCTGAGGGAGCTGGGGTTGTTCAGCCCTGGAGAAGAGAAGGCTTCAGGAAGATCTAGTAGCAGCCTTAAAGTACCTGAAGGGGGCCTACAATAAGGCTGCAGAGGGACTGTTTACAAAGGCCTGTAGGATAGGATGAGGGGAAATGGTTTGACATGAGAGAAGAGGAGATTTAGATTGGATGTTAGGAACAAGTTCTTTACCAGGAGCGTGGTGGAACAGGTTGCCCAGGGAGGTAGTTGAGGTCCCATGCCTGGAGATATTCAAGGTCAGGCTCCAATGCTCTGAGCAACCTAATCCAGGTTCCATTTGGGACTGATAAGGTGATGATGAAGATTACAGGTTTAGTGATTTTGCTCCCATGAATCAGGTCAATTTGAATTATATCAGGGGTTAGCAAAAATATCTTCTATCAGGCTCAGTGAATTCACTGACAAGCAGCTTTTTTTTTTTTTCCCCCCACTGTAACTCACATCTTTTATCCAGAAGACTATTGGAAGTATATATGCACAATATCAACAGCATAAAGAGTATCAACATGTAAAAGCAACCAACCCTCCCCACCTCCCCGAAAACAGATGTGAATGTATTATAACCAAGACCTCAATCCATTGATGATCTGTATCTTGGGAAACAACTCTGGTATATGTCACAATGGAAACCTTAAAACACCATCTTTATTCACTGGGATATAAATGCAATTAAGAACCAACTTTTTATGTGTGGGCGTGGGTGGAAGAGGGGAGTGTGTGTGGGCTGTGAGGTGGGTGGTGTCAGAGTTTAGCAATTCATTCACTGTTTTTCACAACCCTACTTTAGATGTTTAAAAAATATATTGTCAAGTGACTTTTTGCTAGTTGCATGTATTGCGTTAATGAAGTACGATATTTTGCATGTGGTCTTGAAGAAAAGATTAAGCCTTACCTTAAGAAAAGGTAAGTGAAAGAACTAAGCTTTGACAATACTTTCAGTCATAAATCCTGCCTCTGCACAGTTATTAAAAGTTCATCTATGTCAAGCATTTATTTTAACTACCATAAATATCATAAATTTGTTCAGAAATTCCTATTATATCCTACCAAAATGCAACATCCCAGTCATAACAAAAAACTAGGAGCTGCCTTTCTCTTATTTCTTAGCTGAAGAAGGAAATATATGTGTATCTATCAGCAAAACTAACAGATGACAGCAATTAACTTACCCTGCTTAGCAATTTGTGTTGAAACCAAGTACTGCAAATATCCTTCAGCACTCTCACATAAACAAAAATTCTCTCTCACAAGTCTGCTCAAACTCCCACTAAAATATGAGATTCATAAAACCATTTAGATTTTAAACCAATTTACTATGAACATAAAGACAAGGAAAAATGAGAAGTGATGGCTGAAGAACTGTTGCTATATTTAGAATAGTCAGCTAATTTAAGTCAGAACAAAAAAGATATATGCCCATTCTTTTTTTGGCTTCTGAGCAAACCAGCCTAGGATCCCTGTTAGAAAAGCAATTATTCTCCATTACAGAAATTAAGAAATACGTATCAGAATTATTTTACTGAAGTGAGGGATGGCAGAGACATTTCAAACAGATACCATCATGAGAGAACAGAGACAAGTACGGAGCTGAGTTTTATCTGAGATATCTAAAGGCATTAGAAAGGAGAGAGATGAATATCGACTCACCAAAACCTGACGATCTAACAGCAAGGCTTGTCTCACATCTCAAGTTGCCAGTTCCAAGAGAAATCATATGTGCACTGATAGAAAGATGACAAAAGGGCATGCTGTGCTCTCCTCTACTTCCATTGAATGACAGCTCTACTAACAGGGAATGGAGACACATACTGCAAAATCTAAAAGAGTGGGTACTTGATGTGAGCATGCTCAGTATCTAATTTAAAATGTCCTGATGCTTCATCTCAGCATGAGATGGCCTACTTCCAAACAATTTCAGAACTTTATGTCAAATCTCAAATCATTAATTGGAATATGCAAAACTCTGCCATCAAGCAGTATTGAGTTTCTTTTTATTTCTTTTCTTAATTTAAAAAACCTGCACTGATGCACGGATAATTATTTGCACTACTTCCCTGCAAGGCATCCTCAGGCTTAAATGCTATCATCATGTGCTTCAATGTAATTACATGTTGCCACTGTAATAGACTGAAAACCTTTCCAGGATAGCATACGCTTTGAACACTAAGCAGGGTAATTCATAAATCAGACAAAGACAGTAAATACGATAAATATTCTCCTAATCAATTCAAGAATCATCCTACCTGATGATTTCTGAGCAGCTTGGGTTTGGTTTTTTTGTGGTTTTGTTTTGTTTTGTTTTCCTAAGGTGGGGGAGGCAAGAAGGCAGGCTACAGAACTGACGAGTCATTTATGTTCCAAAGCAGTTTATTGCCACTTAAAATCTCTTTATACATAAAGGAGCCATTTAGCTTCTTATTGAAGCAATTTATTTTGATATCAAAAGCCAAGTTATTCACATGCAAAAATCCTATGTCAAAGAAAATAGATATTCCAACTCTTTCCCTTTAGAGATTAACATCTTTTAATTCACCCACAGACAGACATAAGTAATATGGAAGTATTCTTATGTTTTGATTATCTCACAAGCCTCTTTCCACATCTATTGTATATTAATTTTTTCAAATGAGTATGTCTTTTCCCTCTTGTAGGAAGACAAAAAGCTGTGCTCCAGGCACTTTTGTATTTTTAAAATGCTTTCTTGCTTATTCAAGCTGAAAGCAAAGCCAGGCATGTTACTTTATAAATGCTATATTTTAAAAGATGCCATATAAAAACCAACTCTGCCCACTTCCTGGTTTCTACCACACAGAAATACTTAACTGAATTTGGAATAAACTCCACCACTTGGAAGCCAAGTATACTTTTAGTATAATGCATAAAAGCAAGAAGCAAGACATTATTCACTAATATCTACAAGGAATTTAAACATGAGGCTTCCATATCTATGCAAAATGCTTGTTCTGACTATCAGAATCTGCAGCTTCAGCCACAGTAATCTGAAGTCCAAGACTCACATGCTGCACACCTATGCTGTGAAAATCCTCTTGGCATGCAAACAAAATATTTCCTATAGTAATTATTTTTACCATTCATCCTTGCCTTTTGTTGCCTTTGAACTTATACAAAATGACAAGAAGTACTTTTACTTAAGAAATTCCTTTTAGGCATAAACCTACAAATCCAGATGCACAACAGTCAGAGTTAAACTTGACTGAAGCATGAAGAAACAGAATCCCCCCATTTCAAATGCCAGGAATAAAAAAATACTACATCAATAGAAAAAGTTTATGTATAATCACATAACACTAACTGCATTCATTTGGTTTTCAATCACATAATGCCCTGGAAGTTATGTTTTCCTACACCAGTACATACAAAAACCAACCCTTGTTATGAGACCTGCCCAGGTAGCAAAGTTCAAATGAATTGCATAGTCTGCCATTAAGCCACCAAAAGTCTGCTTCTTGAGAAGAATCTTAATGTTTCCTTGTCAGCTACTGAATTCTTTAAAGGAAAGTAAGTATTAAATAGTGTTTCACATTTTTATCTAAGCTTATCTTCTCCCATCACCTAACTTTTCATCAATTACAGTTAATTGCTCTGCTCTCTGAACTTCTAAATTAAAGAAAAACTGAAGAATTGTATGAATCTGCATCTACCTAACCAGTAGTTTGTAGTTTACACATATAAAAGATTATGGGAAAGTCACTAATAAAATCCTCTAAAATGGAAGCAAACACTGTTCTCTCGTTTCAGCTTTATTCACCTTGCTACCCAAAAATCCTATCAAGCTGAGCACAAATTATGAGATTTTTCTTCCAGTATTTCACAAGTTCAAAAGGTCTGCTCTAAAGTTAAGATTTTGTGAGTATGTTCTTCCCAAAAGACAAATTTTCATGGAAAAAGAAAGCCTCTCTACACTTCTTGGACAGCTGCCCAACTTCTCACTGAAGCTTAAGGAAGTTTCAGGACAGTTTTTGTGCATTCTTTTGATGAATCTGTGTTTTATGCCCTTAACTACCTACAAATTACAGCTACAATAATAAAATGCAAAGAGGCTATGAACAGCACATAAAACCAAAATACCTTCATTCCACAACTCAAGTAAAATGCTTCTTGCAAAGAAGTCTCTCACTGAAGAGTTCCTTTACAATGACATAAATTTGAGATTCAAGGATCTGTACATTTGATAAGAAAACTTTCTATTAAGTATCAAGTTGAAAATTTTCATTCTAATAAACATCTCTTGGAAGAAAAAATATTTATACCTAAGTAGGAAATTACATAGTACTTAGAAAAATAATTATTCTGAACCTGACAAAGCTGGTATTTGATTAAAATCAAATTTCAGACGTTGAAGCTGTAACATTTCTGCACTGATATTCACACCACAGCATATTTACTGCACAGCACACTAAAACTACATCAGACTACTGTGTATTGCTATGAAGACTAAGTTCAACGAGCCCTAAGAGAGCATTACAGGAATAAGATTAATTTCAGTAAATGCAGCATGCAGTTGGAAGACATGATGTAATGACTGAGATTCACAGATTGCTATAGCTTGGTAATGACCTTAAAGATCATCTAGTTTTGATAACCCTGCCATGGGCAGGGACATCTTACACTAGACCAGGTTGCTCAAGGCCCCATCCAGTCTGGCTTTGAACACCTCCAGGGAGGGGGCACCTATGACCTTCCTAGACAACCTGTTCCAGTGTCTCATCCTCCTCACTGGAAAGAATTTCTTCCTAATCTCCAGTCTAAATCTGCCCTCCTCAAACTTCAATCCATTCCCTCTCATCCTATCACAATAAGCCCTTGCAAAAAGTCCCTTCCCGGCTTTCTTGTAGCACCCTTTGGGTATTTGAAGCCTGCTCTAAAGTCTCCCCCAAAGCTTCTGGACAGCCCCAACTCTTGCAGCCTGTACCCACAGGGGAGGTTCTCCAGCCCCATGATCATCTTCACGGCTCTCCTCTAGACCCACTGTGGAGGTGTAGAGATGGTGTAGAAGGAATCAGGAATCAAAGATTTTGCTCCTTCCTAACATTCTTAGCCACACAAAGGTCACACAAAGACTTCTGATAGCTGCTCTCACACCAGAGCAGCTCATTTCAGTAAGGCTGATGTTTTCCATTATGTTTAGGTACATTTCAAGTCCTAATGTCAAACTCACCACTATTTCAGAATGAAGTATGTATCACTTTTAGCTTATAACTAGCTTTTATATGGATTTTATTAAAAAGCTATGACTTACGTAACTAAGGTATTCAATTAAACATGATAAATTCTTGAGTAAATTATAGACAGTTGAAATTCACAAGACTTTCTGGCATCCTAAAAAAGAATTCCACAATCATGTCTCTTACATACAAGTTCATTCAGCTCTTTTCTCAGATGTGGCATGATCATATAAGGAGCTTTCCTGGATTTAGTCTTCTGTGAGTAATACCTCAAAATGTCTCTCAAACACTGCATTACAGATATCTAAAATTGCTTACTTTTCTGTATAGTTTAAAGCTACATTCCCCAGAAACATGTGGCAATTTATAATCTCTTTGTCATTCTGTTTTTACATTCTAACCATCAGCTGATCTAGTCATGTGGAAGGAAGATTTTTCAAACAAAAGTGTGTGTTTGGGTCTAGACAACCACAAGAGAAAAACTACATATGAAAAAGTTCAAAAGATGAGACACTTTTTCATATTATTTACATACTATAATTTACATTCTTGTTTCTGTTCATAGTTTTGCCTCCATTACGTATTTCCGGTGTGCCTACTGTCTTCCTATATATTAGCAAGTGTATTTCTCTGTTGTTTTGTGGTTTGTTCTTTTGTGACTACTCTTTTATCTCTCACTTGAAGATATAGTCTCAGTTTACAGCTTTCTTTCCCAGCCCCTGTGTTATTTCTGCCTTCTTCAACTTTATTTTTTCCCCTGTTGTTAACCCATCTCCCAACGCCTTCAATTCTGAAAATGCATTAAATAGATGGTGAGTATTACTCATGAATAGTTACTTCAAACAATCAGGAACAAAAGGTTGAGAAAAAAAGGTACCCTCAAATCTTCTGATCTGGACATTTATCATACGGCTAAAGGCGTCAGGAACTGATCAATTCCAAAGTCAGGACAAGGGCATTAAAAAAAAAACAAAACCCCCCAAACATATAACGATAGTGTTTATTATCTGTGGTGTTTTTTTTACTTCTGTCACTATGTTCTCATGGTTCATCTGAGTAATTAACTCCAGATATTCAGAGAAACAACAGCTCTCTCACTCCACCAGAGTTTAGACCTCCCAGCACACCTGCAGTAAGCTTAAAATGAGCACATAGTCTTCAGCTACCTTGGGAGGCTTGTACAACCCAGGGTATCACCACTATTGACTCAAAAAAACCTTCTCCAAAGGATGTCCTCCTCGCCTCATCTCTTCATTTGAAGGCTTCATGATGGAGGACTTGACAATTAGATGAAATGGCAATAAAATACATTTAATTCATCAGTTGAGAAGAGAACCTGCATTATACTCCTTAAGTTATTGCAAGCCCCTGGTAAGTTGGTCTTTTTAGCCTTTCACGCTTCATATGCCCACAATTAGATTGAATAATCAACTGAGTTTCTGCATTACCATTTATATTCTTATTTTCTATATACAAGTCTACAAAATGTTACAGATGCAATAGTAAATGCTCATGCTCTTGAATAAGTATAATGGAAAAATAAGGTTTTATCTGCTTTTCACAGCTCCTAAAAGCAGACTGCACACTGGTCTTTAATATATGACTGTATATGATGTATCTGGAAAATCGTATCCATGTGCCAGAACATATAAAACTACTACTGCTGTCCAGATTGTAACTGCTGTCTTCCAAGATTTTATATATATATATACACACATATATAAAAATACAAATATATATAATTTTAAATATATATGCATATAGATTTTACAGGTTGTAAAAAGACTAAGACCAGGTCTGAACCAACCACCTTACCCAAATACAAGCTGGATATGTGCCTATGCTTATGAGAATCTCTAGCTACACAGACAATCCACTACCTATCTTCAGAGTGGACAGAATTTCCCCTCACCCATGATTTTCTCAGCAAGTTTGATTTAGATTTAAAAAATAGTTATTAGCTTTAGACACATGCAAGATGATCAAGAGAACAACAGCCTAATAAAGAAATAGTACATGGTAAGGCAAGTTCCTGACTGTTTCTAAAATTCAACCCACTAGTGCCATTCCCTTTTATTTTGTGTCCAAGAAGTGATTCCATATGGGAATATGTTTAATTTTGTTCAAAACCAATCTGAGGAATTCCAATGCAGTTCATTTTCCCTGAAAATTCTATATACTGCAAAAATTTTAAAACTCTGAATTTTTTTTTAAAGTAACATCACTAAGAGACCTGGTTGGCTGATAACACATCCTTCAATTCACCTTATCAACAAAAGCAGCACAAAGTATTTTCCAGCTTTGGATGCCAGGTGAACACAAGTGAAACAACCCATCAGATATAAGGTCATTTGTAAGAAACACTGAAGCTCAGCAGCCCTTTTGTGCTAAAAGATCTATACTATACTAATTTTCAAATCCATATTGACTAAGTGTCACATAGCACAAATCCCTTTTATTAACTGATAAAGGCAGAGTTAAAACTGCTGAGATGCCATCTAGAAAATACCTGAATTCTCCTCTCTAACTTACTAGCCAGTCAAAGCTCTTTGCAGGTTTCTTCAGTTAATTCCGGACTGCAGTTACAAAGATTCACAGAATAGTTTGGTTGGAAGACTCTTTGAGGATCTTCTAGTTCCAACCCTCGTGCCATGAGCAACTGCAGCACAGGGCTCCCTTTAGCCTCTGAAACAACTGGTGGAGAGTTTGTATGAGTTCAGAAACAAATACAGCAACACACTGGGTGCAGTTAAACAAGATATCACCTCTGCCTCTGGAGGTCACTCAAGCCCAGATCACTGTTGGCCAAGAATCGTCATGCAAGTTCTCAAAAAAACCCCAAACAACAAAAAAAAAAAACCAAGGGTCATTATCTCTGGCTAGCTCAGTTTCTAGCAAGTGCTGCAAACCCCACACATAGACTCTTTGAAGACAGGACATACCAAACTACCAGAGAAAATTTCTCCTGTATTTGGCTGCCTTTCTCAGCTAGTGTAAAACCAAGTAGGAATGGTATTCTACTAGCAGGGTGTTTTTCAAACTTACAAACCTCTTTAAACAGTTTTTCTTCCCCTATTCTCCTGGCTTCTCCAACATCCTTTTCAATAAGAGAGGGAATGATCCACCAAATTATGGCATGTAATTGCACTAGCTGGCTAAATATCAACATCTTCCTCCTCCAGCAGGCCAGAGCTACTGGAATTTGATGTAGCATGGATTGTGGAAATAGGAGGAGAGTAATTCTCAAGCCACAGATACTGAAAGATTATTAAACCAGTGAAGAGGATAATTAAACTCTGAACAACACACAGCTAACTTGCAGCTGAACTTCACTACACAACACAAATACATAATCGTAATTTTCCATCAAATACTCAATATAAAAGTCCTTGTTAGGGGATTCCCACACTCAAAAGCCTAAATCAGGGATACTATTTAATATACTTGGCCAACAATTTCACAAGTTAACATGTAGCTGTGTAATTCTATTCTCAACTGCATCACCAGATTCAGCACAGTGCCGGATTAGCCACTAATAGCACAGGCTTTCCTTTGGTACAAGCTGCCACCAATTCAGCAGAGCTATCCTCACCAAGATATCAGGCTCTTAAACTTGCTAAAAGCAAATCTAATCAAAGTGACAGTTAAAATAAAACCAGCACAGACATAAATCATTGTATTATGGCTTTTCTTCTGTTAAAGTCAATCGAAGTGATCTAATGAGTTCTGTATCCCTCAATTTGGAAAAGCCTACGCACATCACTTGAAATGCTTTTTTAATTGACTTTTGTTTTCAGGCCAACAGCCTAGGGATAATGTTTCATTATTACCCCAATATTTCAAATCCTTCAAAAAAAAAGTATACAAGTTGTACTCAGGATACCATTAAAACATGAATTACAGGAAGTGAGCTAAACACAAAACCACAAGAAAAGTCAACAATTAAATTTGATTTGCATGACAAAAATCTCTCCTATTTGGAATCCTACAGTCAAATTTTAGTTAAGATAACAATACCAAGAATATTTTGCAAGCTATTCATACATTCTTAAACCCCCACACCTTTAAAATTAAGGTGTACTCTCACTGACACAGGATAATGTGTATTTACAGCATCTTTAATAGCAGGAAAAGTAAACACTGGATATTTTACTTCCTATAAGTAAAAGAGTCATTCTCTTAGAAGTACTTAAAAATAAAAATCACAAGAAATTGGAGTAGTAAAGCATGTGTTATATTAGATGCTGAAACCAAATTTCAAAACCTCACTTAGTCCAAAGAAGAAATTAATGAGCAAGATAGACAGGGTGCAGCTTCAATGTTAATCAGAGGAAATTCATTCACAGCTTCATTTACACTTCTCTTTCAAGCAGTCTCTGACAGGCTTTTCAGTCTAAGTTATTGCTTAGAAATATATACATACACACATTGATTTACCAACAGTCATAAAGCAGGACTGGACGTAAAAAATGGAAAAAAGTTGGTTTGATATCCTACCTGAAGAACAGAGAAGTAAAAGAAAGGTTAAATGCTTCATTCTCCACTGATTACAGGAGGACAATATTACTTTAATCCACTGTTGAGGAGATGAAAAGAAGCAGAAATCTGTTTGTGTTTAAAGACTGCTGCCTATTTTTGCACCTTTGAAGCCACACGTGACTCAAGTTCTAAAGAAACTGCTAAAATAATTGTGTAACTTCAAACTAAAACAAACCACAACAACAACAACAAAAAAGAGAGATGATAAACTGTTGTTGGTATTAACTCAAAATGAAGAGAAGCATTTAAAAAAGGGGGATCTAATTATTTGTAGTAATTCAGCTCTTGAAAAACAATCTTGGCACATCATAGGCTGAGTCCAAACACACTATCAGTATGCAAACTGCATAAATGGACAAAGTGTGTTGTCTGTAAGTTCCTCTTCCCAATAGCAGCTCTGTTTCAATGTATTGCACTCACAGAAGGTTATCATTGCAACCTGCAGTAAGTAAGTGATTTTGTGTACCACACTCACAACATTCCTCTGACATGCAGAACTCAACCATGCACAGAGTGAACCCACCCAGACTATCCTCACATCACATGCAGCTATAAAATTCTCAGGAAACCATCTGCAGATGAACAGAAGTTTAACATTGTTATCCCATTAATTTCTCCATCTAAAAAAACTCAGTGTTCTGCAGTGCTTTAAAAACAGTTTATGCAGACCTACATAGTTCCATACGAGATCCTATGCTGCACTTCAAACAAATTAAATTATGGGCTTTGTAAATAATGAAATAATGGTCTAATTTACTCTGTATATACACAGAGTGTTGTTGCAATAATCATGAAAAAATATTAACTATGGATTAATATTCTTTCCTGGCAAATACTTAAGGACCATAATGCCCAGATATTACAAAAATGCATTACTGCGCTCCCAATTGTGGACTGATGCCAGCTGTACTGCAATAGATTGGCAAGTATCCTACTAGTGAAAAGTAAGACACTGTTGTATTTTCTTAGCAAAGTGTGTATTACAGGCCTTTACTAATGGCAATATCTTGTGGCTGAAAGGACTAAGGACACACTAGCACAAAATAAGCCCTAAATATCAAGTATTAACAGCCTTTTAATTTTTCCACCTAAGGGAGGGCCGCTCTCAAGGCATATATTAGCAGCTTCCATCTCACTGAAGTCACACCACAGACCATCCAGAAGTTCTAAGACACACATGATTGCACAGTAGTGACTAACAAAGACTCACTGCCATCTTTCCCCTGTCTTGAATAATTCATTCACTGTTAAAACAAACCAACCAAACACAACCAGTATTCAAATCCACACACATCCAAACACTACCCAAATCCCCCAAAACCAGCCTGCAATTCAATCACTTGTTTAGAACTGAAGTCTAATAAAAAGTGTTTTTCAAACAGTAAGTTTCAATTAATGTACTAATACATTAAAATTCTCACCACTGTAAGCAACCCCATCCTTCCCTCCCTTCCTCTGATGTATGGTGTGTTCAGACTTGTTGTGTTTTTTTTTTTTTTAATCTAAATTAGCCTAGAAAAAGGTTCCCAGGTTTCCTATCAGACAAATATCAAAATAGTATAAGGGGTATTAAAAAAAAAAGTTAATTCTGACACAAGTTTTCACATCTCAAATATATTCAAGAGAAACACACACTAATCATTCTTTAAAGTAAGTTTGTGTTACAGTTAGTATTACTTCCTGTATTAGTCTTTATTACTGAAGACTCGTTAACAAAACACAGGAATTGCAGGGTTTATTTGGGGGGTGGGGGGGTGGTTGCTTGTTTTTAATAGCTTGCTAACATTCAGTGAAATCCTTCACCCAGCTGCCTCCATATTTTACAACTGATATTTCCTTTAGATTTATAACAGGGTCGCTGATTAAATCCCACCTGGAGTATCGCATCCAGTTCTGAAACCCCTGTTACAAGAAAGATCTGGGTGTGCAGGAATGTAGCCAGAGAAGGGCCATGAGGATGAGCAGAGGGCTGGAAATCCTATGATTCTATGGATACAGACTGAGAAAGTTGGAGCTATTCATTCTGGAGAGAAGGCTCTGAGGAGACTTTATTGTGGCCTTCCAGTATCTGAAGGGCACCTACAAGAAAGCTGGTGAGGGATCTTTTTAAGACGTCAGACAGTGATAGGACTGGGGGGAATGGAGCAAAACTAGAAATGGGTAGATTCAGATTGGATGTTAGAAAGTTCTTTCATACCATGAGAGTAGTGAGACACTCGAACAGGTTGCCTGGGAGGTGGTGGAAGCTTCATCTCTGGAGGTTTTTAAGGCCGGGCTGGATGTAGCTTTGAGCAACCTGATCTAGTGTGAGGTTTCCCTGCCATGGCAGAGGGCGGTTGGAACTGGATGATCCTTGGGGTCCCTTCCAACCGACAATTCTATGAATTAGAAATCAATCTCTGAGCAATAACCTAGTACTCTCCTACCAACCAATGTAAATAAGAATCATCCAGAGAGTACACACAAAAAAAACCCCAAACCAAACAAAAAAAACCCCACCAAGCAACAAACAAACCAAAAACCTAGCATAGAAAAACTTGCTAGACACAATTACATGCTTACAGATATTTAAGTGTGATTATTATACCACAATTCTAAATTACTATCACTATTTCACACTTCAAGCATGATGTACTACAGAACACCAAGCTAAACTTGCAGACGAGGGGAATTTTGCTTCTCTAATGTCACTTTGTGGCATATTACTTTTTTTCCTTTTCTTTTTACAAATTGTTTCAGACTTTTGTGTGCTTGAGAAGTGACTTAGACAAGTTGAATGACAGGCATTTGAACTTCCTATCAAGTCTGAAGACAGAAGTTACCTTTGATGATTATAAAATATATTCCCCTTCTGGATATGAATTTTAAAACATACATATTTATTTTAAAGACAAAACACAGGATTTTTGCTCTTTTAAGGCTTGGTAAGAGATACCAAAAGTAAGCTGTCAGCATTTACGTTTGCCTGTAATGTGCACATATTCCAAAGCTTTCAATTTTATTAACACAAAAGCAGGATTAATTCTCAAGTATTTCACACAAGTTTTAAAGTCTAGAAGCAGCTTTAGAAAGTTGATCTGAGTACTACACTTATGCCCACTCCTGGCATCTCTCTGCCTTTGAACAGTGTACATTTGTGCCTCTTTGCATATAAATACAAGGTGAATGTGGCAACAGGTCCCAATAGCATTCTAAAAATCACCTCCCAATTCCTCTTCTATCTTGAAAGCATCAAGAAATTCTACTCAGGTGTCAATTTCCTTCCCCAGTATCCCAGAACAATTCATATTTAAGTGATTCATGTAAGCATAACCTCAAGCTGGAAAAACTGTTTGCAAGTTTATTCCTGCAGATAAGTGCAATACAGCAGCTCACTGTAGAAAGTACATCTGTGAATAATTATGCATAAACTAGTCTTTTTTTTTTTTCCTTTGGCACTGCAGTATTTGGCATGGCTTTTGCAACCTCAAGTCACTTCACCTGGAAAATCTTATTCCTGTGCCAAGGAGTCAAATATAACCTCCATTAATATTTTAATGTGGAACGTACATAACTTATTCACAGAAGTATCTGAAAGAAGTAACCTGATCAATGTAAAGCAATAGAGAAATGCCTCTTAAAAAAAATAACACACAAACACACATCCCAAACAGAAACTAAATCCCATCCAAATATTTGGCTTGTCCTAGAAAGACAAAGCTCTTCATATAAGAGAGTCTGCATTTATTAAGATGAAACTCCTATGTTCTTCCTGGCTTGAATAGCAAGAGCAGGAAGGCTGCCAGAGAGATGGCAGGTGGTTAAGAGTAAGAGCCATCTCTCACATTTCTTTGTTGATGACTTCAGCTAAAGTTTCAGAGATACTGAAAAAAGACTTAAATTTTTATACAAAGAAAATTTGCCTTTGGACTGTGGAAAACCAGAATGTTTCCCAAGAAAAAAAATACTTCTTTCTTTCCTCTGGGCTATCTACTCAAAGTTGAGACAGAGAGGAGGGAGAAAGAAAGAGAGGGCAAGAATGGATTAAAGCAAGACATAAATTTCTATTCCTATCAATAATGGAATTACTTCACATATCAATCCTTTTGTTATTACAAAATTAATTCTCTCTCTTCTCTTTTGAATCAATTGTTTGATTTATTCACACTGAGATACTCCTGAACCACCAACGATCTTTGCCTTTAAGATACATAAGGATTTGGTTCCAGTAGATTTTATAGCCCAAAGGAAGTGCAGCATGTTAGAGATGTTTGTTAGGAAAGCAACATATGATTTAACATGTATGATAATGATTTTCCATAAAGGCTAATGATTTTACCAGCCACTGAATTACAAATTCTTCAGGAAATTTTCCATATACATTCTGGCAATTAAAAAAAAAAAAAAAAAAAAAGAAAGGTTTTGTTGACAGGAAGAACATAATGAAGGTATTTTGAACTGATTTAGAAACAAGTCAGCACTTCCATAATGCAGTGAACTATTTTCATTCCTTTCCCTAACACTGAATCAAGGACATAAAAAGCAACAGTAAAAAATATTCCTCCACTTTTTCCCTCTCACATACACCAACTGGTTTAAAGCATGGCTACCTAATGTTTGTTTCTACAGGAAGGACCAAACCATTGCATATTGCAATTCTCTTCACCATTTTTCCCATGCCATCCTCATTTGTGTCCCATTCAATTTTACTCCATATCCTAATCCCACGTTACTTTTTTGCCCTCATAGTCCACTTCTAATCTTATGTCAAAGTAAAATATTAGAGTGGACATGGACTGTGTTCTTGTAACGTGTTTGCAAAGAGGAAGAAATACTGAGAGCTTGAAATAAAAGACTGAAAACACCACCTGCTTAAACAGCCTGGATAATCCCTGCTATTGAAGGAAGGTAACGTTAATAACAGATTTCTTTCTGAAAGAATCCTAATCTTTATGTTCAAATTCAAAGCTTTGCCTGAGTTTAATTAGTCTTAAATGTACAGTATTTATATATGCTGTATTTACAGTATGTGTATGCTGCAGTCAGTGTTCAGACCTGTGCAACAGACTAGCTACCACACAAAGCAGGATATGAACAAGGAAAATCACTTCTCAGCCAAAACACTCAGAGTAAGCAACACTAATGCTTCCAAAAAGAGAAAGGCACACTGGCACAGTCAGTATCACAGCTCTGGCAGTGCTCCTTCCAGACAAAAATTACACCCTTCCTCCCCCTTCCTTTAACATGTTATCCCTATACAAGCACATATTAACTGAAGCTAGCTATCTAGTTCCTCCAGCACAGCACTGGGACAAGCAGAACAGGCAGTAAATGCTGCCATCTACCAGAAAGTCAAGAATTTTGCATTTCAACTGGCAGTAAGCAAGCAGGGAGGGAGGTGAGGGGTAGATGGAGGAGGAGCTGCTGGGTAAACACAGCAAGCCAACCCTTATCCATTTGTAATCTTTAAAACATAAAAGCCACTAAACAAAACTTGCAAAAAACCCCAGACCTTTCAAAAAGTAGAACTAACATCCAACTACAGAAAGCAAAAATGTAAAGCCACAATTCAACAGGCCGAGAAAAACTGCCTCTGCCACAGAACACAAAAATTGGAGACCTTCCCCAACAGGAAAAAGCATACCTTCCAGAATCTGAGGCAGTGATTTGATCTGAAGATGCAAAAGGAGCATTGAAGACAGACAAAACCAAAGCAAGAACTAACCACATTTTTCTCACTGGAAACACCAAGTTCTTAAAAGTGCAAAAGTGTATCTTTATAGGGAAGGGAGTTTTATGCACCATGGTGATACAATGCCAGCACAAGAGATGTATTTTACAGACCCAATATATGTAAATTGCCAGGATAAACTAGTATTTATTTAATGATTCTAAGGAAATAAGGAAAAATTAAGTAGTATGACAAAGACATACCTCTCATATAAATTGACCTTTGTATTGGAAGAAAGAAGACAACAAATGATGATCCTATGTGTTACAAAACGCTCTGGGTTTAGTTTCTGTATTGCTGCATTTTTCAGGTAGTATAATGAAGAACATTATTAAGAGATATTTGAATACATACATATTCAAATATATTCATGGTATACTGCAAGAGTCAACATCATCTCTGCAGGGGAAAGCCTACACAGTGGAACGGAATCGCACTAATCAGATCCATATGCTTATCTCAAAATAACTCATTTAGATGTCTTAAAAAAGCCTAATTGCAATGAAACAAAAAGAAGAGTCCTCTCAGTACAAGTCAGAAGATGCAAAACACAAGAACCCATTATGCTGAAGATATTCATAAGCTATCTGAAAAAGCAAATGAACAGCACAGGAATAATTTGCAATTGATATGAAATTATTCAAGACAGGAAAAATGAGATTGAAGAGAGTTGCTGAGAAAACCCATAATAGCCTGCGCCTGAGACACAAGATAGCAACTGAAAGCAAGTGCATTAATTGCAAAGTGACTCTTACAGGAAAGAGAAACACAAAGATCAGGCTTGACTTAGATGCCCTCTCTCAGTAAAAGGTCTGGGGATCTATCCACTGGCATTCAAAAGGTGTCAGATCAGTGGCAATCAAAAGGGCAAACTTGCCAGAGGAATCAGTAACAGTAAACAACCACATCATAGAATCATAAAATGCACTGGGGAGGCAGGGACCTTTAAAGCTCATCTAGTCCAACCCCTGTAATCATCATTAAACCCTATGGGGCAGGGGGATCCAGTCTTGTCCCTTGGCTCTGAACACGTACTCAAGGATTCCGTAACAGTCAATTAGAAACATGGAATGGTCTAAAAGAGATGAGGTTCAACTTGAAATGCAAGCATTCAGAGCAGGGAACAGACAGGCATTGCAAGTGGTGCAGACGAACCAGAAAGCTGAATTCACAAACGATACCAAAAAGCAATACTGAAAATAACTTTTGCACAGGAAGCATTCATCATTTCTAAAGACACAAGAAGTGGCAATGTTAATAGTAACTTTACTGTTAAGCAAATATTGCTTAATAAAAGAAACACAGAGCTTTTAAAAATTCTGGATCTCCTTATCACAGAGTATTCTGGAGAGCAAAGCCCACACACCCACGTAGAATAAAATACTAACAGGGTGCATTGAGTGCACCCTGTGGCATTGAGTGCACCCTCAGCAAGTTTGCTGATGACACCAAGCTGTGTGGTGCAGCAAACACACTGGAGGGAAGGGATCCATCCAGAGGGACCTGGACAGGCTGGAGAGGTGGGCACAAGCCAACCTCATGAGGTTCAACAAGACAAAGTGCAGGGTCCTGCATCTGGGTCGAGGCAATCCCAAGCACAAATCCAGGCTGGGCAGTGACTGGCATGAAAGCAGACCTGAGGAGAGGGACTTGGGGGTGCTGGTGGATGAGAAGCTCAAGATGAGCTGTCAGTGTGCACTTGCAGCCCAGAAAGCCAACCAGAGCCTGGGCTGCATCAGGAGAAGTGTAGCCAGCAGGGCGAGGGAGGTGATTCTCCCCCTCTGCTCAGCTCTGGTGAGACCCCACCTGGAGTACTGTGTTCAGCTCTGGAGCCCCTATTACAAGAGGGATATGGACATGCTGGAAGGTGTCCAGAGAAGGGCCACGAGGATGAGCAGAGGGCTGGAGCACCTCTCCTATGAGGACAGACTGAGAGAGTTGGGGCTGTTCAGTCTGGAGAAGAAAAGGCTCCGAGGTGACCTTCTCTTCTTGTGGCCTTCCAGAATCTGAAGGGGGCCTACAAGAAAGCTGGGGAGGGACTTTTTAGGCTATCACGTAGTGATAGGACTGGGGGGAATGGAATAAAGCTGGAAATGGGGAGATTCAGACTGGACATGAGGAAGAAGTTCTTCACCATGAGAGTGGTGAGAGCCTGGAATTGGTTGTCCAGGGAGGTGGTTGAGGATCCATCCCTGGAAGTGTTTAAGGCCAGGCTGGATGAGGCTCTGGCCAGCCTGATGTAGTGTGAGATGTCCTTGCCCATGGCAGAGGGGATTGGAATTGGATGATCCTTGTGGTCCCTTCCAACCCGGACTGATTCTATGATCAAGTCACGCTTTGGTGCCATTTTCAGCCACATCCACCTTGTTCATAGTTAGCTTATTTTTATTATTTCCTAATGGTCTTATGCATTCATTACACAAAGATCTCTTTGGCTGCCTAGCACAATCATTTTGAAGTTACACTGTAGATGGCCATTGATTTAAACAAGCAACTACCTCCATTTACTAGACAATTATGATTGAGCTATATATAAAACACAGCACTTGGATCAAACATCCCTAAGGCAGCCTTAATGTTTTTTTCACCATAGGAACATGGGTATCAGTGTAATCATAAAATAGAACAGCTAAGATTACAATAAACTTCCTACCCCTGAATATGCATTTAGGGAACACTCTAGCATTGTTTTGAAACTAATATATAATTCTTTATGAGAGCAAACTGATGCTAGTGGGGCTTTCTTACCCTCCACCTGTTAAAAAGTAATATGTTCAATCAATGTTCAGGTCATTGCATAGAACTTGCACTCCTAATTCACCAGTTTCACAAAGGAAAAAAAAAAAGAATATTTCCACACTCTAAGTTCAGTTACTAACAGCACTTCAGACTTCAAACCAAACTTAAAAGTCGAAACAAAACAAAATAGGCAAAACTGTGATGGATCCTACAGAATCTGCTTTAAAACTGCATGCGCTTATATCATAGAATCATCAAGGTTGAAAAAGACCTCTAAGATCAAGTCTAAAAATCAACCCAACACTACCATGGCCACCAAACCATGTTTCAAAGTGCCAAGTGTACATGATTTTTAATGCCTCCAGGGACCATGACTCCACCACCTTCCTTGGGCAGCAGGTTCCAACGCTCGACCACTTATCAGTGAAGAAATTTTCCCTAATATCCAATCTAAACCTCCCCTGGTGGGGAGGCTATTGCCTCTCATCCTATCACTAGTTACTTAAGAGAAGACATCAACTCCCACCTTACTACAACTTCCTTTTAGAACAACAAGGTTTCCCTTCTGCCTTCTCTTCTCCAGACTAAACAATTCCAGCTCCCTCAGCCACTCCTCATAAAACTTGTTCCCCAGATCCCTTACCAGCTTAGTTACTCTTCTCTGGACATGCCCCAGCACTTCAATGTCTCTTATGCTGTGGTGCCCAAAACTGAGCACAGTATTGAAGGTGCAGCCTCACCAGTGTTTAGTACAGGGACATGATCACTTCCCTGCTCCTGCTTTTTTTGATACAGGCCAAGATGCTACTGACCTTCTTGGCCACCTGAGCACACTGCTGGCTCTTGTTCAGACAGTTGTCAACCAGCACCTCAGATCCTTTTCTGCCAAGCAGCTTTTCAGCCACTCTGTCCCAAACCTGTAGCATTGCATGGGGTTGCTGTGACTCCAGTGCAGGATCCAGCACTTGTCCTTGTTAAAACTCATACAACTGACATCATCCCAGTGATCCAGCCTGTCCATATTCCTCTGTAGAGCCTCCCTACCCTCAAGAAGATCAACATTCCTGCTCAAATTAGTGTCACCTGCAACATCCTTACATTACACCACAGCAAGGTTAGTACTGTAATTTAGGTGAACTGGATCAAGAATTTTGCCACAGAAAGCAACATGAGTGGGAAAGAACCATAGCTACACATGTATTTGTAACAAAATGAGCATTAATTTCAAAAGACAAAAATTTTCCTGCAGAAGGAGCGGAGTGGAAATGACTGTTGAAAACACTTGCTCCAGCACATAAAGCAAAGCTGATTCCTGAATATGCCAGACAGTACACTTCAGTCTTTAAATGCAGTAGTTCCAGTCTTTAATAACCACTGTATAGATATCAGATAACACAGCTGCTGATATTGTTACAAATGTGTGCAAGCTACCAATTGTAAGATACTTCTTACTAAGACAACATTTTTCTTGTTCCAGAAACAAAGTAGTATTTTTGAGTTGCAAACGACACACAATACAGGAAAACAAAGGAGCTTAGCCAAGGACTGGTACCTTATCTGACAAATCTAGCCAGTAAATCTAGGCTATAGCTAGATATTTTAGCACTTGCATCTCATGCTTAATAAACAAAAAGGGCAATTCACAGGTATGTTAGCATTAAGAATGTATACAGATACAGACTGCCATTGTACAAGTCGGTCCCATCAATGCTTATGAAACTATCAAGGATGTTCTTCCTTTTAGACTGTTTTTACCCAGCTCCAGCTTAAGACCATATATTACTTAACTACCAGACATATGGAAAACCAATTACTCCCACTTTGCTGTAGCTTTTAATGTACTTCTGGAGTTTAGTTCCCTTTCAGCTTTGTCTTCTGCAGACTAAGTAATCTCTCCCTATGGGTTGTTTTTCCCCAACTCTCAAAATAGCTTGCATCAGTTTTGGTATCTCTTGAAGTCTGCACTCCCTGGATTCATTTTCACATGTGCACCTGGTTGTTCTTGCTTAATACAGTGCACAGACAAACTCATAATCATTTCACTATTTTCTGTCATACATTGAGATGGCTGGTGAAGAAAGCAGAATTCTGCATATCCTGAAGTCCACTAGTGCTTTTAACAAAGGTCTACTGTGCACCGATCACGTTTCACAGGTTCCCACTCTAATAAATCGGATTGGGGACAAGTGGCTTTCATAATCCAAGATTCCCAGCACTGATTAAACCACTGGCACATCTCATCCTCAACAGGCACACTCCATGTTTTGAATATTAGGGCTTATTTTTTAATAGTAGGGCTTCTTTTTCCATTCTTGCTAGTTGCAAACATACTTACAAAACAGATCTTAAATAATTTCATATGCCAGGCAAAAATTAAACAGTTAAAACCCTCAGACATTACACAACTGACACAACCAACACACACACACAAACACAGGTGTCTAATGGATCCTGGAAAAAGAAACTGACTAAGTCTCAGGATTAGTGGCAGGACCTACTATGTACTTCAGCTGACAATATTATAGTGGCAACTTCCAGCACGCATCACTAATGCAAAAAAATTCTGCTCTACTTTTAGATGTCCAACAAAAGGCTTACAGATAAAGATGCATCTATGCAGCCCTCTCACAATAAGACAAGTTAATTGTACAGGGTGATCAATTCCTGGCAAAAAACAAAAGTATTCGTGTGATTGTCCTCCAGCAAGGACATAAGAGTTAGTGAATTATTATGATTATTATTATTATTATTACAGAACTACTACACTGCTCACGAGGAAATAATTGACTTTTGAAACTCAATAAATTGCAGATAGGCTTGGAAGTGATCTTCCAACAACAAAAGCTTACTGGACAGTATACAGTAGGATAATTTGGTCTTGGAAAAATACCAATGCTTTCTTTTAAAGGAAGCAAATGTGTCACTAAAATAGGTATGACTTGTCAATAAGATTCCCTCTTGTGGAGAAATGCTTGCTCTGTCCTACAAGTCCCAAAATCTGCTTCAGAATTTGTTTTCCAAAGCAGCCATTGTCGTATGAATGCTTCCAACTACTTTCTTGATCTGCACCACTCGGGTAACTGCTCTAATCTTCCCCTGCAAGAGGCAAATGGAGAGACTTTTAAGGTTCCTTCCCTACTGTTTTTGAGAATGAAGGAACCTGCAGTGGTAGAAGAACCACAAACAAGCCACTGTGATACCAGTGAACATGATGGGTTAGGAATGGCCCACAGACACACATGCCTTAAACTTCTTGACAGAAGTATTGCTTCACTAACTATAGGCATCACAAACCAAAATTGGACCTAGTATCTAACAATTGCAAGGAGAATAAATATTAAAATGAAACACTGCATCCTAAAAGGTAGCTTCTTTCTCGGAGTACAGCCAAAACTGCTTCTCATTTCACAAATTAAGACTATTACTCCTCACACACCATTTCAGAGATAATATTTACTACTGACTTTAGGAATAAATTCTAACACCCTTCATAAACACCCCCCCCACACACACACTTCTTTTCTGACATAAACGAATCTTTGGCATCTTTTTTGCAGGACCTCAAGAAAAAAAAAAAAAACAACACAACAAAAAAATCTGGCCCCTGACTTAAAGTCAGTTACAAGGTCTTTCTTCATATGGAAGGAATCCAAGATGACAGCCTAAAGGCACTGGTAGCAACTTCCCCAAGGCATCATTCTTATTTTGAAAGCCAGTTTGAACATGTATAGGCAATGCAGAAACAGGCTTTTGTTTACACAAAGTTACACAAGACGGCCACAGGGATCCAAAGAGAAGATGCAAACAGAAGCCTGAAGCTGACGATGATTCTGATGTGAAGAGATTCCTCACCTTCTGAACTGAAAGGTTCAGTGTACTTTTAAAGCAGCAACACAATTCTGCACTGTACTTAACACTGCAAATCAGTTTAGTAAAGAATACTCTTCCTAATGAGAATATTATACATTCAGCTGTTAAGACAATGAGATTTAATTTCTAGACAGCTGCTATACTGAACTCAAGGGACTTAACATCCTAGCTGACATTACTTTAAGTAAATCTACTGCCTAAGATGGTATCACCATGGTAGCAACTGAAAGTCTTATAGTTTTCAGTTATGTTTTTCATCACTGATACCTGCTGGTGAGGAAGAACAAGAGATAAACAGATAAATTCTCATCACAAGAAGCTTCTTGAGCAGCAGTACCTTTTAGAAGCACCTGGTATTAGAGAAAGTACATGAATGAGATTATTTAGAGTTCTGCTTTGCAAAGCAAAGCAATCTTGTTAAAAACAAAATAAATACAGAAGCACTGAAAATTGAGCAAAGACAATTATAGGCTGTTAATGAAGGAATGAAGGAGCTACCAAATGCACTTGAAATCATGAGCTTCACCATAACAGCAATGTATGTCCTTTCCTAAAGCTAGCATAGTAGAAGGTATTTGAAGTAACATAGGTGAAACTATGAAAACATAGGAATCACTAGTGAGGGACCACAGAGGGAGTTTTAAGGTGCAAGTAGAGCTGAGGCATTGTGAAGTTTCAAACCCATCAAGTTCTACTGTTCATCATAGTTTAACTGTGTTTGGTGTGTAAGCCAACTCTTTAAAAGCCAGCCCAGGAATCGTTGCACTACAGTGTGTTAGCACAGGCATCCTTTCTGAGGTGCCTAAAGCTAAAAGATTAAATCATAGGAATTCTAACTCAAAACACCATCCCATTTACAGTAACAACTTGAGTGCTGCAGATGTGGAGGCTCCAGCAGAATTTGCTGGCAGGCAAACTACCTCAGGCTTAACATACTGCTCAGCTTGATCCACTGTAGAGCTCAGTTACGTCATCTTCAGCAAGTAAAAAGCAACTTAAGTTGCACTGACTGCTGACAGACACAGAGACTAATCTGTAGGCGCATTTCAAAAACTCACCAGCTGTCTGAGGTGATGTGATTTATTCTTGGCTCTGAAATGAGGACAGAGCTCCTGAGCTGGTGGAGCAATAGGCTGAGAACCAAAACATAAACATTCTGATCCTAGTCACAGCTGTTTGCAGCCAATGTGACAGAGTCAACCCCCAATATTCTTTCAAAGGCAGCTTTCACTGTTGTTTTTCTGATTTGTTGCCAAATAATTTCCCAGCTAAATAACCCAACATAGGGGTTGCAAATATGCAAACTTGTATTGCCATATTTTTACCTAATAAAAGACACTCACCCAGAGAGCTGTTCACAGCCTACAGCAGGCTACTGGAGGTTTTGAGAAGAAATTTCGTAAACCCTTGCCAGTACACAAAGAGCTTTCTAGTAACGAGGGGATGGCTCAGGGAACTGGGATTGTTTAGTCTGGAGAAGAGGAGGCTGAGGGGAGACCTCATTGCTCACTACCTGAAAGGAAGTTGTAGAGAGGTGGGGGCTGGTCTCTTCCCTCCAGTATGAAGTGACAGAATGAGAGGAAATGGCCTGAAACCATGCCAGAGGAGGTTTAGATTGGAATGTCTTCACTGAAAGAGTGATCAGGTATCAGAATACGTTGCCCAAGAAGGTGGTGGAGTGACTGTTCCTGTAGTGTTCAAGAACCGTGTGGCCATGGCACTTCAGGATGTGTTTTAATGGACATGGTGGTATTAGCTTGACAGTTGGACTCAATGATCTTAGAGGTCTTTTCCAAGTGAAACCTATGATCTTATGTTTCTAAATAAGAACCCATTGCTCTATTGTAGTCAGGAGCAGGGATGAAGCTGTAATTTAATTTCAGCTTTGCCCTTTAGCTAACTTTGAGCAGTTGCAGGACACTGCTTTGAAGAGGTCATCTTTTAGTGTTAAGACCACCACTGTCCTGTTATGCCTTACACCATTCAAAACATCTACATGTTCTGTTTAGCAGTATATTGTTTTCAGCTACTACCTAGAAAAGAAAGATGATCATTACTACCAATCCCATCTGATGCAACTTTTTCACTCATAAAATATGAGTAATTTCACATCTGTACTGATAGCTCACTAATAAGAGTAAACACTACTTCCAGCTGAACAGAGGGGTAAACCCTTGAATCTGTAAGCTGCAAAGACACTTTGAGTTTCAGCATCTACATGGTAGTGGTCAAAATATGGAGACACAAATTAACTGTAAACCTGATCATTTTGAGTTAAATTGCCACGTTTGGTTCACTCAGTAATGATTATTTCAATAAATATGATGCAAGCTCTTTAGACACAGGTGCTGCAGTCTGAAGTTTGTATTATGCAACTTGTGTCAATTAGCCTGGTCACTGAACAGGGTGACTCCACCAGCTCCAGTCTTTATGTGGCTACAGTAAAGGAGTAGATTCTAACTCAAGGTTTGGTTTTTTTTTTTTTCCAAAATTAAGTGTTATTGCTTTAAAATAGGAAGTATTTCATGAATAAAACAGCTTTCTAAAGTTATTTGTTGAGACACTTTTGGACAGTTTTTATATGCCATGCAGCCAAAGCATCAGAGAGAAATGGTCAATATGAAAACTCTTTAAACAAAATTCAGTATAAATTAATTTACAGAAAGCTTCTTAGACTACCATTTTCAGGTTTTTACTACTTATGCAAGCTCATGCAGCACTCCAGAGACTTTTGCAAGGCATTATTTCCAAGAATAAGAGAAAATAGTAACTGATAGAAATCTGTAGCATTATCTTGTTAATTAAAAAATAATAATAATCAAAGATGTTATTCGAGAAGAACAAAAAGAGAAAATAAAATTGGCAGAAAAAAAGAGAAAGTAACAGCAGTTGGGCTGGGAAAGCAGAGAGTGGTAGTGCAGCTCAATTCCACACGGGGGACTCAAGTCTAACACTTAACAGCTCTGACGCCGACGCAAGGTACCAAAGCTCTGGAAGAAGTTTAAAGTCTCTCTAAAGTCAGAAGTCCAGACAGATGAAGAATCTTTTCTGATTATCATAGAAGAGTTAAAGATGCATTACCTTAACTGATCAAAGACTGTCAATGCCGAACTGAGGAGGAGAAGAGCAAGAACACATGAACCAGAGTACCTGACTACATCAGGACAGGATAAAATGGAGAGTGATCCAATCTACTGACTCGATGTTTTGACAAACTCAACTTCATACTTTTTATTTTATTGAAGAACTGACTCATTACACAGGGCTGGGGGCCAGCCTGTAGTAACTCATTTTTCAGTGTTTTGAAGTTGTGTCATAAAAGCCTTTATTGCCAAAATAAACAAGCCTCAAACAGATTGTTGAATACTACGGAATTTTCTTGACACTTTTTCATGGGTTGTCACATTAGATAGTTTCTCATCGTTTCTTCCCAGAGCCATTTCCTTCTTAAATACTGACTACTTAAAAGTAAAGACAACACCCAGGAAGCATTTTAACATTGAAGAAAATGACTTCAAGTTGAAGTACCATGGCAACTAGAAGTTGCTATGCATTAAGTTTATCACTTCTGAATTTCCATTTATAACAAAGCAGAGTTGTTTCTTTAACACCTAAACACATTGATAGTCCATCCCCTCAAACTGACATTTTTCAGGTGTGATTCTCCATCAGTCAACAAACAAAAGAAAAAAAACAAAACATAAAATGCTGTCCTATGTTTGTATTACTTGCAAGAATAAATACTGAAATACTGGAAGGTGGGCCAGTCCCTCAAATCACTTATTGCCATAACAACTACCAACATTCTTGCCAGCCTTTTCATATGGAAACACAGGGGGCCACAAAGGAGCTAGTGTGCTCACAGGAGCAAAGCAAATAACCAGAAATTTTACAACCTGAATGGGAGACCGGAGTAGGATAACTAAGGATATGAAGTAGAGATGAAAGCTCAGCAAGAACACCCAAACTTAAAACACTAGAAGTGATCTACAGCTGGTTGCAAAATCTCCATCTTTACATCTCCATTTACAAATATCTTCCAAGTATAAAACGTTAAAATCTGCACAAGTGTAATACATCTTAAAAGCATGGTCAGAAGCAGAACACAAAGCCATTTTTGTTTTTTAAAGGAACTATTTTACAGGAAAACTTGTATTTAGAGAATCTATAGCAACAGGGTTTTTTTGTTTTGTTTTTTTTTTTTGCATGTTTTAGGCAAGAAATAGTTATTTAAGAGATCTGCATGAGTGAGTATCTATCCTAATAAACCCTTCATATTTAAGCAGTTTAAGATCCGGTCTAATTCATGTGCAGAAAAAAACCCTAATCTCCACAGTTAACACTGCATGTTACATTCTTGTGATTATGTATAAATTCTTAGCAAAAGTTTTTTTTCTTTTTAATAGACCAATTTACTTTTATGCTATCACATATGTTTTAGATTCCTAATGAGCATGAAACACCTTACTGTTCTCAGAATGGTTAGCGAATCCAAATGTTTAAAGGAAAGATTTAAAACCCAAATAATTGCTAAGCACACAGTACAAACAAAACTCCAGTGGAAAGGCACTATTTGGATTGCAACTTAGAAGCTTACCTTCTGGATTTATTTCAGTCCAGTTTGTATGTTGATCAAGTTGAAACCAGAATTCCATGCTCATTTACAAAACTCCGTATGTAAATAAGTATGTTCTACAGCAAAACAGACATTGTTTGCTGCAAGAGTCAACTGAGTACTCCTCTCACATCTGTCTCCCAGTAATATGTAACTGTGTAGTCTGTGTCCAGTGTCCAAAATATACTGAGTTCAGTGATTCTACTTATACTAGGTATAATGCAGACACTGCAAATTCATATTAATACCTGTGTAAGAGCTGTAACTTATGCCAGGGGCTCCTAGTTCTTTATGATAACTCAGACAAACCCTTTCTGCTAGTATATAGTACTTTGGGGCTCAGATTATAATCTTTTAAGGAACTGAGTTGCCAGAGTTTGTCTTCGCATCTTTTTAAATGCAAGTCCTTTGTTTGAAGGAAGTTCTTTTGAAAAAAGAAAAATTGAGAACAGTTCATATTTAAAACATGCTTTTATGGCTAAGTGTGCCACAATAGTTGCTCTTGCTAGGAAATCTACAGTTAAAACTAGTGCATGCTTATACATTTATTTAAGGGATTACTTTTCCACTTGTACATCAAGTATTCCAAAAAAAGCATGCACATCCAGTTACAGGCTGTATAAAATTAATAGATTACAGACAGGAAGTGCTTAATATAATCCTTGTGTAACTGTAATACACCCTGCATAACCATCTCTGCTGAAAAGGTTCCCAGCTTCCACTAAGCAAAACTGGGGGAGAGAAAAAAGTAGGCCTTGATGAGTATTTGTAACAGTCAACAAGCTAAAATGTTCAGCACGTTAAGAATTATTACTCTGCTGCCTTCATTGGCACTGACGTTTCAAGATTAGGAAATTTCTGAACAGCAAGCAGCAGCAAAGTATCACACAAAGAACATCATGGATGGCTCTCTAAGTCTAGCAAGATCTAAGACTATCAGATTTTTGTAAAAGGAAGTAAGTCCAAACTAACTAAAACGTATGCTAAATTAGATTCACTAGTTAAAAAATGTGCATAGTTTCACAAAACGTTTAAAATCACAGTCTCAATCCACGATAACTTTTGAATAGAAAGGAATATAAGCAGGGAAATACATCAGAAACTTACTATTTTGACTAATGCATATCTCATGCTGAGAAGTAAGGAATACCAATATTTTAAACCCTTGTTTGTAATATAAAGAGCATAATGTGCAAGTTTAACAGTAACTTAGTACAGCAGCAAGTAGGTAAAATAAGTTGAAGCAGAACTTGAAAACAAAACCATTGTTGCCAAGGCCTTGTAAAGGCTACACATTTCAGTTAGGTTTGGGATTTATTTTAAATACTTCAGAGTAGCTACAGATTAGTTCCATTGATTGAACACCTGAAACAGTAGCAGGTGAAAGAAAATTTAAACTACTTTCTTCAGTGGTCCATCCCAGCTGGCAAAGTGTACAGCTAAGGGCAAGAGTCTGTACAGAAAACATACCAAGGAAATATTGCTCCAGTTTACAGAGACCCCAATGAACATCCAGCAAACCACAGAACAGAAATCTACTTAGGAGTTTCCAAGAGAGGGATCTGGCTAAATTTGCATGGCAATTTTACTGTTCTCAAAATAAAAGCAAGCAAACCAACTGCACAGAATAACTTATTCACACTTTTACAGGAAGCTGAATTTAAACATGTCAGCAGTCAGGCTATTTAAAAATGGGGAAATGTCACATTATTTTACAAAATAAAAAAAATTCGAAGGCAAGCAAGTGGCAGGATTTTTAGTTTGATTTGGGTATTTTAGTAGAATATGATGACTACACTTTGAAAAAAATTCTAAGAGTTCTTTTTTGTGTATATCCTCTTTTTATAAGTTTTTTTTTGTTGTTGTTTGAGGGGTTTTATTCGGGGTGGGGGGTTGGGGGTGTTCGTGTTTTTTCTACAAAGCAGCAAAGTATGCTCCTGGAGAGGGGTGTCTCAAACAGCCCTGTAGAGCATTGTGTTTTGATCCCAGCAAACAAATGGCATGGAAGTCAGTGAAAGTCATAAAGGGTTTCCAAGTTTAATTCCATAATCTTTTCCAGTTAGTAGGTTTGTTGATATGTCAATAATGGACTATAAGATGGGACAGCTTTATCACCCAGTGGGGAAGGAAAACGACACAGCAAATTAATGCATGTTCCCACTGATCTCACAACCTAGTCTTTACTAAAAGGGATTTTTAAGCTGTAACCATGACTGCAAGAGAAAAAAGGGAAGAACCTTAGAAAAAGCCACTAAAAGTCCAAAGGAGGATGACCACTATCTCTTGTCTTTTTCTGTAATTCCATAAGAAACCTTTATAACAATTACTCATTGGCAAAAGTGTGAATGTCAAGCAGCGACCATCCTGGCTCCAGTTTGTGAAAGATCTCTTTGATGTGGATTTAAATTGAAAGGGCTCTTCCTCTTGCCTCCAAGGTGCAGTAAAATTCAGGTGCTGACTTTGGTATTTTGCCTTCATTTGTAAACTACTTTGACTAACAGAAGACTTCCAAGACCTTCGCTTTAATGTAGATGGGAAGATAAGAAGGTGCCTGTTAGTCATATCTGTAACATACATACATATTGCAGCTACCAGACAGAATTATCAGGGTTTAAAATATATTTTTAGCACCTGAAATTACTGCAGAAGCAAAATTACATCCTTAACATTCCTCAGAAGAAAAAGCGAGGCACTTCAGCATTTTTCAAATGTAAGAGCTGCTACCAGTAAGAGTTGATAAAGATCTGTAACTAATTCATTAAGATATCAGTTGATAACTGTTAAAGATAAAATAAAAATGAGCAAAATTCCCTCACACTTTATACACCAAATTGATGTATTTTTAAGTAGTACTTGTAAAAAATGGAAATACTAGTTCGATGAGGTTACTTCAGGTTATTAGAAGACTTCCAGAAACACTTCTATAAATTTCCCTCTCACCTTCAAAGAATATCCAGAAATTTAAAATCTGAGAGCTCAGAGATGAGCTGATGCCAGTTTAAGACCTAAAAGAGATTAAAAAACAACTGCTGGCCCCATTCTAGAGTTTCCATGCCTGCACCAGGGGAAGCAGAATCCTAAATCACAGAGCAATTTGAAATGGAATACAACTCTGGAAATCATTCCTACCAGTATCTCACTCAAAGCAGGGCTAACATGGATTGAGTTGCTCAAAATCTTGTCCTGTTGAGTCCTGGAGGGAGATTCAACCATCTCTCTGGACAACCTGTTCCAGTTTGTGATTAGCCTCATCAATACTTAATTCAATTTTCCCTTGATACAACTTGCAGCTGTTGGCTTTCCTCCTGTTACTATGTACCTCCATGAAGACCATGCTTAGCAGCGTTCTCAGCCATCAATACACATGCTAATTTGTCACCTGTAAGCCATAGTGTTTCTTTAGGTTGTACTGTAAACTACAGACCTGTCTTTTGCTGTGTTGGTTTTCCTATAAGGCCAACACAAACCAACCCAACAAACCAAAACAAAAATGAAACCAACCAAACAAGAAAACTAACCCTTAACTTTGGCAAAAGAGTGGGAAGATAACCTCCTAACATCTACCTAAGGTGACCTCTTAAGTGAAACCATTGTGAATTGCTGAAGGCTACCTGATCATTAAGGGATCAACTCAGATTCCCTTATCTTGCAAGATTCCACTCTTTACACCCCCCCACCCCCCCACCAGTGGTCTTTATGCTTATTTATGTAACATATTAGTGTGGTCCATTTTTAACCATATTCAGATTAGAGACTTTCTTCAGAAAACTATGGAGGGTTTCAGATTGCATCTGCTACCTTGAGCACCCTCTCACATTCAGAAGACTGACTTAGAAGTAGTTCTGAACCACTAAATACTTCTGACTGCTATTTAACTTCATTATTTCAGGAGCTCCAATGTTAATTCTGAATTCTACAATCTTCAGGCAAAATACCTTAAGAACAATTAAATGGGGACAGTGAACCACACAAAAAGAGGACTACCTGACATCAGTCCAAACACTAGAAATGCTGAAAAACTGTAGCAGTTTTGTAAGTTTCATATGTATATTACCATGATGCACATCGTTTCTGAATTCTAACCCCCCCACCCCCCAAAAATTTTTATCTCTACATCCTCAATCCCTGCTCTGGCCCCCCTTGCCCCGAACAACTTCCTCAATGAAAAAACCTGTGGTATTTTACAGCTTGGGTTTTGTTGAGGAGGGGTTGTTGGGTTTGTTTTTTCTTTTGGTTGGGGCTTTTTTGTTTGATTGGTTTGTTGTTTTCTGGTTTTGGTTGTTGGGGTTTTTTTGGGGGGGTGTGTGTAGTTTTTTTTGTTTGGTTGATTGGTTTTCATTTTTGTTTGTTGTTTTGGTTTTGTTTTTATAAGAATGGTAGACCTAGACATATAGAGACCTAAAGCAGCTTTACGCATACAAACTACCCTTTGTGGTACGTGCTGGAAGAGAAAGCACTGCACTACCCACGTTATTACTATCACAAGCATCCAGCTACAAAGAGCAAGCCAATACTCCTGAAATGATTGACCCTTCCTACTCAACTAGACAAAGAATCCAAAATCTCAAAATCCTTAAAGGTGAACAATTTAAAAGCACTATATTAAGTCAGATATTCCTTCTGCACTTGCTCTTCTTTACTATTGTTTGTTTTTACATTTTGTTGTGGCTGGGTTTGTTTTAACTCATGACTTTTCATATTATACATTCCATTTATCCTTATTTTTCAAGTAGGTACCAACACAATATACTATTTTCCATGTTAGAAATCAACACACACATTCATGAAATTACTTCCTACCTTGGGGGATTTTTATTTTATCTTACTCTTGTATCTTCTTCCAAAAAGATTAAACTTTAATCTCACTAAACCAAAGTTATTTGAATGTTTTCATCTGAAAAGCTGTGAAACACAGTTATATAAAGTTGTGCTTTGTGCTTACAAAGTCATACCATTTTCACCTGTTACTTCTTTCACGCTGGCAAAATGATTCACAAGAAGGAAGGAAAGTTAACACCAGCATTAAGGTTTGTATAATTATCTAAAAAGAGAAGGGAAAAAAAAAAAACACAGCTACCCACAAGACTTTCACAGGAGTCATCAGGCACTTGCCTTGAGGCCTAAACCAAGTTTTTCTTGTTGACCACACCAACCATAAAACTCGTGGTTTAGCAAGGAAGAACACACTCAAGTCGTAATGTACAATAAGGATGTTTCTTTTTTCTTTCCATGCTACTCCTTGTCCTTTTTTAGACTGAGGTAAAATAATTCATTGCCAGGACTCCCGCATCCCAGCATTGCTCCTGTGTTTTAAACTGAGAAGTGGAATAAAGCAGTGAAAAGTTTAAGGAACTTTTGAATCAAAGCAGCACAACCAACAAAGGTAGTATTCGATTGCTATTACCAATTTAATTACACCTTGCTACACACTTGCAAGACGAGGTCTTAAACTGGTTGTAAATTGCTATAAACTGTAAATTCATTACCTGGCACCACCACCCAGGAAAGCTACAAATCACATGTACATGGCCTTGTGCAATATAGTAATAATCTTAAAACAAATCTCACTAAACCTTATATTCACCACAGCTTCATTGCATAATTTCTAACAGCTACAACAACGTTTGCTGGTCTTAAAGCAATAAATCTAACTTTGTTGATGAATGTCCTCCATTGTCTGAGTGAGTTCTGGTAAAATGAATCACATAAAAGCAACTATTTTGCTTGCTCCCAAAGATGAGGCTTTCGTATCAAAAGGGATGTGAGCGCCTATGGAAGAAGTTTCACAAGGCCTTGCTGTTTCATGGTGTCAAAAGAGAAAGTCACTGAAGTTCTGGACATAAGAATAGCTAATTCTTGACAAGCATCTAAGAAAAACATGGGGTGGATTTGTTATTAATTTGAAAAGTTGATTAAACATCCAGATACCTTTCAGGACAAAAAAAACTCTGAAAAAGTACTAAAAATCAAAGTAAAGAGAACAAAATGGAAGATATCTCTCTGAAGCTCAAAAAAGAAACATTTTCACTCATTGCTGCACAGACGTAACAACAGGACTCCTCCCACAGATGGAAACAAGTCTTGCTTGATATGCTTTGAAGCTTTTTTAGCACTAATCTAAAACCCAAGTGTTTACTCCACTTTGTCCTAAATTATATTATGCCTTATAGAGAAAAGGTAAGGGGTACAGTTTAATATTTGGGTTACTGCAACAAGAAGCTTCTGCTTCTCTTCCGCTTTGACTAATAAAAAATAAAAATTAATTAAAAAAAAAAAATCTCTGTCTTCAGTTCCCAAGTTGACCTTTCTCAGATCTGTGAACTGCTATTATTACTGTCTAAAGAAATCAGGCTACAAAGTTAAGCTTCATTTCTAGGTAAACAAACTCCAATCAATATTTTATCATCACCTGTCAGCAAGTTTGCTGATGACACAGAACTGGGAGGAGTGACTCACACACCTGAAGGCTGGGCTGGAGAGTTGGGCTGAGAGAAATTTAATGAAACACAGTAAGGACAAGTACAGAGTCTTACATCTGGGAAAGAACAACCCTACAGACCAGTATAGGTTAGGGGAAAGGGAGGCTCAGGGGTGACCTCATTGCTGTCTACAACTACCTGAAGGGTGGTCATAGCCAGATGGGGGCTGGTCTCTTCTCCCAGGCAACCGACAGCAGAAAGAGTGCACACAGTCTCAAGTTGTGCCAGGGGAGGTTTAGGCTGGATATTAGGAGGCAGTTCTTCACAGAGAGAGTGATTGCCCATTGGAATGTGCTGCCCAGGGAGGTGGTGGAGTCACCATCCCTGGAGATCTTCAAGAAAAGACTGGATGGGGCACTTGGTGCCATGGTCTAGTTGATTGGATAGGGCTGGGTGATAGGTTGGACTGGATCATCTTGGAGGTTTCTTTCAACCTGGTTGATTCTATGATTCTGTGACCTGGGGGCCCTGGTAGACAGAAGGATGACCATAAGCCTGCAATGTGCCCTTGTGTCCAAGAAGGTCAATGGTATCCTGAGGAGCATTAGAAGGGGTGTGGTTAGTAGGTCAATAGAGGTTCTCCTCCCCCTCTACTCTGCTCTGGTGAGGCCACATCTGGAATACTGTGTCCATTTCTAGGCCCCTCAGTTCAAGAAGTACCTCGGGGAACTGCTTGAAAGAGTCCAGTGCAGGGCCAGAAGATATGAGGAAACAGCTATTTCCTATAAAGGGAGAGGAGCACCTCCCTTATGAGGAAAGGCTGAGGGAGCTCGGTCTCTTTAGCATGAAGGAGACTGAGAGGTGATCTCATTCATGCTTCTGAAGACATGAAGAGTGAGTGTTGGGAGGACAGAGCCAGGCTCCTCTCAGAGGGGCAGTGGGTGCAAGCTGGAGCAGAGGAGGTTGCACCCGAGCATAAGGAAAAACTTTTTCACTGTGAGGGTAACAGAGCCCTGGAACAGGATGCCCAGAGAGGTTGTGGAGTCCCCTTCTCTGGACACATTCAAAACGCACCTGAATTCATGGCCTACTCTAGCTGATCCTGCTCTGACACAAGTTTGGACTAGATGATCTTTGAGGTCCCTTTCAACCCCTAACATTCTGTGATTCTGTGATCACGACCCATGGTACTGAAAATTTTTAAGAAACGAGATTTGATTTTCCTGCCCATGTAGCTCTCTTGTACCAACTAACAATTTACAGGACCAAACTAGAAATGAAGAAACTCAACTGCCTCTGCAGCTTCCCTGTATGTTTCTATTCCAAAGTACACCAGCAGCTTTCAAGAAGTTATGCAAAGTGTTGGATATTTTTTGTCTGGCTGCCTTTGTTTTAAAACGATGCATTTATAGACACTGACACTATCAAGCTCCCTCTGCTGTTGTATTTATTCCCCAGGTGTCAATTAAAGCACAAGACCAGAAAAAAAATGTTTTTTCCTAGACAGGTCTGGGTCCTAAAAGATGAGATAATATTGATCATTAAAACAAGATCATCTCAATGATTAAGACTTTTATCAATGACATTTTTATATGCTTAGAAGTGCCAAGTTCCAAATTCAATATAGCATGGAAATAACTTTTATTTATAGTTACTGCAGAGCCTACAGCTTTCAGACTATACAAACTAACATGAAGTAGAAATTATCCTTGCCTTCAAAAAAAACCCCAAAATTATGAACATCCTAGAACACTGAAAATACTACACATGGATAACACACCATAAATTTCTCCTCTTCAACTCACTGCATTGCCAATGAGTTGGTTCCTTAGCCCAGGTTATTAACTTTTAATGTATGCTTCAACTATTATTCAGAGACCTTTCATCATATCCACTTAGATATGAAGGGGTCTTCTCCAAGCTCATCTCATTCAACCCCTGCTAGAGTCAACAGGGACACCCTCCAACTAGATCAGACTGCCCAGGGCCACATCAAGCTTGATCTTAAATTTCACATTTCTTAGGATGAGGAACACTTACACAGGTTGCCCACAGAGGTGGTAGAAGCCTCATCCCTGGAAACATTCAAGGTTAGGTTGGAGACCTCTGAGCACCCTGATTCAGTTAAAGATATTCCTGCTCACTGCAGAGGATTTGAAGTAGATGACCTTTAAAGGTCCCTTCCAACCCAAAACATTCTATGATTCAAACTCCTCCAGGTATTTGTAGCCAAGGTAAACATTCCTTTTACCATTATTTTATGCTTGGTGCTCCCTTTCCTCTTTTTATTCTACCTTCATTGCACAAACATTAGCAATGTTAAGTCAATTATTTCCTGGTTTTGCTGGAATTTTAAAGATCTGAAACATTAATTGTTTTATCTAACCACACCTCTACCTTTTCTCATAGTCATTCCTTAGGGATAAATAAAATTAATAACCTGAAGATAGAAAAACAAATATATAAAAAAGATCTTTACATGTTCAGTCAACTTGGCATTTGTTTTTTTGTGTCAACTTCGACAGTCCTCTGAAGGCCACAAAAGGATTTGAATTTTTAACATGGAGACTAGCAGAAAATTATACAAATCTCAAACCTTATCTCTCAGAATTACAGAATGTTAGGGACTGGAAGAGACCTCAAAAGGTCATCTAGTCCAACCCCCCTGCCAAAGCAAGAGCACCTAGAGCAGATCACACAGGAACACATCCAGGTGGGTCTTGAATAGCTCCAGAGAGGGAGACTCCACAAACTCCATGGGCAGCCTGTTCCAGTGTTCTCTCACCCTCCCAGGGGAAAAAAAAAAAAAAAAAAAGTTTCCTCATGTTTTCTGGAACTTCCTGTGCCTCAACTTCCACTACTGCCCCTTGTGCTGTGATTGGGCATCACCGAGTGGAGCCTGGCTCCATCCTCTGGGCACTCACCCTGCACATCTATATCAACATGAATGAGGTCACCCTTTGGGCTTCTCCTCTCCAAGCTACAGAGCCCTCAGCTCCCTCAGTCTCTCCTCATGAGGAAGATGTTCCACTCCATTTTTGTGGCTCTGTCCTGGACTCTTTCAAGCAGCTCCCTGAGGTCCTTCATGAACTGAGGGACCCAGAACTGGACACAATATTGCAGATTCAGCCTCAGCAGGGCAGAGTAGAATCTCGTAAGCATGCACACATACACGATAGTCAGGAAAAAACATGCAGGGGAAGAAGCTTTCCTCCATTTCCAAAGTTCACAAAAGTTTAGACTCGTATCTACAAGTGCAGTCTAAGGTTTTACACACATCTCAAAGTGCTCTAGTCATTAAAGATCTCACCACACACTGCTAAACTAGAACAATTAGTTCTACTCTTCTAATCAATTTCTCTTAGTTACATTTTAACTCGACCCATCTAGCACTCCAGCAAAATACTACAGCATTCTTCTTCGAGTATCTGTGAACGGACAGGCAAGTTACTCAACTCTATATACAGTATTAACATTTTTCCTGGATTCTAAAGCTTCTGTTGATTTTTGGAGGCAGTCTTTAAAGAATATTTTTGCATCTTTATTTCAGTGTGCTAGAAATAGCACCTAGTTACTGTTTTAGGTAATCAAAGAAAACGGTAAACACAAATAGAAACACGAGTGAGCTGCAGGGAAATACTGAGCAGGTGTTCAGTATGCACATAAATAACACTGCATAAAAGATACAGCAAAATCTACATAGAGGATTTTTCCCCATACAACATGTATGCTATTTAGTAAGAAACATTACAGCATTAACAAAGCACCTTAAAACAGATGGAACTATGCCAACAAGTCTTTTCTCTGAATAGCTGATACTGCCTGATGAACTGCTGGAATGGGACCAAAGGAGGGCCACGAAGATGATCAGAGGACTGGAGCACCTCTCCTACAGGGACAGGCTGAGAGAACTGGGGTTGTTCAGCCTGGAGAAGAGATGGCTCCAGGTAAACCTTAGAGCAGCCTTCCAGTACCTGAAGGGGGCCTACAAGAAAGCTGGGAAGGAACATTTTACCAGGGTTTGTAGTAATGGCAGGAGAGGGAATGGATTGAAGCTTGAGGAGGATAGATTTAGACTGAAGATTACGAAGAAATTCTTTACAATAAGGGTGGTGAGGCACTGGAACAGGTTGCCCAGGGAGGTCATGGGTGCCCCCTCCCTGGAGGTGTTCAAGGCCAGGTTGGATGGAGTCTTCAGAGACATGGGCTAGTGGAAGGTGTTCCTGCTCATGGCAGGAAGGTTGGAACTTGATGATCTTCAAGGTCCCTTTCAACCTAAACCATTCTATGTATCTATGAACTGGTATTTGCATTTCCTGAAAGTGATGCAGGTTCAAGTCAGCTCACACATGTTCCTACAATTTCCAGTTTGATTTGACTTGCCCTACAACTGGAAGGCTGCAAAAGCCATCATAAGAGAGGATGACGCCAGTCTGCATGACTACAGGGAAAGACATCTGTGGGGCTGATCTTTTCTAGATAGCTTCAAATCAGTTTAAGCTAATATAAACCTATCCTGGGAAAGTGTTCCAAAGGTGCATTAATAAAAAAACATACAGTAAAAAACCCAAAAACTTTCTCCCTGGAGTGAGCCAGTAACTTTAGACTTGGCAAACCTACATCCATACTGTATGATTCTTTGATCATAGTTATGAAAGAGTGACTGATTTCATGGGTGCTTCAGAGAGAATGTACAAAGCATGAAATTGTTTTGCACAGAACTCCCTCTCTCTTAAAATGGTTATGATTAACAAAGGGTAACTTCCATTAACAGTTCTATACAAAATCAGATGCTTTTGTTACTGCATTAAATTGTCGTAGGTTTTTTTACATACTCCATATTGCCAGCACTTAAGTCAGCCTCAATTCACCATAGCTGTAAACCTGCTCAAAAAGCATACATAAAACAGCAGCAGAAAGAAAATGCTACCATGGCAGCCTTTGACATAACTTCTAAGATATTTCCTGTATTCCAATTCCTTCATCTGTTACAAAATAGTTTTGCAAGAATTGGTTCCTAAGTTTTTTGTAGGGCATGAAAATTAAAAACAAATGTTGCTGCACCCCAACAATTTATCACCTTTGATGTGGAAGTGCCGTAACATGGATTAAAGAGTAGGTGAAAGCAATTACAAGAGCTAAGTAGTATGTAAAAAAACCCAGAATCTGTTTTCAGATAAAATATTTTTCAAGTGTTGTTATTTTATTCAGAAGAAATTTAAAGTAATTGTATTTTCCACTGAGACTTACTTCTGAAAGACTGCAGGGTTGTTGTTTTTCCCCCCCTTAAAGCTCTGTTCATGCTTTTGCTGTCAGCAACCTGGCTTAAAAGCCTGAAGACAGTGCCAAACACTAGTTGCTGACTTCTCTGCCAAACAATTCTTCTATTGTTTTTCAGGATTTAAACTGACATCTTTTTGGATAAAGTAGCAGTCACAAAACAGTCCAAATTGAAGAGCCCACAAACTGGGAAAGCATGGCAAGATTTTTATCAACATTTGGAAACTCGCTCAGTTCTTCTTTAATTTTGTTGTTTTGTTACTCTCTCTACAGAAACGAATAAGCCATGCAAAAAAGTCATCATATGCCTTTAAAATCCTGGCAGGATTAAATTTAGGCAGCGTTGGTAGAACACTTCACAACCTAATTCTTGGTGGTGAGTAGCTTAAATGAACAAATTGGATTTATAAATTACCAGTTTCCAATATTCTTGTTACTCACTTCTCTTTCATTTGTTTACTAGATGAAATGAGAACCCAGCTTTCTAGTATTATTGCATACTTATTCCCAATCTTGTTCCTCCCAACTTAAATAAGATATAATTAAATGCAAATAAATCCTAGACTAGGAATCCAGGTGGTGCTACACTAAAAGCAGCTTTACCAGATAAATTCTCTTTATAGCATTCTTTTTAAAGATATTCCAGAGGCAAATCCAAAGTTAGGAAGAGATTTTCATACATATCTATTCCTACAAATGTACTTGAACAGCAAAAGATGTCATTTGTGTCAGCCAGGAAGGCTGTATTTCCACTCTTCAAAACATCTGAAAAAGAGCAACACCAGAAGCTTTCTTTTCTCTCTACCAAGACCAGGTAACACTGATTCCAAAATACCAAACATTCTGATAGAGAGTTCTTGTACTCCAAAGCCTTTTGGAGTTTGGCCTATACAACCTCCAGTGATTTAGTATTAACAATAGCAAAGTGATTTCACAGTCTTTTAGATTTGATGAATATGCCTACTGCTTTCAGCTCTAGATTCTGACATCAATTTTAGGCTGCATGCAGGAAACGAAAACTTAATTTTCAGAGTTGGCCAACACAGATTTTTAAGAAAGCTTCTAGATTCATTGCTCAAACAATTCCAACAGTTTCACTTCATAAACAAACCAAACAGAAACCCAACCAAAAAAACCCAACAAACCTATATTTCTAATTTTCAAATAACATATTTTTTGAGAAAATAATGTAGAAAAGACAACTATTTCTTAACAATCCAAATACTGACTTAGAAGTTGAAGAAAAATCATTCTTCAAATCTCCATATGCTTAGATAAAATAGACATGTATTTAGGGAAGAAAGGGAGAAAAGAGGTCAATATAATTTCTTATTATGTTGCAAATAAGCAACGAGTAAGTCACAGACTGCTGAAAATCTCTCTACCCACCTCACTCTTGCATCATCTAAGTTCATCTCTAACCACTTCTAAAATGATCTCAAAGGACTTTTGAAAGCAGGCACAAGTTTAACAGTTCAATTTCATTTACAGTCTGAAAAAATCAATTCAACTTGAAAAATCTCTTTACCAGATAGCATTTCACTCAACCCTCTTTGTACAAAAAGGCTGCCAGTTACATCAGTCTAAATCAATACTCAACTAGCAGACAGCAACTAATGATTTCATAAGTTTTATGTTCCTCATTAAATCTCTGTGTGTAGTAAAGCTTAAGTGGGAAGATCAGTAGCATTTTCATGTTTACATAGTTTATTTTCAGAACAGATTAAAGCCAATACATTACTACAGGGAAAGTACTAAGCCTTCTCATACAGCAGTGTTTTGTGAACACACAGCATCCATCAAAGCTTTAGTGATAAGATACCAGTCAGAGATACTCTGCAAGAACATTCCTAAGAATCTGCATAACCATAATTAAAACAGCATTCCTCTCATTTACTACTACTAAATGAATATTTATAACTTTGTGATTAGTGTTGTTCTTAATAACAGCTTAACTAGGTCAGACCAAAAGTCCTCCTAACATGGTGCTCTCTTCCCAGCCATGATTAGTAGCACATGTCTTGGAAAGCCCACCAACACAGGAGAGATGAACAAACATATCTTGGCTTCAGCAATTACAAGCCTTATAATTGGGTTAATAAATCAAAGTAGTAAACACACTCTTCCATGAATGCATTTAGTCAACATCATCCTGAGCTCTACTTTCTTCATGTTTTCAGTCACTTTCCTTAATTGGATATGTTTCTTTCAAACCTTTTAAACATTAGCCACAGGGGTCAACCCTTCTCGATTCACGATTCCTCCTGCTACTTCTTTTCTTGGAATATATAGCAAATGTGTTCTTTACTCTCCAGTCTACCAATTATTATTTCATAGGCCTGGACTCTCTGCATCAACCCTCAGTGAAGCATTACAGGTGTTCTTCAAATTAAAAGCTTACGCCTTTGATCAACTTCTCTGTATCTTTCCTAGCTCTATGACATCATTTTCCTGTTGAACCAGTATTACTTTAGCATAAAACTATGCTCACATTTCCAAACATGCTTAACTGGAATGATATTATTTCAGATGTCAAGCTTTTACAGTGACATCAGTTTTTCAACTGGGATTTGATTTTAATAAGTCTCTTTTCTCTACACTGTGGATCAAGGCCACAGCTTCCTTTTTTTTTTTTCTATATGAAAGTGATGACATATAATCTGAATAGCAACAGATTACTGGTTTTTTTATATATATATCCTAAAGACATGCAATTCTGTCAATTCATAAACCTAACAATGACCACAGTTAAATTTTAGAAAGCAGTGCTGTGTTTCAAATAGGAAATCTTGTTTAAAAGAGCATGAAAAGGTCAGTCAAAAGCAGGGGCATGATAAAAAACCACAGCACATCTACAAATCAAAAAGAATTATCCCCATTTTACTTTCAAAATTAAATGATTCAAATAAATGCTCTCGGCACTGTCAGGCAATTGTGGCGAGTGGTGAAAAGTAGGAGAAAACCCTTTTTGTCTCCAAGAATCAAGCCATCACTGCTTATGTCTGGACAAGCACTGGTCATATAGGTCATGATAACAAAATGCCAGTTTTGTATAGATGCTTTATTTCTTGCCTGCCATTGCAGTGGGATTGTTATGATCTATTGCTAAGTTTCCACTACTAGAAGACAACAAATCGATATAGTTGCATGCAACGCTACATATGCAGAGATTCTTTGCTAAAACTGCAATAATATTCATTCTAGGAACAGACATTTGCTCTAGGTTTTCTTTTAACAAAGGGGAAAGATTCTGTTAAGATACTGGCTCAAAAGGAGATGTACAGAATCACAGAATTGTCAGGGTTGGAAGGGACCCCAGGAATTATCTAGTTCCATGGGAAGGGCTTTCCACTACATCAGGTTGCCCAGAGCCACATCCAGCCTGGCCTTAAAAACATCCAGGGATGGGGCTTCTACTACCTCCCTGGGCAACCTGTTCCAGTGTCTCTCCACCCTTATAATTAAGAACCTTTTCTTAACATCTAATCTAAATCTCTCCTCTTCTAGCTTGGATCCATTCCCCCTAGTCCTAATACTACACAACACCCTAAAAAGTCCCTCACCAGCTCTCCTTTAGGCTCCCTTCAGATAACGGAAGAAGAAGGAAACAAAAAAAAAAAAAAGGAAGAGACAACTTAGCTAGCTTTAGAAAGATATCACTGAAATTTATGACATGGTGGATCCATAGACTGAAGTGGTAAAACAGCATCTATCATCTGCAGATTGCCTTCGTAAATGCTGAAATCACATGAGGCAACAAAAGAAAATGCTTTTATTTAACTGCTCCTGGGAAACAAGACTCATAGCTTAACTTTAGTGCTCACTTCACAAAAACTTCACAACAACTAGAATTTATAAGGAAATCTTTGAAAGATAGTCTGGAAAAATATGGAGCTTGTACTCTATGCTGCATGTTACTGCTGAATTCACTACTCAACGTGGCAATTTTCTTCAAAGTTACTAAATAAGAAGATTATTAAAACTTTTTTTTTTAAAAAAGCACTGGGCAATCTGCAAAGGAAGGGATTTCAATTTTCAAAACACTACCTAAAGAACGAATACAATTCAGCTAAAACCAAACTTGAATCAGTATTAGCACTACACAAATGTGCATTTTTGCTGTTGTTATTATTTTAGTTTGAGAAAGTCCCTTTCCCTCAGCAATAAATAAGTAAGAGCAAGCTAAGTAAGTAGTCATAATTAACAAGTATTTAAAGAGGAAAATATGGTCACTAAAATAAGCTCTCTATAGAATATCACTATAGACCTCAATGGTTTTTTGTTTTGTTTTGTTTTTTTAATGCCAAACTACTTACAGGGTAAACAAGAAAATATTTTCATTGGTTCCTGACTTCATATTCCTCCACCTATTGATCTTGTAACACAACAAAAACACTTAACCTGTTTCTGTAGCAGAACTATCTCCTAGAAGCAGACATTTAATTCTTTGAAAGGGATAGCTGAACCACATTTAACATGACTCACTGCAGCTGCTTCTAAACAGAAACTTGTGATGAATTCACACTATTCAGTGCATCTACTGCCCAGACAGGTCATATCTTGAAAACAGCTGTCTTCCTTAGCTCAAGAGAACAGCAATTGTATTTAAATTCCTGCCCTAACTTCATGTAGAGTATTAATCATTCTCTTCTCAGCTGTTCCAACAATATGCCAATCCTATTCTTGACTTTACAGCCACTTTGCTCTGGTAAGACCTCACTGGAGTGCTGCGTCCAGCTCTGGAGCCCTCAATAATGGAACATGGACCTGACACAGGTCCGGAGGAGGGCCACAAAAATGATCAGGGGTTTGGAGCATCTCTGCTATGAGGCCAGGCTGAGGGAGCTGGGGTTGTTCAGCCTGGAAAAGAGGAGGCTCCAGGGGGACCTAATAGCAGCCTTCCAGTACCTGAAGGGGACTACAAGAAGGATGGAGAGAGACTGTTTGCAAAGGCCTGCAGTGATTGGATGAGGGACAATGGCTTCAAACTGGAGTAGATTTAGATTGGATGTTAGGAACAGGTTCTTTAACTCGATGGCGGTGGAACGATGGAACGTGGGAACAGGTTGCCCACAGAGGTGGTTGGGGCCCCCATCCCTGGAGTTCTTCAAGGTGACGCTGGACAGGGCTCTGGGCAACCTGACCTAGTTGAGGATGCCCCTGCTGACTGCAGAGGGGGTTGGACGAGATGACCTTTGGAGGTCCCTTTCAACCCAACCCATTCTATGATTCTTTGACTATTTGTAGAAGCAGAAAGCAATCTTCATTGCAGATTTTTTTTCCCTCCATTAGAAGTTTCAGTTCTGAAGAAAAGTGCCCAGATGCATGCTGCCTCTCTCAACTCAGCTCCCTATTTACTGGTATCATTCATAAAATATTTCTATCACTCAGTAGGTTGCTTACAGTCACCAATGTACATGAACTAATATCCTGACACAAGTCCCCCAAAAGACAATGCGATGATCTCAAATCTGTGAGGCAGTTTTCCCCCACTTATTATCATGACCCATTACTATGCTACCAGGTGAATCATAATAAGCATAACCCATAGCACTGGAAGATGACTACAGTTAATTCCTGAAAAGAAAAATCCCAGTTTCAAAGATTGTTCCACACACAATACTTAAATGCTCTTCTTTATTAAACCTTTAGCAAGTAAATATATATTCATTTATTAAATATCCAAGTATAGCTTGGACTAGTAGCAGTCTTGTATAATCTCTGGTGGCCTAAAAACTATCAGAACACTGAATAAGAAAGAGCTGAACGTATACAGAAATAGCTCAAAAACATTTTCACCAGGGAATTCTAGACTAAGCATTTCTGTTACACTTTGTACTGTTCAAAACAAGGTCTAGAAGCATGAAAAGCCAAGCTTCTTTAAAAACAAACAAGAACAGTGGCTTTGGATGCAAACTAACAAAACAATCAAGTATTTAAACACGTAGTTGAAACCTATGTTGCTAAGTTACAGAAATGTATTATGAAAGTAGATTCTTCTCCCTTCCCACCTCTTTCGGTTGTTGAGTGCTAAGTGTGTACCGTTATGCGAAATTAAGTCAAGCAACTTTTTCTTTGTTTTTTACCATTTCAATACAACGAATAAAATAGCACAATTTATCTTTAAAAACAAGGCCAGAGAGTTTAGTGGCTCTTGATTATATTTTCCTTACAAGGATCCCTTGCAGAAAAGTATGCTTCAGTTTGCAACAATGATAATTAGTGCCTCTGGGAATAAAGCAAATGAATTTTTTCCACAGCAATAAAAATTCCTGTAACATTAATTTTTAAATAATGGTACTCCAGTAGTTGCTTAGATACATTTCACTGTCTACAGTGTGACCAAGATTTAAAACAATTAGCTGTTTTCAGTTTAATCCCCCCATTAAAAAAAAATAGTTTTCTTACTTGTTATTAAAAATAAAAGTCTGTATATGAAGGAAAATAATTTGCCAATAAGCTTCACATATGTTCAAGGACACTAACAAACTCCTCTAGCTTTGGAATAAATTATTTTAAAAGAAAAACAACAGATGGAAAGCGTAAGTACACCTGGAGTACAGGCATTGTGACCATCTTCTTCTGGGTCTTGCAATGATATTCACTTTCAGAACTCCAGGAATCCATCTTCAATGACTAAGAAAAGTAGTATTTCATCAACACAAAAATGAGACCATAGTCAAATTGCTTAAACACAGACCTAAAAGCTGACAGTGGTGTGAACAGACAAGACTACGGAGGCTGTGCTCTTGTGTGTAATGTCAGAATCCAAGCACATGTCATGGACACACAGTTCAGGTGAGGAAACTACAGCTGTCCATGGAGTCCTTGAATAGCTTTTTTCCTTCAAAACCAGTGAGCCATCATTTTAGGGGGAATGTAGTCATGCAAAAGACAACAAATGCAACCAAGTTTGAGAGAAGATACCTGAAACCTTTCCTAGCACAATGAAAAGTAAGTATCAGCACTTTCTTTTCAAGTTTTAATGATGCACTTAATCATCATACTTCATCAGGAGGATTAATTAAATTCTATTTTATATTTAAAAACAAGCAAACAAACAAAAACCCCCAAACCAAACCAACAACAAAACCAAACCTTACATTCCCTTATACTTCTCAGCCAAGAGCACTGGATCTTTCTGTAACCCTGGGGTTACAGAATTACACCAGGCAAAGCACTGATGCAATGATGAGCTGAACTGGCATTGTGCCATTCACTAAGGCAGCTCCAGAAGCCAAAACATAGTCAGTCCATAAGGTGAAGTTATGCATGTACTGGTATTTACAACATCTCTATTTTCCCTGACATTAAGGCTCTAGAAGTTTAATAACACTGCTGAAAAGCATTGTAAAACAAGAAAACCAAACAAACCTCACAAATACTACACAGCTTGTCACATACCAGACTTCTTGTTATGCTGCTGATCAAAGTCTCATAATTTTCAAATGGAAATTAGAAATTATTACTACATCATTTCATAAACAACAAAAATTTTAAATTAAAAAAACAAAATATTTTGAAGTACAGAAATGCTATGTTATATAATCACCAAACAGCCATTAACCTGAATTTTCACATTTTGAGCATCAACATACCAGCACACAAGACTTTCTGCTTTTGATTTTCTGAGAGAAATAATATGTAAAGCTAAACTCGAAATAAACAAATCCTTGCTTCAGAATGAGTCATTTCATGATGTATTAATTTGAACTTAAGACTACTTTACTTACAAGACAGCTAAAAATGTTTTCCATTTTAAAATCTGTTCTATTTTCAATTTCAGCACTGTACTTTCTCATCAATACCTCTAGCAGTTAATTTCAGTATCCACTTCAATCCACAAAGAAAATCGAAGTGTAGCATTAAATAATCAAATATTTCTTCATCTGAGTATCATGAAAGCCTCCCACACAAAACCACAGATGTGTTTGCAAAACTTTACCAGGAACATCATAAAAGCATCGTAAAGCAGCTTGGACTTCGCTAATGACCGCAAGACTTCATCTCTTCAGAAAAATAAACCAGCTTTGATAAAATGAAGGCAAAAATATTCCTGACCACAAGCCATGTTTTTCTGTCAGTGATATTATCACACCATCTGAGAAACCTGGAGGAAAAATGGCGAATGAACTGGGACTTGTCACGGTGTGGCCAACGGAATATGTCAATAAACAATTCAGCCCCTGATTTGCCCATTAACATTTGGAATTTATTTTCTCCTTGTTTCATTAATTGCATGGATTCCTTTGCCAACACTAATAGAAGCCAATCTTTCATAGACAACTGTTCAAAAAACAAATACGCCCAAACTAGGCCAATCAACTGACAGCACCACAAAGCAAAAACCCTCATGTTCCATTTGCTAATCTATGCTTTCACTCTGTGTAAAACTAGAAGCACTTAGCAGTGTATGGATGCAAGTAATTCAAACTACCATATGGGCAATTAGAGAGCATCACTGATCTAAAGGCAACACACCAAGTATGTCTCCCTCCAAAGTACAACTACCAGGATTTTATGAACTACAAGAGACAGTCATAAAAAGCAATTTGGTTCTGCTCTGCTACATGGGAATTTACCACAGCCTTTTCTTCCCACCATTCCTTCTTGGGAAGAAAGAGAGGAGGGGAAGAGGAAAGAAGAAATGGGCTGAAGATTTTATTTACTGTCAAAAGCAACTAAATACTATACATAAGTATTGACATCTTAGATATGCTGCAACTGAGCATACATGAACACTGCTTCCTTGGGCTTGTAACCTTAAAGAAATATAAGAAGCAACCTATCAGTATATAGAGGGAGGTTTTAAAGCTCATCTGTTAATTACCATGATTATATCAAGTCACTAGTGCTCAACCTTTTGTTTTTAGTTTAGGGGGGAAAAAGCTTAAAGTACACAAAAACAAAACAAAACAAACCCCCACCAAACAACAAAAATTAAAAACAAAAAACCCTGAAAGCAAGCAAACAAACAAAAAAATACTGCAAACAACACCAAACCCCAAAACAACAGACAAACAAAACCTGTAAAGCATAACATATAATGTAAAGCTTTTCAGTATTTAGCACCATATCCTGAGCAGGTCCTAATTTTGACTGAACAGCAGAAGATTCTGTAGGGTTCATTTCAGGCCGCAGGCATTTGATACTGAGCTGACCTCACAGTATTTACATTCCCCTTAGGAAAATCTGGCATGCAGTCCAACTGGGGAAGCTATGTCTAACACTGCCTGAGCTACCAGTGCTCCAAGCAAGCAGAATAACAGCAAAAAGAGTAGGGCATACAACACAGAAATAAAATTAAAAGCAGAAAGAGACAGTTGAACAGCAGAAGAAGAATTGAAGAGACAAAAGTTGGAGATTGTTGTTTTTCTGATGTAAATAAGTACCTAATTTTTTTTGTTAGTTTTTGTTTGGGTTTGGTGTTTGTTTTGTTGTTGTTGTTTTTTCAAACCAGCAGAACAGACAGGCTTTTCAACTATTGAAAAGCATATTACTTAAACTGAAGGAAAATAAACTGATCAGAAAACTTGAAATACTGCATCTCTCCTCAAAACAAATTAACAGCTGCCAAGTACAGCTTTGTTGGCATTGCATTTCCCTTTTTGTTGTGGTAGCCATACCTATGTAAAAAAAAAAAAAAACCCAAACTGTTACACTGCCCAGAAGCTCTGTTTTTGAACATTCCCATTACAGTTGTAATAGAGATAGCTGTCAAATCCAGCAGTTAAACCAAATCCAAAATGTATTCAATCTCATTCATTACAATTCCTACCGCTGCAAAGAAATTAGATAACACAAGAGCCAGTCAGCAAATCCTACTCCCATTTTTCCTGCAAGTGCTTATCTCCTCTTCAAGCAAGTGACAAATTACATTTGTTCTTTATAGATTCACTCTGCCACCTACATGACTTTCGACACACAAGTCCTACTGAAACTGTACAAGAGACACAGGTTCTGCACCAACTCCGGCCTAATTTCTTCACCTCCTTGAAGAAATAAAACTAAAACTACCACAATTTCTTAAAAAAAACCCTATATCAAATTGCTTAATTTTTAAACAAAGAAATAACTGAAATGCAACAGTCTTGTACAATTTAATGTCAATTGCAATACCTGTCTAAAAAGACAGTATCTTCTGTCCTCATAGAAAGCTGGAGACCTTCCTGCCTGCTTTAACTTACAAATAGCATCACTTAAAGTCAAAAAGAAAACCAACTCCTTTACTGAACAACTGCAAAAGACCCTCATCCCCCTCTTGTTTAAAATCAGGATACTAATAGATCCCATTCCTCAGCATGATGCAGTCTCTCAGGTAGCCCGCATTGAGGGCTGCGAAACACAACCAACCCCACTCACAAGCTAGTAGGACATCATTGCTTCCACCAACAGATTTTTCTCTGCGTGTATCTCTACTCTTCCACCTACAAAATAGCAAGATTTTCATATAACTTACCTATGAGCTCAAAAAAGTTTTGAAGCAGTAGGCACCCAAGCAAAAGATTACAATAAAGAGGAGAAAGCACTGGCATTTGAATTGACTGCTGAATTTGATAGCACTTTTTGTTGTTTTAAACCACAAAGTGAGCAATCAGAGGCAACAGAAATCCCGAATTTCTTGTTAGACAGGTTTGGCACTCTCACCTGAAGTCGAACAAAACCCACAACAGAATAAGCTCTGCTCTGAAGCATACTGCAAAACATCTTCTATTTTCAGCTTAGGCTGCAACAATAAAGAGCACTTTGGATTTTTCCTGATGTCTAGAAATATTTTTATATACTGAAAGTTAAACAAAATGCAAATGTTTTGCTTAAATTTGGAGTGAGAGGTCCTTGAAAGAGGTATAAAAAAATAATGCTTTATACACACACACATACATGGAAAATAAAAACCCATTACTGACAGTGAGAGGGTCAAAAGGACACTGGTTCATTTCATTCATACTTAAACAGAAGTCACTTTGCCTGTCATACTTATCTAAATAATTCCAAACCTTCAACTTTGATGCTGTTTACTATGTACTATGAATTGCACTGAGATAGAAAATTACCCAGATTTAATGATTTTGTTGTCAGTTTATCTATTTTTTTTAAAAAAAAACCACCTTTTTTTCTTAAAACACTGTTTTTGGCAGAGGAAGTTTTACCCGAGGAAAGCTTTTAAATTCAATTTCCAGGAGAAAAAAAAAAACAACAAACCAACAAACAACTTCCATTTAGTAAGCGAATTATCAGATAGACAGGAGCTGCAGAAAAAGAACTACAAGGCTCAATACAAAATGATATAAAAGTCAAATAACTTTTTCCAGCAGTGTTACCACAATTCACACTCTGCTTCCTTCTAGTCTCACCTCCACACTACTTCAAGGCAAGGTTTATTAAGTGACTTTGCTGACTGTCAATTCATTTTCATCTGAAGTTGAGCAAAAGAAGGGACCACAGCAGGAGACAGACTGTATGGCAGAAATCAGAATAGTGTGTCAAGGTTCATCAGCCTGGTGTAGTCCCTAGGTATACTTATACAAACAGATTACTAAACCAAAGTCAGGATTTTTTACTGACCACCAACCAGATAGATGGCCCTAGGCTCCCAGTGGTAAGTGCTCCCAAACTCTTCAAATTCCTTGTAGAACGATTTTAATAACTACCTCCTAGCTGATCATGATTTACACTTGTAAAATTCTCTGTATTAGAGATATACTACTTAGCTGTTCAATTCAGCCACCTCAAAACTTATTGGTCCAAAAACCAAATGATTTTAACTGTGCAGATAAAGTAAGGAAGGTAGATCAGTTGGTAAAAGGTAACATTTTATTAAAAAAATGAACAAACAACAAAAAAACCTCCCACCAAAACAAAAAACAAAACACCACCCACAAAAGCTAGTAACCCGTGTGCTTTATTAACAGTGTTTCAGACAAGGTAATCAACTGATACCCACATCAAGCATAGAAGACAGAGATGAGAGATTTAAGATCAGAACAGGTTGTATGAATTTCTAATGAGCTTTAACTTGCATCATTATTCCGATTGAAGTTAATTGTTCAAATAAACATTTGATGTTATGACATTGATTGCTTAAATGCAGATTTTTCTTTGTAATTTTCCTTTTCAATCTTCTGTATCAAACTTTATACTGCCTCACCCCTTGAAGTGTTTAAGACCAGGCTGGTGGAGCAGCCTGGTCTAGTAGGAGGTGCACCTGCCCATGGCAGGGGAATTGGAACTAGATGATCCTAGGTTTCTTCCAACTCAATCACTGTATGATTCTATGACATACACAAAAGGAAGTAGCCTTACAAAATGGTGTGGCCAACATTAAAAAAAAAAATCCAAAATAAAACAATGATCCAACATCTCCTTAACCAGTCTTAATCTCTTCATCAAGAAACCAAGTTACCCTTTTCAATATTCTGATTCCCCATAGGTATTTAGGAGCACCACTTGTTTATATTTGTTACTTACAACATTTTATTTTTAAGTGAGCTCTCTGTCCTCCTAATAAAGCAGATTCATTGAAAAACTTTAAAGTTTTTTACCCAAAAGATATTCTTTAGTGATAAATGTTAGACATTGTTCAGCAGCTGCATAATCTGCAGATTTTAACATAAACTTAGAGGGAAAAAAAAAAATCTATAATATGTGTTTTTGCTACAACTCAGACAAAAGCAAGAAATACTGCATTTTTTTAAGAATTTATACAACTTCACTAATCCTTCCTATTCAGTGAATAGTAAAAATTACACCAATTTCCATGAAATACTAGAATCAAAAGACAGCAAAGATGGCATTTTAAAATCAAAACTTCCACCAAGTACTCTCTTTTTAAACACCTTTGTTTACTAGGACCTCTCTTACCTAGTCTGACACATTGAAATATTTACAGTTAATAAAGCACAAAATTAAGTATTTGTTTCTGCTAAACATGACTTGTAATGGATTCCAGAAATCACAACCCAGGAAGCTAACTTTATAGGATAAGTTGCTTGGTAATGCACCTTTCCTTACAACTAATTGTTCTTATTAAGTCACTGGCATTAAGGACTAAGTTACTGAAGCCTCCTGAATAAGCAAGTGTTTTTTAACTGCTAATATAAAGCTCTATGACCATCACAGCCTACAAAGGCACTCAAAACCTTGTCTAAAACTTTTCACCCCCCACTTCATAAATTGCAAACAAGCATTCAACTCCAACTTTATATATGTGAAGCAGAAAGATGCAACTTCACAACTGACTACTTAAGCAGAACTGTCTGCTCTACCAAGTACTGGGAGTAGGAACATTCCTCAAAGAGTTTTACTGGAGAGCCTTGCTATGAAGCTCCCACTCCCAAACTCTATTGCTGAACGTGGCAACATCTTCCCCATCAACATTGCAGTCAGAGAAAACCTTCCCTTCAACCACATGCAAGAGCAAGTAAAGTAAACAGGGAAAAATGGCTATCATCCACATTCAAAGAAAAGAAGGGAATGGAACGGAGGGAGAGGGAAGTGTTCGAAGTGTTCAAATTTAGGTATTTACTTACTGAAACAGAGGAAAAACACACACATAGGCATCACACTGGCAGAAATCCCAGCAGTCAGGGTTACTGAACTTTGTTTCCAGCTAGCATTTGCCTCAAGCCTCACAGGAGTTTTCTCCCTCCCTCACACGCACTCAGAAGCATACTGAAGATCACTGAACTGCCAAGTGAAGCGTATCTCAGGTTTAATGGAAGTGTAATTCATTATAATACGAGCCAGTGTAACATAAACATATGCAGGAAAAACAGGCTTAGCACAGCACCACAACAGACGCTTGTTTTGATCCAGTGCAACAAAACACTTGCAGACCACAGGAAGAAACAGTGCCTGCAATTCCTTTAAGTAAAAGCAAAACAGTGCGCATCAGGCAAGATTTGGACCCATTAAAGTTCTACCAAATGGTGGCTACTCCAAGTAGAATTTCCTGCTGGAATAAAGCTCACAAGGTACCTGTCTTCAATTCAGGCATTTTTGGAAGTGTCCCTCCATTCCAGGTATTGCAGGGCATGGGTAGCGAGACAGGGATGAGAAGAAGAACCCATGCAACACCCTGGCACAACAGGAAGAGGAGACACTGGTACAAGTCCCAAAATAATTCCTAGAGCGTTATATCAGTTCAGTAACTTCCAAAGGAGGGAGGTGATGGGGAAAAAAAAATAAAATCCAACACTATGCAAGGCAACAGCCACTTGCATAAAAAGTCATGACGGATCAGCGTTTCTTCTGTTTTTCACCACCCTTCACACACTGTAGGTACCAAAACCCAAAGACCACAGAAGCATTCACTTCATGGTAACAACATCATAAAGTACATATTAGTTCTACCTGAAATTATTAATCCTATCACAAATTAAGGCCAAAGTTAGGGAAGATATATTACCACTTCCAAACTCAAGGATACAAAACTGGGGAAGTGAACTTGCTAATTTGTCAACAGATGTCAAAAAACTTAAGAGTCTTCAGAGTCTTTGATGTCTCTCATGGATTTAAACATTTCACATAGCAACTTACACAGATTTTATTTGTTTTATTGTTATTTTAAATAATTATTAACTCTACAACAGTTTAAGAACTTGGTAATGGTTTATAAATAAATAAATAAATAAATACAGAACTCTGTATGCTCTCTCATTCTTTCAAGTCTATCTTAGTAAAAATAAAGCATTCAAGGTATTCCCAAATTTAGAAACACACTTCAGGAAAGAGACAGCTCAAAATATCAACCACAGATGTCACAGTCAAAAAGAGTAATAACCACAGTAATTCCTAATGTTCACATTTGATATTCTACCTGCTAGACTAACTTCGAGAAACAGGTTCTTAAGCCAGAGGTAATGCGCCCTGCCAGACTTGCACACAAACACTTTTTTGCAGGATGAACTTTTGCCACCCTTCCCTCTGGGAGAAATTCCATTAGGTTTGCTCCTAGGAAACCAGTTGCTACTCCTTTTACTGACTTCACACTGCCACCACTCTTTTCTGCCTGGTTTAGCCTCCACCTCTCCCTCTTTTGCAAATTCTCCCAATCTTTTAGCCTTCTTCAGTATACCACTATCACGATCCTCTTCCTTCCACATCCAACCCTTAAGCTGCTTTTTGGATGAAGTCCCACCTCTCCTCTCTCTGACCTACACCCATTTATTCTTGTGTCTAGAGTCCTTCCACCTCCATACCTAGCTTCAGCATTGCAGTAATTTTGGCTCTTGAAATATTTCAGTGAAATAAAAAGTTAAAAATGGGTAACAGATTTGCAAGCATTCCTAAAAAGCTCTTTTCTGAACACTTTGCTCACTACAAAGGTAAAAGACACAGGTTAGTTCGTTGCCATGTTATGTCCCAGTTCACCCATCTAGCCATATGCCATTATTTGACCTAGAGGTCTCATCATGTAACAATGAACCAAATGAAGGCCAAGAATAAATTTTAGTCTTCCCTTAGTTCTAGTAAAATAACGGTTAGAGGTAACAAGAACTACATTTCTGGGAGGAATGCTATGATTCTCACTGCTGGAGTAAAACAGTCTGATATGTTTTGGTTTGGGTTTTTGGGGTTTTGTTTCTTTGGGTGTTTGTTTTGTTTTGTCAGATTCCTTTTTTCTTTCAAGAAAGCACCCCTCTGCAAACATGACTATTTTTCTTTGATTTTTATGGAGAAAATCTCAGCTGAATGGGAGAGGATCTTTCAGATGCACATAAAAGACAAAGGTTCAAAAAATTCTGAATGAGCACAGGTTTATTTTAGTAAAAACCAGAAACCTACTCAAGTCTGAAAAAGATCTTATCCCTTTTCATCACTTCATAAATTATTACCTGCCTACAATAAGCAACTTTGCATTGATGAAAGTCTACAACAGCATAAAAACCCCTCTATTTGATGCAATAGTAAACTCACCCTGGCTTTGGTCTGAGTTTGCCAATGCCTTGCTTCAGCAAGCAAGAGGCAAAAATTGTTCTAATACAGAAAAAAGTAAACATTAACATAAAATCCTAAAAATGAAACCTTAAGCTTCTTAATACTTTGTATTTTTAAGAGCCTTTACAGTGAGTTTTTGTACTGCCCAAAATGTACAGGTCCCACAACAGAGTTAAAAGATACCAAGTTCTAGCACCCACACAACTTATCCAAGAGCACTTCTATAGAAGTCAAACTAGGTTGACTGACACAAAATTCTTCAAATATCATCCTTGTGTTGATTTTTAAACCAACTTTTATATAAATTAATAACCTAAATAACACAAACCTATCTAAAAAAAAAAGACAATGAAAAAAATCAAAACAACGTTCAAATAAAAACACCTAACAAGGTTAGAACTACTGTAATGAACATAGAGAAAAGTCAAAGAAAGCAAGCAAATGCCTGAGTTTAGCCAGTCAGGTGATTTTAGCCATCAATAAGGGTTTCTTAAACATGCATATGACTAAATGCATGCACATACAGGGAGAGGTAGAATGCTTCTATTTTCATAATTTCATAGAACTCAAAACCAGTGCCTGATGACTACATAGTCATCATGAGGTACTAAAAACATCAAGTTGAAAATTCTCCTTGATCTGAACAGGGGAGGAGTCTAAAGCCTGTGACCAGGTATGCTTCTCTATTGACAAGTATTATACTGGGATTATCACAGGGGTTTATTTCCTTATGCACTTAATGTAAGTAACTTAAACTTCCCATACTACTATCGAGCTTAAACCTATTTTAAGGCTAAAGCCCTGAACCTTTCTGAGCTCAACGAGTGCTCAATACACTAAGCATTAAGTAAATAGTCTCATGAAGTATTCTATGCAGAACAAAATAACTTTTTTTTTTAACATGCTGTGGCACTATTTTTAAACTGAGGATTTATCCCCCCATCTTATTTTATTTCGTAATACAGAAGATTCAATAATTAACTGATAATAACCAGATTATTTAAAGTTATCTCTGAATAGGGCAGTTTTATAGCTATATAGCCCTATATTCCAGGTAAAAGTTTAGTTATTATATAAATAAAGACTATATCCAAACTGAGCATTGCTTACAAAAAGTTTACTGATAGAGCTCCCACCAAGTGATGAGGAAGGGCTCTCTCTGTACATTTCTAACATTAAGTAAACACAGAAATATTTTCTCACTCCCAAGGAGACAAAACACTTCAACAATGTAACCACATCTCACCAGAACATATACAAACTTTTATGGCAATACATTTTTACTCCAAATAACACCTTTTGTGATTTGCATTTACAAGGGATGTGGAGAATGTGAGGGAAGGATACTCTCATGACCAAGTATTACATTTTTCCTACTGATCCAAAAAAAACAAAACAAAAAACCAAAACTGTGAAGAAGGTCAAAATCCTAGCTAGCATCAATTTAGTAATACAACTCTACATAAAAATGAAACCACCTTATGCAATGGAAAACAACTCCTTATCTATCCCTGTTTCAGAATATCTTTCCTTCTTAAAACTAGAACAAATTCAGTGTCATGGGGGAAGGGAGGAAGTATGTAAAATAGTTCCCATTTAAATATTTTAAAAATGGTTATACACACACCCAAGAAAAATACAGCATCCTTAAAAAAAAAAAAATCCATTTCAATGTAGTCTGCATCCTGAGTCATGTTTGAAATGCCAGTCCAAGAAATGTTAAGATTTAGCTGACGATTATCTTCTTGACATTATCCCAATTTGATTACACAGTGTTTACAACATCAAAGCCAGAAACAGCACAGTAATGGATTCAGCGACACACCCACTTGGAACACTGAAGACCTATTATTAAAGAACCCTAAGAACAATTTTCAAAAGGTTTTTATTTTCAAACACAGTCTAGCATAAGATCTTAAAGCAATGTTGTTAAATATTTTTATTCAACCTACGTATTTGAAGCTGTGCCTCAGAAGTTGGGTGACATTATTTATGTGATCAGGAAACTTGACTATTCTTCTTGTCTAACTCTCTCTATTGGAAACATTACAGAAGTCCAAAAACTAAGTTTCAGGTGACTGAATGCATCAATAGCATGCCCTTAACATTCATTCCCTTCTACCTTTGTAACTCTTACCAGAACATAACCCAACACATTACTTTCAGATCTCACCATGAACAAGTCTTCAGCATTTTTCATTTTAATAACATTGTATTAGGCTGCACTCAACATAATAAACACTAATATTTAGCAAGTCAGCACACTCAAATGAGCAGGTTACACTTCAAAACCCACACGCGGGTGTGCCTGTATAGCACAAGGTAGCAACAACCTGCACTGTTTACCACTCCTGCAGAAAGACCCCAGTAGTTTAGATTCAGACAACTAAAATTAGTATAATCAACATCTCATCCAGAGTTACACTGCCTAGGATTATAAAATAGTCATTATAATGGTGTCACTCTGTCTACCTTAGCTCTCACATCATCTCTAGCACCAGCAGGACTGAATGCTAGACAGCTTTCAAAGGGGAAGCTGTCATTGGGCAGAAGTTTAAATTCAGCCAGAGAGGCTATGGAACAAGCACATATTTAACTAAGGATGCCAATTTAACTAAGGATGCCAAACTGGTCATACCACACAAACCTTTCAGCAGGCTTGACAGCACCATCCCTGCTATCCTCCCACGTCTATCAAATCACAGAGAAGTGTTGTTTGTGCAACATGTTTTCAGAGATGCAGCACAACTTTCAAATACAAACAGAGCTATTTAGTGCTGGCTATCAGCAAAACAATCAGCTTAATCTAACAGTTATGATAACACCTTGAACACCAGATCTTACAGGGACAAGAGTAAACAAGCAACAGTAAGTTTGTGCATAGGCCTACCAGTTGCTTTACAATAGCTGTCCACACACCTGTTTTTACTCTAAGAAAACTCAAGTTGCTATTTTCCAGTTACTGTAGTTAACACATTGTTCATAGGTTTGTTCTATGAAAACAAGCTCCATCTGAACACCTAGAAGCCTTTTTTAATATATATTATATATACAAATACAGCTTTTTTGAATTTTCACTTGTCTTCATTTAATCATCTGAACAGAACAGCACAGGTGAAATCCCTAGTAAACTCCTGTCTGGTGTAATTTTTGTCAGCTGCTATACAACACTAGTGTAATGTAAATTACAAAAAGGCAGAACAAAACAGTAAACCAAACATGTCTCCTGACAAGAAGAAGTCCCCTTCTAGAGAGCATACCACCAGCTCTGACCAGCTTTTTGGAGCAGTGGATTTTAAAAATTTTGTTTAGGATCAAATCAAACATGGTTCCTATATAAAATAAACCATGCAACACATACCTAACACCCATCTCACAATGTCTACAATGCAACTTATACACAACAGTCATCTTTTGCTCAACACTTAAGACAGAAAAACCTACCTGCAGCCTAAGATCTCTATGACTTAGTAACCTGCACTCACCAAAGTTAATCCACTAATGATGCCATTCACTTAATAATGGCAAACCAAACGCACAGCGTAGTGAGATAAATCTTCTCAATAAACTGAGAAAAGCCTACAAATTGCTAAATAACAGAAAAAGCAGCATATTGACAAAGTAAATATACAGGGACACCACTTGAAGATTTTTCTAGGTAAGGATTGTCTGACTATCTGGAGAAGAAAAGCTTTAAAGACTTTTTGCAGATCTAACCAACAAGACCTCTGCACTTCTACGTAAGAGCTTTATTTCCACAACTCATGCAAAAAGACAACAGCCACAGCCCAGAGTGAACACACTGCTAAAAGGTACTAAAACTTGATTTTAAAAAAAAAAAAGTAATGCTAGAAACAAAAGGTCTGCAAAGAAAACAGACACATTAAACCTTCGGAAGGGCTTTAAACGACTTAATTACTAGACAACAGGGCTGAATCAAGACTCTTCTCCCAGTGACAAAGTAAGATCTTGCCCTTCTGAAAGCATTTATGGCATGACAGTGTATATGCACAAGTGTCAAACAAACAGACAAACTCAAGGTATTCTTGACTTACAAGGCCATTTGATGCTAGATGGTTACACTCAGCAGAAATTTCATTTGAATCTGCATCCTTAAGCAGCTTTAATTAAAAGTATTAATATAAAAACTCAAAGATTTTCTTTTCTTAGCTCTGCATAATTCAGTAAATAAAGGACTACATACACTATGACAAGCTTGAATACTCCTTTTAGATTTAGAGCATAACATTTACATTTGAGTTGGGAATACATATAGCAACATTTAGGCGAATTAACTGAAAATTATAGTATTGTGAGAGATAAACACACAACTTACTTTACATAGTATCTTGCACCTTCAAAAGTATAAGCTTCCTCCCAACCTGTGGGTAAGTCTGGAAAACAAGTAGCAAAACATTCCAATTAACTTTTGATATGATGCTGGCCATACTGGTCTACTCCCTAAAACCAAGGTAGTTAAAATACCGTGCATCTGATTCCAAACATTGAGAACATTAGCCCTATAAACAAATACTTCAGAATTGACTCACAACACTGTCTGTTTACATTCTGAAATCCAAGAAAAGCTACATGCATGAAAATCTGATTTGGATTTCTCATTCTTAAATAGTTAACAGTAGGGGTTTAAGCGTGCTCTTACTTAACAAGGTTATTGCCTTTGACCAGTAACTGGAACTCACAGTCATAGTCACATCCTTTCTGCCCTGAACTCCAGGAGCATCAAATTACTTTACAGGCAGAGAGCTAAACAAAAATCATCTGAGTGAGTTTGCGTTACATGCAAGTCACAAGCACCTTAACAGGCATGATATCAACTACACCACAGAGCATTATTAGCATTATATTAGCATAATTCCACCACTAACAAGTGCTCCTGCAGTATTTACAACTCTCTTCAATTTTACATGAAAATAACTTTCAATGCAAATCTAGTGGAGGAAGTGGGTACATCTTTCCTGTCTCTTTTATCAATCAGAAGGCATCCCCCCCAAAAAACAAATTACAACAATAATGGTAAGTTTTTTTCAAGTAACACCTTCCTGATGTAATCGGAAGCTCTGAAGATATTAGACACCTCTATGCAACTCTAGATGCACTACCCTTAAAAGTTTGCCCTGGTTCATACAAACAATAATTGATATGTAAGACTTGCTCAAGGAATTATAAAAGCTAGAATGCATTTGCTAATTAAAAAAAAAAAATATCTGTCTGGGTCATGTGATTATTTTTTTTCTCCCCAGTTTACTTATTTGCTCTGGCTGGCTTTTTTCTTCACTCTTGCCTTGTCTAGAACAAAAATCAAAGTGTCTTTTGAGCATAGGGCAAAGTACAGCAAACAGGAAGTCTCTCCAGCAAAAGTATTTATGGCTGCTATAGGAACTTTACAAAAAGTACTTTTGCAATGCTAAATATTTCAAGGCAATAACAGAGGTCAAAGCTTTCCTCACTGTCTAGCAAGTATTTCACACGATTATTTGATAAGGAGCTTTATAATAATGTACACTTCCAAAAAATATATATATCATTCGTTCAAAAATTGTTTCTTAAGATATATTCTGAACAGATTTTGACTAGGTTCCAAAACAATGGTCAGGGAAAAACATGATATAAACCCCATAATTAATTTGCTTGATTATATCTATGTATGGAGAGATTTATTACCATACACATGAATGAAGAAAAATACAGAAACAGGTTTGTTTTGCAGGTATGTCAGTATCTGATTGATAAATGGTAGTCAGCACATCCAAGGCCATGCCTCACTCTTGTATTCAGAAACAAGTTTAATTTAGCTGATAATAACTCTGCTATGTTATACGCAATGCTCTAGACACTCAAAAGCAAAATGCATTTCCTTTAGAAGGCACTTAAAGGCAGAAACAAATGACACATTCAGAAAATTACTGGGAAATCACCATCACTCAGAGACACTGGTAATATTTTTTTTAAAAGAATTAATGCTTGATTTTAAAAGATAATTAATATTCAGCTAATGTTAGCATCCAAAAAGCAAAGCATTTCATATACATCTGCCCCCATGCATACTGCTGTAGAGGAAGGCCAGTGTCTCAATTAATCTGAGTACTGAAAGCAGGGCAAAGAGAAGCCTGATAGCAATCAGCAGTTCTATTTCATGGTATTAAATAACTTCTTACGATCAACAGCTCTTCACCACAAATCAAACTGCATAGTTCTAACAGCCAGAAACCTGTGTTTTTTAAACTATTCACAACTCAACTCCCCCCCCGCAAAAAAAAAAAAAAACCCAAACCAGAAAGATGCCCAGTTTTCTAAAAGGCTGCTTCTAATTTCTTAACATGCAAGTATTAACCAAACATAAAAATCAAATAATCTGATATAGTCAAATTCACTTGCAGATTTCCCTGCGATTATCCAAGTGATTACATACACAAAAACAGCTGCACTTATTACTACACTCCACCACCTCCCAGTGGCATATGCAGCCTGTGTGCAATTCCAGCAGTCAAGAGTTTGGCTCTGGGTCTCCAGAGTATCTGCTGTAATTCCTCCTCCTCCAGCACCTCCTGCTGCTACTTCTCCAGAGTGGAACAAACAGCAGTAGCAGAGAAAACCGATTCCACCCTCTTCCCTCCAAGTTATTCCTAATGTTTCAGTCCCTTTTCCTCCTACCGATTTCACCTCAGTCACTTAGAAACCACCTACACTCCCAGCCTAGATGGAAGTGAAGGGAAGAAAAGGGTTTCTAGGTGACTGGTGAAATAAGCCTGTACATTTCTAGCTTAACTACCGTAGTTATATGTAGGTACTGCTAGAAACAAAAATAAGATGAGTGGTTTGATGGTAAACTGAGACAGGATGCTACGCAGGTGACTAACCAGGGTAGTCTGTAAGAAGCACAAGAGGAATAAAGCGGTCTCTGAGGGTGAGTATATGATATTACAGGGGTGATACAAGGCAACAGGGGAAAAAAAAAAGCAAATAAAGAGAAATTACACGGACACAGAGGGAAAACACGAGTGCAAAGGAAGGCGTTTAAAGAAGACGGGGAACACACAGATGGCAAGCTGGACGGGCAAGGCTGCACTGTAATGTCATTCTTGCTCAAGCTGGAGCCAAACAACTGCGAGAAGTGAGGGGAGCACAGAAAGCACGAGATGAAGAGTTGTTTCGGGTGGCTGCGGCGGCACCAAGGTAGCTTCTAGGACCGGGAGGCATGGGGGGAACTGACCAGAAGCGCTGCCCGCCCCACGGCGGAGGACGGGGCCGCGGGGCTGATCCCTCCCGGGGGCTAGGTACAGGGAAAGCCCGGGGGTGGGCCGCGGGAGCCGCAAGGCGACGAGCAGCGGGGCGGGAGAGACCCCGGGGAGCGGAGAAGGGCGGCGCTTGCCAGCCGGCAGTACCGGGGAAGGGCCAGGGGGCCCAGCCGCCCGCGGGCAGGGTCCTACCTGCGCTGCGGCGGTGCCCGGTGATCACAGCCTCTCCGGTGAGCGGATGCAGCCAGGTCGTGCTCTTCGCCTCTTCGCTGCGGGGACGGACACACGGACCGAGTCAGGCAGGCGCAGCCCCGCCGCCACTTTCTCCCCCGCACGCCCCTCCCGGCCCCCCGCACGCCCCTCCCGGCCCCACTCCCCTCTTCGCCGGCCCCCCGCTCACTTAATGAAGAAGACGCGGCCGCCCTGGCTAATCCCGTAACTCCAGCTGCCCGGCAGCGCCCGCAGCCGCTCCACGCTCAGCTCCGCCGGGGCCGCCATGGCCGAGCCGCCGCCGCCACCAGCGCAGCCGGGGAGAACCGAGGGGAGCTGAAAGGGGAGGGGGGTAGGGGGGGACCGCGCGGGCACGAGCGAGCGCGTCCCCGCCGCCGCCGCCAACACCTTGGGGAGGGGGAGGGCGCAGCGCGAGAGGAGGGGGTGCAGCGGCACGCCCCGCCCCGCCCCATGAGGGCCCGCCCCTCCCGCCACGGGGGCGCGCGCAGTGCCCTGGCTCGCTGCCCGCGGGGGCGCGCCGCCTGCTCCCGCCACGGCCGTGGGGGCGGGGCGGGGCGCGGCGGGGGCGGGCAGCGGGTTCCGGCGGGCGTGGGCTTGGCGGGCGTGGGGCCTGCGCTCGGGGAAGGAACCCGGTGGGGCGGTGTTGAGCTGCGAACGAAGTGGGGGTCCCGTTGTCGAGTTCGACTGTGGCGGTGGGAAAGGAACGCCGGAGAGGGCTGCCCCTTAGGGAGGGAAGGGGGTTGCGGACGGTGCTTGGGTGTGCGCAGGCCCTGGTTGGTAACGGTCGTGCGGGGGAGGGGGCCTGGCCCGAGCGGCGCGGCCGGGCAGAGTCCAGCAGCGGTCTGAGGAGCGCGAAGGCTGAGGTGGTCCGGTGTCGCAAATAGCTGAGCCAAATAGAGGCGCCTAGAGGTGGGCTCCGGTTTCTTGCAGCGGGGTAGTTTCTCCACCGGCCACTTCACCCTGGACCTCCGGACGAGCAACGCACGTCCCAGCGGGTTAACTGCAAATGCGAAGCACCGCTTGTGGTAGTCTCTCATCAGGTCTTGAAAGCTTTCTTACAGGAAATTTAAAGTTTTGCCGAAATACCTCTGAGTGTGTGTATGCTCTCCTTCTACCCTCAACTTCTAAGCTTTTAAAAAATTCCTTATATAAAGGAATTAAGTCAGGGTAAAGAGACGTCGTGGTTTTTCTTCATATAAACAACGCTGCCATGTGTGCTCAAAAGAGGTCCTGCTTACGACACTTAGCTGTTTTCAGTGTTTAGAGTGGTGGTAGTAATAAAGGTAAAATCCATGTCTGCGAAAATGAAAGTGTGTATGTGTGGATATTTTTATTCACACGAATAATCTGCATTTATACACAGCTATGCACTTCTTTAAGTTATATATGACAAATGTAAATTACTAAAACTCTTGTGGCTGTGCTATTTCTAAGAGAATCTTGCCTTAAAAAGCCACTTTCTGAACGAGGAATAAAGCTGGAAAGCCTGATGTATCCACCAAAAACATTTGAAATGCACAGCTGGCAGTATTCTGCACAGCAGATTTGTCCTCTCTTCCATTCTGAACACCTTGGGAAAAATAAAATTTGACAGAATGAGTTGCTGTGTGGTTTGATCCCCACTAGTTCATGTTACCAAAACCTTAAAACCCAGTTGCCACACAAGATATTCTGGACCTGAAGGGCAGTGAACTTGTGAGCAGATCATAAAGTTATCTTTAAGTAGCTGGATATAAGATAAAGAGCCCTTCTCTTGCTTAACGATAGTATTTTAATTTCCACTCACCACTGACAGAATCTGAGGTTTATAGACTACCAGAAAAAAAGATGCTGGACAAAAAACAAGTTACTCTAAATAGTTCCCTCCTCTCCTAAGAGCAAAAGCCCTTGGGTGATGAGTAAAAGTAAATAATGACTCTTCCTTTGGAGGGTTGTGGAGAGCTGCCTGGCGACGTCATGGGAGAAATTGCATGCAGTTTGGGCTGCTGAGGTGGTAGTGGTCATATCCTGACACTTCCCGGTGCAGCCTAACTAAAGCAAAGAGCGAGTACTCCAGAACACTGGATGTCTTCCACCGTGCAGAATCAAATTTCTTCTCAAGCAGAGGAGGACATGCAGCACATCTAAACTTATATTGGTGCAGATCTGTAAGTTTGACCTTTAGGTAGGAGGGTATAGGTGCAGATTGTATCCTGCCTAATCACAACATGTGCTTTGCCAAATGCCTTCCGGTAGGCAACTGAATTTTGCTGGTACCTTGCCTTCCAGCCTTCTTTCTGTTTTGTATTTAGAATTGCTGCCATCTCAGTAAGACCAAGAGTGTAGTCCCTAAAATATGTCCAAGCCTGGCTGAATTCACAGGCAAGGCATTCCTCCAAGTGCTGCAGAGTCCTGGAAAATTGGCTGCATTCTGGCCACACCTAAGAAAGACTTACAGGATTAGTTTCTGTGTAACTCATAGCAAGCAGGTTGGCAGCAGAGTCACCACCATGAACACTGCAGAAAAAAGCCTCTCCAACATTAAGGATGAAGGGCATTTAAAACAATGTCACTCTGTTCCCAGGAAAATGCTTTTTGCTCCAAGCTAAAAGCTATTCTGGAGTTGAGACTATTCTATGAGTATACTGAAGGTACTCCTCCCCCTCTTTGAAGTTCTATTATTTTGCAAATATAATTGTTGGGCTATAGGGTTGGTGACATGACTTGCTGGTCTCATAAATAATAAACTCCAGGGAGTGATGGAAGATCTTGATTCTACTCCATTACTCAGACACTCTTATGTATTTTAGTTAAATGGTCATCAAATTAAATTTGGTATTAGTTGTGTAACACATGGAAGGCACATTATAACTACATTTGCATATATATACTAACCTGAGATGGTGTCATTCACCATGAACTCACAGTGATTTCTGAGAGCCCAGAATTTTAGCATTTTGTGAAACAGAGCTCACAAACTCCAAAGAGCATGAGGAAAACCACACCTGCATCATTTATGTAGGCTGGTGCCGGCAGCTTTTCTGTCTGAAGGCTCTTGGGTTTTCCATAGATACAACTTTTGCTTCAAACATAGTCTGCACATTTGGTAAAAAGTCATGCATTTGAGTTTTCACAAAGAGTACATCTTTTCTACAGTTAGGTAAGTGCTTGAATGCTCTTAATGAAGGACTCAAGAATAGTTTGTTGTTTGGTTTTGTTTTGTGTTTTTTTTTTTTAATCACATCATTTGGAAGAAGAAAACTCTTCCTTTAAAAGCAGTTTATATCACTGTAACAAGTCCAGACAATTGAAGATAGTACATATTGTACCTTTCACGTTATTCTCTGTCACAATAAAAATGACCTAGTGATTCCCAATGTGAAATTAGTCAATCTGTTCAATAAGACTCAGAGAAATCCATAAGAATGCTCCCATCTGGCCTACGCTTTTTTCCCAGAAGAGTTGAAGATGAACTGTTGAAGTGATGACCACCATATAGCTGTTCTTTGCTTTCTGCATGTATGGCCTGATCTATATGCTGCTCCTGTCACCAATGGGAAGGGAATAGATCACAGAATCATAGAATCATCACAGAATCAACCAGGTTGGAAGAGACCTCTGAGATCATCAAGTCCAAACGATCACCTGAGCCTAACTAATCAACTAGACCATAGCACTAAGTGCCTCTTAAACACCTCCAGTGACGCTGACCCCACCACCTCCCTGGGCCACCCATTCCAACAGCCAATCACTCTTTCTGTGAAGAACTTCTTTCTAAGATCAAGCCTAAACTTCCCCCCTATACAGCTTGAGATGATGTGGAGGAAGTTGTTAATCTGTGAGAGGCAGAGCCCTCTCACCAGTATATTCACCACCCATCACTGGGAGCTTGGGATAAAGTGAAAACCCTACTCCAGTGAGCTTTTGCCTGTAGCCCTTCATTCTGACCCCATGTTTTTTCCTTTGTCTTTCACCTGTCATGGCAGTAGCATTCCTAGCAACTCCCTTATGGTCAGGAAATACTAAGGAGCAGTAGTTTCATTGATTTTTTTTATATATATATATAATTTTGGGTCAATAATATATTCACAATCAAAATATTTTAAATTCCTGAGGCAAAATAACCCTGCCCACAAAACAACGAATCCCTTTAAACAGGATTAATTAAAAACCAGCAGTGGGAGAGCATTCCTTGAATAAAACTCAGAGAAATCCACCCACACCTCTCCCAACAGGTATGAGGTGACAATGAACGTGTGATGAGCCGACGAAAGTAGGACTACATCTAAGCACAGCATCTGACAATGCCAGTAGGTTCTGAAGGAGGGAGTGAACTGCAGCCCTGACGCTCTTCCCAGAACTGTGTTCGTCAGGATTGATTGTGTGTACTCTGTCGGATTGGATGAACTTATTTCATGGACTTTGGGACTTTGCATTTTTTGTGCTGTTTTTATGCAAAGCAACACTCAGCATTGCAAGAAAAGATATTGATGGTGGTGTGGTCATTCTCTTGAGGGAGCTGATTCCAAAGGATGGGTTCCTTTTGCCCCATTCCTAAACTTGCCTTTCTACTGATATTGCAGCCCATGGTCGATTAGATCCATTTGCTGATCTGGTAGGAAATAAATCACAAATCCTCTCATTTAATTTGTTTTTTATCAGATCAATAAGCTGATTCAGCTCATCCTGAGGTCACTTGTTAGCTAGATCCAACACATGGAGTGGGAAGAATCACTTCTTTTAGGCTACATTCCTAAACGACAGAGGTGGGGTGGGGGGGAGATAAACAAATACACTGATTGACATTCCCTCGAGTCAGGGAATTAACCTAGGTCAGGTGAAGTAAGAAAGTGGGAATAAGCTGTCTTAACACAGCTCCTGCAGACAGTTCTGTTGGTGGAATGGAGCCTCTCCTTTGTGCTAAATAAAGAGCCTGATAACAGTTCAAGGCTTCTGTCTGGTAGCTCCAACGGCTGCAAGTTTTTCTAGGGGTCATTGGTGTAAGTGGCACAGGAGTGCTCTTTTGGGTTAGTGTAAAACATCAATCTGACTGAACAAGTATTGGGTCATTAGCCTTCTTGTCATTAGCATGAGATATCCTAGCAGACTCTTTTCACAGGCTGTGAGATACAGAACTAAAGCCTGCACTTACTCAGGCAGTATAAACAAAGCATTTTTTAAAAGTTGTGTAAGTTTTGCAATCTGCACTTGACAGAAAAAGCAGTTCTGCTCATTTCAAAACTTTTGTCTTCTTTTGTTTTGTTTTGTTTTGTTTTAGCTACAATAATGATTTCCAGGTACGGCTATCTTGTGAAAAAATTTTGTAACTTACCTTTGGGACAGCAAATCTTTACATGAGGCTGATTTCTTTTAAAGATCTTGTCAGACTACCACAAAACAAAATTCAGAGCCAGAGTGTGCAATTTGCTTTTTGCTGGCAGACAAGATCAGAAAAGCCAAGAAGATGATTCTTCTGCAAACCAGCATCATCCTGTCAGAATTGTATTGACCATTTGGTGCAATTTAGAGTGGAGAACACTCTTGAGAGACTTGTTTACCTTACTGTCCATGTCATATATACCATGATGACCTTCTTGCCTAGTCTTCTAGCCTGAAATGATGGATGCCATAGTCAGGGCCTTCAGTTTTCTTTTACTGATTGTATAATATTTAATATCTTAAAAAAGATTGAGGCTTCAAGGTCAAGAGCTGCAAGCTGGAAGATTCTTCCTTGTCACACCATTCTCTGCGTTTTTGTTTAGGAAGCTCTCAAGCCTACCATAATAGTGGTTGGCTGTGACTTTCACACAGCAGTTAAGTGACATTTTTTTATTCACATTTATTACCAGAAGTAGTTTAAAATAATATTAGGAAATAAAGAATTTGTGAGGGAAATAAAGTTATATCAATATCCCACTTCTCTTCTTACTGGCAGTTGTTAGCCACAGTTGGCTGAAGCCAAGAAATTTCTTATTTTGAATAACTCTTTCAGAAGAAAATCATACATGGTACAGCACAAATAAATTTTTTTGTCTCAGCTGTCTCTCTGTTTCATAGATCTCTATTAGACCTCAGCATGTGCTTTTCTTCATACAGTTCTCTTCATTGCTGCTGTTCACCTCCTCAGAAACCTGCTCTGTAACAAAGTCAAGGAGGTGTAGAAGCTTTCTCTGTTCTGGAAGAAGCAGAATATGTCTTACGTTTCTCATAAGAATTGTCTTTGTTCAGTAATTGCTTGAACAAATAAGGAGAAACTTTGTGTAGGATTTCTGGAAGGGCTAAAGAGACCCATGGCTGCAAGGTTTTCCACTTGTGGGATCTTTTCTCATAACTTTTTTTATGTGCATTTATCTTTTTTTTTTTTCCTTAATGGGGCTGATAGGAAGTTTCAATATCTTTGCACTTGATTCTACCAATTATATAATGAAAGTTATGCTAGCCACATTAAACTGATAATCTGTTTTCAGAGTAAGCAGAAATTATAGTGTGTTTCACCCTGGACTTTTTTGTAGACACTCTTGTTGCATCTTGATGACAATTTCCATAAAACCATTATGTTGTGTATACCTTGACCATGAAGTGCTTTAAGTGATGCTATTTTTGCAAGACATTTAACATAATCATCAAATTGTGGTCCATTTTCTGCAATTACCACAGCTGATGTAATATGCACATCAGTCTTGATGGAGTAGGCATAAGATTACCAGTATACTAGTGGCATTCTTTAATAGTGTTACAGCAGAATAACAAGAAAAGTAATCTATTTTTAGCTGGAAATTTTCCCAGCATCACAGGCAAATCCAGACCACCTTCTAATTTTTTGATCTAAAGTTTCCTTGAGTATATTTAGAAACAAGCTTGTATCTGTTCCAACACCTGTTATATTGTTAACAGCACTCACCTTTTATCATTTTAGCATTTTCTTTCTGGCCTGGCCTCTTCACTAGAAAGTCTATTCTTATTTCACTGTATTTTCATGTACTTCAGCCTTCCTCTGCAGATCTTTTTCATTTTTCTTTCTCAAACTGCTGTTTTTCTACAGTTTCAACTCTCCCAGTGGGAGATAGGACAGACTTTTGTTCTTTCACGTTTGTTTCCTTTACATCTGATTTAAATTTTACTCACAGTAAGAATATTTTGTTCACTGCATGACATGAGTTTGTGCTGGATAGGTATATAACAGAAAACAAAACATTATTGAAACTTTCCTTGCAAAATGGTGTCCAGCTCATAATTATTGTATTTCAAGTACTGGGGCTGGATTTTTTTTTGACAAAATGAAGATCTGGGTCTTCCAAGGTCATATTTAGAGCAGCAGTGTGCTAGTTAATATAGCCAGTGTAGTCTATGGTGTAGGTCTTATTCTGATGCAGGTCCCTAGAGCTGTTTAGCTGAATCACACCTTGAACTGTTCTGACTACATTGAGGAGCAGCACTCTGTAACAGTAGAATTCCTCCCCAGGCAGAAGTATAGAAGTGTATCGTAAACTGCTGTAGTCAGAGGAGACAAATCCCAGTTGAAACATGACTATCATTGAAACAGTTCCCATAAAGAACCTCCCATATAGAATATCTATTTTTAAGACACTCCTAGTCACTTATAGGAGGCTTTTGCAAAATATTTTTGCTTGTTATGAGTCTAGCTGTATGTTTTCTTCCAATATGTCTCTTCTGTTACTTCTTGAAAATTCTCTCTGGTTGATTGCATTTTTTAGACAACCTCTGAATCTTCACATCTGTTCTGGTCCTTCATTTTATGATATGGTTCTGTAGAAACAACTGGCTTCCCTTTCAAAAATTGTAATCAGATATAGCTCTGTTCTGGAGCCACATTAATCGTCACAGTCTTTACCTAGGCTAAATCTGTTTATCTAGAAGCCTTTTTCAGAGTTTTGGTTCTCTTGATCCCTGTGGTTTTCTGATCTCGGATGTTATTTACATGACCGAGAATACTTTCAAACATTGTAAGAATCTTGAAAGATTCCCTTTTTTTAATTTAAGTTACACAAGTACTGTGGCTCAAATATTTCTGCCTTTCCAAGAGTGCAATATTTTCTCAAATCTCTATACCACCGGATTTCTCATGTGCAATCTGCTGCTTCTGGTCTTAAGCACACAGAGAGTGAGTTACCTTAATTAATCTTCCTTTTTATCAGTCTTTTATCTTTTTTAAAGAAAAAATGTTTTGTTTGATTGAATCTCCTCCGACCATAACCTTCCCTTTCTGGAGAACTTAATCTGCTTTGAGCTCTGCATAGTTTTCTCCACTTAGACTTCCTTGCATCCTATCACTTGTTACTAGGGAGAAGAGACCGATCCCCACCTCTCTACAACTTCAGTTGTAGAGAGCGATGAAGTCTGCCCTCAGTCTCCTTTTCTCCAGACTAAACAACCTCAGTTCCCTCAGCCACTCCTCAGAATGCTTGTTCTCCAAACCTTCACAGGCTTCATTGCCCTTCGCCAGACTTGCTGCAGTACCTCAATGTCTTTCTTGTGGAGAAAGCTCCATACTGAACACAGTACTCAAGATGCGTCTTAGAGTTCCTGCATTAGCTCAGTTGTTAGTTTGTACATTAACTTTTATATTGGTGTATTTCTGTCAAACTCTGTATATTCTCATCTACTATTGTGTTTCAAATGGTTTTCATTCTTTTTTGTCCATTTGTGGAGGTTTCTTTTCCAGAGGAGGCAGGAGCCCTGTGTGGCAGAGTTGTATTCAGTGAAAACAGAGTTATCTTTCATTAACCACTTAATAGTTCACAGATCGCTCACAGTCTATAGCTCCCTGGTTAAACATTGCTGTTAATGTACATACTTCTTTCCCCTCCCCCCCCCACCCAGTCCCCCTCAGTTATTTCCATTAGTTCCAGGTTGTATCAAAGGTTGACCTACCTTGATTTGTTGTAATTATGTTTTATCTTTATACTTTCCTTTTTCTGAAATTAAAATTTCTTTATTAGCAATCTTGATCTTAAATTTGTTTTTGCTCCAGCTTTCTGCAAAAGCTTCTGGTTCTTATTTGTTTGTTTGTTTGATTGGTTGGTCGGGGGTGTTTTGGGGTGGGTTTGGGGAAGGTTTTGTTTGTTTTCATTTTTTTTTCTGCTTAGGAATTGCTGTTGTCTCCCGCATCAGGTTCCCTAAACTTTGTAACTTGGTTACCTTGCTAGTCAGCTCCCTTACCACCAGAAGACTCATACAGAAGAATAGTACTCTGTTGTGTTTATCTGGTATTTTAAACATTGCTTTTCACTAGCACAATAATTTTCTTTATTTCCTTTCTGTCTTGCTCCTCCACTGTTCCCACTACCTTTTACTTTCTCATTTTACCTCCCTTTCTCAAATTCCATTTTCTACCTCTGAAATGGCTGATGCCCATTCTGCCTTGAACTCTAGTTCCCCATCATCATCTTTAGCTCTCCCAGTATTCCATTTAAACTTGAACACTCTCTCTCCATTTACACTTCTGTTCCTTCTGAAGAGGACTGCATAGCACAGAAAGAGGTAAAAGCTGTGACTGAATGACCTCTCCTCTGCTCTTTGTTTTCCCCAAAGGCTGCATCTTCTTTGGAAACTGGCCGGCCACCTGTCCTTTCTTGTGATAATTTCTGCAAAACTCAGCGCTTCCAGCTGATCCCCAGTGGAGTCAGATTGGGTCTGTGAACTGTGAGGCTTCCTTCTCTCCAGTCTGTTCTGTCTGTCACTTCTTTTTAATACCTGCCTACTCGTTATCTACATTTAATGCCCATGTGACACCATTCTTCTCTCTTTCCTCTACTAAGTCTTCCATTATGACAGGCTTCTGGCTTTCCATTTTTCTCCTTCTGTATCTGATTGTTCAGTTTTCTACACTGAGACTTGCTGAGTCTAGGTCAGCTGCTTTATTTCTCCAGTTAAGTACTCTTGTTTGTTTTGCGTTCCTCATGACACTTCAGTGTGCTCTTGTTGAAGAAGGTGTATGGCAGACGTGCAAACCGAAGAGATGAACTTCTTGCAACTTTGCCACCATGCATTATTATTCCTAAAACAAAGTAAGAAAAAAAATTAATACTCTTCTCCAATTGGGAAGAACACAGGAAAATCTCAGTGAGATCAGCTTGCTGAGAACTTCTTGAAAGAAGGACAAGAAAACTTCTGACACTGAAAGAAATTAAGGAGTTCTGAATCTTAGGAAATTACCAAAAACCTAAATCAGAATTCCTTAGGAAGGGTAAGGAGAAAGGCATTTAAATAGATCCTATGGCAAAGACAACTGCAAAAGGAATTGCAAAAGCACAGAAATATGAAGCAACACTGCTCAATCAAGAACAGGAGTAAGCAGCAGTATGCCAGATTGACAGTTCCTAGGGAACCACTAGACCCACAACACAGAAGAATGTATGTAAATGGAAGAGAGATAAAATTGGGATTGTAGCAGCTGCCACTGGGTAACAAACAAACAAACAATTAAAAAACCCAACAAAAACTCGAGTCTGTTCAGTTGCAGACCTGAAAGAGACCTAACTCAATTCTGGACATGTGCAGTATTATTATACTGCATATATATATATATAAAAGATGTTTATAGCCAGTTTCTAAGGAAACTAAAGAAAGGGAAGAAAATGTTCCAAGAAAAATAAGATAAATTATCAGCTACTTTTACTATGAGTGGCAAGAATGGAGAGCTTGCTTGAGAGCTTGGCTATGCTGGTGATAGAGAGGAATCTATAAATAACTGCATTTCACAGGTCTTCACAGGATTAGGAAATAGGAACTAAGTTTGAGATAATTTGCCACTACCTCTGGTGCCATAGTTTTTCATTGTTTTTCAGTATCAAGGCATTGTAATTATTTCCAAGACAGAAAACACTGGAAAAACTATTTTTAGGTAAAAATCCAGTTGCTTCCACAGGCATCACAGAACCTAATACAAGTGTGGTTCTGGAATGATATTTGCCTCATTCAGATATGTATCAGGTTATCCAAAGACAAAGTACTGTTAGAAATAATGGCACAAGAAACTTTTGGCAAATGCTTTCCTGTGAAAGAATCAATGCTAAGTGCAGTCCCTGTGTTTAAACATTTCTTCAGTGCTCTGTTAGTCCTCAGAAAGAATCATCCCTATGGGTACCAGATTACTGCATAATATCTGACTGGTAAAGCTGGCAGAGAACACAAAGCTCAACAAAATGTGTACCACATGTAGATCTAACAAGACAACCTTGCCTTACACAGAAGGAAAAATAAATCTCCAGCAAATCTGACAAGAAAATGAGAAGTGTTTCATGCCTTAACATAAGTAACTTTTAAACAGGATCATAAGAATTACTTTTTTTTTTTTAATTAATTTTAACAGATTCTGTCTGTACTAAAATTTCTAGGACATCTCAAGCGAAGGTAAAGCATAGAATCTAATTTGCTCACCAGAAAGTGTCCATTCAATGTGTGCTTCAGCAAGTGTAGAAAACAGTGTGTCTTTGTAACATTTAACAACTGAGTTGAAGAAGTAAGAACAAATGAAAAAGAAAACCAGAAGCCTGTTCACATATTTCAAGCACTGCAAACATACAAACAAGCCCGACCCAGCATTATGTCCCAGAGGAAATGAAAGTCTTAGTAATGACACAGACATTGGAACAGCCAGCTTACTGAATGTTTGGTATGGTTTGTTTCTATTGTAAAAATGCCTATTTAAGCCTTTAGGCACAGTTGAATCCAAAATCATTAAACAGATTTTTGCTGGGAATACAAATGCTGTTACTGCAACTTTCTTTTTGAACCGAGCATTTCCCAGAGAGCACAGTCTTGGAGACACATGTTTTGTCAAGAGCTCCTGTTATACAATAACACAACAGGAAAGAGCTTAGAATCAAGGCAAAAAAACCCAACAAACCAAACCAATGAAAAAAAAAAAAAAAACAACCAAACAAAGCCTTTGCTGGCTTTACAACAACAGTGATTTCAGCATCAGCCAGTTAGAGATGCATGGTTAAAAAAAGCCTTTTAAAGCCTTGTACAAAGCTGGGTGGAGCTGAAGCCTTTGCCAGGTTTGCTCTCATCTTGGCCATGACCTCCCTATTACTGACAAAGTGTTTCTGAAAGAATAGCATATTTTTACAACTTTAATGCTCTGGGATAAAAAAAAAAAAAAAAAAAGAAAAGTGCTTTATGATAACCCCCAAGGAATGCTGATACAAACAAATTTAGGTCAAAAATACAACAGTCAGGTGAAGAGCCTTGACCACACAGGTAAGCACGTACTCTGCTAAAAAAAAACAGCTGTAAAATATATAACCTGAAGAGGAAAACCAGCCTCCTCTCCCATCCTGCAGAGTCACTTAATGGATTTCAGCAGTGACTAGGCCACAAAGCATTTTTTTTCTGGAATGGAAATGTCGTAGTTATTTCCTTCTTTAAGTATACAGTGCAGGCAATAGTGCTTAAAGGATCTCCTCCAAAAAGAAATAGAAATCAATATTGCAATACATGATGCTCAAGAAGTCCTGATTTGACTAAAAGCTCTTAATTTCCAGTATAACCCTTCATGGCATTTGTGCTGCTGGCAGGAAGGTGCCCAGCATTGATTTATCGGCAAGGAAAAGGAGTATCTGAAGCTAGGCTCTTATGTCCATGCTTAGTTACCAGAATAAATAGCCTGATTTTCAAGCTTGCCAAGAACCAGAAGGTCCTAGGATCACACATCTGCTAGAAAAGGAACAATTACATAGCAGATCAAAGCTAAAGCAGACTAACCACAGCCCACTAAATTACAGAGGAAACCAATTGGAACATATTTTATTTCTTTTCATTGTTCAGTTTCAGGTGTGCACTCTCTAATCCACAGAGAAAGCTACCAACTGCAGAATTGCCTGTTGGTGACCAAATTCCACAAAGTGGAGACCAGTTCAGGGAGTTCTCATATGACAATTTAGAACATGTTTCTAAGGCTGTGCTGGATCACTTGTATGTCCAAATATTTTATAATCCAGGATGATGTAACGAATTTTAAATCACCATCTCCAGATGTCTAACACATAATCGTTTAAGAGACCTTAAACTTGTTTAGATCAACTTTCTGTGGAAGGGAGCATAAGATTTTGATATTCATGCATTATCTGCCATGGTTTCTGTTTGATGCAAGCATAAAATTAAAGGTCTGTCATCAGAATGTGTCTGATACTGTCAGGGTCCATGTAACTTAACTCCAAGTGGCTAGAAGTGAAATCAGGCAAGCTTGGCCAGATGCTATAGACCCTACCTGGTGTCACTTGGGCAAAAAGAAATGGCCCCAAAACACCACAATAAATGGGGGTATTACAAATAATTTATTCACAAATATTGAGGCTCCTGTGGACTGTAAAGATTTGATATTTAAGGCATAAATGGGAAAAAAAAAAGAAGTGGCTAATAGATTCAGGCCTGTTTGCTGCAAAATAAGTTTTTCATTTTAGTTCAAAGAAATGCATTTGAAAATGACTCAGAGAACATCAAGAAAACAAAACCCAAATGTTTCATCTTTGTCACACATCACCAGCTACATAAATGGACCCAGACTGTAACCATAATGAGGTCATTGAGGACCCAGTGTCATTAGAGGCTATGAATAATACTAGAATAAAAATCATCTCAGTAAGATTTACCACACTGGAGCCAAAAGGCTATTTAACCTCCAAATAATAAACCTAGCATTCTATGTTTATTCTGACCACCTCAACACAAAGAGACACTTCTTTACAGTGAGGATGCTGAAGCACTGGAACAGGCTGCCCAGAGAGGTTGTGGAGTCTCCTTCTCTGGAGGCTTCCAAAACCCATCTGGATGCATTGCTGTGCAGCCTGCCCTGGGTATTCCTGCTTTGGCAGGGAGGTTGTATTTGATGGACTGGTCAGAACAATCCTCACTATCAATACAGACTGGGAGATGTGGTGATAGAAAGCAGCCCTGCAGAAAAGGACTTAGGGGTACTGGTGGATGAGAAGCAGACAGTGTGAGCTTGCAGCCCAGAAGGCAAATCACATCCTGGGCTGCATCAAAAGAAGCGTGGGCCAGCAGATCCAGAGAGGTGATTCTGCCACTTTGCTCTGGTGAGACCTCACCTGGAGTACTGCATCCAGCTCTGGAGCCCTCAAAGAAGGAAGAACATGGACCTGATGCAGGTCCAGAGGAGGGTCGTTACAATGATCACGGGTTTGGAACACCTCCTTCTACAAGGACTGGCTGAGGGAGCAGGGGTTGTTCAACCTGGAGAAGAGAAGGCTCCAGGGAGACCTAATAGCAGCCTTCCAGTATCTGAAGGGGGCCAACAAAAAGGATGGAGAGAAAATGTTTACAAAGGCCTGCAGTGATAGGCAAAGGGCAGTGGTTTGAAATTAGAGAAGAGTAGATTTAGATTGAATGTTAGGAACAAATTCTTTTACCGTGAGGGTAGTGGAACATTGGAACAGGTTGCCCAAGGAAGTGGTTGGGGCCCCATCCCTGGAGATATTGAAGGTGTGGCTCGACAGGGCTCTGAGCAACCTGATCTGGTTGAGGATGTCCCTGCTGACCGCAGAGGGGGTTGGAGTAGATTACCTTTAGAGGTCTGTTCCAACCCAACCAATTCTATGATTCTGTGATCTCTAGAGGTCTCTTCTAAAGCCCAGCATTCTGTGATTCTGTGATTCTGTTGCCAGTTTCAGCTACTTCTGATCCCACATTACTTTAAAGTAGTGTTAGAAGCAAATGTGTAGCAATTTAGAGCAAACTGTGTCCTAGTCAAACAGAGTTATGGAAGGTTGGTTATTCATAAGATTATTGCATAGCAAATTTATTTCAGTAGAGGAGCAAAAAATAATTCTCCTCATTATATCCTCTTTTTGTTATGTATTAAGCTAAACTCTCCGTTTCCACTATAATTTCTCAACTTGACACAAGTATGAGTGATTTTAGTAAGACAAGAAGTTAAAACACTCAATCTCAAATGGGCCTACACTAACTTGCTGTGTACAGGTTAAATGCTGTTCTGCTCATATTACAGGAGAGTGGATTAGACCTGTAGATCTTGTAATACTGACTATGACTGGCATGACTCGACTATATTTTCAGTTTAAATTAGTGGTGAGGAGCATACAAGGTTCCTTCAGTGAGAGATTTGCTGTTGTTAAAGAGTGACCTAGAATTTTTGCATGTAAATCCATTTCTTTATTAACATAAGCTTATGATTTTTGGGGGTGGTTCTCTTTAGATTTGCATATCTGTATGTAGGGCTCAAGCACAGTCTTATCCATCTGCTCTCCCATTCCTTGCTCACTGTTGACACTGTAAGGTTCTCAGCTCTTGCAAGAAATATGACTCATATGGAAAAGTTTCCTTTTGGGAAGCTCCACTTAGATCTTGTATGAACCAGCCTCTTCTGACCCTTCCTGCTCATATACTAGGACACCTTTGTTGAAAGACTTCAGCTCTCTGATTCTCTGCCAGTTCCTTCTCATGAAAGAAACTAGCCTCAGAGTTTCTCTAGGAAGCATCAGTCACAGTCTTCTGCTTTTCTCTCTAATTCCTAGACTCAGAACTTTTGTTTTGTTTAGGGATTTTGCCTCCACCCTCTTTCATTAGCTTCTGCAGACAGCAAACAGCATTCTTAAAGCTCATCAGCGCCCAAGTCCTTGTCCATCTTCCCACAGACTGAGTGGATCCATATGAGCCCCATCTGAAGACCCTTCTCCTTTGTCCAGGACCTATTCTGTTTGTACCAACCACCTAGCTAACACCCATTCTCATCTTGTCCAACTATGAAAAAAAAAAAAATCTGTGTTCTACTCCCACATCAAAATTCTGTATTTTAGTAATAGTCAGGTGTGGTCAGGCACTTATCTGGTTATTCAGGTTAAGAATGTTAACATTTGCACATCACAAACTTCAGTGTGAAACTCACAGGCTTCCAGTGAAAAGTCCTCAAGTCAGTTCTGCACATTTTTTCTTCTTAGAAACCTGTGCTGAACATGTAAATATTCTAAAATACTTGGGAAAATAGACAATGAAACAAGCCATTTGAGTCTAAAACCTGATCCTGGAATTATCACTTGTTTTATTTTAGTGATCAACTGGTTTTTAAACATGCTGGAAAATAGAAATCCTGACTTTATTATTCTATATGTGCAGCCCTAGTCTGTTGTCCAAATATCTTTGATCAAGAGTGACCTTATGCATATTCAGCTTCAGTGTTTCCAGGAAATCCAAATGCTTAAGTTAGTTCTAATGAATGAGTTGCAAGACATTTATGTTCATTTTAATATTAGTCTGGAGATGCCTAAATAAAAACTGCAGCATTTGCTGGAGAATAGTTTAAGAGACCACAGCTTCAAAAAACAAAACATAACAAAACAACAACAAATTCACAAACCCCACAGAAATAAAAAGACAACCCACCCAGCAACCTTGCAGTGTACTGTTATAATATAATAAGACAGCAGAGAGAGATGGGTCAGATTTCCCATTTTCTGAGCACATAACTCATAGCTATATTTGCTTCTTAGCATTGTTGCTTTAAAGATATACCCTGTAGCATATCAACAACAAGTGTTCTTGAGGAAATCAGGATCAGTTAAGAAATGATTCATGAGCATCTGAAGAAGGACTGCATTGGTAACAAATATTCAGTCACCTCTGCACGTTTTCTGTTCTTGCCTCCTGCTTACCAAGTAGCTCCCCTTGGAGTGTTTGCAGGATTCCCTGTGGAAATGGAAGTGTTGGTCCAGTCACCAACCACACTTTTTTATTTTTAAAGACATATATTTGCACCAGGTGAGTAAGGCTTTTCTTTCCAAGTTAAACAAAATGTTTCCCTGCTTGATGACTAGCCTGTGTTTTTGTTTCCCACTTTAAAGCTTTGTGGAGACAGCAGATTCTTATTTTGCTGTGAAACATAACAGATGGAGTCACTTACAGGCATATGATGTAGCACTAACCTCACTTTGCTCCCTCTCAGTGGAAGCAGAAGGGTTACTCACTGCTGGGATTTTAAAGTAAAATAAGCACTGTGAAATACTTATCTCCCTGTATAAGATACGGCAATGGAGAATGAGCTTGAAGTGTGAATTAATTTCTTACTCATCAGTTAGTAGGTAGAGGCTCTAAACCTTGTCATATTGAAGTGGCTGAACACATTGCACAAGAGAGCCACAGTATCTTGTACACTGGTCATGGGGCAGTCTTGTCTCCCTCAGCATTTCCACAATGTCATCACTGTTACAGCTGAAGAGGAGGTGTTGGAAAAGAGATTCAAATTTTTTTTGGTAACAAAACCAATGAGGGTAGGCAAGTCATAGACTGGAGTAGGAAGTGTGGTTGTGACTTGCTGAGAAGATCAGATCCTTGGAGTATATTAAGCCTATAATGCAGTAACACTTTATTTCAACAACAGAAAGTACCCTGAAGTTATAACCTAATTAGAGACATTAAGATTCATTTGCATGTTATGGGACATATTTTAGGGACAAGCTGCTTTGATCTTTAAAAAAAAGGAAGGCTGATAAATGGTTGTCCTCTATCTAAATCAGGTAACTTGAAGTTAGTATGAACCAAGTTTCAGTATGCTAGAATTTACATAGAGATGATTAACATTTCAAACGGAACAGAGCAACATTAAATGAAGGCTTGCTATGTGTTTATGACTGTCAGGAAGGTTGGTTTATTGCTGGCCTAGGAGATGAATCCTGGGTGACTTCATAATCTTTCAGAGCAGACAATATTCAATTGGATTCAAATACCCCAAAACCAGGCTATAAAAAGCACTACCTGCTGGATATAAGTATTTGAGAGAGTGGGAAAGGAACAGAGATTTTATTCTCTAATGGAGTCTTTTCCTGAAATACAATTGTGGGATTTCATTCAGCTCTTTCCCTAGGTTAATATGATCAGGTAATTCTTCTAATCTGTATTCAGGACATTTGAGCCAGTAATAACTCAGGAATGAAAAAGCACTCAGGTCTCTCTTCCCCTATGCAGAAAGTGGAAACTGACTGCAGGCTGTGGTACCAAATACCTTATATTTTATCAGGGAAGAAGAAACAATCAGTCCTCTGATTTAGTGCACATGTTTATGTGAGATTATTAAAGATTATATATAACTGGACAGGCTGTGGCTCTGTATAGCACCAGTAAAAACAAAAGGGGTATATAGCATACAGCTCTCTCCTGTACAGCTGCATTTAAGAGGGAGGGAATTCCCCTTTTGTTATTTATCTTGCTGAATAATTTCCACACTAAGTTTTAAGTTTTTCCTCTGTCTTGGCCAGTGCACTGGTATTTCTTTTTTAATGTTTCTATACACCTCTCTTTTCCTTCTGCATGCCATAGCTGTCACTGCATGTACAGTAGGCAGAACAATATTTTCATATATGGACCAGTTGGTGCACAAACATCTGCTGTGTTGCAGATACAAGTGCTTTGGGGTAAATATGGCTTCTTAGGTGGAAACCCCACCCCTAGCTGTCATCCATTACTGCTCACATTTTGTACATGCATTCGAAGAGCTGAGTGAGATAGTGCAGGATAATACCAGCAGCTTTTCTCATGCATGTTTAGTTTCTCCAAATAAGTTTTTATAGATTTCTTGTGTATTCAGAAAGACTCTTATGTGTGAGAACATAAGGGAGATGGGGAGACAGGCTAGAAAAAAAATAGAGAGAAAGGAAAGGTTATAGTAGAAAATGTAAGAAAAGTAAAATCTACTCATAGATTGGTGGGTTTTTTTTCTAGTGCTGCATTATCTATTCAGCATGCAAAGCCCAATGTCCCCCAGGGTTGAGAAAGACTGTTTCCCTTTGACATCCACTACACCAGTGGCTTTCTCTTTTGTTTTTACTTTTGAACATTGGGCAACAAGTCTTTTGAGTGTCTCTAGCTTTTTACAATTTCTACTGTTATTAATAATTGCAGACAAATTATATGGGCCATAGTAAGTGAAAGACCAACTGTCTAGAATATGAGGAAGTGAAAACCAAGTTACTGCTAAGCTTATCTTTTCTCTCAAGAATCCACAGATGTGGATTGCATTGCAGGGTTTCAGAAGATGTTAAGTTGTATCTTACCTCAGTTCGTATCTGTGAGCACAATAAGGATAATACAACTACATTATTATTTCAAATAGGAATTTGAGAAGTTCAAATGAACAGTGTTAGGTAAGGACACCACTTTATTATTAAATATGACAAGTATTGCCTGTAGCACTGAATATGCATTCATACATTCATGCACTCATTCCATTTGCACCCAGAAAACATGCTTGGCCAAAGTCCAACGTCTCAGTCCATGTTTTAACCTTAGTTTTACTCCAGCTAGCCCTAGGTAAAAAAACAAGGTAAGCAAAAATTGCTAATAATGCTAATTGAATGAGTCAGAAGATGGTGTGTTCACTACAAAGGTGGCCAGAAAAGGAATGTAAATAGCACCTCCTCATCCTCTTTTATTTCTTAATGAAAAGTAAGGAGGGTATGAAGAAACTTTTTTTTTCCTGCAGTGCTTTTTTATATCAGAAATTCAGATTTTTTCTACACTGCCAGCCCAGTGTAGGTCTGATGATAATAAAAGGCCTAGAACTGAGGGCAAGAGTTTTCAGTTAGTATTATGTTGATTTTTTTAACTCCAGATAACCTTGTCTATTCCAGACTTTATTCTGATCCAATTATCCAAAAGAGCTAACAAAATTACCTGGCTCTGGCAAAGTGTCAATTCTCCTTGTAAGATAACTGGTTTCAGCAGAGACAGCATTCAGGTATCTATATCCTATGCTGTCCCCCCAGCATCCCCAAATGAGGGAGAGATGAAGCTCACCACTGAAGCACATAAGCCTCTCCCCAGCTGGTGTACTTTCCCTCTGGGAACGTTGCCAATTGGTGTAGGTTAGAACAGCCCTCGGGCTTCTTATCGACCGCTTTGCCTTCACTGAACTGTCTGAAAAATCTGCCAATGTGTGGTTCCATTTTGAGAACAGGTGTGTGTGACAAGTGTGGGGGTGATCCCGGGTTGATTTGTAGCAGTTTGGAAAAGGTTGTCACTTGTGTGGCGTGTTTGCATTATGAGCAGGATAAATATTTCGCTCTGAGAGGTCTGTCTGGTTAGCAAAACTTAGCATCGAGGCAGAAGCAAATTGCCCTTTTATCTGAACACAAGAAAAGCCTTTAAGGTGCAAAGCCAGAACAAATAGTGAAAGGAATGCACGGGAGGGAGCCACAGCAGGCAGGTGCAAGCAGGCTGGGTGGTGGGATGAGAGCTTGGGTCTGTCCCTGCTCTGTGCTTGCAAAGCTAGGTGGGCAGAGTTTGCAGGCCAGCTAAAGACTGGGTGAGCTTGAACGTGCTTTAAACGTGACTCCTAATTTTGAATGTTTCTTTCTCTAGTGCATTATTTCAACTACTAAAGAAATATTTATTCATTATAATAATGTGCTGGTCAGTAGGGATATGCCTGTGTCATGTTACACGTGCTTCAGTATTGGCTTGCTCTGGAAGCCAAGCAGTGTGGTCCAATTGCACCTGTACAAACAATGAGGCAGAGCATGAGCATCAGCATCAGCTAGTGTCAGTATTGTCCATGACAGGACAATAACAAATAACTCTCATCACTGTGCGCTGTCCCTGAGAATACAGAAAGGTTCCTGGGGCAGGGGGAGGATTATGAAGTGTGAAAGGTAAGAGCCAATGCTAAACTTTCAGGATAAGACTGGAAGAATGACAGGATTGTACCTGGGGAGAAGTGCATAGCCTAAGAAAAGGCAGAAGCATAGCAGAGTAGAGCTACTTGTTACCATGACAATAGGCAAGAGTGTATCTGTGTGTGGAACAAAAAGATTAGCAGTCATCCAGGAAAGATTCATATCATAACACTATCTTTCCTACACTCTAAGGAAGGGAAATTTAACCTTTCACTTGAAACACTGTCAACTCATTGGAGTCTCACCTCCCAGTCCCACCAGAAGCTAATACATCCTGTAGCAATTACAAATGTTGTGTATTAGAACATCTTTCACACACCATCTGAAGGCATATTAGAATTTAATGATAACCCAAAGTGTGATGTGAGTGTGAAGAACATTTCTGGGAAAAAAATCTCTCTCTAGGCTAAGGTTTTGCTCTGTCACTCTAGTGAATCCTAAATAAATGTGTATTTTTCCCCTGGATGCTACTATGTGGTTGGTCCATTAATTCATTATTGCCTTTCACATATGCAATCATTTGCATAACTATGAAATGGTTGTAAAATACATAACACTGCTGAGGTTATATTTTACCTCCGCTTTGCGTTCTTATAGTAATGATTCCTGGTTCAGGGCCCTGGTTAATAAAATTTAATTGCTTTTTGCACTGGAGCAGTTTTTGTGATCTTTCAGTTGTCTCTGTTGTCATGGGGTGAAAAGAATGGTATATCCATGGCTGGCACATTCTAAGGTCTCAGACTGTCTACCATATGCTTAATGACAAATGTGAGCTTAAAGTTCAGCAAATGGTGGAGTAACCTGGGTGATGGGTTAAGCTTGATAAAGGGACCAGCAAATTAAAAAAAAAAATCTGAAGGTGAACAAATTGCTCTTGACGTAGAATATTTTAGTGAATGTTCATGCTGTATGCTATACATTAATTGCTTATTTTTATGCAGTTATTTTGTTTCATTCATGTTTTCCTGGCACACAGGTCTATATGCAGGGCATGAAGCAAATAAAAGGATTGAAAATGCAGTGATCTAGATGCACAGACACATGCAAAAGAGCAGGTTAATTTGAGTAGCTTTATACAAATACCTAGGAAGCCTTCCTTGTTTGGAATATGCATGCCAAACCATTAGTCATATTCCCAAATATTCATTTAGATTTTGTGAGGCTCTTAGAAGAGATATAATCAAATATTTGTGAAGCCTGCATGCAGCACTGCGGATGGAATTGTGGTTTGGATTCTCTAACATGAGGGCAGAGTTATGTGGATTGCTGCTGTGCACTCTCTAACAGGCTTTGCGAAGCCTTCTAATTTGAAAGACAGCTATTATTTCCCCAAAGCCTGACACAGTGAGTGTTCAAGTCCTGATTTTCATTACTTTCATTTTTTGGTGACTAAAAGCCTCAGTCTCCGTGCTGCAGAGATTTCATTTTAATCAGATTTTTAAAATAAATAAATAAATTAAATTGCCTCAGCTACTGTTTGCATTAGAAGCAAAAGGACAGCTAAGAATTGCACTTCCCAGTCAGGTACCCTTTACATACATAGCATATCCAAGTCTCATTACTTTCTCTTCATACACCACATTATTCAAAAGGCATATTTGTTGATGACTCTTAGGAAGTTTCCTAATAGGCTTAGAAAGACATTGTTTGGCCTCGTGATATTATTATTTATTTATGGGTGGGTTTTAGTAATGATAGGCAATATAGACGGCCTTTCTTGAAGTTTAGATGAGGTTTTACTGTAATAAAGTTTGTAAGTAGACATTGTAAGTAGACATTTAAGATGTTGAGTTGCTGGAAGGTGTCCAGAGAAGGGCAACAGAGCTGGTGAGGGGTCTGAAGCACAGCCCTGTGAGGAGTGGCTGAGGTTGCTGGGGGTGTTTAGCCTGAAGAAGAGGAGGCTCAGGGCAGACCTTATTGCTGTCTACAACTGCCTGAAGGGTGGTTGCAGCCAGATGGGGGTTGATCTCTCCTCCCAGGCAACCAGCAACAGAACAAGAGGACACAGTCTCAAGCTGTGCAGCGGGAAGTTTAGGCTTGATCTTAGAAAGAAGTTCTTCACAGAAAGAGAGACTGGCCATTGGAATGTGCTGCTCAGGGAGGTGGTGGAGTCACTGTCCCTGTAAGTGTTTAAAATAAGACAGGATGAGGCACTTAGTGCCATGGTTTAATTGATTAGATGGTATTGGGTGATAGGTTGGACTTGATAATCTCAAAGGTCTTTTCCAACCTGGTTAATTCTGTGTTTCTGTGATTTTATCTCACAGCACTCTGCTTGCACTGGGTACAACAGAAGAATTACAACTCTCCATATTAGTATATATATTCTGCATATAAGTCTATAAAACTACATGAATTCTAATAAGAAAGAAGTAATCATTCAGTTTCTCCAGTGTAATAAGCCTTAAGTATCAGTAGGAGGACTGCAATCTGTATATAAGGGGCAATTTCTGCAGTCTTAAAATTGGCAGATACCAAATTTACCTGGAGATACTAATCACACACCGCTTATGATCCATGTTGTGTTCTGCTGTTGGTTCTTTGCATGCTAAAGTAAAGAGAGGTCTTTGTGCTGTAACAGTGGTTATTCTGTGAGGCTGAAGTATGCATGTAAATACTGTCAAATGCTTATGCATGTCTGGGAATTTCAAAATGCACAGGCGTGAAAATCAACATCGTAGCAACTTCAGGATCCTGACCTAGTCAAACACAAACTGGGATCAATGAATTTTTGGTTTAAGAGTTTAATGCGTTTTTCAATGTTGTATTCTACTTGAACGAAGTTTAAAGCTGAGTATTGAGGTGAATACAGGAAACCCATCAACAGTTTCATCAATATTTTAGAAACTCATCTTTCTACCTCTAGCTAAGCCACAATTCAGAATACACAAATATGGAAGGAGAATTCAGAAATTGCAAACCTCAACTCTGTAGGCTCTGCCTTAACTCACGTTTCGTTAAACGTAGTCTCTTTCAGTTCTGTGATTCCAAACAGATTCCCTACATCTCAGGTCCAGCTGCCTATCCAGTCATGTCAAAATTCCTTTTCAGGATGAGACCTGGATCTGCAGCAATGAGATTTGAGCAGATGGACTAGGAGACAGTTGCACTGCTTCAGAAAATGTCAAGGTAACTGGCAGATCAGGAGTGTAAGACAAACCATGAAATGTAACCACCCTGTGGTCTAGACAATGTCATGAAGACTTAAGTGCTTTGCTAATTCCCTTTGAAATTCCTTTTCTGGTGGCTCAAAGAAGGAACCCACAGATCTCAGGGCTTTTCTAGTTTTGTTTCTGATGGTGTCTCTTCTAGAGATCCTTAAAACTCAGTTTAACTTGTTGCAAAAAGGCAATAATGAAAGCCACCTGCAAAATTAATTTTGAATTTTAAGATAACTAAATCACTTTTATCCAAAACATTCAAACACGTGAAGTGATGCTACTGTGTGAGCTGTACAAATGTTCCCCATTGCTCAGAGAATGAGACTGGTGCTTGTTGTACTGCAATCCAGTTCTAATGAGCTGTCTCATACTTCAAGATAGAAAATGTATAAGGTAATCAACTGGTGTCCTGATTACCTTTGCCCATGTTATAATAAGACCTTTGTGATAAACCAAAGAGTTCTGAACAATAGCATCTGCATCATCACCATCATCAAAAGCCAAGACTAAAATAGACACTCAGTTATGTTAGGGAAAATCTGATGACCTGATTTTCCAAACTGCTGTATGCCTGGAAGCAATCTTTGCATTCAAGGTGCAAATGGTAGAGAAAGATACAAATAAGGTATTTGTTATAAAGAGCAGTCAGACTGGAAAAAGTTAGAAACTGACTTTTCTCAAAAGGAGTCCTCAATAAGCTATGATCAATAACAAGTTTAGCAGAAGAGAGACTGAATTTGCTAGCATATATGGAATGAGTGATTTAATCTATCACTGAATGACTGCCAGTGCTGGGGTGGAACACAGCAGATGTTTTTCACAGAAACCTTAAGCATAATTTCCAATAGAAAGTGAAGCATAATATTGTCTCTAATTGAAACAGTAGCAAAAACTTCAGTGAGTCTGATAATTACTGTCTTCCTCCCAGTAACACAATTTACAGCCTTCTTTCTTCTGTCAGTTCTGACCATTTTTTTCTGCTAAAGTATCAAGATATTTATGAATAAGGCAAGCAAACTATCATAGGAAGCTAAAGTGGAATTAATTCTGCAGAGCAGCACCAGAATTAGGGGGTCTGAGGTGGGTAAGTTTGTGTACTATGCAAAACCTGCACATTTAAATGCTGTTACTTGTCTCAGCTGGTACACAGCTAAAACAAACCTTAGAAAAGCTGCTCCACAAGTGCAGCACCACATATTAGGAGCACAATAACAGTGCACAATGTAGCTAATAATTGAATATAAGACTCTACATTTGGAAAAGAAATAAAAATGTCAAATGAGGCCCTGGAAATTGTGGAAGCTGTTCCCATCACTTCTGCAGAGGATCCATTTGGGGTATAACCAAACTGGGCTCTGTCCCATAGGCTGTGCAATGCCAACTCAAGTCCTCTGAAATATTCAGTTTTTAACTTAGCAGTGGCTATGCTAAGATGCACAGTAAGTGAATACAAAGGATCTTGATACATATAGGTCTGTTTTACCTAAAGTTTTGTTGCATTAGACAAGAGAAGAAGTATTTGGTACTATGCAAAGTTAAAGAGAAAGCTTTCAACAGATAGGTGTGTGCATGGGGAATCCACATCCTGAAATACCTTCAAGAATGAGCCATTTAGATGACACTAAATTGAGCAGGACTGTTGATCTGCTCGAGGGTAGGAAGGCAGTGCAGAGAGATCTAGACAGGTTAAATCGATGGGCTGAGACCAATGGGATGAAGTTTAACCTGCCAGGTCCTGAACTTGGGTCACAACAATCCCAAGCAATGCTACAGGCTTGGGAAAGAGTGGATGGAAAGCAGCCTGGCAGAAAAGGATCTGGGGGTTCTGGTTGACAGTTGCCTGAACAAGAGCAAGCAGTGTGTCCAGGTGGCCAAGAAGGCCAATAGCATCCTTGCCTGTATCAAAACCAGTGTGGCCAGCAGGAGTAGGGATTGTGTCCATGTACTTGGCCCTGGTGAGGACACAGCTTGAGTGATGTGTTCGCTGCTGAGCGCCACAGTTTAAGAAAGATATTGAGGTCGTGGAGGCTGTCCAGAGAAGATCACTGAGGCTGGTGAGGGGTTTGGAGGGTGTCATATGAGGAGCAGCTGAGGGAGCTGGGGTTGTTTAGTCTGGGGAAGGCTGAGGGGAGATCTTACTGCTCTCTACAACTATCTGAAAGGAGGTTGTAGTGAGGCCAGTGCTGTTCTCTTCTTCCAAGTAACTAGCGATACGATGAGAGGAAGTGGTCTTAAGTTGTGCCAGGGAAGGTTTAGATTGGACATTATGAAAAACTACTCTACTGAGAGAGTGGTGAGGCTTTGGAACAGGCTGCACAGGGAGGTGGTGGAGTCACCATCCCTGGAGGTATTCAAGAAGCATGTGGATGTAGATGTGGTGCTTCAGGATATAATTTAGTGGTCATGGTAGCTGAGTTATGGTTGGAATCAATGATCTTAATGATCTCAAAAGTTTTTTCCAACCTTAATGATTTTATGAATCTATGAAAAGTTTTAAATTAACATTTATATTGTATGATCATAGAAAACAGAAGAATGACAAACAGCAGGATATTAATCCTGTTGGTAATCTTCTTAATTTATTTGGGAGAAGTATCTATACTGTTTTTTAAAGTCAAATACATTCATGTGTTGATATAGATTATCCCATAGTTTATAGCACAGAATTATAAGGGGAGCATGCTTGAATATTAAAGAGGGATGAACCATAAACCAGTCCACACTCCCTCACTGTTGCTCACTGTAGAGCTATTGCAACTCATTTAGAATGGCTCAGTGATGAGGTTTTCATTACTTCCTCTGGGAGATCATTCTACAGAATTGCAAATCTCAGAAATGGGAAGTGTAAATATTCCCTCAGTTAATTTAATTAAGCTACTCTCTATCCTTGCCCTTTTATAACCTAGTAATTTCTCTCTTTTTATACTTTATATATCCTTCTAAAACTACATGCTTGAATAGCCACTAATCTGACTGGGGAGAAATCCTTCTTTTGCTTGTTTCTCCATATTTGATCTGATGCTTGGAAGGAAGGCAGAAAGACACACAAGGCATCAAGAGGCCAGAAGAATGCACATGTTCGCTGAGTGACTGGCTCAGCTTGCATCACCCATAGAAGGACACCAGGAGTGGAGTTTTGTGTGGCTTCTTTCACCCTACTGAGTACTTCAGTAGTATGCATGGCTGGAAGCAGACACCAATACATTTGCATACATTGTTAAGCAAGTGATAATACATCTCCGACACACAATGCAGTGCCAAGCTGAGATACTGAGGATACTTCTAACAGGTTAGGGGGGGTGCTGGAAGCAGCATCTGCTAGTGTGCTCTGCACAGAATAATTTGGTTTCTAAAGAAGCTAACTTGGGTACCTTTACACTGCACTAAGAAGTGTAAGCATGGTATCTGTGACAGATGTTAAATGAGTTCAGTTCTGTCAGGTGGCTAAGAAAGGAAAGACTAAGGGGTTGTGGTAGAGTCCTAGAGAGAAAGCTGCTGACTGGCATGAAAATCACAAAAGATCATAATGATACAAGACCTTTCTTGGCAAAAGCCTGGGAAAATGTCACCTTAGCTCTGTAAACTTAGGGTAAAAATCACTGAATATTAAAGCTAAGATTTTCATAGTAATAATGTCTTGCCTCTGTTGCTTGGTTACATATTAGGCTGCTAATTTTCTGCTTTTTTTTATATTCAATAGACTACAGTCTGCTGCCTTTATAATAATTGGAATCATATCACCTCCTTGATCCAGTAGAACTACTGAAATTTTACTCCAGTTTCATTAAAAGTTTAGTCTTTTTTTAAGGGGGAATTAGTGTTTACAGGCTTTGTCCACATATGGTTGTGCTCAGCTATCCCTGTCACACCACTGTTGAGAAACTGGTATGAAATTAGCACACCTGGAATACATGAAGAGATTCAACCCACTCTCTCTGTCTTTAGTCAAAGCAATCAAGATTAACATATGTCCAATATCTTTTGCTCTACATGCTTTTATTTTATTTTATTGTACAAAAGAAATGCTCTTTTGCACTTCCTCGCTTCCTGCTTGTGGCACAAATCCAGTTCAGAATATCAGTAGATCTGGAGGTTTTAAACAGGAATTACTGGATATATTAAAATAAATCAAGGTCAGATGATGAAAGTTGCTACAGTTAAGTTACTAGAGTTACATCAATGTTAAGCAATTATAAAGAACCAAACTCTAAGTGCACTCTGTGGGATGTGACCTTTAATGCACAGCTGTTAATACTTCAACTCCACTCTTTGTAGTTCTCCTCAGATCTTCACTCCTGTCTGTCATCTCCAGTTGCTTTTCCTACTCGGCCTCAACATGTTAAAATCTTAGTGTCTACCCACAATGGGTTTTTTCCTCTATCCACAAACATTTTTACCTCTGTCCACAGGCTTCCGCCCCCCCCCCCTCCCCCCCCTTTTCCTCACAATTTATTAACTTTCTATAAATTTACTAGATATCAAAAGCTTGTCAAACATTCTCCTTTCTTTCCTTTCTTACCTTCAAAGCTCCTCCCCATTCTCTTTAAAACCCTGCTGATCTTCTCTGCCTGTCTTCTGCTGGTACTGGTGCTCAGTAACTTAGAGGAGGCAGTTCTGCTTCTTCAAGTTCAGTAAATGGATCAGCTCTGCACAGAAGGTCAGGAGAATAGTATGGTAGAGACAAGGAGATGCATTTAGAATTGTCCATTAAGAAATGGAAGAATGAGCATCTAATGGTCAAGTAAGAAAGGGTAAAATTAGGTGGCAGATCTCTCCTGGATTTGTTTTATTATGCTAAGAATGCATCCTTGTGACAAGTGTAGTGCAATATTTTCTAATAACTTGCATGTTTTGTTCAGGATTTTACCCTTCATAGCTTCAAGGTACGTTTTTCTAAATCAGGCTTGTGACCTTTCTGATTCATGATATGTAAAAATAGAAAGTTCTTAGAGATTTTTTTTTTTCTGTCAGTGTTGAATTTTGAAAGTGTGTTAGTAATACAAAGAATTTTCTTTGGGAATTACAGGCAGTGTTTATTCTGACACTTGGTGAAGGGGTGTTCTCTTGTCATGACAGTCTTTTCTCCAAAATGCTAAGTAATCACAGATTCTGAAAACATTACAACTGCCAGCCCTGTGTTTAAGTAGCTGTTCAAGTTTTGGTTTTGCTGTGCTGCTCAAAATTTCATTAACAGTTTTGTGTTTTGTTTTTTTTAAAGTATAGGTCATCTTTACAAAGAATGTGTTTTGCAAAGGATGACCTTTCCCAACGCTGTTTCAGGTTTGTAGAAAATGCTGGTTTGCACTCAGGTGAGGTGAGATTCATCTGGGAAGGACTGCTGCTCTGCAATCCTGAAAGCAATTGCACACCTCTTTCTTCCTAAACAAAATAAGCAGATGATTTCTGCAGGTCTTCCCAGGAGAAAGTGTGGCAGCCCACTTGCACACTAGAGTAGTGGTATCAGACAAACTGCTCTCACATACTCACATAGGTTGGTTGCAATATTGCCCTCATCATTTTGTACTTAACCTCCTGATAGACTTCAATCAATTCATCTGCACAATGCCTCTAAGGTTTGAATCCTGCACTATGCCTCTAAGGTTTAAATCCACAAGTAAAAATTACAGAAGTTCTGCAGAAGGCACAGACTCACCCTAAGATGTTCAAAACCATCCTGCAACAGAAAGAGAGTACACCACCATTAAGCTGTTGGCTACCCCAAATTAAAAAGCTTTTGAGAAAATCTCTTTCCAAAACATTTGTAACATTGAGCAGGTATTTCAAGGAGGAAATTACCATAAGCCTTCTAACAAATTTTCCATCAAGTCTTTGAGTGTCACCTCTTCTGCTTGCACCAAGGACTTTGGCTGCCCACTTTCAAGGCTAGCACTGGTTCAGTGCAGTGGTGACTTTGAATGAGAACTGCTTGGCACAGAACTGCATGAACAAGGGCTGGGAGGAAACTGTCTGGAGGATTCCTCTGTTTGTGCAGGAGACACATCTAATCCCAGGTCTACCCTCTTGGTCCTCACCTGAGTTACTCCACAGATTTGCCCATCTCAGATGTGGATAAGGAAAGATTAACTAAAGCTACTTTTATTCCTCAATACGTTCTCTTGGCAGGGGGCTTTCATCCATGATATACATTGATTATACAGCTTCTTCAGAGATATACAGACTTTCACTAGCAACTGCTTTTAACCTGATGGCATAGCCTTTGCAATGTGATCCCTTCATGAAAAGTATGAGGGGTGGAAAAAACCTGGCTGCTTCTCAGCATCTGCACTCCAAGAGTGGACGTGGGTAAGAGTACACAGCGTGACAGTCATGCTTAGAGAGCACCTAAAAGAGGAAGGTGTTGTAAAGTGAGTAACTTCTGTCTTCTGAAGTAAACAAAAGGATCCCCTTTAGGATACCTAGCTGTCATTTGATTTGCAAGTGGTAGCTCGATTTTACAGATGGTAGTAATTTTGTTCTCTTTAATGACAGAAGATAAGATCTTAAAGCTGTTCATCCTAATTTGCACATTTAATTTCAGTGCTGTGATAAAAAACTAGAGTTGTTAATGCGTGGATAGAAGACCATGTAGTTAGTTATACATCTTTCATTAGCATGGTTGTGAATAGGTCATTTGTTTATGAATAAGATATTCACTCACTCCTACATGGAGCAGTTATTTACAAGGGGTTACGACACTACAAAAATATGGTCTCATTTTATTTGCAAAGTTAGTTTTCAATTGTCAGATTACTTCTTGCATGTTTTTTCCTGTATTTAGTCAGCAGTAACCAGTGCTGATGTAGTCCCTGCTCTGTCAGTGATTAGGCATGTGCTTAAGTTTATACAAAATAAAAAAATATTCCTATTAGCTTTGAGAGGACTAATCATTGGGCATAAGCATGTGTAGGAGTCTTTGTGAAAGCTGATGCCAGCTCCTTTGCTGTCTAAACCTTGGCAGGACAATGACCACAGGCTGGGGTCAGAATACTAGGGAGGAAAAAACAAAGTACATAGACACTATTTTTCTGAGTCATGTAGACTCTAAAAGTACTTTAAAAGCTGTGCACTTCGAAATTAAAGAGGGCTTTAGAACCTTCAAATTATTTTCTTGAATAGAGTATGTGTAAATACACACCTCTAACTTTCTTTTTCTATCTTTATTCCTTGGTTCCTTAGGTTAAAAACATTTTTGGGCTTAACCCTAAAGGAGCACATCTGTTTATTAAATAACAGAAAAACCTATATTGCTTAATGGCAGCAAGAACAGCATCGTATTTCATTTTGAACAGGTGTTCTCGCCATGATCAGACCTGGCAATCCCTTTTGAATGTACACACAGAATAGGCCCAAACAAGAAGACATGATTCAGCAGTGCCCCTAGATAGATTTCTGTGACCTATAACTGGGGCCACACCTGTGTGGCTTCATATGAGTCAGCAGAGAAGAAATGAAATTTTCAATGAGCCTGGTGAATTCAGCAAGCAAATAGAACTCATCGTTTGCTGGTAATTCAGATCCCTATTGTGTCACTGACCTTGGGCAAGTTACTCAGCTTCCCAATATTTCATCTTCTGTGTAAAATGAATTAAACAAGGCTTAATCATCACACAGTATTCTGCAGACCTCAGTGGAACTGCAGTCATATAAATGAAGGCAGAATTTAGCACGCAGCTCTGTCATAGTATTTTGGGGTTCTCGGATGACTTCTGACCAAAATGAAATGTAAATTATGCAGGAACTGGGTAACATTTAATTAAGTGAAGCCTCTTGCTGTTTCAAGAACAGTTTCTTAAAAAGCAGAAGTAGCAGGAATATTCTGCTAGTGGAAGCCTCTCCAAGGCAGACTGGTCTCTTCCCATCTTGATAAGATTATAAATTGTTGCTGTGTTCTATGAATCATATGATTCCCAATTTCACATATATGGGTGCAATTTTTCCTTTGCTTAGCACTGAAAAACCAGTACAACTAACAGGGTAAGATGATGGCTGTTATTTTTTGTGCAGACATGAGCAGAACTGTTTAGTAGTTTAAGCCACTTTGCAACTGTACAAACAGACTATGAGCAGTAGGAAGGCATTCACATCCCCAGGGACCTAATCTGGCTTGCAAAACTTCCACTAGTGGCACAGATGTGCAAAAAGCAAAAAACCCAGCATCACTTGCTGGTTGCACGTGCAGAATGTGGATGTAGCTAGAAAATAATACATTAGCATTTCTACACTGAGTTTTATTCATGTTCTCAAGGAATTTTATTTACATTGTGAGGTAAAAATCATAACACTTTATTTCTTATTTAGAAACTGAGCCAAAAAGTGACAGTTATTCCTCCATCCAGCACATCAGTCTCAGAGAAAAATGTGCCTGTTTCAACAGATCATATTGGTCTGTATTTATCTTTTATTTTTTAACAGGTCTGACTATCACAACCTATTATTTATATTTCCACTGAAGTTATTTTTCTCTCTGCAGTAGGTATTCTACAAAGGCAGAATTGTTGTCATTTATCTGCAGGTTCTGTGATTCGCTGGAGTATTGTGGACGATAAGGAAGCAGCACTGCAGATACTGTTAAGCGAGAATCTTTGTTACCTACAGACAGTGCATCACTTTAAACATTGAAAGGGAAATACCTGGGTTGGGGATTTTCAGTAAGTAACTCAGAAGAGGTTTGTGCATCATTGAGCCCACACTGTCAAACATTTTCAAGCGGTGTCAGTGTTAATCCTGAGGGCTAGCAGTGTGATTTATCTGCATGCACGGCACTAAGAACACATACACTGTGGAGCTGGTTACAACCTTAAATAGGGAGAATTTGTCACCCGTCTGTAACAGTGGCCTGAAGTTTACACTGGTGACAAGCAAATTTCAAAAAGCTTAGAGCATTGGCTCCAGGCCCAGAATTTCAAATCATCAGAGGTTACTACCCCACTAAAGAAAACAATAATAAAATGACAGAAATAGTCACTGCCAAGCTACAGAGCTCTCTAGCAGGGAAGAGGTGTGTATAAGGCGCTGACGAGGGGGAGAGCAGCGCTGTGATCAGTGACAGAACTCTATTTTAGGAGGTTGTGGTTGTGGGGAGACAGTAGAACAGGCTGTGTGAGATGCATAAACCTACTCTGGTTTAATTTGCATTAAGCTGCTAATTTTTAAAGGATGAATTAGCATATGTCTCATTTTAACTGAGGGACTGTAATTAGTACTTTCAGAAATGTGGTAGTCACTGCAGACTTTGCCAAAGGAAAACCCAGGTTCCAGTTCTACACTGGTCACCTGGAAGAACAAGCTCCTTTGTCCAGTAGGAGTAAGCAAGACCCAGGGACTGTAGCACATTTTGTTCAGTAGAAAAAAACTTTGAAACACAACTTCCCTTTTACTCCCTCTCTCAGAAAATGGAGTGCAGCATTCTGATTTTTCCCAAGTGGCAACAGATGGATTTGAAAGAAGTCTTCACTATTACAACATTTCAAGCCATCATCTGTTTCCTCCCCTTTAACAAATCTAGTAGCTGATTTTATCCAGGCAGTTTCTCCTTCATAGTCTTTTACAGATTTTGAATCTCTATCCTGTTTACTAAATTCCTCTGATTTACCTTCCTGTTTCCTCAGCTTCAGGGGTCCTACATCTTACTGTAGAGTCACCTTACAGCCATCTTACAGTGGCCATCCTGGTCACACAGCAAGGGCTGCCTGACTATTTCTGTGATCTGCAGTGGCTGTAGGAGGAGATTTGGAATAGAGCATTTCTTTGTGATGTTGAAATGTGAAATAGCAGCATAGTGCATTGTCTACCCCTGACACTTGGAACATCTTCCTTAGACTATGGTAACACTCCTCTATCTTGTCATGCTAGTAAGACATTTTTTAACTGAATTGGAATTCAAACATTAAGTCAGTTCCCAGAGGGTTTAGCTTAGTCATCTAAGAATCCCATTTGAAATACCCAGACACTTTCAGTCTTGCAGGATCCACTGAGCCATTCAGTATTCTGAGACACAAATACTGAGTTTTATACAGTTTGCCTGGTGTGTTTTCTGTTCACAGCAGAGACTGAGAACCAAGTAATACACCTGCTGGTGATTTTCAGGTAAATATTTCTCCTTTTTACCTATATACAAAAAGAAATGTTAAAATTACAATAATTATTCTCTCTGGTCACCTCTACTTTGTTAGGTGGATAACACCATGCAGTGATAAATACTTTTTAGGTGGCAAGCTGTCAGCATTACATAGAGTAACAAACTGAACCTTGGTCACTCAAGATACAGCCTCAGTTTTCCACCAGCCACATTTCCTCTTTCAGCTCTTGACACTTGTTGACCCTGTCCCTATCAGCAAAGGCTTTTAAGAGGTTAGGCAGGCTGTGTATATAATTTGTCAAGTATTTTGTAATTCTTTGGAATGAAAAATGTAATAGAATGCAATATCATGTGCCAGATGCTCTGCACACATCTATGGGCTTGAGACCTGTTCCAGTTGAGGATGAGTGTTAAATATGCTCCTGAAACATCCTAAGACATGCTCTTCAAAATGGACTTTTTAAAGTTTATGACATTTGAGTTCATCCTGGTCTACAGGATTCTTTATTTGTGAAGTTTTACATTCCAGAGCCTCACTCAGCTAAATGGAGCATCTCTTCCTCCCACAGATGACTCTCTCAACGTTATGAGATAAACAAGGTTGGTAGTTCCAAAAGAACACTAGGTTCTCACAGCCATCTAACACGAGATGGACATCGGCCTCTATTTGCATGCCACAGTATCTTCGTTCACCACACTGGTGTTTGGTTATAATGGAATAAAGGCAACTTAGAAGCCAGGACAGCTCTGATGACATACTCTGATAGTAAATGTGTTATTTAAGTCTTGATTTAAGGGCCAAACTGTGGCTTCTTTTTTTTTAAATTATTTTATTAAAAACCGATGGGAAGGGAAATTCTTTGATATGCCTTTAAATCTGTACAGAGAAAGGCTACAGCCAGAGCTGTGTGTCTAGCTTTCAAAAGCTGTGTTCTGCTTTTTTGCCTACTAATGTCCTAGAGAAGTGCTGGAAGGCTGAGCACCTGCTGTATTTTTCCACCTTCTGGCAACACATCTCCTTTAGCACTATGTGAGCGAGCTAAGGGTCTTTTTCCTGGGTGTATTGCTGACACATCATGTATTTTCTGGTGTGGTTCATACTAGTCACCAAGCCTTGCTATTCTCTTTCCACTGTTTCTTCCCTGGAAGATGAATCATTGATCACAGGAGCTGATGGTGAAAAGGAGCTGTGCAGAGGTACCTGATATTCTGGCAGAAGAACAACTGTTCTCATGGGGATCTCTGTGCTTTGCACTCAATAAAAATGATGCATTCCATTTTTAAAACAAGCCCCTCCAAACTACACACCAAAAAATCCCCAAAACCAAACCAAACCAAACCAGAAAATACAATTCTGCAGCTCAGTTTTGCTTTCACCCATGTGCTTTACCCATGCTTCCCTCCTTCTCTGCCTAGGCCTGATTATCACAACCTCCTTGGTTAGATTTTCTTTTTATAATGTATAGCCTGCAGTCTACAGATAGAAACTAATAATGTCAGAATCCAGCCAGATTGGTAATGGGAGATGTAATCCACTGAATAATGCTGTTTCAAGAGCATCAGCTGTCATCAGCTGTGTTCTTCAGAAGCAGCATGGAATTTTCTCTAATTGTTCACTCTCACAAGTGAAAAACTCATCTTATGTTGTATAACTCAGTTAAGCTTCCATTACGTCTTTTTGTAATGGATTTTGCAATTGGCAATGTTTTGATGTTTGACTGCCTTGCTTCGCAGAAGAGTGGCAACAAAAATACATTTAAACAGAAAAATGAAGAAAAAAATCTGGTTTAAATGTTTCCCCTTTAAAAAAAAAAATCAAACAACTCAAGCATGGTAATTTTGCAACAATATCAGAGTAAAAGGAACTAACCTTCTCAAACCAAAGCTCCAAAGGCTCCGTGATTATTTTCAAACTGCCTGCCAAGATCCCAAAATATGATAATTAACTAACTATAACACATGTAACAAAAATCCTAATTGTCAGTGTAGGAGAATACACAAGGAGTGGTGCAGGAGTGAAGAGTTGGAGGGCTCAGTGAGGCTGTAGATTCTCAGTCTTTGGAGGCCTTCAAAATTCATCTGCAGAAGACCTCCAGCAACCTGACTTGGGAGTAGAGGACTTGCAGAGATCTCCTGCAACACGTGTGTTCAGTGGGTTTGCTCTGTGTACCTTGAAGCTGTATTCAGTTCCTCCAAAGGGAAGTGGAATCCCTTATGTGACAATTTCATGTGGATGGATGCACAATTGGCTGCACGTTTGTGCTGGAGTCAGGATATTGAAAAGTAAGTTTGAATTAAAACTTTGCAGCTTCCTAATCACCTTTCCCTTTTACCTATTAGTTAGAACCTGAAGGAAAATAAAAAATGACCTTTACTGCTGTTTTTCATTTGCTTTCAATTAGAAAATTCAGCCCTTCCAGCATGTAGAATTTGCTAATATTTAAAAAGGTTCTAGACATCATGCCTTAACTAAAAAAAAAAATAAAAATAAAAAATTGCAGTTTTAAAACTAATCGGGAGAAAAAAATCCTCTTCTAGTACCCCATATTATTTTAGAAATCCTTAAGACCAGAAGGAAGATTTGCCTCAGAACCATATGTTAAAGATGAAAAAATGCAAGTATTTTGTTGTATGTCATACCAGCTGTCTCAGGATGAAAGTTAGACTGTTATTTACCTCTGAAAATATAAGTTTGAAATTAGACTTGAAATTATAATTTTCTTTTCAGGATTAATGTTTTTAGGCTTCCTTCAAATTATTGTCGAAACATGAGAGTGAAAAGAAATATGCAAATGCAGTGATGTACTAATAGTCACATTCCTGGGAAAAAAAGCAAATGCTGCTACTAAAGTTTAAAAGAAAAGCAGAAAACAAGCCAGATTCTTTGCAACTCTTTGCCTGGCACCACTCACATTTTCTCCAGTGAGGGACTTGAGCATGCAATTACTACTGCCACTTGTGCTCTTGTAGTGCCTGGAGGTCTCAGTCAGGGACTGGGCCCTATTGTATGTGTGCTGTACAAACACATTGAAGAGCTCATTGTAAAACTCTTCTAAAACAATAGCTAAGCAGAATATGAGAAACAACTGAAGAGCAGACGAGGTGTGATTATGATCGAAGCTGAAGCAGCAGTCACTCCAGCCACAGACTAATCCCTGCTGGAGGGCTTTTTGGCCTGAATCTCTGCAGCCATCGCTGGCTTACATAGCTGCCAGCGCTGCAGTAAGTGAACACCTTTAATATGTTTAGCTTTGCCCTCCCTCCCTGTGACAGGAAAGCATTAGCCTCGTTTCGCAGTGTTCACATACTTAGCTCAGTTGGGGTACTCCACCCTTGGAGGAGCCCTGCAAGCAGATTTCCTCCCCTTTCCCTTTGTCCCAGCCCCTCAGGGCACTGGGGATGTCCAGGGTCTCCAGCCCACCTGCTGGAGGGGAAAAGCCTCTGCATGACCCCACGTGGAGAAGTGTTTCAAGCCCAGGTCTCCTTGCCCTAGCAGCAGTCTTCCCCCTGGGTCGAGGAGGAAGGACCCTACTAGAATCTTGGCAGTGGGTGCTCTGGCTTTGCCCTGGGCAGCCCTGGGCCGGCAGTGATAGCAGCAGCAGTGCTGGTGACTCAGCCATTGGCACACTGTCACAGTCATGGGGGGTTTAAGTAGCAAAGGCACAGGTAAAACACTGTGGTGCCTGACTCTTCCCTTTCCTTTGTTCTATAGCAGATTGCATTTGAGAAAATTAAGAATAGATGCATCTATATCAACCACTCCAAGTCTTTATTGTATTTTGTCGGGGGTTTTGTCGTCTTTGTTGGGGTTTTTTTAGGTTTATTTTGTTTTGAATAAATGGCAAAACTCTAAGAATACAGTGCAGAAAGTGAAACTAACCTGTAGTTCCATGCTTCTTCAGTGAAACATTATTGTCACTGTCTTTTTTACACAAACTATTTATTTGTCTGATTTGCAAGGCAGGTAGAGCATGAAACCAACATCTCCTCACAGTCTCAAATAATTTCCAGTGCTTGCTGTTTTGGAACCCAACTGTGCCAAAGTCATGTGAATGTATAGCAGACATGGACACAGTTGCTGAAATACTCCTCACCTGGGTTTTGTCTGCCTCCTTTCAGTTTTAATAACTGAGGAACTTCCTAAATAGCCAATGCAGATTAATTGCCTCTGGTTTAGCTACAAAAACCAGAAGCCTAATCAATGCCCCTCATCCAATTTATTAGGCCTGCCTGACATTTAGGTAATTAGGAAACAAAACATAAAGATCAAAGGAGTGGAGTAATATATTATTGACAGTAAAAAGGACTCTGCTTTCTTTCCCAAGTGAAGTGGCATTAAAATAGCTTGAAAAGAGGTAAAAATAGAAAGTTTGGCAGATGTATTTTGCTCTCTGTGTACTGTTGAATCCCTGTGCTTACAAGGCCATTCCAGAAATTTTAGTATCATAATTTAAGGCTCTTATTTCACACTGAATAGGAAAACAAACAAACAAAATAGTTGGAAAACTTTGTGTTAAGAAATAAGAGAAAAGATTCTTACTCTTGCAGTTTGCAGCCAAACAATACTCCCCTTGAAACTGAAAGTTCAAATGTACATATTTGGGGATTTTTTGCCTTTCCCACAAATTTTTCCACTATTGTAACACCCATTTCACAGGCATGAGGACACTGAAAACTTTTTACTGCCATTGGTTCCTAATGTGCTCCTTTTCCCTTACCTAGTGTCAACATTTACTGCCAGTGCAAAATTGTTCTTGCTGCTGCAGGTGAGGTGATGAGTTGCTGCATTGCTCTGACAGCTCCTTGGGTGACTCAGACTGGACTTGAGGAAGAAGTTCTTCCCCATGAGAGTGGTGAGAGCCTGGAATGGGTTGTCCAGGGAGATGGTTGAGGCCCTATCCCTGGAGGTGTTTAAGGCCAGGCTGGATGATGCTCTGGCAAGCCTGATCTAGTGTGAGGTGCCCCTGCCCATGGCAGGGGGGTTGGAACTGGATGATCCTTGTGGTCCCTTCCAACCCTGACTGATTCTCTGATTCTATGATTCTATCATGATTCTATGACTCAGCTTCTGATGCCCAATGCTGAAACACAAAATACCACAAAATACAGCAAACCCTGCCCTGCAACTGTGCCTCCTTGTTTTTTCCATCTTGTCTTCCCATGCCCCTTTCCTATGTGGCTCACTTTACAGAGGGGTGTTCTGTGCAAAATAGACCATGGAAATCTGATTATATAAAACCACCTGTGGCTGTCACCAGCTTGGTCAATGGCATGTGGCACCTGTGAGTCTTTTAAACTAGCGTTAATGCAAATGTAGTATGCTTCTCCTCTCCAAGAAGACCAGACATTTCACCTTGTTTTTCTTGTTCAATACTTGCACCTGGCACACTGACCCTCAGTGAACTGCTCTGGAAAGCTGTGACTGCTGCGTGTGGTTATGAGAGTTTCCACTCAAGTTTTTGCACACATAACCTTGAGAACTGCATTGTGTTTCATATGCTGGAAGATGACCAAAACTTTCTGCTTTATGTTGGCCAGAGAACTGGATGCCAAGATACAACTGTTGCTCTGTTCTACATTGGCTCAATTTCTAGGAGTGCTGTTTGCATAAGGAAATAAAGTGAGAACAGCAAGTATTTCCAGGAGAAGCATGGAACTACAGCTTAGTTTCACTTTCTGCACTCTGTTCAACAAATTGGGAGTTTTGTTTGGACTTGCTTGAAGCAGGAGGAGCTAATAACTCCTCTGCTTGGTGCTCCAGCTTATGTTTGCCAGAGAGGAAATATCCCTAACACCCGACATTCATGTGTGCCAACCCTCACATTGGCCCTAAGCATCTTGGCAACAATACTACTGGCACGTGTCTGTGATATTTCTGCAAACATGGAACCTTCAAAAGTCTCCACCCTTTTGGCTTTATTTGGATTTTCTCCCTCCATGCAGCTGGAGTAACCTGGGTTTGCCTATTTCACCCTGCTGCACTTTACACTCAAAATATTAGGCAAGGGTTGTAGTTGGAATATCTCTCCCCTCACAATCACACAAGCACACAGATTTCCTTCTATTGAGCAATATTTGATCCTAGGCTATCAGGCAGACTACTAAAAGCAGGTAAACAAGCAGAGCAAATATAAGTGCAGCCCTAGGTTTTACTTGGTAATTGGATACTTCTCTAATTGCCCAGTGTTCTGTTAGCTAGAATACCAAAGGGACTCTCCAGCCTTTGAAACTGGAGGTTTAGGATATCTGTTAATACTATCCAGATCCAGTGTAATCTGAAAGACTTTCTTCATGCCCTACTGGAATATCTTTGGAGTTTGGATTTCACATGTAAATGTGGCTATGCCTGACACTTCCCTGGAGAAGGTTTACTAACCCTCCGGGGTACTGAATGGTGATTTCCTTGTTGACATAATCATTTGGACAGGTGAGGGTTGTTCAAATTGTTCCTAAGGAGAGTTCAAAAGTTGAAAAGCTTTAGCTCCTTTGTTTTTAGCCTGCTGAACCCATGACTGCCTCCTGTCTCTACCTGGGTAGGGCCTTTTATCTGGCTTATTGGTAAATTCATGGCCAGCATAGCAGGCAGTGGTTACACAAGGGTGAGACTGCAGATAAGTTGCAAACAGTTTTTACAAAGAAAATAGATGTGACATGAAGAATCCTTGTGACAGACTGAAGCCTAATATGAACTTTGGGGGTGCAAAGCCCTGTATAATACAGAAACTTTAGCATTTTCAGATACTTTGAAGAATTTTGCTTCTCCAGCCCTTTTTTTTTTCATTACTTCTGTCACATTGCCACCAGTGGCCAAATGTGATTGTGTAACTACTGACTCATTTCTGTCAGGTTAGTCTTTAATGTCTCTATTTTTAATCTGGTGCTATTCTAGGATTAAAATGCTATCTGCCAGTTCAGAAGGAAAAAAAAAATAACAAGATCTGCAGGTGAATGATAGATTTTCCAGACTTTTAAATTCTTGACTTAGAAATGTAACTGATTTTTTAATTAGGTCTAAATACATTTTTCCTCTTCTTTCCATTCACTCTTTCTACAATCAGCCAGTTGCCCACATCATTTATTTGTGTCTGCTGTTTACAAACCTGGAAACATGAGGGCTGGCTGTATTAGAAATGTCTCAGGCATTATAGAGCGTAAAATAAAACAGCCTAGTGGGCACGTTTGGTGGAGTTCAGAAGAAGTTTTAGTACCACCTGCTGCAGTTAGCACCCAGAAGAAATAGATCTGATCACTGTTCATACTGAATTCTAACTGTGCTCTACTTTTGCAGTTGCAAGTCATTTAATACATCACAGCATTATAGATCTTTCAGTGCAGGGCCTTGTCTAATGAAGTTGAACACAGCAGTCAAATTATGGGGCTACCAAGGCAGTAACATTAATGTTGGAGGCAGGCAGAATTCTGACAAATCATTATTTAAAAAAATAATTGATTGCAGTAAACATTCCTTCTTGTGAGTCACAATCAAGTCTTTCCTCTTCTTTCAAAGGCTCACATATAAGACTGGGGTAATAATGTTATCTGATGCACCAGCATGAGGTGCTGCTGGTTCTTTACACCTTTTTAAAAGCCTGTCTGAATGTGGTAAAAGTTCCCTACAACACTATAAAGCAGTTCAAAGCTCTTCTTCCTTTCAAGTTAAATATACTGTCTGTTGGTTTTTTTTCACCCAGAAACCAAGCACCATTTCAGGCTGATGGCAGCAGGCACTAAAGCATGGTTTTGGCTGTCCTTGGCATGAGGGAGCCTCCTGTAGCTGTGCCATCCTAACTATCTTAACCAGTCTTTGCAACCTCAGCTGCTTGTTGGTGTAACTCTATTGCTAGTCAATGAACATAAACTTGTTTGTGAAACACTGCAGTGTTATACTCCTAGGGCACCACTGGGCTGTAATGCAGGTGCTTATCTGCTGAGACATACAGAACTTCCAAACAGTCAAATGTTTTCTTGTGTGAAAGAAACCCACATTTTTCTATCTAGCCCCTGGAACCAGGCTATACATACACTCTGCTGCTCAGCTTGACCCTAGCAGTAACTGGTTTTCTAAGACAGAGAGAAAATTCAGGTAATTTCATTTTAGCTATTAATACAATTTACTCCTTTCTGGATTGTGCAACAGAGTCTCTAAGGCTGTCAGTGAAACAAATTGTTCAGGCATGTCATAACAAGACTTCTTTGTTATGTGCTTTGTAGCACACTCTTACTTATGCCTTTCATTCAGGTATTTTATCAAGACTGAATATTTATAAGGAAAAAGGAACACAGCACCAATCACCTCATCTCAGTTTAGCCTTCATTACATAGCCATCCTTTATAGCTGCCATTCCCTAACACAGGTTGATGCTTAATGTGTACCAGATACTTGGGATGAAACATCACTAGTATTCACAAAGATGCTTAGTTGCATTCCATAGTCTGCAATATCCTTTCCACATAGCAGTCATACAGCAACAGACTTTTGGGGGGATTGTGTTGATAATGAAAATGAGAATGGAAATGGATTAGAATATGCTGTGGTGTGCTAATTATCTGTCTTCCAGTTTTTAAATATGATTTGTAGGGTATCTTGTAAATACGTGGCTCGAAATCCTGGTGCATATTGGGGTTAAAATGCTAGATCCTAATTTCAAAACTAGAACTGCTGAACAAGGTGAGTCTGGTGTACAGTCTATCACTTTCAGTGGTACACTGAGGTTTAAACTTCAGCTGCTTATAGCTATCATGATTTTTTCCCCTTTCTTTGCTGTATTTTCTTTGTTTTTTAAGTGTGTGTGGGTGTGCAGCAAGCACTGACTTTGTGTACAGATTTGTTTTTATTTCTTAATGGATGGGGAAATACAACTTGCAACTTCAGGTAGAAGTCTTAAAGTTATTCCTCCTTATTACTTTGTTTTGATTAAATGAGAGAGCTATTAACATTTTCAGCTACTCCAAAGCATTCATTTGTTTGAGGATGTGTTATACAGCAGTTTTAATAGTTATATCTTTTAATTTCATACTCTGGATAACGGTGAGTTACTGAAACTGGAGAATGCCTCTGGAATTTTTTCACAGTCTATCCTGGTCTGATGTTGATTTTACAAAGGAGTCTCTCTCCTTTTTGAAAGGAGCTAAAAAAAAAAAATCAAAACAAAACAAACCCCACAACTTTGAATTTTCATTTGAGATGGCATTCTGTTCACCTGAATGTATGGGCATCCTAAAAGGAAATTTTGGATTTCTTGAACTACACCAAATGAGATTTGTCACCTGACTTTTTTAATGGTAGGTTTATTTTGTCTGTAGATTTCAGGCATTTCAAAATCTCTCCTGTGTTTCACAGAAAGTATGTGATCCTTGGTAAGCAAATAAGGAAGACAGTGTTCAAGTTTTGTGGCAACTTGTTTTGTTTTGCATATGCTTGTAACTTGTTTTTTCTAATAAATAAATGTTGTTGTTCTTTTGGTTTTGCACAGTTGGAAAATCCTCTAATTTACAGGGGGCAGGTTATCTGCTCTGTGGGACTTCTGTGTAAATTCTCTAAGAGTATCCTAAATGATCTCTGTCTTGCTGAGTCAGATGTGTTATGGGAAATTTAAAAGAACTGGTTACATACCACCACCTTCACACACCCACCCCTTCAAGTGTGTATTCTCCTGTGCAGAATTGTCTCTTTTCATTTACAAATGATTAGCAAGTCAGTATCAACAGATGGTGCCTGTTGATAGCTTGCTGCACAATTTACTTTGCATCTGTGATTCTTACATTCTGATGCAAGTTTCTGCTTTTTTTTTATTATCTTCTTTTAGATCTTGCTGCTTTTCTTTCCTTGCTGTCACTTTGTTTTCTTCTAATTACAAAATTTTTTTTTCCTTCTAGATGGGAGACATTCTGGGTAGTTCAGTTCTCTAAGGCAAGTGTTGTATCAAGCAGGGAAACCACAGCATAGGGCTGGCATAAAGTGGGGTGTTCCACAGAGAGCACAGAAAAGTCTTAGTTTTAAAGTTAGATCAGCTCTTGTGCTGGCCAGTCAGTGTAGGCTCCTGGCCAGGTAACTGTGGCAAAGTGGTAGGTGGGTGGCCATAGTGCTGGCTCTATGATCATTTGAGGTGTTACTAAGTAATGGGGAGTAATAAGCATGTCAAAGTCAGAGCCCTGGTTTGAAACCATTTTGCCCATTTGGCACTGTAGTCCTGTGTCAATTGTAGCACAGGAGGAATAGACCCTACCCCTAACTCTGTTTCTTTAGATGTTATCAGATGATCTGCCAATCTGCAGAGAAACTAAACAGTGACCTTTTTACATAAACATGTGTAGGATGAAGAATGTCTCCCTAATATGAAGTGATTTAAATTAATTTAGTCATCTTTGCCTTCACTTAAAATACCAATTGATATAACTTATTCAGTACACCCAGGGAAAAAAAAACCACACACAACCCTCCCCCACTCTCCCCCCCCCCCGACTCTTGGTGACTAATGTTGGTTGCACTCTGAGGTTCTCAGCAGATAATTGTATTTAATGTGTGGGTTTAAGAATACATAATTGTAGCAAATGAATGCAAACTAATAAACTTGTTCCTAGATGGAAGTAGTTTCTTGAGGGAAGCACTGTGGCAGTTGTGTCTTTGATAGTTTCTGCTATTTACCTGAGGATATATTTTATATTGTGACACTAGGTAAAAATAAGTGATAGAAAATGGGTGTGAAATTAAGACTGAGATTCTTTTTTTTTTTTTTAATTCAAGGGCAGTCTTCAACAGACTTACTTTAAGTAGTCCAGAAGAAGAATCAGGCCTTTTGTCTTCCCATCACAGCAAAATTTGAACCTGATTTTTCCCTTTGCAAAGGAGGGTTTGATATACCATGTGGCATTACAAATAGCACAGATGAATAAATGTGTATCTAAGTCACCACAATCGTTATCTACAAACAGGTGCATATTCTGGAGTTGTAGTATTTTGGACAGTGACAATACTAAAGTTCCCCCCCCAGGTTAGCTCATAGAATAATATAAATCCCATCAGTTATTGTGGAATGATTAGTGCCATGCAGGGCAGGCTCTATGTAAAACATGTTCAGCACCCACCTGGAGACAGCAGTTCTGCTGTTTGCCTCAGAGTATTATGACAGTTTAACTGCATCTGAAAAACATGATGCAGAGTGAATGTAATGAAGAACAAAAGAAACAAGCTCTCTTTCTTTTTTTTCTGTCCTAAAGCATAACAGCAAGTGGTAGGAAACACTCTGTGCCTTGTTTTAGCTTTCAGCAAAAATGGGCTCTTGATTGATCCTTCTCCAGAGGAAGAAGGGAGAAAAGAATTGTTCAAGAAACTGAGAAAACTTTCTGTGTACAGTTAATGATTTTTTGTTTGTATTCTCAGTTGTTCTTTGTCCTTCTTTTATACCTAAAGATACTCTAACCAAAATCTAAGAAACTAAGTGCTCATGCTGTTTGGATTTGAAAAATGAGTACAATGTATGTAAGATACTGACTTAAACCATGGAAGCTCACTCATTTGAAGCTGTTCAGACTAACTGACTTTTCATAATGTCTCTGTTTCAGCTTAGGCTTTAGCTGTGAAGAGTTTGATGAGCCAAGTAAAGACAATTATGGTAGGAACCAGTGAAGCTGAAAAGAAAAAGGCACTCAGAAGCCAATGGAAGGAAGTGTGAGATAGACTGACAAGTCTTTTTATTGCACAGTGAACTTGCAAATATAACACTCTGTGGCCACACTGGAAGAACATATATTAAAAAAAACCAAAACAAATAAATCACAAATAATTGTTAAATACAAGAAAAAGCTTACAGAATTAATGGAATTATGCCCAGAGTTAGGTGAAATCAAAGGCTTGGGCAATCTAGGCTAACTGGTTATGGGTTGAATGTCAGTCTGTCATTATGTATTAGTTCCAGTTGATGCAAGAGATGCACCCATCCAGACCCTTCAAAAACTGAGTGAAGATTTGAGGTTTTCCCTTTTGCAAAGGTATTTTTTTTCTTTTCTTCTTCTTTTCTTTTTCCTAAAGCTTTTTACTTTTCTCCACCTCCAAAAAACTTTGCAATTATTAACTCTCACAAGATTCAGTGGAGGCAGGAGTAAATATTGTGGGCAAGGTGGGGTATAGATGAATACAGCTTTTCCACTTCTGACTGGGTAGGACTTGTGCAGCCTTTTCACAGGGGCAGGAAATATCTGCCTTCAGCTTTGCTGCACCAGATGTAACAGATGTTTGTGGTGACAATGTTTTCTGTTTCTCTTAGTCTTCTTTCATACAATGGGATTAATTTGCTGACAGAGATAACTCTTCCTCTCTTCCCTCTCTTTCTTCATGAACTAAGGGAAGACTTCAGATGAGCAGCTGTGAGTCGAAGCTTCCTTTGAAAAGCCAAAATAGGATCTGAAAAGTGAATCAAAACTACCCCCTTCTCTTCGGGCAATGTTTCAGAAGAAAAACAAAAGCAAACAAAACCCTAACCAAACCAAAACAAAACGCAGTTCTTGAAAGAAAAGAAAGAATCTACTCCCCAGCCCCTCTGAGAGGCAAGACTGATGGCTACACTTTAACTACTTAGCTTGTGGCTCGTTAAATGTGCTGGGTTTAGACATATGGATGATTTTTTTTTTGCTTACTAGTTGTTCTAAATCTTATCATGAATTCCTTCATGTTCTCAGTGCAACATATCAGTAACTGGTATGCCTAAAATAGTTTAAGGAGGAGCAGATGCTTAGAAGTTGCAGACCTTCACTTGTAGATAGCCTGATAGGGACTTTTAATTTGGACCTCAATTCCCAACTCTGTAAAGAAAGGGTAAAACCAGCATGTTACTATATGCAAAGAATACGTTTCTGAATCCTGCTTGAGACAAAGCTCCTCTAGAAAAATCACCACTGGTTTTGGAAAGTTAAATTATAGCCCTTGCTGTAAGCGCCTATTACTGAACAAATGATTATTCTCATAGTAGTCATAACCGTTTAGATATGAAGACCTGCAGCCAAAATCTTGATGCTACTCTTATTGTTTTACAACCTTTCCTATGTTTCCAAGAAAGCTTTGCTGTGGTAAGAAGAATCTCCTAACCTAAGCTTTTAAAAAGACTGGCAGACTGTTCCGAGTAGGAGGCTGCATGAGAGCAAAGGATAAATATTTGCGATACAATGGAGATAAAGAGGAGGTTGGAAATACTACTGCAGCATCAAGGCTTTATTTTACTTTTGAATTTGGGGGAGTGCCAAAAGGACTAAATCAGCACACTGGAAAACGCAGGAATGAACTTTCTTAAAAGATAAGTCACTAGCATCAGGAGTACATATTTTTTTCTGATTATGACTCTTGGAATTTTTTTTATCTTCTGAACCTGAAGTAACACTAATGGGAAAAAGGTATCCTGTTTTTATTTCCACCCCATATATATCTGCCTTTGCATTTTATATAAGCATTGCAGTGGAATATTAACTTCCATTATTTATGAGGCTATTGAACTTTGCAAGGATGGACTGACAGTTGAAGGACCATAATTTTAAAGGCAGTTCAGTTCACATCATAAATACCCTAAAAGGCCACATACTACCTTACAGTTACTGAGGGAGAAGGAGCTTAAAGTCAGGGTTGTTCGTGACAATTCAGAAGAAGTTTCACCAACATTATCATTCTCGAAATCAAAACTGTATCACCCTGCAGGAATATTTTTATGCATGGTTTTGTGAAGTGCTGTGCTCCCGTGGGTATTGTGTCACCATGTGAAGTCCCTCCTCCTGTTTCTTAAAGAACCTCTTCACTCTTGGGTTCCCAAAGAACAGAACTGTGATCACAGCATGCAGGCTACCTTCATACAACATGCACACTGCAATACCAAAATCAGCTAGATTATATCAACATCTGTGTTTCTGCTATCTACCTGCCCTTGAAGTACCATCAATAAAGAAAGGGACTCAGTATTTTCTGGCAATTGAGTCAGCTTTACATTGTGTAAGGTGAGGAATCCAAAATACAGAAGCAAGGAAACTTACTGTTTACCTGAATCCTTTTGCTGTGTGAATTGGTAAGCCCCTGTAGCAGTTCAATCTAACTAGTTTAGGTGTGAGTTGTTTTCAACAAACAGAGAATATCACACTAGTAATCACCACACCATTGTATTACTGAAAAAAAGCTTTTACTAGGCTGTGGGTAAAATATTCACCAGTAATATTTGCAAGAGTGGGCACAGATGCACTGAGTGAAGTAATTACTTAATTCATAGCAACCATTCAACTCCATAATCCAATGCCACATGGCGACCTACCTCTTTGCAACAGAGAGGGAAAAATAAAGCATTTATTAACTTTGTGTATTAAAATGGATGGATAGAGGATACTGAAAAAATGTTCATATTTCACTGCTTTAAGAAAGGGTGCCTGTAAAAGTTCTTGTAAACTTGGTTTTACACCTATTGCTTTACCTTCCATAATAAAACGCACCAGCATAGATTTATAAGAACTCTTCATTATAAAGATGTGAAAGAGGCTGACAAATATAAACTGATGCTTTTGGGCTGGATCATTAAGTTTTCCTGAGACAGTTTAAACCAGCATGCTAGACTCATATTCATTGGCAACACCTAAGAGTAAGGACCAACGTCGATGTGAGTCATATGTAAACGTATTTTTGTTTACCACTCTTGGAATGAAAGTCAGAAGCAGCCTGTTATTTAAGCAGTTCCTAAATGTGAGGCTCTCAGACTGTATCAGTATCATTTACAGTTTAAAGGACCAGGCTGCTGCTGCCCAGCAGAGCAGTCGAGCAGTTTTTAGTATCTGCTAAGAGTCTATCTGGATGCTGCTGCATAATGTGTGCTGACAGAGCAGGCATTGAGAGCCTGTATTACACAGTCTGGCTTTCCACAAGCTCACCTATTCAAATATGGGGAGCAGAAGAATCCCTGCTCATTAAAAAAGCTGATAGGAGATAGCTTTTTAAATTATTTTAGTGTTTTCATTATCATGCTAAAGAAAGTTATTTTTGCATTTTAGCAACAGCAAGCCTACCTACCAGCTGTAAATGGCAAGATTTCTGGTTTGGAGTTAATTACGATGCTATAAACTTTCTGAGGGGAAGGGGAAAAGCAGCCTCTTGTTCTCTTTTCCCTTCTCATACCTGAAAATAAGCCCAAACAATCATTATGTTCTCAGAGGTGATGACAAAAACTACTTGGGCTAAGGGAAAAGCAGAGAGAAATAGAAGGCTGTCCAAACGAAACTCTGAAGGAATTTAGGTAAATAAACTCAAAAAATCAAGATGGAGCCACAACATCAGATTGCTGTACTTAAACACTTCCATACCTTAGGAAATGGTGTTTGACACAAATCCACTGTCCTCACTGAAAATGTCTGCTCACAGGCTTCTCCTAACTATTTCAGGATCAAGATTACACCTCGATAGAAATACTTGCTAGGGAAGGGATGACAAATCTGGTCCTAAAGTGGTAGACTCTCTTGATGAATGTGCATCCTAATTCTCAACGACATTGAAGTGAGTGAAACATATGTACAGAGAGAATAAAATGCCAAAACGTGTTGCATTGCCAAGTTGCCTCAGTTGGAAGCTTTCAATGAGTTTCCATGTGTTTGTTGATAAATCCTCCATTTTGAATAAAACATTATTTCATTTTTAGAGGAGATTTAGAGTGACAAGCCCTTAAGGCTCAGCAATACCTGAAACACCTGTGAAAGAAAGTGTTTCTTCACTTTTGTCTAGACACCTGCAAGAGATATGGATTTTTCTGGTATCTAACTCTTTTGCTATACAAATGCACATTTGCAAAAGCTCAGAGGTAAATATCAGTTCAAAGGTCTTAAATGTTTATTGCTAAGAGTAGAAATGGGCTTGGTTAATTGTTAAACAGCAGACAATTTCCTGGGTGATTCAGTACATCACAAGAGATATGTAACCCTGATTAGGGACTCAGGAATAATGGAACAGCATAGGTTACAAAAACAAGCTTAAAATGGAAAAAAACACCACAAAACCCATAAGAGAAATTCACTCTAACATAAAGAAAATTATCTTAATATTTCATTATAGGTTTTTTTTGGTATTACTCTACAGTGCATTTCAAAGCTTACTGCAGCTGTGGAAAATACAGTGAGATGGGAGTGAACGTTTGGAATTAAAATATTGTTAGTTACTTAACTTTGCAGTAGTCAAGAGAGACCTCTATGCATCTAATTAAAATTTAACACTGTCAAACAATAACAAACATTTAAATTAGGATTAGATTGCTTGATAAGACTGGTTAACATGACACCAGCTCCTTCACTTCCTTTACAAGTGATTCTGTGATGCAGTTCACATAGCACAGCAAGTCCTGAACTAACAACACTGTAGCTGTTTTATCTGTTAGAAACCTTGTGTAAATTAGGGGTCCTTAATGGCTATACAAAGGGTCACAATATTTGGAAACCAACACTTACACTTTTTCTCAGTTAAAAAAAAAAAAAATCCATTCCCATGTGCATCTATTAACCTCTCACCTTCTATATCTGTGTCCTCTATCAATTCAACCGGAAAAATCAATCAGACAAGTACCCAGGATAGTAAGGAGAGGCACAGCAGCTCACAGGGAGGGGCTGTGCTCACTGATCACAGCTACTAGCAGATGACCACAGAAGATATGAAGACATGATAAAGGTACTGTTTGTACTTCACAACATTCTCTCAGTACTCACCACTGTGATTCAAAAGCTTCTTATTTATTAAAATAATCCAAATTCCTGTCTGGATGTTGGCAGAATCATATAGCAGTTTTGGGGAACATTCTTAATGTATTGCCCTTTTCAAGTAGTGAGCAGTGGACCTCTCAGTGCTCTGAGGCAAACCTCTGTGAATGGCTCCATTTCCTACTCTCACTACATGAAGTCACCCCCTCCTCCTTGCCTTTATGGGCCAAAAGGCATTGCTTGTGACTGTTGGCTTCTATAAGCAGGTTCCTGCTCCTTTTCTCTAGCAGTATTTCTAACAGAATTTCACAGAATCAGCCAGGTTGGAAGAGACCTCCAAGATCATCAAGTCCAGCTGATCTCCCAACCCTATCTAATCAACTAGACCATGGCACTGAGTGCCTCATCCAGTCTCTTCTTAAACACCTCCAGGGACTTCATCACCACCACCTCCCTGGGCAGCCCATTCCAATGGCCAGTCTCTCTTTCTGTGAAGAACTTCTTTCTAAGATCAAGCCTAAACTTCCCCCTGCACAGCTTGAGACTGTGTCCTCTTGTTCTGTTGCTGGTTGCCTGGGAGAGGAGACCAATCCCCACCTGGCTACAGCCTCCCTTCAGGTAGCTGTGGAGAGTAATAAGGTCTGCCCTGAGCCTCCTTTTCTCCAGGCTAAACACCCCCAGCTCCCTCAGCCACTCCTCATAGGGCTTGTGTTCCAGACCCCTCACCAGCTTTGGTGCCCTTCTCTGGACACCCTCAAGCAACTCAACATCTTTCTGAATCGAGGGGCCCAGAACTGGAACAATAACAATAAGCAGTTGTTGTATAGAGGAGGTAGCTCTGTAACACCTCAGTTTAGACATTATCTCTGCTATTTGATGAAAAAGTTGTAAGAAAAATAACAGCAACAATTCAGAAGATTAGAATGGTTTACTTAACAGTTATTTTATAAAGTTTGAAAATCTGCAGCCTCTCAGACCAAGTGAAGGTTCAGTCTGCTAGAGAGGTGATTATTTTCCTGCAGAAACACATAGAAGTTAATTGTAGGCAATGTAGTTGCAGCAAGACAATCAAAGCCTTTGAAATGTCACCATGGTAAAGCTTTTTTTAAGTAGCATGGCTACTACAGATAGTATGCTATACCCTGCTAGCTAGAGATCATAAATCTGTCTATATCTGTATCTGTCTCTTCATCCCTACTTCTAATCTCTATCTGTATAATATAGAAAATACTGAGAAAGCAAGGAAATTAGGATAAATTAGGTGTTTGTGATACTTCTGATTATTATCTGTCAACCAGATGATTAGGAAATCTCATTTACTAAGAAAACAAGAGGTGCCTGGTCCAAAATTAATGGATTCTATGTTGTTGTTAATCTGATGGCACATAGAATCCACCTTTGGTGCTCCAGTCAGACTCAAGTCCCAGTCTGACTAATAGAGTCGTTTTAACTCAGAGCAACAGCTCTTGAACTGTGCTTAGATGGAGAGCAGTGGCTTCTAAATGAGGACTTAGGTCCCTCAGAGCTGATGTATTCCTGTGTATAAAGGTATCACATTGCTTCTAAGCTTTGTTCTTCTCCATTAAGAAATGATTAGGGTAATTATGGAAGGTATTTCAAAAGCTCTTGTATACTAAAAACCTTCTAAAATGTAAATAGGTTAATCACAGTTTCCAATTTGTGCAAATGTCCCACTAAAGATGTGTTATTTTGAACAGATTGGATCACTTCTGAGCTGCACATATATTTTCTTTTTGGTATCTTTGCCAATATCAATCCTATTAGCATTTAATTCACCAACGTGGCTGTAAAAAGCTGGATACTTACATTACCGAAGGGGATATTAGTAGTTGTAGTAGATCCAGCTAGAAGTGTTCCCTCACTGATAACACAAAACTGGGAGGAGTGGTGGCAGCAGAGGCTGTGCTGCCAGTCAGTGAGACCCAGACTGGCTGGAGGGGTGGGCAGAGGGGAACATCATGAAGTTCAACAAGAACAAGGCTGGAATCCTGCACCTGGGGAGGAATAACCCTGTGCACCAGTGCAGGTTAGGACTTCTTCTGGAAAGCAGCTCTGCAGAGAAGGATGTGGGAGTCCTGGTGGACAAGAAGTTACCCATGAGCCAGCAGTTTGCTCTTGTGGCCAGTGTACATTACGAAGAGTGTGACCGGCAGGTCAAGGCAGGTTGTCCTCCCCTCTGCTCTGCCTTAGTGGAGTATTTTGTACAGTTCTGGGTTCCCCAGTTCGAGAGAGACAGGGAACTACGGGAGAGAGTCCAACAGAGCCACGAAGATGATGAGGGGATTGGAAGGCTGAGAGACCTGGGGCTGTTTAACCCTCAGAAGAGCAGACTGGGGAGATCTTACCAATTCTTATAAATACCCAAAGGGTAAGTGCCAAAAGAATGAGGCCAGTCTCTTTTCAGTGATGTGTCCTGTGACAGGACAAGGGCCAACAGGCACAAACTGGAACACAAGTGGTTCCACCTAAACCTAAGGAAAAATTTCTTTACTTTGAGGATGACAGAGCACTGGAACAGGCTGCCCAGAGAGGCTGTGCAATCTCCTTCTCTAGAGGCTTTCAGAACCTGTCTGGACACATTCCTGTGCAATCTGAACTAGGTGAACCTGCTTTAGCAGGGCAGGTGGACTAGATGATCTCCAGAGGCTCCTTCCAACCCTTACTGCTGTGTGATTCTGTGATCCAGAACCGTCTTGTAAAATCTGTGTAGTCGATGAGCAGATTACAGACAACTTTACCAAATGCACATTAAGTCATTTCTTAAAGCTAAAAATACATGCCAAATTTTAATGTACATGAGTGGAGTGATACTGATTTAGAAATTTCTTTTAAAAATGTATTAGCATCAATGGACTGAGCCTATAGCCTTTTGCTAGGTTCAGCAGCTAATTTTCAGCACGTGCAGTGATAACCATGCTACATAACTGATAGTGTTCATACCAACCTCCCTGTCTTGAGGAAGGGCAGCCTATTATCTTGGCTGACAGTCTCATATGGCAAGCTGAGTGCCTGAGCCAAGGAAACAGCAGTACTGGGATTGTTATCCGCAGAGGAGCCAGCCAATTTCCCAGAGAGGACAATGCCCTCTCAGTATACAAACTAATCATAGCAAAAGCATGCACCAGTGAATGCATCTCCTTCAAGAAGCCTGGCACTGGCAACTGACACAGCTACGTATGGGATTGACTGGGATGGACTGATTAGGGGTGAGATATTTAAGAATTTTTGATGTTTTGTTCCTAACCAGATAAGAAGTTCTTTACTATGAGGATGGTGGAAGACTGGAACAGGTTGTCCAGGTTGGTGGTTGAGGCTCCATCCCTGGAGACATTCAAGGTGAGGCTTGACAGGGCTCTGGGCAACTTGATCTAGTTGAGGATGTCCCTGCTCACTGCAGAGAGGGCTGGACTAGGTGACCTTTGGAGGTCCTTTCCAAACCAGACCATTCTATGATTCTGTGATCTCTGGATTAGCCTACTCTAAAATAAACCACACAATATAATACTGAATATTCAGTTTTACTCCACAGCTGATTCATTACTTCATAACACCATGCTAGCTTCTAATTAATTTAAGGCTCATTTTGTAAAACATTAACATATGAAGAAATCTATATATATTTAATTATTTGAAATTGTCCTAAGTGGCAAAGAAGTTTGGATTTCAAATAAGGGCTTTCACAAAGTTCAGAGTTGTCAGAACTAACATTTTGGTTGAAGCTGTTCTAATAATGACTATTTACAGAAGAAATGGAGTGACTCACAAAAAGAGCTTTCAAGCCAAACTGCAGCAATATGTTTCTAGAAAGTAGCTACTCTCTTTTCAGTTGTCAGCTTCTCACTATGATCAAAAAGGGTTCAACAGCAGTGATTTGTAGCACTCTTCATTTTCATCAATGTTTCACAATTCATCAGTTTCAAACCCACATAGTACTGTAACCCACTGCAAATGCTCCAACAATCCTTTCCTCCTTTAGTGATCTGATCTGCAGAACTACAGGGGGAAAATCCCCACTGTTCAGCACTAAATATAAATCCTGCATGAAACACTTGTCTCCCCTTTATCTTTTCCATTGCTTTGTTACTGTAGTTAATGATCTGCCTATGATTTCCCTTATTTTATTTCTTTTAATAACCAAGGAAGACCAGACAAATTCACTGTAATGCACTCATCCCTTTGAACTCTCTCTCTTGATAATTATAGATAAAGTGATACTAAAGAATATTAAAAAAAAAGTTTAAGGGAGCAAGGTGTAATGTGTCTGTAATTATTATACTTCATTGCACCTAGGTGTTTATTGTAGCTCTCCCTCTTTGAATGTCATACAGGGACTCCGAGACATGAATTGGTCTCAGATTTCATTGTTAGAATTTTATGGTGTAGTTTCTGCATATTGCTAGAGATATCTAAAACACCAAATATTTATGGTTTTGAAATTATATTTAAAGAGGAAAAGATAAATATCTAGGATACATATCTCTTTTTCCAGTTCTCATCTCTTTAATACTTGATATGCTCTCTAGGTCTGATTTTCAAAAGAAATGAAAAGCAAGGCAGAAATATGAATACCCTACTTTCCTTGAAATCCCTGTTATTTTCTTAGTTTTATCATAGAATGGTCCAGGCTGGAAAGGACCTCCAAAGGTCACCTAGTCCAACCCTCCTCCCCACAGTCAGCAGGGACATCCTCAACTAGCTCGGGTTGCCCAGAGCCCTCTCAAGCCTCACCTTCAATATCTCCAGGGAAGGGGCCTCAACCACCTCCCTGGGCAACCTGTTGCAGTGTTCCACTACCTTCATAGTAAAGAATCTGTTCCTAACATCCAATCTAAATCTACTCTTCTCTAGTTTGAAGCCATTGCCCTCATCCTGTCACTGCAAGCCTTTGTAAACAGTCTCTCTCCATCCTTCTTGTCAGCTCCCTTCAGGTACTGGAAAGCTGCTATTAGTTCTCCCCAGAGCCTCTTCTTCTCCAGGCTGAACACCCCCAGCTCCCTCATCCTATCCTTGTAGCAGAGGTGCTCCAACCCCCTGATCATTTTTGTGGTCCTCTGCTGGACCTGCCCCATCAGCTCCATGTCCTTCCTATATTGAGGGCTCCAGAGCTGTACGCAGCACTCCAGGTGAGGTCTCACCAGAGCAGAGCAAAGAGGCAGAATCACCTCTCTAGATCTGCTGGCAATGAATCTTTTGATGCAGCCCAGGATGTGATTTGCCTTCTGGGCTGCAAGCTCACACTGCCTGCTCATGCCCAGCTTCTTGTCCATCAGCACCCCCAAGTCCATTTCCACAGGGCTGCTTTCTATCCACTCATCCCCCAGTCTGTATTGGTAGTGAGGATTGTTCTGAGGGTTGTTGAAACTCTCATCTTGCAAGGTGTTGGCTTCCTTATCAATGTCAGAAATCAGCCTGTACCTGAGAATTATCTCCTGCTTTTCCTTCCTATGTGCCTGTGGCTTCCACAGTGATGTGCCAGGTTTCATCCTTCAGAAAGGCTCCTGGCATGTATTACAGCTGGACTTGAAATGTTTTTATTTCCTGCACAGAATTACAGCCAAGTAAGGATTTAGACTCCTCATGGTTCTATAAGCAACAGGTAAGCCAAGAGGGGACTGAATTCAGAGGAACCATACAAATACTGTCTGGAATGGAAATTGATTCCTACAGAAATGCCATGGATTCAGAGGGCACCTCATCACCCTCCCTAAATCTCTCCTCTTGTTCAGAGAACAAGGTTGCTGCAGCAAGTCGTTTGTAGGTCCTTGAACTTGTGTGTCTGAAATGTGCTCAGCATAAGGAGACAGTGTTGGCAATTAGCATATACCACTCAAAAATGAGACAGGTAGCACAAGTTCAGACAAAAGAACTGATGCAGTTTTCCAGGTGCAGAGTGAATTATGCAGTGATGTTTAAAAAGTCTTTGAAATAGGAATTTCTCATACAGAAAACAAAGAGATACATAAACCAAATAGATACATAAAACAAAGGACCAGAGGATAATTCACCAACAGAAGGGTCCACAGGAGGTCACGTTTCCGACCTCCTGCTGAAAGCAGGGTCAGCTTTTGGATCTAGACCAGACTTCTCAGAGCTGGCTTTTGAATCCAGATGCATTTTAATTACTACTAGGCTTCATTGCCTGTGAGATTGTGTCTTTTGATGTCTCTGAAGGTGTGAAGTGTTTTCTACTATTTCACAACGGCTGAGTTGTGCATTGGGAAATAAAGTGGGATTCATCGGCATGATTTAATAGTTATTTAGATAAAAGGTTTAAAAAAAAACAAACCAAAAGAAGTTTTTACATCCATGGGAAACAGCCTTCCAACTTTGCAAAGAAAAAGAAGTTAGAAATGGCAAATCTTGTCCTTCTGTTTCACCTGGACATGCTTTTGCCATGTAATATGAGCCCTTCCCTGCTACTGGCAATATCTGCTCCTACAAGATTTGAAGTAAGTTTGTGGTGGGTTGAAAATTCCCCTCCAACATCAACTTCGCCTGACCAGCTCAGCTGGAAGCAATTTAAAGCTGTATTTGCAAGCAAAACTAGAATCTACAATGGAATGTAATGAATATGTACAAAATAGACAATATTTACAATATTTACAGGTATATACAATTAATGAACAGCACAGGAACCCCCCTGGTCTTTGGCCAGGGAGGTTTAGTCTTGAGAAGAGAAGACTGAGAGAAGATCTGGTCAATGTCTGTAAATATGTGAGGGCTGGATGTCAGGAGGAGGGGGCCAGGCTCTGTTGGGTGGTTCACAGTGATAGGACAAGGAACAATGGGTTCCAACTAGAACATAGAGGATTTCATCTCAACATGAGGAGAAACTTCTTTCCAGTGATGGTGACAGAGCCCTGGAACAGGCTGCCCAGGGGGGTTGTGGAGTCTCCTTCCCTGGAGACTTTCCAAACCCACCTGGATGCATTCCTGTGCGGACTACCCTAAGTGATCCTGCTCTGGCAGGGGAGTTGGACCTGGTGATCTCTTGAGGTCCCTTCCAACCTCTGATATACTGTGATACTGTGTGACCAGGGGAGCAGCAACAGCTTCTCCCTTCCCTGCCTCCTCCCCTACCTCCCTGCACACAAGGGACAAGAGTCAGAAGCAGAGAAGTTAATACCAGTCAAAACAATGCAGCCAAGGCCAAGCAGAAGAAAGTTAGTCTCTTCCAGAGTGAAGAAGCAAGAAGAAAGAAATTGTTTTGGGAAACAAATCTAATTAGACATCTCTCCAATGGTATTGTTTAGACCTATCTTTTTTTTTTCTTTTTACCCCCAATAGTGATTTATTTACATTCTACTACTTTCTGTTCAAGATCTATGCAAAATTTTAAAGGCATAGCCTAAAACTGCCACAAAGTTGCATCTTTCAAGTTGGAGAACTGCTAGATGGGATTGGCAGTGAGTGAGAGCACAACATGCAGCAGAAGGCTGGATGCATTTGCTGACATTTCATCTTTGTGCTTGTATGGGTTAGACTGACAAGTAGCTGTGGAATCCAGATGCATCAGGAAACCCTTTTAGAGAGAGCAGTGAATCAGTGTTTGAGAGTGATGTTACACATGTTGACAATTTCCTGGCCCTCAACGTTATTTTTGCTGTTTGAAAAGCTGTTCTCTATGTCAATTCCCATAACCTGCTTTCCTTTACCTTGAGTCCCCTCTTCCCTAGTTTTCTTATGTAATAAAACAGTCTAAAATGTGCTCCTTAAACCAGTCAGTTCTGTTTTCTTCCCGAATAAAACACTGCCATTATTGCCCTCCCTCCCACACATACCCAGAAAGTGTTAAAAGTGGGAGGTCAACATCGAGCCATTCAATCTGCTTCCCTAAGGAGAGTCATTGTTAGCTGCACAAATAGAAGTGCATGTGAATAAAGACCCTAATACTTCATTACCACTGCAAAAGAATAATTGGTACTCTAATTTACATCCTCCTAACACTATCTATCTATCAAGATGTAATGAGGTATTTAACATGTTGTTTCTCTATGTATGCACATGTTTTATACATAACAACCTGTTATCTATCAGCTTAAACCAGCACTGTACACTACAATTAGAATCTTTCCCCTGTAATTATCCTAACATATGCCTGGCAGCCCCACTAAAGTCAAGAAATATGCTCTGGATATAAATCACGACAGAACAAGGCCATGAACTCTTTTAGTTTGGTATGCATTATTGCATAGAATCATAGAATTGTTTCTGCTGGAAAAGGCCTCTAAGATCACCAAGTCCAACCATCTATCTGACACCACCATGGCCATTAAACCATGTCCTGAAGTGTCATGGCCACATGTATCTTCAACACCTCCAGGGACAGTGAATCCACTGTCTCCATAGGCAGCCTATTATGATACCTGACCACTCTTTCAGTAGTGAAATTTTCTCCTAATATCCAATCTAAACCTCCCCAGGTGCAATTTGAGGCCATTTCTTCCTGTTCTATCACTTGATACCAGGGAGAAGAGACTGACTCCCACCTCACCGCGATCTCCTTTCAGGTAGTTCTAGAGAGCAATGAGGTCTCCTGTGAGCCTCCTCTTTCTTGAAGGTTCAGATATTTAAAAGAAATGGATTTTTAAAATGAAAAATCTATTCATTCTTCTAAGCAGATGGTACAATACTTATAAATGCTTTTATTACATTTTTAGTCAAGAGGAACAAAATGAGCCATCCAGCAGGGCAGAATACAGATCAAGATGCACGTTCAGTGGCTCCTGATTTTATTTCAGTAGGTGCTTTGCCATTGATTTCCAAGAGTGCAAGATCAGGTCCAAGTGCCTAGAACTCAGACCATTTCTACCTCCTTTTTAGGTGCACAGTTACTCCAGAAACCTTGCAGTTCCATTGCCTGTGAGTGAACATGGAGTTCCTCCACAGCCTGAAAGTTCTGTCATCACACAAAGTCCTTCCAGTTTTTCCATCCAAATATCTGCTCTTGCAAATAATCTTTCTCAGTAAAACTAAAGTATTAACTTTTCCCTTGTTTTTGGTGATATTAACATCTATTTTTTCCCCCACAGATCTATACAGTAAAAGATTTTCTGCCTTCTGTGCCTCTTTTGTACAAAGAACTGCAGTGAACAGAGTATTTGTATACTTAGGAGCGATAATGCATGAGACAACACCAGGGATGAATTATAGCAGGCTCTTTTCTTCACCTTCCCTGGCACTTTCTGCATAAGCAGAAGATGTGATTTGGGGTTTTTTTTGCAACATCAGGTAAGCACACTGATTTTCCAAAATGCTTTGTTACTTCAAATTCAAGAAACTATTATTCAGACTTAAAGAAATTCAAAATTAAAGTTAAGAAGAATGAAAGACATGCACTATTAAGAAAAAAAAATTATGAGGTAGAAGCAACTCCACCTACTGAGAATGAGACTGATGGGACTGTTTTGTTCCATAGGCATGATGCAATACATTGACGAAGTGATTTTAACCCTCACTTTAACACTGTTTCTTTTCCTTGCAAGAGAATCCCTTTCCTGCAGAGAATTTCTGATTGTTTATGGAATTGCACCAGCTGTAGTTTAACTGGAGCAAATGTTGGGTCTCTCATAATATCCTCACCTGTTAGCTGCTTAGACATCAGTGAGTAGTAAACTGCTACACAATTTTAGCTTCTTAAAGAAAACCCTTATTTTAATAGCAAATGTGATCTTCACAGAGATATTACTTTTGGATTTTTGGGGACATCAGAGGTTAAATAATTAAAAAAATAAGACTTGTTCACAGTTTTCAACTACTTTTGCTTTGCAGACAATAGTTGTTGATACAACCTTGGGTGAACTTGCTGTGGAGCAGCATCGAGATGTGTTTAGGCAAACCCTTTAGAAATTAGAAAACATCCCTTTGGCATTCCAAATTTGCATCTTAATCTCCCCTCTCAGGAAATGTTAAATATATTTCCATATGGTTTTGTCCAGTTAGCTTAGTGTGGAAAGGTATATTGTATACGTACAGGCATTTTGCTGAAATAAAGCATTCTGTAGCTATTTGATATTCAGGCCTGGGTGCTCTCTTGTTAAGAGAATTTCACTTTCATTTCCAGTTCCAGATCACCTTACTGGGACTATTTATTCTCCTACAGACAAGAATGTTAGACAGATCACTCCTTTCTTTTACACTGTAGATAATTTGAAACAGGGACTATAATTCCCACAATATTTTTATCATTCCTAAGATAATGCTTTCTCAAACTGATTGACTTCCAGTCACTACCACAATATGAATGTTAAAACAGTGCTACATTTACCGTGAAAGCAGATATCAGCCAATACTAATGGAAAGCACATTTAATATTGGCTTGGGTGAGTATCTACACTACACAGTTCAAAGTTACAGTCATCAAATGTCTGCCAGGAAGCATATCAAATACCTAACTGGGCAGTCAAAGCACCTCAAAGTCTAACTATCAGACACTTACAATTAATTACTCATGAATAAGCAGCAAGCTAAAAATTGCTGGCAGCAGTTATTTGGAGAGGAGTTCTGAACAAATCCAGGGGAAAAAAAATCATGCTCTTTCAATGACAGTTCACAAACAGAGAGATGACATTTGGCAAACAGATAATTCAACATGAACTACTTACTCAAGACTAGTAATAATACCTAGCAATTATATAGTGCTTTGCACATTCAGTGGATTATCCAATCTCTGACATTAATGAAGCTGAACAGCCTCTTTTTGTCTCCTTAGTAAAAAACTTCGTTTGGCACACAGAGATTTTCACAAAGACTGGCTGTGTGACTAAGCAAAACCTCCCTCTGTGTGTGTAAAAGCAAATATGGAAAGAGAAACAAGGTTAAAGTCTGAGCTTGATAGTGCACCATAAAGCAGGAGCGGTCCACACTTCTTGTGGCAAGTCTAGGGCTGGACTTACAAATTTCTCAGTTGTTGTCCTTATTTCTGGGAGAAGGAGGAGAAGGGTTTGTCTGCTGACTCTGTACCAGCTGAAGCCCTGACACTTGTCTCAGTAGAGCTGCCTGATGCTCAGCCTGCATGCCCTACAATGCTCACCTCCACTCCTACAGAGGAACAAGCACCACTGTTGTTGCTGGAAATATTTAGAGATTATTTAGCATGTGAAGTATGTCAGAGGGACAGAAGAGAAAAGGTCTTTGCATGGTGTTTTTTCTTCTTCCCTTCTCCCTGCCTCCTTTCCCACTGTAAATAGAGAAGTTTTGCAGGAGTGTATATGAAAAAAGACAAGCAGAATTGTACAACTAAGACCTGACTAAAAGCTGTTGAAAGAAATCAGGAAGACTAACAGGATTGAATCAGCCTCATAACTAAAGGCAATATTTCTCCTAAAACTTCTATGAAATCCATTTCATAAGTATTGGCAAATCATCTACCCTCTCTGTTCAGATAGGTGATGAAAGCATGAAGTTGAATAGTCTGCAAGAAACACAGACTGCAATAGTATAGGGCACCTTATACTGTCATAATCCAGATTTTGGAGGATGCCATGAAGAGATTAGAAATTAGAAATTGTTCTGAATACACTCCCGAGCCTGCATTTCAATTTACAGAGATGATGCATATTTTAAAGAGATAAAGAAAAATAAATTAGTGTTTTTTAGTTGATGGGGTTAGAAGGCAAACTCATTAGCACATTCATAAACCATTTGCTTATCTCTGCACCAGGCTTCTGTTTCTGACAATCCTCCAGAGAATCCACTGCCTCGTTTCTCTGCCATTGTCAGTAGTGCCACATGCATAGAGTTCAGTATTGTCCTAGTTATTCAGCCCTGGTGAGTAATAAATGTGCCCAGTAGCCTCTCTCTCATGTGTAAGAAAATCAAATGGTTCAGAGTCTTTGATCTCACTGCATTTCACTGGTTGTGTAATTTATAGGGCTGATAATTGAAATTGGTACAGGTTCCCTGAGTTAAATTCTCCACTCATTTTATAATGTACTTTGATAAATGAAGTAGGTTGGTAAGCATAATTAAATTTCTGAGGTTTAATATTTTCTCTCTCTCTCTTTAGGATTATATTTAGATATAGTGGCAGCACAACTTTTCAATCAGCTTTTCCTTAACTACCATATGTCAAGTCTGTCCCAAAGCTCAACTCTTTTAGGTACAAACTCTTAGAAAATGTGCAAGTTTCTGACAGACTACCACCTGTTATGAATTTGAACGTATGCACTGTAAATTACATGTCACTTTTAGGATTCCAGAATATACATAATAAACACTCAAGCTTCATTAATAATCAATAGTTCCACCTTTGCCTGAGATTTTGGTATTCAAATGGAAGGGAATACACTCGTGGTGGTACAAAGTACATCTGGCTGAATCTACATTACTAAACTCATCTGCCTCAGGAAGCAATTTCTGGGCCTGTGACCCTGAGAGAAACTAGAATATTTTGTGTTTTCAAAGTGATAATAAAGTGAGATAACTTGGGGAACAAAAAAAAAAAAAGTTAAATCTGTACTGCTGCCTACTAGAGCAGTGTCTCCAGAGCACAATGCCAAATGCATGCCCTGCAGCCTCTCCTGAGGGTATGTGCTTGCCTTCCTGGGCACAAGGTCTGCTGGCATCCTGTCAGAAGACTGAAGGAGAACATTTTAACACCATCAATTTCATGTTTTCTGCCTGAAGTGAACCCTGAAGCAAATGACTGTGCCAAAAGTGCCCTGGTTTCCTCCTGGATGAAACAAGTTTACTCATCCAGAAAGGAGACTGGAAAAGCCCAAGCATACATGCACTATGAATGCACTGTGGAACAGGTTTTCCAGAGAACTTGCTGAGATGCTCCCTCACTGTAAGTGTTCAAGGCCAGATTGGATGGGGCTCTGAGCAGCCTGGTCTAGTAGAAGATATCCCTGCCCCTGGTGGAGGGGTTGGAACTAGGTGGTCTTCAGAAGGTCTCTTCCAACTCCAACCATTCTGATTCTATAGTAACTGACAATCAAAACTGGGCAGCTCACTCACTTAACACCATAGAAGACCCTTAGGATATTATGTGGTCTTGCTACACTGACTAAGAGCTGTAAGTGCTACCATGGTCAATAGATAATTGAATACTACCCACACCACAATTTCCACTATACAGATTTGAAGAGCTTCTTATCCTCACCTGGAAGTTATAAGGACAAGTTTTTTGTCACCTGCCATGTAAGATCCTGGGTTTGACACAATGATCCTCAGTGAAGGACATTGTGTTCACGTTTTTTGCTATAGCATGATTTTCCATTGTGTATTGATTAAGTTCAGGAGCAAATAGAGAGAAGTGCTGAAGAGCAATGTAGATACCTCTACAAAGTAGCTATCAACATCTAGATGCTCCCTAGAGATCTGTCTTCCAAGCACTAACCAGGCATCATACCCTTTTCTAGATAGCTCCTTTTGACCTGCTGCTTTCACAAATATTAAAAGTAATTAAAATGACAAAAATGAAAACACAGACTCCCCCACACCTGTTTCTTAAACCGTTGCTTAATATTTACTTGATTTTCATAACAGTGTTTAGTGCATTCACTTCTTTAGGTGGATCTGTAACCATAGCAACAGCATCATCAGCATCTCTTAACACGTTCTTTAAAACCACATTTTGCAAACAGCTCATTGTTCCAACTTGTATTGTTTACTCTGGTACTTTGGATGAAAAATAACTGAACCTACTCTGCTGCTGCTCCAGTAATGACACTCCGCAGCTCAGTAGCCCCCACCAACCAAAGCACTTTTTCATGTATCACTAAGTGGTTCTCAGAAAGTTTGATAAGCTCATCTGTGTTCCTCCTGAGGTGAGGAAACTAAGGCACAAATATGTAACAGCTGACTTGCTCACTGCCAGACAGAATATCTGGGGAAAAAAGAGGTACCAGCATACTTTCACAGAGTCACAGTATCACAGTATATCAGAGGTTGGAAGGGACCTCAAGAGATCATTAGGTCCAACCCTTCTCTCAGAGCAGGATCACTTAGGGTAGTCTGCACAGGAATACATCCAGGTGGGTTTGGAAAGTCTCCAGAGAAGGAGACTCCACAACACCCCTGGGCAGCCTGTTCCGGGGCTCTGTCACCCTCACTGTAAAGAAGTTTCTCCTCATGTTGAGGTGAAATCTTCTATGTTCAAGTTTGAACCCATTGTTCCTGGTCTGTGAACCACCCAAAAGAGCCTGGTCCCCTCCACTTGACACCCACCCCTCAGATATTTATAGACATTGATCAGATCCCCTCTCAGTCTTCTCTTCTCCAGACTAAATATTTTGCTGTGCTTTCAGGCACGACGCTCACTTGCTGTTCATTAATGAAGCAATGAGACATCCTCTGGATCCTACTTAACAAAAAGCCAAGCCAAACCCAAAAATCAACCAACAACCAACAAAACACAAACAAAATCCAAAACAAAAAGAAACAAACAAACAAAAAAACCAAAGAAAAGAAAGAGAGAGATAAAGAAAGAAGGGAAAATAAAACCACAGAGCAGTTTTCCTTTAAAAATCAGGCTGAAGGAAAATAATTCCAAAGGTTTCAGTGAGATGCAATTTGGGTAAAAATTCATTCCAACATCTAGGTCATTGGCCGTAAAACACCCTCAGAAAGCCAGTGTGGGATTTCTTTTTGCTTACACTGCTATTTGTTTATGGTACTCTGTTGAATTTCAAATTTATGCTGATTTGAGAGTGGAACTTGACCTCTTGTTTTCCTGAAAACATCCACCACATGAAAAAAAAAAAAAGAAAAAAAAAAGAAAAAAAAGAAGCAGTAAGAAAATCTGTAAGAAGCCAAATAGTTTCTCAACAGCCTGATTTTCAGAGTTCCTTGTGAGGCCTCTCTGAAGGGTTCAGTTGTGCTGCTGGGTTTTTTTGTGTGTGTGTAATATGACATGCTTCTGCCCTTACCCTTTTACTGCTGTTCCCATTAGGATAGAAGGGTAAACATTTTTAATGATGATATGTTCTCACTGATTATTCAACAAATACACACAATGTCAAGTTAGAGGAAATGAGGCATGAAGTACTGCAGGCAGAGTTCATACAATGTACCACCGAGGCTCGAGAGCAGCTGCTGAAAGCCATTGTGCTAAAATTCCACTCTGAAAAAGGTACATTTCAGTACTCTAGCCCTATAATGCTTCTAAAACAGCTGCTCAAAGCCTTTTGTGTACATAATTTATGTTTCCATTGTGGAAATAATTTCATTTTTAAACTAGCTGGTCAGCGGAAATGCCACAGATAGTTGTAGGATTGGTGTTTGGGCTTGAAAAATGTGAAGATGCAATATGCATTGTGAAGGCTGCAGATTGCCCTCGGTTCTCCCTGCTCTGAAAACACAGGATGTAGAATAAGATACTCAGTTGTCTAGCACAGTGAAACACTTAGTTTGAGCTAGGCACCAAAGCAATTCATTGGGTTTGCAGGGCAAGGTTTTGGTAGCAAGGAGGCTACAGGGGCGGCTTCTGTGAGGAGCTCCTAGAAGCTTCCTTCTCATCCAATAAAGCCAGTTCCATCCAGCTTCAAGACAGACCCACTGCTGGCCAAGGCCAAGCCCATCAGCAATGGTGGCAGCACCTCTGTGAGAACATATCATAAGAGGGTTGGAAAAAACTTGTGTAACAGCAACTGAGCCAGAGAGAGGAGTGACAGTACATGAGAGAAAGAACTCTGCAGACACCAAGGTCAGTGAAGATTGAAGGGGAGAAGGTGTTCCAGGCACCACAGCAGAGAATCCTCTGTAGGCTGTTGTGAGGACCATGATGAAGCAGGTTGTGCCTCTGCAGCCCATGCAGGTTAATGGTGGAGAAGATATCCACCTGCAGCCTGTAACGGACCCCATGGAGGAAAAGGTGGATGTGTCTGAAGGAGGCTGTGACTCTGTGAGGAGCTCACACCAGAGAAAGGTTGTGGCAGGACCTGTGAAAAGAGGAATCCATACTGAAGCAGGTTTACTGGCAGGACTTGTCATCCCCCATGCTGGAGCGGTTTGTGAAGAGCCCACAGGGTGACTCCTGTTGGAGAAATTCATGGAGGACTGTCTCCTGTGGGAGGGACCTCATGCTGCAGCCAGGGAAGAGTGGAAGAGGAAGAAGTGGCAGAGACAGGTTGATGAACTGACCAGAACTCCCATTCCCATCTCCTTATGTAGCTGGGAAGAGGAGGTAGAGGATATCAGAAGTAAAGTTAAGTTTGGGAAGAAAGGAGAAATTTGGGGGCAGGTATTTTAAGATTTGGTTTTTATTTCTCCCTATCATACTCTGATTCGATTGGCAATAAATTTAATGAATTTTCACTAAGCTGAGTTTGGTTTTGCCCATGACACTAATGGGTGTGTGATCTCTCCTTGTCCTTATCTCAAGCCATGAGCCTCTCATTGTATTGTCTCTCCCCTCTCCAGCTCCAGAGGGGCAGTGACAGAGCAGGTCTGGTGGGCACTTGATGTCCAGTCAGGATCAACCCACCACAACACCTTAGCAAAGCTCTTCCTTTTTTTGTAATTCATCTTTCTTTAATGCCATTGACATAAATGGAACATGAGAGGGTGTTTGTATTTTCATGTTACCAGATTCAGAGAGCACAATTGCGTCATTTTTATAGTGTCACACCTTCTGGTGATACTGAGCATGTATCATGTCAAGTGCCATTTCTGATGACTCATGCACATAGCTGTGGTCATTCTTTTGCCTTGCTTTCACTTTGATGTTCTGACCTTTCATCTTCTCCATGAATTTTCTGTTCTTCTGAACCACTCTGAGTCCTTGTCTGACCTTCACTGACTCCTGCCTCTCTGCCTCTCATATTAGACAACCTGCTTCCTATCACCTCACTTTCTAAATGTATTTATTTCTTCTTCTATTCATGTGTGGAGCTGGGCAGACTTGTTTGGACCAAAGAGGGAAATTAGTTTACTGACAAGAAGTGTTCATGAATGGTGGTTATGAATGTTGAATAAAAGAATACAAACACGTGAGAGAAGGACACACTTCCTAAGAAGTGTCAAGCCAAGGAAAGAAACTCTGAAATCTGGCTCCCTCCATCCTTTTAAAAATTTTATTTAAATAAACAAAAGAAAGGGAATTCCACTTAACTTAATACTAGCAAGGCAGTCACCGAGGAGCAATAGGCTCCAGCACTTTCCATAGTGCTGCTCTGTAGAGGGTCATTTTATCTTTGGGTTTTATCTGCTGATGGCCAAAAACAAAAAAAAAAAAAAAAGAAAAAAAAGAAAAGAAAAGAAAAGAAGAAAAAAAAAGAAGAAAAAAAAAAAGGAAGACTCAGAAACAACCCCAGGTCTATCTCTTTCCCAGCTCTTCCTCTGGGCTTCTTGCCAAGTCAACCTCCAGTCTGCTGCCCCAGCTTCTTATCTAGCTTGTTTCTCTCTTGTTCCCATGCTCTCCACACTATACAGTTCCCAGCCACACAGACTGCTGGCTTGCTGGAGAGTTTCCTTCCCTGTGCTCTGCCCCATGTGTTTTCTCCTATCCTTGTTAAATGTTCCCTGGGACCCAGTGCTACATCAGATTGAGATAACTCGCTGCAGCTCCCTTTCCCTGCATCACTTTTCAGTCTCTTCTTCCAGTGAATCTTCCCTCATGGCAGCACTACCCTTCACTGGCAGTTGCACTGATATATTCCACTTGTTCAGTGAGCATAGCCTGAAAAACATGCTTTCCTTATCTATATTCACTGACACAGTTGGATCGTGTGGCTCAGGCTGTACTTAGCATTTCACCAAGGAAGATACCTAGCACGGCAAATTTTTGCTTGTTCAGTAAAAGATTACTAGAACTTTAAACACCACTCCCCCTGCCCCATATTATAATGGATAGTGTCTGGCAATCTTAATAATAAGCATAATAATAATAATAATACCAGCGGCAGTCATTCATATTATATGTAGTTTTCTTGATTGTTATGGAAGGTTTCTTTGTAATATTATCTTGAAACTGCCTTATTTTTTTTTCTCTCTCTGAGTAAATTATAATTGACACTACAATTTATCATTTGAGAACAGCACTGTGACATTAAATTTTTAAAGGCTGCTTTTATTCAGATCACATGATAGGACAGAATCTATACAATAGAAAATATCCTGTAGTTTGTCTTTCAAGGCCAGAGAGATTAGAGTGAAATGAGCAAATTTGGTCTACCATGGAGAGGTTTATTACAGCTATATGCCATAGCCCTGTTTAAGGACCTCCATTAGATCCTTAAATGTTCTTCTCTTTAAACCAATGTCTCCTCTCTGTCCCTCCCTTTACCAAGTCAAATGAAAGCAGTTTGCAATGGTCATTCATCATCTCAGAGAAAAAAAAAAAAAGGAAAATTAAAAAAGAATATGTGTTTAGTACTGAAATTAATCATAGGTGGATTTTGGCTTGATGTTCTTGAGGGACTGACTAGAAAAATGTTGGTGTGCAATACAAGACACTAAAGCAGAGGAAATAATTTTCAGTATTTCCTGCAACTTAGTTTCCTTGAAGTATGCAGGAATTTAGATGCTGTTGTTTAAATCACTGGAAGGGAAATAAAGACAGCTTCAACACTGCTAATATAATTTTTTTTAATCTTCAGTTTACCAGTAAGGTAAAAATATCTACAGAACAGAGGTTAATACTATGAAGCTTTACTAATAGCCAATAGTTTCAAACTAGAGAAGGGTAGATTTAGATTGGATGTTAGGAACAAGTTCTTTACCATGAGGGTGGTAGAACGCTGGATCAGGTTGCCCAGGGAGGTGGTTGGGGCCCCATCCCTGGAGATATTCAAGGTGAGGCTCCACAGAGCACTGGGCAACCTGTTCCAGTGGAGGATGTCCCTGCTTACTGCAGAGGGGGTTGGACTAGATGACCTTTGGAGGTCCCTTCCTACCCAAACCATTCTATGATTCTATGATAACGAATTATGAAAATCTTAGAGAATATACAGCAAATGCTATAATGATTTTTCTTTAGGCACTTTTAGTCATAAAATCTGTTAGTTTCCCAAATCAAATTAATACCCCACAGTAATACTAAACATGACATATATGTTTTCCCTAAGTAAATCTAATTTAGCACATAATGTGCAGAAATGTTTTCCACTCTTCCTATAGGATATTTTTCTGAAATTGCAGCACATAAATCAAAGAGAAGGTACCAAAATAACTTCAATGAGTCTCCAGTTTGCTCAGTGTTCACATGTTGGGCATAACTGATTCACCCTCTAGTGTACCCTGGAGAGTTGTGAAATCCAAAAGAGGAAGCATTCTCTGTCGAAACAGCATAGTATTAGTCCTGAAAATAAAACTGTGTTGTGAAAAAAAAAAAAAAAGCTGGGTAATTAACCTGGGGCTACTGCAAGCAGATCTGTTATTTCTCAATATTAAATAATTAGCATTTTTATTACTGTGCCATTTTATACATCACTGGGGTCTTTATCAAAGAGATGTAAGAGTTAAATTTTCATTGATATGGTTTGAAGAAGTAGAGAATTGCTTTACTGGAACAAGCTACTCCAATCCTTTTTTGTCATTTTCATTACCCGTTCTTAAAGAAATTCAGGGTGATGAGTCCAAGAAGGCTGCACTTTGTCTGTCTTTCCATATGCACATATATATCATTCCCATGACTTTCAAGACCCATCTGGATGTGTTCCTGTGTGACCTGTGATAGATTCTGTGGTACTGCTCTGACAGGGGCGTTGGACTCAATGTCATCTCCTGAGGTCCCTTCCAACCCCTAACATCCTGTGATCCTGTGTTGCTTCTGTCATCTCTTCATATTCATACTTAATACAATGCAAAATAAGCTAATTTGTTAGCTCCATTTCCTTGCAGGAGTGTCTGGAGTTCTTGGGAGTTTCGTTTGAAAATCCAGCTTCAAAAGATGCTGGGTAGGAATCTCATGTCTTCTAGTACCCTCAGGCATCAGCACAAGCCCATGCCTTGAGGCAATGTTCTAAGGAAGGGCACACCACAGTCTACACATATTTCAGTACAGTCTGAGAGAGACAAAGTTCTTTAGGAGCGTGTTTGTCTGTTTTCTGGTGCCAAAAAGGAATGCTGCCATCGTGTATTGTTTGTTGCTTGGCAAATATTTGATTGTTTTTAACAACTGTGTGTCAGTTCTCATTAAACAAAAAAAGCAGCAGAACAATTGCATGAACTATGGTCAGTGTCCAAACAGCATTTGGCAAGCCTCTCTCTGTTATGGTATTTTGCCCACAATTGGGTTTGCTGATCAATTTACTAGCTATTTATTTATTAGTGGTGGAAGGAGGATGAAATGTTATTTATAAGCTATGGAAGATTTCTGACTTATTGAACTGTGCAAACACAATAGCAGCAGCAACTAACATCTACATTGGATTTTTGTTGTTTTTGGCATATCTTTGCAAGCCTAATGCAGCGACAAAGTTAAACTGTTCAGTGTTCTGTATGGTTATGGGCAGGCAAGCTAAAGCACTGAAATGATTTTCTTCCGGGAGAGGAATTTTCCCCCTATGCAAGGGGAGTGAGTTGGCAAAGATTGTTAGAGATTTAGCCTAACTTACTTCAACACAAATATTCTTGAGAAAGAACACTGGCTTGCAAACCAGAAGTGTAAACTGCACCTCACAGAGCATATAATTGGAGCTTCCACTCACAGAGGATAACCTCCCCTCCGATACTTAAATATTGACCTGATTTCCATGCCATCAGAAAGCAAAAAGTCATCATTGTTTATGGTCTCATATAAAATCGAGTGTAAATTGGTTGTAGTACCTATTGGGGTCGTTCTGAAGATCCTTATTCAGAATAAAAGTGAGAGGGAGGTTTGTAACAGCAGAAAAAAATTAAATCAAACTCTGAAATACAGAGCTCTTCGTGGCTCTGTCTTTGATGTGTACTTAAACATTCTTATTACAGACATATGGCATAGGGCAGAATTTGACTTATATAGAAGAGAATATGTGTATAAATCTGTATGAGTTTTAAATTCTTTTTTTACATAATATCTTTTAAAGTCTCATCTGAAGTTAATTAGTAACCACACACACACATAAAAAAATAAAGCCAACTAACTTAGTGCAGCTTTTAGGTTCTTTTGAATAGAATAGGCTGGAGTGCCATGAGCTGGGAAAGATTTAGAAGAGATTATGGGCAGAAGATAAGAATCTCTAGTTGACAGATCCCTCTGGAGGTCAGGCAAGGAAAACAAACAAGAAGCCATGTGGCCAAAAAAAGACGATCCTCTAACAAACAATTAAAGGATAAACGGACCAGAAAAGGAGGAGAATGGAGCCCAAATGGCAAGTATTCAGTTCCAACAGATAATTGAGATGCTGATGGAAACAAGTGTGGTATCCCTTCATATTGCTGATGTCCCAGCTCTTGAAATGCCATATATTTTTTCAAGGCAGTTGTGCCCTGATCTGGTTGAACATTTGCCAGTGGTGCCCTCTGTTTGGCACATTTATAGCTGATGTGCACTCACTGTTTCATGTTCTGCATCAGCCCTCCAGGTTAGGCTGCTCAAGCTACTGCAGAGGTGGGGGAAGCACCATAAGTGCTACCCTTCCTCTTACCTCTCTGTGAGCTGTGGCTGGCCATAGGATTGTCCTGCTGTATGTAAGCAGCAGCTCTGGTGCTTCCCCAAACAGCGGACAGGCCGTGAAGAAGGAACTGCCTAAGGGGGAAAAACATCATTGGAAGGAGAAGTATTGGCATTATAGCTCTGGGGAGAGCCTGTAAATGTACAACAGAGTGCCTGAATTTTGCTCAAACAAGGCAGATTTGTACAGCACAGGAAGAAATAACATTTGCTGCTGAAATTGTGAGCTTATAGGAAAAGGAAACAATTTTGCAGTTTCCAGCTCCTGATACTGTAACGTGAATTCTGCCTGTAGACCTCAAATGCACTTAGATTATTGCTAAATTAATTCTGTGAACAACCCCAGCTGAATTTAGGAGGCTGGGAGAATGAAAGTCTGGGGTTTGGTGTTTGGTGGTTTTTTTTGGTTGTTTTGTTTGTTTGTTTTGGTGGGGGTTTTTTGTTTGCTTTGTTCTGTATTGTTTTTCTTTTTTTTTTTTTTCTTTCATTTGCTGTGAAAGTACACTTGCTGAATTAGAACACTTGAAGTAAGATGGATTCCACAGAATAAATTAGCAGTGTGTTGGCTTGAAGGCTGGAGCTTTCTTGCTGAAAGGGACTCTGAAAATAGAAATGCCTATTTACAGAAGAGTTTCCAAACAGAAAAAGAAAACAGTTAAGAGAAGGAAAGAATACTATTGGTTTGAAGTGACACATCAAAGACGTATTTACTATTTAGGTGACCTGTAGGCTTTTGTAATATTTTCAGTTTTTCTGACATTTTTGTTGTTGTTTTGATTTTTTGTTTGTTTGTTTTTTCTCCTTCCTGCAACACTTTGGTCAGATACTGAGAGACCTGGAGCTGTTTAGTCTGGAGAAGACCGAGAGGGGATCTGATCAATGTCTGTCAATACCTGAGGGGTGGGTGTCATGTGGAGGGGGTTAAGCTCTTTTCAGTGGTGCACAATAATAAGACAAGGAACCACAAGTTCAAGCTTGAACACAGAAGATTTCACCTTAACGTGAGGAAAAACTTCTTTACAGAGAGGGCAACAGAGCACTAGAGGAGGCTGTCCAGAAAGGTTGTGGAGTCTCCTTCTCTGGAGGCTTTCCAAACCCACCTGGATGCATTCCTGTGGGGACTACCCTAAGTGATCCTGCTCTGGCAGGGGGTTGGACCCAATGATCTCTGGAGGTCTCTTCCAACCACTAATGCACTGTGATACAGTGGTACTGTGTGATACTGTGGTGTCCTATATGTAGATGATGCTTTGGCCATTATTCCTAGCAGAAGAAAAGATTGCTGCAGAAATGTTTTCCTCCTAAACTTTCAAAGTCATCATGCATTAGTTTGTAAGAAAAAAAGGCACACAAAAGTGAGTTGGGAAGGAAGATGGCCAAAGAAAAAGATAGAGAAAGAAATAGGTGAACTGCTTTCCTGGCATATGCACAGGATTTTGCCAAACCAAAGGGATCATTGCCTGTTCAAGATATAACAGTTCATGAACCACAAGGGGTACAGATGAGCACTATCTGAAACAAAGAATTTCAGTTGTTTATGTGTCTTTCTTTTTTTTTTTTTTTCTTTCCTACTCAGAATGTTATTCAAAAGCACTGGACTACTTACTAATTTGCCCTTTTTTACCCACACTTCATTTCATTTTCATTTGTTGTCCTGCTGAGCTCTATTTAGGGTATTTAATATAAAGCTGAAGTGAATCCTATCAAGGCAGGGTTTTTTTTGTGTGTGTGTGTGGGAAAGTAAATCATATAGAAAATCAAAAGCATTAATTCTACTGTTAGGAAAGTAAGAAAGTGTTTTAAAGAAAGCTTTTTAAGAAGCTGTTTTTCTCTTACAGAGAAAATGTTATTTGTACTGGGAAATAAGACTTTTCTAATCATAATCCCCAAATCAACTCTGTAAGTACTAGTGAACTAATTACACTAAATTTAGATTATTTCATAAGCTACTGTAGGCTTTTTTTCAGCACTGTTACCATTGTTACATGCTAATTATATGTAATTTGTCACCATTCTTGCAAAAACTTAGCTTGTCTCTTAGTTTCTTCCCTTTTCCAAAGCCTCTGCTAATGCAAAGTGTGGTTAGTTCACATTTCTAACTCATCCAGTAAGAGTGGCTATAATACTTCAGTGAAATTCTGTTAAGGGGATGTGTATCTATGCAAAAGTGAGGTGGGTGTCTAACCTGGGTTGTAACTCATTTTTGTTTTTCATACCTATCTTGATTATTAGCCCTGGAAATGAAAGTGGTCTTCACACCACTGATTGCAAACACCCTGGGTAGCTGTGAACAGCAAGAGGGAGAATTGGACTGAATGTGACTCCATTTTGTCACAGCTGGACTGTTTCTGTTCTTGAGTTAACTCCTTTGCCTGGGCAAAATCTCCAGCGTAGACACAATCAAAGGAAGAACAGAAATGTCTTAAATGCATCCCTGTGTGGCTAATGAAGGATCTTACTGACCTGAGAATTACAGAGTTTGTCAAGTAGGTTTGTGTCTGAGCTCTTATGTGGAGGAGGAGGTGAAGGAGTCTCCACCATGGGAGGTTTCACCCCTGCAATTCAGTGGAGCAGCTTCACTTAGCCTACACAGACACAGCCTACAAAACTTTGCTAATCACTCTGTGATTCATGACACAATTCCTAGTGTGGCATAATTAGAAGGACTGCTGGACGACAGGTATGTGATGTAAATCATTGAGTCTGATCCCCAAGCATTGGAAACTATGACCAATCTGGGAATACATCAAGAAAAGAGTCCTACAAGGAAAATGCATTTGTATTCTGAAAGCATATTCAAGATGCAATAAGACAGAGCAGATCAGAAAATGACCACACAGAAGAAAAGCATCACACAAGGGAAAAGGAAGTGAGCAGATTCCAGTGATGGAACTGGGAGAGACAGCTCTCTCAAGGGCTGTATGGAATATGTTTGTGAGAGAGCAGGAAACATAAAAATGCAATGCCACGGAAAATAGCTTAGATGACAAGTGAAGAGACAGTGACAGGACAGATATGAGACTCAAAATAGCTATAGACTGAAAGAGACAGAGTGGTAAAGAGGAAAAAAAAGATATTAAAAGGAAGAGTAGAACTTGTGACTCAGCTGTTGCACAAGCTCTTTGCCTAAGCTCCCAGGTGCTGAAAAGATGATGAAACCATTTTGTGCCAGGCTTTTTTTGGAGTCTGAAACAGAGGATTTGTCTCATGGAAAGTACTTCAGCAGGTGATGTACTTCAGTGCTGATCCCTGGTTGCTGAAATGACTCATTCAAGCCATAGACAGCTACACATAATTAGGGATAAGTGCAACTGCTCTAATCTGTGACCAGGGAGTTTTCAGCCAGTTTATATTTCCCTTTCCCCTTTCTTTTGAGCTGCTTTACATGCAGCTCTTGTTTGGTGTAGTTATGTTCCTCAGTGAGCAGAAGGTGCTCTCCAAAAGATGAAGAAGTAGAACCACTGCTTAGGGAAATTTGGTTAAAGCAGAAACCACAGAAATGCCTTTTCATCTGATCATTCAGACACCAGCAAAGTCTTTATGGTAGGAAAGGGGAAACCAATTTCCAAAATGTTTTTGAGATTACTTACTGTATAGTAAAATGATACTGGTGTCAGAAGACTTCATTAGAAACTTTGAGGAACATCCTTATTAAAATAATTTAAATCCTATGTTGGACACAGACTTACATATACATATGTGAATGAAAGGCAGTGTTTTATATGGAACAGCAAAAGGAGGAAAACCAACAACCAAAACAGATCAGGATTCTGTATAAAACAAAACTCTGACTGACTGCAAGGCACTGAGAAGGGAATATAATGATGTGCTCTGCTAAAATTCCTCCTAATCTAGAAGTTTCAGTACTTAAAGTATGTGAAAGACTGATTGGACTGTGGTGCTATTAAAGCATCACTGATGATCTTTGCCTGTATCAAGATCCCTCCTCTAAAGATTAGGCTAGCATGTCTGTACACATCGTGTCATGGGTGTCTTCAAACAGAGCACAAATGTTGTGGCTGGAGACAATAAGCACATACACTAAGGGAAGGGGCTTCATTCCTACCTGTCTGACATTCATTCAGCCAGAATAATAAAAAAAAAAAGAGGGGGGTGTGTGTGTGTGTGTGGAAATTCCAGAGAGGATGTAATTCTCTATGTGAGAGCCCAATTCTCTAATGTCTCAAAACAATGTGTGTGGCAGGTCCTGGCTGACGGCCTTTCATGATTTCCCCCACCTCCTGAAGAGGCCTGAATGATGGTTTAACAATGAAAAGAGATAATTTCTGGAGGAGAGAATTCCCTCTTTCCTTATTTTAAATCCACTGCAACAGCACCACGGAAAGGCCAATGACAGACATTGTCCTGCAGGGACCTCGTGTTCACCTCTCCGTGATTTGGAGAGACGTCCCTCTCCCTGCCTTCACTCCTCCCACAAAGGGTATGAAAGGACACCACCTCTGAGATCCATGTGTTGCACCTACCACAGAAGATCTTGCTGGATGCACACCCACCACCAAGAACTTGAGCTATGCCTGTGAGACATCACTGGAACCGAAGGTGGTGATGTCTCTCATATCTTCTTTTCCTTCTCATTTTCCCTCTGTTCTGGTCCAACCAAGTGTCCTTATGGTGCAAGGGAGTGAGAGCTTTCACATAAGTCAGCGGCTGTTGGGTGTTGGTTCACCTTAATTTACTCCAAGGGAATTTTTGAACCTTAGCACGACCCTGCTGCTGCACAGGGCTGGCTTGGGATACTGGGTCATGACACTCTATTTCTCTATAGTAAGAAATTGTTCTCATCATTTCTGAAATGTCTTAGAGACATTCTCTAAGATAAAGACTACCATTTCCACCATCTACTTGTAAAGAAAACAGAAAATCTGACTTCTCAGTGATGGAGAAAAGAGCCTTCCACTGCCATTTTAGGGTATCTATACAACAGAGATATCCTTCACTCCAACAGCACACATTGAAAAATGTGTTGCTTAAACTCCTATTGAACAGAGCTGTCTGCAGGTATAGCTACAAGCTCAGTGATATCTTCCCCAGTCAGAAGAGTCAACAGAAAGTGCCTTCACCCTGAGTGAAGGTAAAGCAGTGGTGGCTTGTCATGCAGCAATTGCTTGTTTAAGCTTTCACACCATCTCTGTAAACAGAGTGCACCCTCATGGAACTATAAACCTACAGCTGACTCTCAGCCACTAAAGTAAGTGGTAGAGATAGAAAACAAAAAGAATCAGCTGCCAGAACATGATTAGAATTGTGTCTAGTTTGCTTTGTTCAGTTTTTGCTTTAGTAGTTTAAATCACAGTTCTTAGTATTAAAACATACCAGTTCAGGCAGCTATTAATATCCTCTGAGATTTAGAAGCAATTACATTTAAAAATGGAATTACTGATGATGTATAAACAGAAATGATGCTTAAAGAAATTAAACAAAGACCTTAATTGCAAATCCAGTCATACAGCTGAGAGCAGGAATAAACCTTTGTTCAATAAAGTCTCAGTGACATGAAGAAGTAATAATCTGACATTTTACTGCATGAATTAGGTGTTTCTTTCAAACTGCTAAATACTTGTCTGATGATCAGTTGCTGTCACATTTAGAAGCGTTTCACTAGAAAAATCAAGTGTGTCCAACAAGATGCTTTACTTACTATGTATCTAGGACAACAGCATCAGAGGCTAATGCAGATTGTGGTCCTAACACAGACTGTGGCCATATCATGTTAGGTTCCTCTCAGTAATTTCTTGGTGATAAATAATAGCAATAAGCTTTTGTAAGTCTAAATGAGGCTGAGAACAGTCCTGATGTCTTTTTTTTTTTTTTTAACGTGATACTCTTCCATAGCAAGAAGAAAGCCCCATTTCTTGTAAGTAAGATAAATTGTCCAGTTTTTAAACTTTAGATCAAATTGAATCCTGTTCCCTTCTGTTCTTCCCTTTTCTTAGAAATTCCTCAATGTTATGAAACTCACTTGGGTTCAGATTTTGTTACAATTTCCAAATTAAAACCATGTTAACTTTTGTCAGCCTAGCCAGAATTTTCAAGGATGTTTTGGTGAAGTGCAGAGCTTGCACTATATTTAGTAAAAAAATTTGGCTGACTGATTGGGTTGGCATTGCAGAAGGCTCATTTTACAGTGCAATGACAGCTTGGCGAATACCAAGATACTTTTTATATCCTTACTTATCTTAATTCTTTTTTTAAAATCAGACTTCTCTTCAGTTGCATTTTCCCAATGATTATTTATATGTTTGAAACCCTGTAGGTCTTATTTAAGGTGATGCTACAGTGTGCAGCATAATGCAAGTACTAAGGTCTGCTGATGCAAATGATGAGGATTGTGAGGCAAAACCCCACTAAGACCATGAACAGTTATATCACATGCACACATGCTTTCCTGACCTTCATCCTTAAAGAATGACTTCACTTTTTGACACATTAGAAAAACTCTCTCATTGTGGTTCAGGAACCTCATGCAAAAACTGGGAAGAAGAAGCAGGAGGATGATCATTCCAGTTAACCTTTGTGTACAGTAGCACCCAAAATAACTCAAATATTAACAGCTGCTCGGAATAGATATTTGAAAACATTGCTGTGAAATGACTGACTTGCAAGAAAAGAAGCTAGGCAGCCACATACAATTTCTAATGTGAAAAACATAGAATTAGACAAAGAAGCTAAATTCTTCTTCTTCTTCTTCTTCTTCTTCTTCTTCTTCTTCTTCTTCTTCTTCTTCTTCTTCTTCTTCTTCTTCTTCTTCTTCTTTTCTTCTTCTTCTTTTCTTCTTTTCTTTTCTTCTTCTTCTCTTCTTCTTCTTTTCTTCTTTTCTTTTCTTCTTCTCCTTCTTCTCCTTCTTCTCCTTCTTCTTCTTTTCTTCTTTTCCTTCTCCTTCTCCTTCTTCTTCTTTTCTTCTTTTCTCCTTCTCCTTCTCCTTCTCCTTCTCCTTCTCCTTCTCCTTCTCCTTCTCCTTCTCCTTCTCCTCCTCCTCCTCCTCCTTCTCCTTCTCCTTCTCCTCCTCCTTCTCCTTCTCCTTCTCCTTCTCCTTCTCCTTCTCCTTCTCCTTCTCCTTCTCCTTCTCCTTCTCCTTCTCTTCTTCTTCTTTTCTTCTTTTCTTTCTCTTTCTTCTTCTCCTTCTTCTCCTTCTTCTTCTTTTCTTCTTTTCCTTCTTCTTCTTCTTCTTCTTTTCTTCTTTTCTTTTCTTTTCTTCTTCTCCTTCTTCTCCTTCTTCTTCTTTTCTTCTTTTCCTTCTTCTTCTTCTTCTTCTTTTCTTCTTTTCTCCTTCTCCTTCTCCTTCTCCTTCTCCTTCTCCTTCTCCTTCTCCTTCTCCTTCTCCTTCTCCTTCTCCTTCTCCTTCTCCTTCTCCTTCTCCTTCTCCTTCTCCTTCTCCTTCTCCTTCTTCTTCTTCCTCTTCTTCTATTTTTCATAGAATTATACAATCGTTAGGGTTGGATGGGACCTCAAAGATCATCCAGTTCCAACCCCCCTGCCATGGGCAGGGACACCTCACACTAGATCAGGTTGCTCAGAGCCACATCCAGCATCCAGCCTGGCCTTAAAATCCTCCAGGGATGGGGCTTCCACCACTTCCCTGGGCAACCTGGTTTCCTTTCTTTCTTTTGTTTCTTAGCTCTAACTGCAATGCAATATCAAAAGAACAGTATGGTGTTTGTTTAACTTTGTGGTGGAGTCATATGCCTTGGGTTCTACATAGCTGAAGTGTAAAATACAGTCCAAACCATTCATCTGAATTTGCTGAGCAGAGGACTGGAATTTTAAGAAGTATTCTTTGTGTTTATCAAAGTTTTCACTTATTAGAAAGCAAATCCCTTCAGAACAGTTTCTTGCTCTTTTTATAATAGCACAAAAGTCATCTTTTATAAGAGGACATTTTCAAAGTTTTTGAGGATATTAAACAAATGCTTTCTCAGCCAGAAACATGGATTACCACAGTGCTGACTTTTCAGTATCGAGGAACAGAAATAAGAGCCTGAAAGCTGTCTGCCTAAGTGGTCTGACTCTTCTTGCAGTTACACTGAATTTTGTGATTTAGAACCTGATCTTGCATAACTGAATTCAATGAGATACTTGCCTTTGACTTCTGAGAGATGCATTGATCTCTCTAATGAAAAGTAAACCTTGAATTGTTCTTTTTCTGAGCTGAGCTAACCAGGACTGGTAGCTGAAATTACACCTTCACTGGAGTCATATTTCCTATCTGTAAGAAGAGAAAAAGGTGACCAGGAAAATGAGAGCAGCTCTATCCACCAATCTCTATATTTAAAGCCATCAGAAAGAAAAGGAATCTTTAAAATGAACGAGCTATCTTTGTCTGTAATAATAATAGACATGAACAGACATCTTTTTACATCCTTTGTATTTCACTTCTGAGCAGGTAGAGCTGGATCTCCTGCCCCTCTTCCCCAGATAGCTGTATTTCCCCAGATAGCTGTGCATTTTGTTGACATTATGAAAATGCTTTGGGTATTTTGGAACATTTACTTTTACTGTCAAGCTGGTTTGTTGAATTTACTCCATGTAGTATCAGCACAGATGCTTTGTTCCAGCAGCCTTTGAAGAGAAATGTTAACAAGGCTTGCGCATGAGTGTGAACAGCAGGATGTGAGCCCTGGGAAATACAGGGAAGCATGAAACTACCTCAGAACTAGGCATAAAATGGAACTTAATGATTGAGAAGACACAAGTGCTTGTTGCTTACTGAATACATAGGTGTGGGATGTGTCACAACACACTTTCATTGGACAAAAGCCTGTCAGCAATAAGGAAAGTACACATTTTTGATCAAAATATAGTACAGACTTCCTTATGACTATTCCTGTGTGTAGTACAGACTTCCTTATGACTGTTCCTGTGTCTATGTACATGCTTATTTTATCTACAGAGCCATGTTCAAGACTCTACTTTCTCAGCAGGATGAGACACACATTGCAGTGTAACATAGGAAAGGCAAACTATGAATGGTACTTGAAAGATGAACTGTACTCTCATATCATAATTAAAATGCTGAGCTTGGATAGAACTGGATAGAACTGGATGGGAGGTTAATATGACTAATAATACATCTGAATGTTTATCCTTTAGTCCAGTCATAACACATCTAATTTCTATCACACTCCAGATTTTAATTCTGTTGAAACCAAGTTAAAGCATAACGGTGTGGTAAGGCAGGAACTTAACACAGCTGTACTTGCAATAGAGGCATTTCCTTCCTGGTGAACTGGAAATCATTCACGACTTCTGCACACAGTGTTAGGAATTGTTGAGGCTCTGGCCAGCCTGATCTAGTGTGAGGTGTCCCTGCCCATGGCAGGGGGGTTGGAACTGGATGATCCTTGTGGTCCCTTCCAACCCTGACTGATTCTATGATTCTATGAATTTCAAAGTTCAGTCATAAACTTGGGAGACATAAAATCCTGGCAGATAAGCTAAAAGATTCCAACTGCCTTTTCTTTTTTTTTTTTAGTCAAATGACTGAGAAGTTCTCTTTCATTGTAAAACAGTAAATGAACAATTGTGTTCTTTGTGGCAGGCTTTACATTAACATTTAATAAAAGGGAACAAAATAACCTTTATAACCTTGCTGTCCTTTATACCACAGATCACATAGAGAAAACCAACAGTGAAAATAAAGGTTCTAGAATTAATTACAAGAAAAAAATTCAATTAAGATCATCTGTATTTGAAGTTATCATTCCCTCGTGTATATTAATTACTCTACAGTCTAATTACATCATCACATAATAATTTTTTTCTCTAGACTCAGTCATGCACTGAATGGATGGTGCCTGCTGCCTAAGCATTTTTCCACATTTGGTTCAGTGTGCAGCCTCAAGCCTCACATCAACTCAATCCACGTTCTAAAAGCAAAATCCTTTAGTTTTCACATGGACTTTTGTATTTGCATGACAATATGTAAGCGCCTAACCAGTATTAATTAAACTAGTTCCTGACAGTTTTGTGAGCTGAATGACCTTACAAGTTCCTATTTACAAAGGGAAAGTGAGCCACAGCAACATCTGTTTGTGGGAAATAGTGTAGAAAATGTCAGCTACAATGGTTAAAGTCTGAGGATGAGTTGCTGATGAGATGATCTAGTGATAGAAAGCATCAACAATATCTGTAAGTGAAATTGTGCTCTTGTACTCCAACATTTTTTCAGTGCATTTTTTTTAATAATATAGGGTATATTAGTAGTAATAACACTTTAGCCCACAGCAATTATATAGTGCCTTCTTATAAAGTACTGGAGTAATAGGATCAATGCCTAAAGCTGCTGTAGCTTGTTTATTTGTGAGCTCTGATCTTGCAAAGAGAACAGGGTCATGTTAGGTAAATACTTCAGAGTAACTTCAGGAGAGATTTCCAAGGAAATTTTAGGTACCACAGGGGCTTGTAGCAGCAGGCTTGTTCTTCAGAGAGTACTATATGAAGCTGTGCTTTCAGTGTGCTGATTATCTCCACTAGAGGAAATGATATCATGACTTTCACAAAATCACAGTGGTTGGAAATGTCCTCTAGAGATCATTGAGTCCAACCTCCCTGCCAATGCAGGATCTCCTAGGGCAGACTGCACAAGAATGCACACAGACAGGTTTCAAAAGTCGCCAGAGAAGGAGACTCCACAACCTCTCTGGGCAGCTTGTTCCAGGGATCCATCACCCTCGTCATAAAGAAGTGTCTCCTCATGTTGAGAAGGAACCTCCTATGCTCTAGCTTGTACCAGTGTTCCTTGTCCTGTCACTGGGCACCACCAGAAGGAGCCTGGCACCTTCATATTGACACCCACCCCTCAGCTATTTATAGACATTGATAAGATCCCATCCATGTTAGCTGCAGCACAGGAGGTTCCATCTCAACACAAGAGGGAACTTTACTGTAAGGGTTACAGACCACTGGAACAGGCTCCCCAGATAGGTTGTGGAGTCTCCTTCTCTGGAGACTTTCAAGGCCTGTCTGGATGCATTCCTCTGTGACCTGAGCAAAATTGTATGGTCCTGCTGTGGCAGCGGGGTTGGAGTCGATGATCTCTTTGGGTCTCTTCCAACCCCTGACATCCTGTGATCTGTGGTTGAAGATCTCCTCTCAGCCTTCTCTTCTCAAGACTAAACAGACCTAGTCCTTTCAATCTTGCTTCACAGGAGAGATGCTGAAGTCCCTTAATCATCCTTGTAGCTCTCTGTTGGACTCTCCCCAGCAGATCCCTGTCTCTTGAACTGGGGAGCCCATTGAATTCCTATTGAGTTTGTGGTGATATCTCTATTCAGATCACAAAGACTCCAAATGGTTATGCCACAAACTGTGTCATGTGTTACGACAACCAAAAGAAACGAAAAATGTCTTCAGGAGTCTGGCATACTTTGCCAAATTGAAAGGAATTTTCCTGTATACTTAAGAGTGTGCTAGTGTAGGTGTGGAAGAGACTCACTGCTGCATACTGGAATTGACAGAGAAAACTTGGTCATCATAGTTTGTTTTTCAGAAGTGGAATGTATTTAAAAAAATTGAGAATAAAGAGGAAAACCCTGGTGTTTGAGCAGATACTTCTGGAAGTGAGTATGTGTGTAAGGGCTGGTGCAGGAAGGCAGGAGTCATTTGTTAGTTCAGTGCTGCACTTGCTCTTTAGGTGTCAGCTACTGATACCTCTGTTTTCCATCGCCTGCATGAGGTGATGGTACTGTTTCACAAGGCTTCTGTGAAACAATATAAAGAAAACACTTTGAAATGGCAGAGGGAAAGCTGTTATATAAATATCATAAATACTGAAAACTGTAAGCAGCTATTGATTTTTGCATAGTTATTCCTAGATATGAATGATGAGTTTGTTCCTTTTCCTTGTACTGTTTGTGTTTCTCACAATGTGTAGGAGACACACAGTTTACCCACGGAGGGTCTTGGATTTCTATTTATTGTAAGACATTTTATTTCTTGGTTTTGAAGGAATGTTGCATACATTTATCTTCATGCACCTTCCTTATTCTATTCAGGTGCCTAAAGCCTTTGGTAACTGAAGCTGTAGTGTAAAATTTACGGTTTTATTTGCAAAGTACCTTACTAGCAAATAAACAAACAAACAATCAAAAACCCACAAACAAACAAACCTCCTATTCTCTGCCTTGAATCTAGAGCTAATAAAATGTAGTTTTCCTGATTGTTAAACTTAATTCTACATCCTGGGGCCTTCTGTAAATCTCATGCACCTCATTAACAACACCAGCCTGAATTAGTAGGATAAAGTAAGTAGGTAAAGCTTATCTCCTGCTCCACAGTTGTTAAGTTGCCAAATCAGGGCACTTAGTTTAAGATTAATTCTACTAAAATGCCTACCACAGTTAATTCCCAGGAACATTCTGCAGTAGGACATATCAGACCATACACTATAAATAGTTGTAGTGACATATGATTTTAAGGTAACAGGTATGTCCTTCTCAGTTTATGGCTGGCTTCATTAATACCAAAGAATTCATGTCCTCTACACCTCTCCCCAATATCTAGGTGTTGCAGTTGTATAATTCAAAGCATATATATGCTTGCAGCCTGCAAGAGTCATGGTCATCTCCCTGAACCTGAGAAGACTATGATTCCTGTTCCTACAATGGCCTAATGATACAGATGGTCTTCAGACAACATGGTTAAACAAAAGTATTTGAAATTACGAGATGAAAATCAGTCTAAACTGCCCCAGCAGTCTTCATCTCTCCCAAGAGAGGTTAACCTCTATCTCTGAGCTTTTGACTAAAACGACCTCTTAGGAACATTCTTTGGCATTGGAGGTAACTTAAGGTCTTTCTGGTTTCTTGTACCTCAGTCTCGTCTTTTGGAAAGGTGTCTGTAGCCCAGAAGATTTCAGTGGATGGCTTTGAACTGCCCTTATCAAGAAACATACACAAATCTTTCTGGGAAGAGAAATTGTTCAGTGAGCAAAGGTTAGGGCATGGAAAGAAGGAGGCTGCTTTCTGGCAATGACTAGTGCATGATTTACCTACTTAAAGAGCATTAGGAGCTGAGCAGGATGTGCTCAATGCATGCTTAAGACTTTGACTCTGACTGTGAATCAAAGCTTGGTGCTTAGAACATTAAAGCAATCCACTATACAACATGTACCAAACTATAAGAGGTTATGTGCAGTTTTAATTTCATTTCAGTTCTGTGCTGTCTTGGGAATTTCTAGGCATGATGTATCATCATCACTGATGATTTCATTACCACAGCATGCATTAGTGCTAAATATCTAGTCCCAGAGTGGGGTTTGATAATGCAGATGTCAATGACCTGGCAGAGTATTTATGCTCATGGTTTCCAGTAATGGATCAGGGCTCAAGTTTTCTGTGTGTGCCAAAGGATCTCCTTGTCTTACGGCACAACAAACACAGTCTGTTGCTTTCTTGATCTGTACAGGTTTGATCTCAACTGTGCAGCTTCTGTTTGGAAACTGAACAGTTCTAAATGTTATACCAGTGGAACACCACCCTGAAAACTGGATGTCCTTGTCTAGAATATCACAGATGACAGTCTAGATGGCCAGCAGCTTATGATTTTTGATCCATAAACCCTCTTACATGTTATAATTCGTGACTATTGGGTATGAATCTATTATATACAATGCAAAGGCATCAAAACCATTTTGTTTCAAACACATCATTTTGAGACATCTCACAGAATCACAGAATTATTAGGGTTGGAAAGGATCTCAAAGATCATCCAGTTCCAACCTCCCTGCCATGGGCAGGGACACTTCACATTAGATCAGGTTGCTCACAGCCCCATCTAGCCTGGCCTTAAAAACCTCCAGGGATGAGGCTTCCACCACCTCCTGGGCAACCTGTTCCAGTGTCTCACCACCCTCACCACTTTTTTCCTAACATCCAATCTAAATCTACCCACTTCTAGTTTTGCTTCACTCCCCCCAGTCCTATCACTACCCAACATCCTAAAACATTCCTCCCCAGCTTTCTTTTAGGCTCCCTTCAGATAATGGAAGGCCACAATAAGGTCTCTTCAGAGCCTTCTCTTTTCCAGACTGAACAATCCCAAATCTCTCAGTCTGTTTCCAATATCCAAATCTCCTGTATTCCATTTAAGGTTTATAAGTCATATATAACTGCAGTTTGGTTTCTGGTCTTCCAAGTGACTGTATTTTGCATGACTTGTACCTGAACTGATTTATCACAGGTACACTTACCTGCAGCTTTTAAAAAAATAGCTCTTGGACCACTAAATCCTATTTTTCTAGAACTCCAATGAAGCAGGCATTTGTAGATGTTCCTTAATCTAATTTCCCCATAAGAATACAAAGATATCCCAGAAAAAGAATCCTTACCCATCAGAAAATCTAGAAACAGTGGACTTTCCCCTGTTACCTCAATAGGAAAAGTCTGTGACTGAACACATTTCTTTACTCAGCTGAACAGAGAAAAAGTGAGATAAGAACAAGTGGAAAAGAAAGACCAAAACAGCTTTCAAGAAAGCAGGGCTGTGCACCCAGCAGGCACTGCTGCAAACACGACTGAGTGCAGAACTAATGTGGGCTGCTAGCAGCTTTGCAAAACATGTGCGCAAATCCTATTTTTGGATTAAACGACTCATGGTAACTACACACGAGCCAACTGACTCTCTGCATCTTAAATGCAAACATGGCCTTCAAAGAATTCTCTGGGGAGTTTTTTATTACTCCTTTTTTTTCTTTTTTAAACAGGCAAATGACCTGTAAGTAGAACTGGCACAAGATAGGCAGTTGCTGTGTGAGACTGCCTGCAGGAGGTGGTAGACACGTCCTTTGCTTATGCCCATATGTGGCTAGGACAGGTAATGCTGCCAGCCAGCTCAGTGAGTGCCACAGCAATTCAGAATTTGACCTGCCATCATCTTATTCCACCAAAAACAAAAGAATGAGGCCACCTTGCCAAAATAATATTAGTCAAGAGAAGATAATTCTCTCCAACCAGATAGATTCAGTGCCCTCTCTCTCATGAACTAGCTTCCTGTCTTTCACATAAGGATCTGCTCCACATTTCCCCTTCTGTGTTGAACTACAAGTTACATGAGAGGTGAGAGAAGTTGCCACTCTGGAGTTTAAGTGTCTTCCTCAATGTTCCTCTCCAGTAGACCTCCAAACTTGTATAACTGGCTAAAGATTACCAGTTAGAGTGCTTACAAGAGAGATACAACTACTTTCTGATGCAATTGTCATCTATTTCCTACTACTACTATGAAAAAGCCACTTTCCCTTACTTGTACCAGTAAGAACTTGTCTTGCCTTCCTTGAACTCTGCACCACTCAGTAACTGGTTCTATTAGTCGTGAAGTGAGAATTATTCACTCTGAGATGGATAAAACTGGAATTTGGGGTAGGTTTAGGAAATCAAGAGGCTGAGGACTTGTGATCTCTTCTGAATGCAGCCAAGTCTGACATCTCTTGCAGCAAGGAAATGTGAGAATCTCTGCCTAATCTTACTCCTTTTTTTCCTGCCTGATGACGTTAACCATCACAATGCAATGGATTATTTGGGGGTGTCCTCATAGGAAGCTGTGGCTAGGGTTAGAATTTCTGTAGCTATTGAGAAGATACAGCAGAAAATAGTAGGTAGAGCAGTGCTCAATACCTTTACAGTTTAGTTATAGGTTGTGTAAATATCCATAGACTACAAAGTATGATAAAGATTGAAACTGCTGTTTGGATTTAGGCCTATAGCATCTAGAAACTATATTTACAGTCAAACATCAATGAAATTGGGGAGGAAGCCATTGCTGGCAGATATTACCTTATACTTTGCTGTAGGAGGGCATAATGTCCTGTGATATGGTATTAGGAATGAAGATAAGGATAAGGTACAGACTAAAGACACTAGGATTTACAAAAGCTTTTCCAAAGCATCCACGAGCCAGTCTCCTAAAGCTACCAACACTCCTAATTGTGTTTGCTTTATTGTAGCTTGTCATTCTGACTCCAGTCATAATCCTGACTGGAACCCTGCTCTTCTCACTCACCTCTTCTGAGGACTGTATCGGATGACCACATACAGAACCCACTGCACTGTCAGAGGTATTGAACCATTAAACAGTATCCTTAGACAACCATTCCAATAAAAATAACTACTGCTTCTTGCCAGTGCTCCCACCTCCACATCCCTACCCATGTTTTTAGAATGAAGGGGAAGCAGTCTATTTGTTCCTTCAAAAAGATTCACAGATTAAAAGTACAGGTGATGTGTTCTTGGTGAAATTCATTAATTGCTGCCTGCCTATCTGGTAGCCCCTGCTATAGGTGTTCACTTTCCAGCACAGTGTTGTAGAGTCTTTTCTAACAGCCGTCACAAGGGTGCTATGTTTTATAGTGAATGATACAATTCTGACCCACTCTTGTGACTGGTGAGAAAATGCACCATATGGCTATCAAAGATTTGTGTCTGTGAACTTTACCATTACAACTAGCTGTTGGCTTTGTGGATTTAGGTACAAGTTAAATGCTCCATCAGCTTGACCAGCAAGATTCTTTGCCCTCTAGGTATTGTGTTGTCATTGAATCCTGACTGTATAATCAAGTCTCTTATTTATTAAAGCATTTCCTAGTTCCTGGAAACGAGAAATACATAGATGCTGCCATTACATTAGCAGGCTAAAGCTATTATAATATGGAAGCATGGGAAAACCCAAACCAAATCAAACCAAAAAAGAACAATGAGGCAGAAAAAAAAGAAGAAAACAAAAACAAAACAAAAAAAAAAGGAATGGGATTAAGCAAATTCGTATGTTTCCTATGCAGATGGTAAAATTTTCAAATGGAGTTTTGTCTGCCCAAACAATGGTTAGTAATGCTTTGGTTTGCAAAATATAATCAGCAGAACTCATGAGCAGAACTTAGCAATCATTCTCAAAAGCCTGCTCAGGTTAAGAAAAATGACCCGTGCACATTTGCTGACTGCTAAATGGAGTTTCTTAATTAATTACAGGCTCACAGGATGTTAGGGGTTGGAAGGGACCTCCAGAGAACTTCAAGTCCAACCCCCCTGCCAGCACAAGGCTGTACAATCTAGCACATCTCACAGAGGAACACATCCAGATAGGTCTTGAAAGTCTCCAGAGAAGGAGACTCCACAACCTCTCTGGAGAGCCTGTTCCAGTGCTCCATGAACCTCACAGTGAAGAAGTTCCTCCTCATGTTGAGGTGAAACCTCCTGTGCTGTATATGTATATATATATATGGATATAAACATATCCATTACCCCTTGTCCTATCACAGGATGTAACTGAGAAGAGTCTGTCCCCTCTATCTTGACACCCAGCCCTCAGATATTTATTACATATGTTTTTAAAGCACTTTAATTTTTCTGAACCCCCCCCCAAATGAACTATGCAAAATAAAAACATGGGAAGGATCAACAAACTTAGAGATATCCAAACACTTGTGAGAAAACACCTGCAAAAGAGTTCTGTGTGCTTATTATTAATGATGTGGCCCACAGTTGGAACATCAGTCAAGGACTCATTCTGTCACAACATTTACTGTCAAAAAGATAATGCTTACCTATAGCTAACAGCTAGAGAGACAGCACTGGCATATATAAATGACTTACATGAGAATTGAGTGCAGTAGCTTATATATGTGTATATATATATATATATATATATACATATATATATATATTTCACTTTGCACACAGAAGAGGATTGTGATAGACCAACAGTTTAAAATTCTAAATGTATGCTAAAAATACCAGCTAGGTGCTGCAAAGCAAAACAGCAGTTTTGTTCATTGTCTTGTCCCTGCTAGTTCTTGACTCACCTGTGTAATACATTCACATTGGTTTATCCAGTTCCAACAAATTATTTGCACTTACTTTCTTAGTTTCAGAATCTTCTGAGAAGAAAAAAAAATTCTTCCCTGAAATGTACCTTTTTAGTTCTTTATAGGGAACATGTGATCACTTCCCAGTGGGATCTGATAATGGCACATGCAGTAATCAGGCTCTTGGTTTCTTCAGCTTTAGAGGACTTCTGTAATAAATACAGAACAGCCTCATTTAAAGAAATAAGACTCTTTCAGTCATAGAAACTGAATACTTAATGTCATTCTGAATAGTATTATTCCAACAACATTCCCAGTAGCACCACATCAGACATTTACACATGCCCAGCTTGGGAATTTTGAAAAGAAAAAGTGAAATTAGTATTTTCTACATAGCCCCTCTCACTCTGCCACAGGCTTTGAAGAACCAGTGCTTGTTCTTCTCTGACATGACCTCCCACCTTCACAGTTAAAACATCACAGCTGCCCAAAATTCAAGGTGACTGCAGTGATGAGCAGAGGAAAGGGGAAATTATTTGTTATTGATAGCTAGTAAAGAGCTGAGTCCAGACTAAAGTAAAATTTGTGGGTTGACAGAAAAGATGCATTAAAACATGTTTCTGGTCATCTAAATAGTGGTCTGAAGGCAACTGCTGTGTTGCATGCCTGTTGTGGTCACCAACTTCTTGATACTTAAAGGGTGGTTTGTGAAATATTTGCAGAAATATTTTTTTATTGTGATGACAAACATCAGTTATAAGAGAAGCATCAAAAGTGTGAATGTGGTGTGTGTCAGTAACTGCCCTCTGATAGGGTCCTTTACGTTCTTCTACTCCTGAAGAATTTATGACTTTGACTTCAGCAAGCAGAGCACACATTCTTCATCCTGTATCACTGAAAGCAGGAGGACATCCAGGCAGACAAACACTACCACATCAATACTGCAGTCCTTGTACTAGGCTGCCAGCAGCACTGCAGTTGGCAGCAGAGCCAACAGTGGAACTGAGCAGAAACATTTAAAAGGATGGATAAGAAAGCTTTAAAAAGCTAACATCTGGACACAGTTACTGAAAAAAAAAACAAACCACTGCTGTGACTGACATCTGGACTGACGACCTGCCAAAAGCTACCTATTAAGCAGCAAGACTTAGCAATTCTACTGCTCGACGGGACAGCGAGGGATGTCAACCAAGCATAGGGCCGCATTTGTCAGCCGGAGGAAGACCGCAGCTCCGGCTCTGCGTGCGGCAGGCGGCACCTCGCGCACCCCGCTGCGCGGGGGCGCCGAAGGTCACAGCCCTGCGCTCCGCTGGGTGCGACAGCAGAGCTCTCGCCGGCCTGCTGCCTGCTGCTGCGGGGGGAGGCTGGGGTAACAGTCACGGCCAGGGCTGCCGGCCCCAGCGGGGAGCAGCAGGATGTGGGGTGCCTGAGGGTACTCCCCAGTGCAGTTTTTTACTTTCACCTCGTCTTATTTTCCTTCCCGTGGCAGCTGCAGTGCAACAACAGCCCCAGCTCCTGGCCCTCTGATGAAGTCAAATTAAAAAAAGCCTGAAGCTGGCTCTGGGAAGATTGCAGCAGATTCAGAGGTGACCATAATGGCTGTAACAGTGAGCTACGGGAAGGAAATAAATCAGATTCCATCACCAAAGGTATTATTTTGCATAAACTGATGCCACCCTTTTGCTTCACAGTTGCTGATGCCTGTCCTGTTCGTGCAAAATAGTTGGGGATTTTTCCATAGCTAACTAGACATACAAAGCTAGAAACTGCTTTCAAAGCAGTCATTTGAAAATACAGTTGAATAGATTTTTTTATTCTCTTTTTCTATTAAAGTTTTTAAGAGGCAGTGGTATTAATTCTTTGGAGTCGACATGAGAAGCAAGATAATCAGTGTAGACATTTACAGAGAAGAAACAAGCACATATCTGCAGAGTTCTCTAGTAAACTTAATACTTCAGGTTTCCATATGGAAAGTCTGTTTATTTTGCTTTGGTTAAAGAACAGAGCAAGAATTTTACCCTGTCACATGAAATGATTACATCAACAAAGCAAGAGTTGTCTATCTGAATTTTGTTTTGAATGGTGAGTGGAAAAGAGGAGCTGATTATGTGATGGTCATTACTATGGCTTGTTCTCTCCAAAGAACTTGTCCTGATGGGTGCAAAAGTAGCTAAAATTTATATTTGGAGGGAAGTTATATAACTGTGGGAAAGGTAATAGGCATTATGGTACATGGTAGATTTCTTACCTTATATTCCCCTATAATCCCCAACTTTGAAAGTTAGAAGTCTAACAATGAGTTTATGAACACAGCAATAAATGATCCAGAAAGAAATTACTATCAGTATATATCTCCTCCAGGTATGTAGATCAAAGTCAAAGCTGTGCAGCAACCAGGAGGGATGCTCCCTGCTGGCATTTATTACATTGCTATCAAGTTCCATTAATCCTGGGAAGCAGTTTGCCATCCTTAGCATCTGCATGGCAAATGACATTACCAAGAAATGGTAAAAAAAGATGTGTTCTTGTCACAGGGGACTCCCTTCTGAAGGGAAAGGATGGCCCCGTTTGCAGACTGGACCCACACCTTAGGGAAGTCTGTCCTAAGTGGTCCTGCTTGGCAGGGGGGTTGGACTCAATGATCTCCAGAGGTACCTTCCAACCCCCCCAACATTCTATGATTATGTGATTCTAAGAAAGCACAAAGAAGCTGTTAATATTGAAGCATTCCCAAGAAGAGGGAAGCAACAGAGTCAGACCTCACAGTATGGATGGGCATCAGTTCACAGTTTGTAGGGCTTTTAATGGAAGTGTCTCAAAGTGCTTCAAGGCCTAGCAGAGTCCTTCAGATACCCTGCTTCTGCTCAGAATAACATAAAAATTATTCTCTTCTGTCATAATTAGTTTTAACATATGTAAAGTAGTTTTCTTGCATTCATAGATCTTCTTGGGATTGATCTTCTCTTCCTCGTTTTTAAAAATGTTTTTATTTTTGTGGGTTTTCACTTCTTTTTTTTTTCCCCATCTGTAGACTGCAAGTTCCCCTTTCCCTGAAAAGCCATTTTCTGTACACTGTGCTTTCCAGCCCTGTTTGCAACAGCTTGATGATTCCTAACATTTGCTTTATTAATTTTTCTAGTCTTGGCTTTGAGTGCTCTGTAAAAAGCCCATCTCTGAGCAGGGCTTAAGACTTCACTGTATAACATTTGCCCAACTGTTTAATCCCTTCTCCAAGGCTTTTTTTTGGCTAGCTAGGAGAAATGCCAAGATGAGAAAATAGCTGTGATTTTCTTGACTTTTCTTGTCCTACAATCTTCTCTTCTGTGATTTATTGTTTGAAGTCTTCTTCAAACAATCTTTCTCCCCCACTTCCAGAATGGTGTATATGATTTTGTTTCCCTGGAAGGACTCTTCACCCCCACACACTTTTCCCTAGCCTATAGATGCTTAATATTCATTACAAGGGTCTTTCTTGAACAACTTTCCTTGAAATCAACAGGAATTTTTTTCATCTCAAATAGAAGTAAAATCCTAAAATCCTTTATGTTTCAGTTTATTCTTCAGAGAAAGATGATAATTAGGTCACCTCACATACTCACCCCCCAAATAAGGACAAGGAATTTCGTTATTAACTTCTTATTTGGACACCTAAAATGTGTCCTGAATTGCAAACTATTTACCACCCAGGTACCTAAAGAAAACCACACATGAAGCAAGAGGATGAAAAGAGCAAGGGCATGTTTTGAACCTCTTTAACTGCTACTAAGAACAACCATCAAAAACCCAACAAAATCAAAGAAGGTAGATGAGCACAAACATCCAAAGTTTGTCTCTGTTATTCAACTGACAAAGGAGTTTTATCTGGTATAACCAAGAGTAGACAATTTTAAATATGGCAAAGATGTGCTCTAGTCACAGTGAATTACACTTAATGTGTAGTTATGCATCCAGTAGAGACTTTAGAAAGTAACAAACTAATACGCTTTGCAGATATTTCAGAAGATAAAAGCATTAAAGGGGAAAAGTTCAATTCAGTCTCTGAGCTGGTGTGACAGGGCTGGTGAAGTATGCTTACTGCAAATAAAACCAGGAAACTTATAAGCACATAAATGAATCAGAAGCCTCTTAAAACACATGCCCTACAGCATTTGCTTCGAGCAGTTTTGACGCATTGGTCCATCAGTAGGTGAATCAAATTATTTCCTTTTGAGAGAGGGAAAATAATCCCTTAGTCCCTTCCAGTGACTTCCATTTCTTGCTAGGAGAACCCTGATTAAACTGTGTTAATGTAGAATTGCCATGCTTAATGCTGTTGTTCCTGTGTTGAAGTTTCTCCAATTCTTTGCCACATTTCACTGCAAGCAGATAATAATTCCCTCGCAATGAGCAAGAGGGAGAAAAAAAGCCCCAGCAAGCATTTTGCATGCCTGCAATAAAAATCATAGAGTCAGTCAGGGTTGGAAGGGACCACAAGGATCATCCAATTCCAATCCCCCTGCCATGGGCAAGGACATCTCACACTACATCAGGCTGGCCAGAGCCTCATCCAGCCTGGCCTTAAACACTTCCAGGGATGAGGCCTCAACCACCTCCCTGGGCAACCCATTCCAGGCTCTCACCACTCTCATGGTGAAGAACTTCTTTATGTCCAGCCTGAATCTCCCCACTTCCAGCTTTGTTCCATTCCCCCTAGTCCTATCACTACCCGATATCCTAAAAAGTCCCTCCCCAGCTTTCTTGTAGCCCCCTTAGGAAACTGGAAGGCCACAAGAAGGTCACCTCAGAGCTTTCTTTTCTCCAGACTGAACAGCCCCAACTCTCTCAGTCTGTCCTCATAGGAGAGGTGCTCCAGCCCTCTGATCATCCTTGTGGCCCTTCTCTGGACACCTTCCAGCATGTCCATATCCCTCCTGTAACAGGGGCTCCAGAACTGGATGCAGTACTCCAGGTGGGGTCTCACCAGAGTGGAGCAGAGGAGGAGAATCCCCTCCCTTGCCCTGCTGGCCACACTTCTCTTGATGCAGCCCAGGCTCTGGTTGGCTTTCTGGGCTGCAAGTGCACACTGACAGCTCATGTTGAGCTTCTTGTCCACCAGCACCCCCAAGTCCCTCTCCTCAGGGCTGCTCTCCAGGCAGTCACTGCCCAGCCTGTATTTGTGCTTGGGATTGCCTCAACCCAGATGCAGGACCTTGCACTTGGTCTTGTTGAACCTCATGAGGTTGACTTGTGCCCACCTCTCCAGCCTGTCCAGGTCCCTCTGGATGGATCCCTTCCCTCCAGCTGTCTGCTGCACCACACAGCTTGGTGTCATCAGCAAACTTGCTGAGGGTGCACTCAATGCCTCTGTCCATGTCACCAACAAAGATGTTGAACGAGACTGGTCCCAGGACTGATCCCTGAGGGACTCCACTTGTCATTGGCCCCTACTGGGACATGGAGCCATTGACAGCCACTCTTTGGGTGTGGCCATCAAGCCAGTTCTTTATCCATCTTGTGGTCCACCCATCAAACCCATGTCACCAGTTTGGAGACCAGAATGTGGTGCGGGACAGTGCCAAAGGCTTTGCTCAGGTCTAGATAAATGACATCAGTTGCTTGCCCCTCATCTATTAATGTTGTGACCTGTTCATAGAAGAACACCAGGTTTGTCAGGCAGGATTTGCCCCTCAGTGTTTGAGAAAATATATGATAAAAAAGCTGCAAAAGAAACTTCTCCCTTTGCTGGAAGCATTACCAGAATATTGACCAAGTATTTGTACACAGCAAAGAGGCTCATTGCACAAAACATGCAACTATAGGTTATTAACATTTGATAAATTGACATCATCTTTTTTTGCCATCTCTCATTAAAGTCCTATCTCATATGGGTTGATATAATAAAAACAAATAGAGATTATTCTTCTCATATTTCTCAAATAGCAGATGGTTCGAATGCAACAAAAAGTAACAACTCATAGGGATCTACAGGCCGGGCAGCCTGACCTGGGTGCTGGGAAAAGTCATGGAGCAGGTCATCCTGAGTGCCATCACCTGGCACTTACAAGACAAGCAGGAGATCAGGACCAGTCAGCATGGGTTTATGAAAGGCAGCTCCTGCCTGACTGATCTGATCTCCCTCTACAATAATGTGACCCTCTTAGTGGATGAGGGAAGTGCCGTGGACATTGTCTACCTGGACTTTAGTCAAGTGCCTTTGACATTGTCTCCCACAGCATTCTCCCTCAGAAACTCCTGGCATAAGGCCTGGATAAGTGCCTTCTTCCCTGGATAAAAAACTGGCTGGATGGCCAGGCCCAAAGAGTGGTGATGAATGGAGTTCAGTCTGGCTGTGCCCAGTCACTGGCAGTGTGCCCCAGGGTTCAGTACTGGGGTCTGTCCCCTTTAATACCTTTATCAATCATCTGGATGAGGGGATTGGGTGCACCCTCAGTAAGTTTGCAGGTGACACCAAGTTGGGAGGCTGTGTCAATCTGCTACAGGGGAGGGAAGCTTTACAGCAGGATCTGGACAGGTTAGACCAATGGGCCAAGGCTACTTGTAGGAAGTTCAACAAGTGCCAGGTCCACCTGGACCACAACAACCTCATGGTGAGCTACAGACTTGGGGATGTGTGGTTGGAAAGCTGTGACTTGAAGAGGGACTTGGGGGTATTGGTTGACAGTCAACTAAATATGAATCAGCAGTGTGGCCAGTGACCAAGCAAGCCAATGGCATCCTGGATTATTTTAGAAACACAGTGGCCAGCAGGAACAGGGAGGCGATCAATCTCTGTGCTCAGCACTGGTGAGGCCACATCTGGAGTACTGTGTTCAGTTCTTGGTCCCTCACTACAAGAGGGACACTGAGGTACTGGAGTGTGTCCAGAGAAAGGCAAAGAGGCTGATGAAGGGCCTGGAGCACATGGTCTACAAGGAGTGTATGAGGGAGCTGGGGGTGTTCAGTCTGGAGAAGAGGAGGCTGAGGGGAGACCTCACTGCTCTTTGCAACTACCTGAAGGGAGGTTGGAGACAGGATATTAGGAAATATTTCTTCACTGAAAGGGTTCTCAAATGTTGGAATGGTCTGCCCAGGGCAGTGGTGGAATCACCATCCCTGGAGGTGTTCAAGTGTCACATGGACCTGGCACATAAGGACATGCTTTAGTGTCTGCCTTTCAGTGGTGGGTTGAGGGTTGAACTTGATGATCTTTGAGGTCTCTTCCAACTGGATATTTTCTGTGATTCTGCGATTCAGTATGTTACAAACCAAAAACCCCACCTCCCTAGCAGTATTGTCAAAAAGTTGATCCCCTAAAAAAAAAAAAAAAAAAAAGGATAGATTTAAGATACAGAAATTCATTATAATAATATTAATAATATTTCAACACTTGGAGTTTTCTGCATTACTAATCTTCCTAGCTATGTTCAGCTGCTCTTCTGTTACACTTCACATACTTTCTTTGGACTTTCACAAGGCATGAAGCACAGGATCTCTCATCTGTGGTGCATAGATAATACAAAGAAAATGAAGGCAAAGAGGAAGAGACTCAGCTGGACAGTCATTGCAGACCTATAACAATGATACAGCATTGCCTCTGTAAAATCTTTTCTAAAAAAACCCACAAACTAATCTATCATAGTTTTCTACATAAAGATATCCACACATATGAATACACACACCTTATGTTATTTCCTGATAGTTTGCTAATTTACTGCACTGCAATAAATTGTCACACATATCTTCTATCAGGCAAAACATCCCCCTGTCTAATGAAAACAATGGCAAAAGACATTTGGTCACAGAACCAGTGTTTGTCATCTGTGCTTGCCAACAGCAAGTCCCACACCAGCTAAAGGCAGACAAACAGCCTTCTCTTCCACTGTGGTCTGCCAGCTGCCAAAAATCAAAGCTGGACAGACTGAAGAAGAAAGTATGGGGAGTTCAAGACAAATTTTAAGCATATGGTCACTGTACTTCATACAGTTATCTATCACTCATTATTTGACAAGAAAATATTATTTTTCTATCTTATGTTCTAGTTTTCTCCTACCAGTGCCTCTTACTGAAATTTTGAGGTCAAATGTGAATATTACTTGCTGCAGGATGAGGATTTTTTTTAATGATTAGGCCCTAATCCAGCTCCAATTAAAGACTCTAATAGCTACATTGAACCAGGCACGGTGCCAGCACTTCCAGACTTTGCAAAAGCCCTGAACAAAGGTGCTTATTGTACAGTGAATTTCACATTCACTAACCCAGCTATCTACACCCAGGAAAGTGGTAGCCAAATTTTTGCAAACTGCCATAACCTTGCTGGCAGGCACTGACTGGCAAAAACAATGGTCAGGTTCACTGGAAAACGACTGAAAACAATAGGAAACAAAACCTAACCCTACATTTCAGCCCTTCATAAATGTGAATTATATTATCTAGGTTCTGTTAGGAAGTGCTTGTGAACGTCCATTTGCAAACAGTGGGTTAAATTGATTTACAGAAGTAGAAGGGGGGGAAAAAGGGAGAACAACAACAGCAGAGAGAGGAGTGAGAATATGTGAGTGCAACAACTTTGCAGACACCAAGATTAGTGAAAAAGAATGGGGAGGAGGTGCTCCAGGCACTGTACCACAGATTCCTCTGCAGCCTGTTGTGACTACCATGGTGAGGAAGGCTGTCCCTCTGCAGCCCGTGGAGGTTAACATGGAGTAGATATCCATCTGCAGCCCATGAAACACCCCATGGCAGGGCAGATAGATGCTCCTGAAGGAGTCAGCTATAGTGCCATGATGACTCCAGTGCAAATCCTGCTTGCCGCAAATCAGGGGAGGTCCTAGCTTCCCCACCCTTCTTGGTTTGCCTTTCCTGTTCCACCAGTAGCATTCATGGGGACCATGCTGGAGCAGAGGAAGAGTGTGAGGAGGAAGAGACAATGTGTGATGCAGCCCCTATTCTCTCTTCCCCTGTGCCACTGGCAGGGAGGAGGGAGAGAAATCAGGAATACAGTTAAACCTAGGAAGAAGACAGGGAAGGAGGGGAAGGTGTTTTAAGACTTGCTTTTATTTTCTCACTACTATACTCAGATTTAATGGGCAATAAATTAAATTAATTTTCCCCAAGTCAAGCCTGTTTTGTCTGTGATAGTAATAGGTGAATGATCTCTACCTATCTTTGTCTTGATCCATGAGCTTTTCATCCTATTTTCTCTCTTCTGTTGAGCTGAAGAGGGAAGTGATAGAGTGGCTTTTGTGGGCACCTGGCATCCAGACTACGTCAATCCACCACAGCCTCTGACAAGAATGTTTTTAAAGCTGTAAGCTTGAAATCCCAGAGTCACTCAGAGAAGGTTTATGTGACATCACCAACATAAAGCCAAGGTAATAAACTCTGTCCTGGTAGACAATAGAGTCACCCTGCTGTAGAATGGCCGTGCTGTGATCGTGGGACCAAATGTTCTGCCAGTGTAAAATTTCAGAGTAGTCAGTGGAGCTGCAGCAGCTTAATTATCAGGGAATCTGATAATCACAAAATATATTGAAATGTTGTTTTTATTTGAATGTATTCTACAAGAAGATACTAATCATATTGCCACAAAATACTAACTACTATTTCAGAAATGGTTGCTCCTTTTAACTGCAATGATCCAAGAGGCTCAAGAGCAAAGACATTACAGCTTTAGAAATACAAAAGGAATAAAAAAAAAAAAAAAAAAAAAAGATAATGATCTGTACAGACCTGACATGATGTAAAAGGTTTATGACAAGAATTGCTTCATGGGGTGCTGTCAGTGGTCTCTAATTTGTTGTGCTGTAAAGAGTGGGTGGTCTTGGGATGAATACAGTGCTGTAGGACTGAAGGAATTTGGAGAGTAATTCCTGATTTGGCAACAGATCAAATCCTTATATGGGTCACATAATGACTCGTGTCATTTTGTCTTTTTGCAGTGATGATTTGACAGAGGCTGCACTCTGGGATGGTACAGATCAGTGGAACAGGAACCTGCTCTTGCTCAGCTATGACTTCACAACCATAACTTTATAATGAAGCAAATCACATCATCTGCATCTTTCTCTGTGTGTCAGAGTTCTTAAATAACTGTAGCCCCCAAAAGGCTCTTCTGGTTTCTAATGGTTAATTGAGGTTATATGCAGGGTCATGTCTCCAGAACAGATTGTTTGCAGAGACTGTATTTGTCAACAGGCTGAAAAGAGCAAAAAGAAACATAGCTGGAGTTGGGGGTTTTGGTTTATTTGTGTGATATTGTAGTGTTTTGTTGTTGGGTTTTGTTCAGTTTTGTGGTGGAAATTCTGTTTGTTTTGTATTGCTTTGGTTTTCTTTCCCTTTCCCTCCAGAAAAAAAGCAAACATTGAGTTTCTTTCTGAGTCCTTAGGACAAATTATTGCAGCACTTTAAATGTAGAGAGCTGAACTTTTTGTATGCTATGCCAACTGCACTACAAAGTTTTAGATGAGTAGGAGCTATATTAAGTCCACATCACAGTGGTTTTTTGTGCACTTGCCAGGTCCAATTAAGCAAAATTTATCAAGGCTGGCAACAATTAGATTGTTTCATCTGCTTGCTGAAAGGCCTGGTTCATACATTCTGAGAAAATTAAGGGGTGGCCTGACATGGAATACTGATCACCACTTCAGGTAAACAGTAAAAAATAAAGCAAGCTGGGGAAACCACCAGGGCTGTCTGTGTATTTTATTATCCTATATGCAAAGTATTACAGTTAACACAAGTTTTATTTATTTGTTTATTTATTTTAGTTCTGGACAGGCCAAAAATGGTTAATTAATAAGAAAGAAAAAAAGGCCTGTGTATAATCACCACACATAGCATGAATTTGGCAATATATTGCTTGTTTCTGTTAGCCAGAATCTGAGATGTTGGTTATCATCTTACTGGAAATCTTTAACACCATCCTCCTAACATCAGTTAGAGAGCACATCCTCAGTCTAAGGGATATTTCACCTGCTCTCTGCCTGGCCTTTCTATCGATCAACTGGCTTTTGTTGTGGGCTGTAAGAGACCATTGAAACTTGTGGTACTAGACCAGTAGAGACTAGATTGGTACAGCAGTGTCAGGAGCAATCACAGAATAAGATGCACTTAAAGCTGGCAATTTTAGTATGGCCCACTCCACAGAAAACATTGCATGCCAGAGCAATGGAAAGATTTGTGCCACAAAACGTTTTGTGACAAGCTCTTATCATTGTAACAAATAGAAAACTGGTGTTCCACTATTCAAACCACATAGCTTCCCAAAAATCCTGTCTGACACACTTTTTACCTGTCTCCTTGCTTCTGTGTTATCTTGGCTGTCACTAATACATCTCAGTCCTTTAAATGGAGAACCAATGGTTGTTAATCTGACAGCCTGGAGAGGATGGTTTCTCCTAACACTGCTTATCCAGTGGCCAGCTAGGATCAGTTAACTTGCTCTTCTGCCTTTAGGAAAAGCTCAGTGATCATCTGAAAGCAGATGGAAGTTTGTTGTTTTTCCAGAAGACAGGTTTTATGTTCTTAAGCTGCTTTCTATGCAGCTTGATTTCCAGCATCAGGACAGTTCCAAACTAAAGACCACAGATGATCTGACATAGCTAACATTCCTGTAAATGAATGCTGACAGTACTGAGAGAATTTACAAAGCTTTGTTACCTAAAAATTTTTTTAAGTGTTTTTTTCTTTTTTTTGAGTTTAATAGCAGTGATTTAGAATAGGAATTTTGTTACCCCTCTGAAAAGAATCTCTGGAAGAAAACAAAGTCTACTGGGGTTAAAAAAAAAAGAAAGTTGTACTTGTTTGGTCCTTTGAACTCCCCAGAAGTGGAACTATTCCACAGCCCATATAATGACTATACTAAAATTACTTGCTGAGCTACCTGAAAGAACAAAGTAGAGAACAAGGCACCACAAGTGAAATAAATATCATCACTTTGGTATTTTATTATTCTTGTGATTCAAAGAAACATCTCAAGATCATTTTTAATACAAAACTGTGACCTCCTTTCTGCCCAATTTATGACAATAAATAACAAGGTACTGTTCCCTTCCTCATTACTCCTCTTTTCCAGCTGCAGACTTAATTTTGGAATTTCTATTGAGCAGGCATATGTAAAGTAATGAATTGCCAGCAACCCAAGAAAGGCCCAGGTCTATTCTTCACTACCAAGTAAATTTGACAGGGGAGAACTATTGTGGAGAGTCACTGGAATTCTCAGAATGAATCTTAATTCATTGATGTGACCAAATTTTAGATGCCTGGAATTAGAGACTCTTTTCTAGACTGCTGTGTATGACCCACATACTTTGCATGCTGCTTATAAAGACAAAATGGACTTGCCATGGGCAAGAAGGGACTTTCTGTCTCAGGAACGTTTGTTTCTTAATTTCCCACTGGGTTTTCTACCTCGGTCATACTCATTTCCAGCAAAAACTCTCTTTCCTCCTTGTCTTTAACTTAATACCCTTTCTGATCTAGGTAATGATTCTTCTTCTTCTTTTTTTTTTTTTTTTTTAAACTTTACTTTGACTTCTGAGATTACTTAGAAAAAAGTGAGCATTTTGCTAACAGACACTATCCACTGAGCCTATTTAAGCAGCATATAGTTTGTTCACAGTGGCAAATTGTAGTAATTGCATGATATTCACTGGCAAATACTGAAGTCATTGCAAAGATGTCATTTTATTAATAAAGCCAGTAATAATAGAGGCCATTTAGTTAGGATGTGCTGTATCTTTACCAAGCAAGCATTTTTCCTGCTGTTTCTTCAAATGAGCTGCATATAAAAAAACTAAGCATCAAATTTTAAGCAGTAAACTAGATATGAGTTGGGAATCCTTCCACTTCTAATCAGGCAGTGAATAGGGCACTCTTAGGTACTATTCTGAAAATATACACCTAATTTATTAGGCATGTTTGTTGTGGCTGTCAGTGTTAATTTGTTATAAAATAAAAGAGAATACATGCTTTGTTAGAGCATAACATCTGCATGAAGAATACACAGTGGCCATCATTTTGCTAGTAGCTGGAAACAGAGAGCAATTTATTTGTATTGCTACTCCATCCAGAAGTATGTTGTAGTGCTCTATGAACAGAGGAAAGAAATGGCACTACGAATGTCACATTCACCATTAGCCATTCATCATATAATAAATTCTTCTATTCCTATCTTCTAGGACAGCTGGCATATATCCTATTATCACTATATTGTAGCCTGTTGCACAGCTGAAAGAATAAGGTCCCAATAGCCTAAGTTCTCATTGAAATTGTTGCTCTTTCTGCTGAGCCTGATCTGTCCTGTACTTTGTATTTCTGGTCATAGACAAACACGGTATTGGATGACTCTGTGGTTAGTTGTGGTTTGTGGTTAGTTTTTCTATCATATTCATCAGAGACACCCTTATGAAAATACCCTCTCCAGCCTTCCTGTAGGATCCCTTCAGGTATTGGAAGGCAGCTGTAAGGTCCCCCTGGAGTCTTCTCTTCTCTAGGTTGAACAATCCCAGGTCCCTCAGCCTATCCTCATAACAGAGGTGTTCCAGCCCTTGGATCATCTTTGTGGCCCCTCTCTGGACTCACTGCATCAGCTCTGTGTCCATCTTATGATGGGGACACCAGAACTGAACTGTGTATTCGAGGTGAAGTCTCACCAGAGCAGAATAAAGGGGAAGAATCACCTCTCTTGACCTGCTGGTCACACTCCTCTTGATGAAGCCCAGGAAATGGTTGCCTTCTGGGATGCATGAGTGCACTGCTGGCCCGTATTGAGCTTCTCATCAAACACCCCCAGGTCTTTTTCTTTGGGCATACTCTCAACCCACTCTCTACACAGCCTGTATTTCTTTGACTTGGTGAATCTCATGCAGTTGTCACTGGCCCACTTCTCAAGCATGTCAAGATCCTTCTGGATGACATCCACCACACCATACCACACAGCTTGGTGTCATTAGGCATCAAGTATTACACACTATTGTTTTAGTCTTCTGCCTTCTATACTCTACTCAAAAAGGGTATTGTACTGTGCCATCACAGATAATTGCCAAATCTTGAATTTATATCCTTACAAGATAAGCTAGGGTAGAATAATAGAAAACCCAGAACCTGCAGTTTATGCAGGTTGAATGTTTTAGTGTGCTTTACAAACCCCTTAAGTTGTCAATGTAGTTACAGCACTTAATTTTACAATACTCTAATCTCCATTAAAAATATTTCTTCTGCAATTTTATTGTTCTTTCGAAAATACATTTTTGTGAGTCTCAGAAGCAAAGTATTTATGCTGTCAAGTGGCACATTTAATGGCTAAAAGACCTAAATATGTATAATCCACAAGCTTTTCATTAAAGGGGTTCTGAAATATTGTTGAGAGAATATTTTCCTTGGTGGCAAAAGTCAATATTAACACTGAATGCTGTTTATGTTTCATAACTTTTGGCTGCTGTACTAAAACTATTGGTTTTGGAAGTGATATGTGGCCAAGTGAATATTTAAGATCCTGGTTGTTTTTTTTTTTTCTTCTCTTCAAAATCCTTTTGGATCTGAAAGCTTTTAAATTCACCAGAGCTACCTAGTCTACTTGTGTTTACAAGACAGAACACAGTGCACAAGACCTTGTGTAAAACTGTTACTTTAGGTAGCTGAAACATCAATAAAACAGGCTAAAAGCTGTCATCCTGTAGGATCACTTATTTATTCTCTTTCTAACCTTGGCTATTTTTTTGGTACTCTATTTTAATCACCTTTTTTTTCCCCTATTGGATTATTTTTTTTCTTTACTTGTTTAGCACCTTCTTTCCCCTTCCTCTCCTAAAAACCATTATTATATTTATCCTGTTAAAAAGTAAGTACTACCCCAATTAACAAAATTCCATACTCTTCCACTCTGTCTCTACAAAGTTCTAAAGTTCTACAAAGAACTTTATCCATATTCCTAAATAAGACACTTAATTTCTAGACACTCTTTATTGAAAGCAACTGAGTGCAATAGAACCACAAAAACAAGCAAACAAACAATACCAAAACCCAAGCCAACCAAACAAAAAACCCCAACCAAACCAAACAAAAAAAAAACCCTAGAGTTCTACTGCATATTTTGATTTTCCACTAAAGTAAATCATGCCCTAAGTAGACTTTGGGTTTTTTATTTCTTCCCAAAATGTCAGGATAGGGTTTGGGTTTTTTTAGTCTTCTACTGTAAAGTTGTATGTTTCAGGTAGTTTGAAAAATGAACACCTTGGTGATCTACATGTCCCAGAAGTCAGCATTTACAGTAAGAAATAAAGTAGTGACACAACTTTTATGTCCTTAGTGCATAAAGGACATAGAAGAATGCAAAAATTAACCTGTTTTAGGCTTCTCACTACAGTCATCCTAAAAAAAAAAGAGCTGAGGGGAAAGGAGTGAGTCTTGATAATTACTTTAGTGTCAGCAAAATACAATCCAAATCTGAAATGAAAGGAGATCACTAGACAAATATATGATTATTGCCAAGTTAATGATTAGGTATGATTGCAAAAAAACAGCCTCTTCCTCCCCTTGTTTCTTCAGTGAAAATCAGCTATTAGAAATCTTTCACCCTTTCCATGATTGACACTTCTGTAATGTTTAATTTGGTTAATATCTGTCCCTATTCCTCCTGATCCTTGAAATGAATGCAGTCCTGAAGGTTCTCTGACTGAAATGAGAGCCTATGCTTTGCAAAGCACCACCTGCATCCCAAGATGCTTACAATCTACCCTGTAGAGGCCATGTCTGGAATGTCATGTCCGATTTAGGGCCCCTCAGTTCAAGAAGGAGAGGGAACTGCTTGAGAGTCCAGTGCAGAGCCACAAAAATGATTAAGGGAGTGGAAAATCTTCCTTATGAGGACAGACTGAGGGATCTGTGGCTGTTTAGATTGAAGAGGAGACTAAGGGGTAACCTTATTCATGTCCTCGGCAATGCCCAATGACAGGACAAGGGATAATGGTGGAAGCTGAGGCATAGGAAGTTCCATGGAAACTGAAGGAAGAATTATTTCACTGTGTGGGTGACAGAACACTGGAACAGGCTGCCCAAGGTGGGGTTGTGCTGTGTCCCTCTCTGGAGATATTCAAGACCCACCTGGATGAGTTCGCATGTGACCTCTGGCTTTGGCAAGGGGGGTTGGACTAGATGATCTCTCGAGGTCCCTTCCAGCCCCTAACATTCTGTGATTCTGTGAATCTAAAGAGATGACAAAAGGTTATAAGAAAGAGAGACAAAAAGTTAAAAGAAAGAGACTATTTCATTTTCATTCAACAGACAGGGAGCTGTGGCCCAAAGTATGTGGCTCATTTCCTCATGTCTCTGGTGAAGGAGGTGCTAAATCACATCTCATACATCCTACACATCTCACTTCAAGAACTCTTAATCATAGTATTTCCCTGTTGAAGATTGCTACTAAACAAGGAAAAATAGTTTTATAAGGAAAATACATACAACAGTAAAAGAAATCTAACTGCCAACAACTATATCGCAGCAGGACACAGCAGTATTTGCAGGGGGCACATCTGCTGTGGTTCCTCACTTCAGGATGAGACAGCACCTTAGAGAGGAAGGCTCCTTGGCACAGGGAGAAATCCAGGGAACAGGAATGAGGGTGGCCTCTCCAGAGCATGACTCAGACACATTCAGATGAACCACAGCTTTGCCCCTGGGCTTTCTTATAAGCTATGTAAAATTGCTTGTAGACAACATTTCCCTGCCCCTAATAATAAAAATTTGCTTGCTGAAAAACCACAATATGGAGACAGAACAGTGCCAGCTACTAGCAGACTAACAGTTTGGCAGGAGTCAAAAGCTGAGGCAGCAGCAGGACAGAGAACTCTGAGGAGTGAGAAGGAAAAATACACATGCAAACACATCTGCTTTGATTTGCTAATGATGGCTTTCAGCCAGACTACCGGTACTTGAATGCCTGGTAGTCACTGAAAAGTGACAGTAGTTATAAAGAAAATCACAAAGACACAGTTCTTTGGAGTGACAATAATTACATAACCGGAAATTATTTACTTTTATGTATTTAAACTCAAACAACTTAAATAGGCCACAGATTTGACGCTATAATCAGAACCTAGCTCAGAGCAATAAAAGACAAAATGTGGAAAAAAAAAAAAACAAACCACCAAACCACAACAAAACAACACATTTGGGAGGAAAACTAGACAAGAGAGAGAGAGCATACTTAAAGAAAACTCACATATTTACACCTGATAAACTCTCTCCCCAAATATCTCCTTACAATGGCAGCATTTGTAAGATGCGCTGGAGATCCAACATGCAAGTTTTACGTGGTGTGATTGGGTTGAATTGTTTTATATGTTGTGGGTTTTTTTATTAAATGTGATTAAAAATATTTTTCCAAACAACAACAACAACAAATAATAATAATAATAGTGCTTTGTACAGCATAAAGTCCTGCATCAATATGTTTTAGCTAAGTTTAATCTTCTTATAAAGAATGAAACCTTTTTTTTTGTACTGAACAAATCGCTGGTTCCTCCTCTCCACCTTCTGCTCTTTTGCCCTGAAATTCCACTGACACAAATTTGTGGTCTCATTATATATTATATGGGAGGTATAGTGTGAAAATAAAAGGGAAGTTGTTGATTACTGGGAAAAGATTTATCTGTATTGTTTGGAACAAACTGAATATTTTAATGTATTTTAAAGAGTAGGTCATGTTTAGGTATTACAGAAAGGCACCAATTTGTAATTTAATATCAATACATGACTTGTTTTTCTGTTACAAAATACATAAACACCAAACTTGTGGAGCAGAACACAACAAAAATAAATTAGGAAGTAATCTAGGAAACATTTGGAAATCCAGATCTTCCATTTGTTGTGCTATCCATGGAGTCCTCTTTTAAGTACAAACTCATGTGCTGAGTGTACAATAATCCACTCATCTAAAAAAAAAAGGGAGACTAATTTTCTATGCCTTTCCAAAACTTTCATCTGATTTGGAAGTCAGTGGGATTTTATATGGGTACTTGGGAATATGTTCCCCATCAACTAAATTAAAGGACAGGATACAGTACTCTACAGAGAAGTCCCATAGACATGAAAGTTCTCCACCACACAAATACAGTATTTATGGGACAGTGTATCATTTAAAATCAAGATAGAAATAATTCTCCATCAGTAGCATTCCAGTGAGACTGAATTGTTAGATATTACCCTGCCCATGGCAGGGGGGTTGGAACTAGATGATCCTTGTGGTCCCTTCCAACCCTGACTGATTCTATGATTCTATATTACCAAAACCTTGACAGTCAGCTGTTCTGAAAAGGAATGATTTGTCTCCTAGCTGAAATTAATGGATTTCTTATTCTGATTTCATTGGCTGCTGTAGTGCTGAAGCTTCTCCCATTTATGAAGAAGTTTAAGTCTCCAAAGCTGAACACAGATATACCAACTGATAGACAAACTAAGGTGGAACACCACATATAGCAATTACCTATAGCAATTACCAGCATAGTTTTATGATCCACTTTTGATAATTACTGTGGATTTACACCTAGATGAATATTGACAGAAAATACTGTCCTTTTGTTGAAAAATATAAAAGTGAGGAGCTTATTTCTTTGCCTGAAGTAGAAGTTCCCATTTCCTAATACAAACCCACAGATTTAGGGTCATCTCTTTAAATTTATGTATTAGGCATAAGACTAAATACTGAGTTCTCTCATGCTGAAGAAGTAATTTAAATTAATCTGAGCTGCTATTTGTTAAATTGATGCATAATCTGTCCTCTCATCATTGTAGCTCAACCTTAAGTCAACAGCAGCTATTGCTGTTTAAACTTTGCTATCTAAATGTTTGATTAGAAACTTTTGGTGGATATGAACCACACTTCCTTACTCTTTTATCATTTTTCATAAGTGAAGACAAGCCTACTATGAATTATGATAAATAAGTCTGTTCAGTAGAAAACCAGCTGAATAAGAATGGGTTTGGAGGCAGAATTTGTGATCATCTTGATTGTGAGAGTATTCAGGTGCTTAGAAAACACAAACAAAAATACTGTCTTTGAAAAAAAATTCTAAACTGTGTTGAAAATAGCACATTTTAGTGAACATGTTCATTATGCAAGTAACTATTGACAAATACTTTTAACAAATTTAAGGCAAACCAGATTTTTGTCATTTGCCAGCCACCTGATTTTAGACAGCAGTTTCACTGGTGCTTTATTGCTCTACCAAATCATAGAATCATAGAATGGTTTGGGTTGGAAGGACCTCCAAAGGTCATCTAGTCCAACCCCCTCTGCAGTCAGCAGGGACATCCTCTAATAGATCAATCGCCCAGAGTCCTGTCGAGCCTCACATTGAATATCTCCAGAGATGGGGCCTCAACCACCTCCCCGGGCAACCTGTTGCAGTGTTCCACCACCCTCTTAGTAAAGAACTTGTTCCTAGCATCCAATCTATATCTACCCTTCTCTAGTTTGAAATCATTGCCTCCTTTCCTGTCACTACAGGCCTTTGTAAACTGCCCTTCTCCATCTTTCTTGTACATCCCACTCAGGTACTGGAAAGTCTCTATTAGGTCTCCCAGGAGTGTTCTCTTCTCAGGCTGAACAACCCCAGCTCCCTCATCCTGTCCTTGTAGCAGAGGTGTTCCAAACCCCTGATCATTTTCATGGCCCTCCTGTGAAGCTGCTCCATCCATGTCCTTCCTGTATTGAGGGCTCCAGGGCTGGATGCAGCTTATACCTAGACTAATTCTGTACAGCATGGCATAGCAGAACTCTTTGGGATACATATAATAACACCTGCCCACACATCTGTTTGTAAATTAGTTTGCCAGCAGTCTTCAATCCCAAACCAGTCCCAGTTATACCTTTTTACAAAACCTGTAAGATGTTTTTTTTCACAGTTCCTGATATAATACTGTCTATCCAAAGATTTTATATATATATATATATATATATATATATATAAATAAATAATTTTAATCAGTGAAGTAATACCAGCAGCCCTACAGAGAGTAGCCATTAGGCAAAATACATAATGTTCCACATTCCATCTTATCTATCAGCTTTCTTTGTATCTGAGGAAGTTATCACTGTAAATTTAGTTTCAGGAAAATATTATAGTATCTCTGCTAAAAATATGTGAAGTGTTTCTGTGTAAAGTTGCTGAGTTAACAAGGAAAACTAGAGCAGCTTTTCATTTCTCAATGTTACATTGAATCTGCCTATGAGAGAGCAATGAGATACACCTACTTAATCCATGTTAAAGATTAAAAAAATCCCAGAAAAATAGCTAAACATAGGAAATAAAATGTGTTACTCTTCACACCCTGTTGAATAGCTATTCAACTTTCTGATGACAACATGCCTGGCAATAGTCAACTTTTGAGATGGCTTTTAAGATCATAGCACACAGTTCCTGTTAAGGATGGCAGAACTCACACAGAAAAAAATCAGTTTCATTAAGTTGTTTCATCTGGAGAGCTGGAGGTAGCAGAAAATCTGGGAGACTCTAACAGGACCCTATCAGTTGCAGCAAAGTAGCTAATGGATTTTGAACTGTTTGTGGTTGGTTGATGAGACTGCCCAAATGCAAATGATGCCTGAGGATGTTCTGGGTTAGGTGTATTATTCTTCCTGCTTGGGGAAATCAGCCAGCAGTGCATTTCTGTACTCTCTGTTTTAAAAGTCTGGTGGACTTCTGTCTGGTAATAGAAGGAAACAGACAAACCACTCCTGATATAAAACTGAGAGAATAATATGATTGATTATAATTTTTAGTATAATGTCCACTTAAGGGAATGAAGGAGAGAATGTAGCACAGAAATTGCATCTAGTACAGTATAGGGTATTATGGAATGAGAGTTGATGGTACAAGAGAATCATTGCATGCAAACATCCAGCCACATTTCCTTGACAAACTAAGAGATTCTGCTATTAAATAAATATGAGGCTCCATAAAGAAATTAGAGGAGACAATAACTTTACTAGGATAAAATCTCACTGAGTCAGAAAGACACAAGGAAAAGAGCTAGAATACTTCTAAGATGTCTGAATTCAATATAAATGGGATTTACACAAGAATCAAAACAGTGATAGCTTTTCTCAAGCAGTGATGATCTTTCTGATCATATGAATTATGATCATCTAGGCAGGAACATAAAAGAAACAGAGTAGTTTTCTCTAGAAGTGAGTTCTTGACTAATCACAACAAACAAGACTTCAAACAGGTAAATACATCACAAAACTACAATCTGGGGATTTCTTAACAAACACTAAAGGAAAGATTTTCAAGAAAACCAAATGTGAGTGAACAATTGCTGGGTCATAAATATAATTTGAACTCAAAGCAGATAATTTATTTTTTATTTCCCCTGTATATAGATTTTAAAGAGAAATTGCATTTTGAACCATTGTTGATGTTCAATGATCTATGAACTAAACCTACTGTGATTCATAATGCAGAGATGCTATAAGAGGAGCTGGATAGAAAGAAATGACTAAGATTAGGGCTTTTCTTCAACCTCCTCTTCAGTGTTCAGAACAGCATGATGTCTCCTGCCTTAAGAATAGTGGAGATTCATTCACCACTTTGACAGCAGTGCTAGATAAGCCTGCTCTGGATAGGAACCCCTGCCAATCAACAAACTGAAAAAATATATACAGGGTGTTCATAAAATTTAGATGGCCTTTGGTAACCTTAAGGACAGGTAATCAATTATTCTTGTTATTATTTGACACAAAATAAGTAAGTATACAACATTGTGGACACAAACTCTGATCCTGATCCTGATCTTGACTGGAAACACCGAGGTGAGCTGTTCTTAGCTCGGTGGGCCCATGACTCGTCAGGACATCAAGGCAGAGATGCAACCTACCGATGGGCTCGTGACAGATCCATTGACATTTCCATGGATGCTATCACACAAGTCATCCATGACTGTGACATTTGTGCTGCTATTAAGCAGGCAAAGCGGATCAAGCCCTTGTGGTACGGTGACCGATGGTCCAAGTACAAGTATGGTGAAGCCTGGCAGATTGACTACATCACTCTACCTCGTTCTCCATCTGGTAAGCAGTATGTGCTGACTATGGTAGAGGCAAGCACTGGATGGCTGGAAACTTATCCAGTTCCTCATGCAACTGCACGTAACACCATTCTTGGTCTGGAAAGACAAATCCTGTGGAGACACGGAGCTCCAGAGAGGATTGAGTCAGACAATGGGACTCATTTCAAGAACAATCTTGTAAAAAACTGGGCCAAAGAGCACGGCATCGAGTGGATATTCCACATTCCCTACTATGCACCAGCTGCAGGGAAGATCGAACGCTACAACGGTTTGCTGAAAACCACTCTCAAAGCCATGGGGGGGGGATCTTTGAAAAACTGGGAGAAACATTTAGCACAAGCAACCTGGTTGGTGAATAGTAGAGGTTCAGTGAATCGAGCTGGACCTGCCCAGTCAGATTTGTTGCGAAAGGAAGAAGGTGATAGAGTTCCTGTTATCAGAGAAAAGAATCTGTTAGGCAAAACTGTTTGGGTATTTTCTCCTTCAGGAGAGGCCAAACCTGTCCGAGGGGTGGTTTCTGCTGAAGGTCCTGGTCACACCTATTGGGTGATGCAAGAAAATGGTGAAATTCAGTGTATTCCACAAAGAAATCTAACTTTGGCTGAGAGAGGTTAAATTCAGAGTGTTGCGCAGATACAGCATCGCGCCCAAGAGGAGAGTTCATGAGATCTACGGTGCACGAACCCTGAGAGCCCTGAGTCACCTGAGAGTCCCTGTTCCTTCCTTTGCTCCATCTGCGAGGAAACAAACTGTTTGCTGTTTTTCCTGTGATTTGACTCTTTTGAATCATCTACATCTGAAATAGCCGGAATGGACTATGGTCTTTATTCACCTATTGTTGTAGATATTATTTTAGATTAGATAAATGATAGTAGCAGCCAATGGAATTGTTTAGAAGGGGTGGACTGTGGTGGTTTGAAACTGTCTTTTTAATTTTTCCTTGCAAAGTTCAGAACAGAGAAAGTGAAAGAATGTAAATAAGTCACTACTGGGTGTAAGAAAGCAAAATAACGATTGTTCTAAACACTTCCATTGGATAGATAGAAATGTTTAAGAACTATTACCCAAAACAAAGTAGGCACTCTGCACATTCTGCGTTCGGCAGTGGGGGCAGTTGCTGGGCTGTCTGGCTGCTGTTTCTTCTTCTCTTCTGGCTGAAGATAACACACTGACCTTGGCAGCTAAGTTAACAACTTTCTGCTTAACTAACTCTGCTTCTCTGTCCAGGGGGGTCTGGGGGGAAGCTCCTGGGAGAGGGAGGCCCCTTTGGGAGGGTCCCCTTGGGGGGAAGCAAAGGGAGATCGATTGTGCTTTTTCTGTTGATTGTATATATTTGTGAATGTTGTGAATTTTGTATATTTGTACATATTCATTGCATTTCATTGTAGATTTTAGACTCTGATTGTAAATACAGCTTTTCATTTGCTTCCAGACTGGGCTAGCCTGGTTATTGTCGGTGGGGGGGGGGGGGGAATTTCAGCTCACACCGACACAGAAGTCCATAATTCAAAAGGTTTAGTGCCTGGCTAAAACTCAATAACAATGGATTGAGTTCTGGGGTATCAGCTGTTGGAATGGTTACATTTCTTCCTTCCCAGTGTTGATCCCCAAATAAGCATGGGTACAGCATTTGGTTTAAAATCATGATTTAATTATTCAAGTCCCATTAAAGATGAAAACTCTTGTCTCTCAGCCATTTGAAAGCAAAACAAAATTGGGATGATGTTCTATAGATTGTCAAGGATTTGCAACAGCCCCTGTAGTTGTGAGTCATCACAAGGCCAAAGTGAAATTACTATACTCTAGGCCCAAGGGAGAATGAGAATATTGTCAGTTAGTCAACTTCTTGCAAGTTTGTTTGATACTTAAAGTGGCTTTCTGCTTGCACAAATAACAAGAGCTCAAGTGATTCTTAATCACAAAAGATCAGACTAAATAAAGGTCATATATTTTCCATTTGTGAGGGTAACCTACAGTCAGAGTTATTGCTTTTAATATATTCTTACCTTAGAGCTCCCAAACTTTGATTATTACTGGCCTTTCCCCAAACACAAGAGGAGGATTTTTCAGCTCTACATTCTATATAGCATAAACCCACATCAACAGGTTCTGTCAGCACTCACCATTCCCTCTTTGTTTTATCAGCAGAGAAATGGCAGCAAAAAGAGATGGTGAGGTTAGAGTTCGTGCATTTTCTTCCCCTTTTAGGAGCTAGCAAAGCAGGAGAGGCATGCCAAGGTGAACATGCCCAGCTTACTGATCATTTCAGAGTGAGCTTTGCAGCAGTGCAGAGTAAGTCCTGGCAAGTGACTGTACCCTGGGGTTTTTTGTGGTAGCTTTTGCCCACAGAAATCTATGCTATATAAAGAGAAAAAGTTAGTACATATTTCCTTCCTTCCCTGTCCCTAAATGGATATATTTGGAAGTAATAACGAGGAGGATCATGGTAATTAATTCCTTTTACTTAGCTCACCTGTTTTACATGCTTTTAATCTCTAGAGGAAAACCAGATTTTTCTGGTTTAGCCAAAGCAGCAGTCAGTACAGCAGAAAATCCCTCTTTGTAGTTAGGCCACAGGCTAGAGTTCTTTAATACAGACCCCAGTGGAGATCTGCAGCAATTTTTAGGCATTTGTGTGACAAGACACCACTGCAAGAGTGAGGCTTTTACACTGCAGTTTGCCTTCAGGGAATCTAAATTTTCAGGGAACCTCATTAGAATTTCCACATCTTTTGTAATAAATCTTTTTGAAGCAAGAGCAGGATATGCAGCAAAAGAAAAGTCCTGTGGCTTAAATAGGAATGGAATCAATTTCCTGAAACACAGTCCATCTTCTTGAAACGGGGAACAAACATCCCGTAACTGAAAAGCTGACAGTCTGTGTCACTGAAGGTCTAAAGTTTAACTACCATTCTTTTACATCCAGAATGCTTCAATTAATCAATGGCAGAAATGAGAATTTGTAGTGGCCATTCAAGTCCTTTTGCAAAGATGTAAGACAAACAGTTATGTTCAGTGAATTGGGGCTGATAGTGTGCTGATGAACTCAGAGCTACTAAATTGTACCATTTTGTTCTGCATTCTACACAGCAATAGAACTCTCTTTAGCCTATTTTAAAAATAGCCCTCCTCAAAATAAATTTCTGTCTTCTTTTGCCTTAACATGTTTCAGGTTAAATAAAGAGGCAACAAGAGTTGGTGCCATTTACACCTTGGTGCCATTTTCTCTCAATGCGTTCCTATCTGTTTTATACCTTGTGTGTGTCCCACACTTAATAACTTAGGTCTCATTTAATGCAGGTTAGTAGGTCTCTACAGTTGGGTGCTTTGGGCCCAATTGAAAGAGAACTTAAAGGTGAACAAGAAGTCTATGACTTTGTTTTGTGTTTTGGTAGGTACCTATAAAATGTCGGAAAAGTCAGAACAAAACCTTTCCATTTCAGACCCTACAGAAAAAATAAACAACAAAAAGCCCTGAACAGATCACATAAAACAGGACTACATCTGTAGAAAAAAAAAAACAAACAAACAAAAAAAAAGAATAAAAATTGCCTCTTTGAAAGCTGAATTGCTAGTCAGTTAATGGTGCTGCAGGTTAATCTTTCTGCCCTTGGGGGGTTGTGGATTCTCCCTCTCAAGAGATATTCAAAACCTGCCTGAATGTGTTCCTGTGTGATCTGGTATAAGTGACCCTGCTCTGGCAGGGGGTTGGACTAGACGATCTTTCGAGGTCCCTTCCAACCCCTAACATTCTGTGATTCTGTGATTTAAAATATATTCTCAATCTATCCAAGGGAATGCAACAAGGTAATGAGTGAAACAGAAATCATATGCAAAGCAAACCATGCAATGCACCAGCCAAGCAAGCTGAAAGATAACTAAAGTATGATTGTGCAGTCAAAGTATGTATCAGAAAGTATGAACACTTAAAAGTAAGCATTTCAGTGCTTGCTTTCAATATATTGTTCTTTAAAGAGAAGATTTAAATGTAATATTTAAAAAAAAAGGATACTGACCAAAACAAGAATTCTGAGTTCTGAAACAACATCAACTTTTCTTTCGTGCGCAAGAAGGGATCGTTTAGTCACACAGTGTAAATGTCTCTCGCTTTAGTAAACAAACAAAAGGTTGTAGCAAATTGGCACACAGAGAGCTATTCATAAGCTAGGAGGTTATAGCTTGGCATTGAATTTCAGAACCATATGCAAACAGAAAAAATAAATTCAAAATTGTGCTACATGCAAAAAGCAGAATAGTATTTGGGAGCTATAGGCAAGCCTGCTGCCTGCGGAATTCATTTGGCACCAGCCCTTATCCAAGTCCCATTCTTTTTCACTTCTTGTTCTCAGTCTTCCTTTTATCTCTCACTAGGTTTTTATCCCTCTGTGTTGTATTACGGTTAGTTTCTGCTCTTCTAGGCTTTGTGGATTGCTATGATAGGAGTAGTGAAAACAGAGAAGAGATTACCTGTCTACTTTCCATGACATGTAGATGAAATTTCAAGGGAGAATCTTCACAAACCTGAAGCAATCTTCTCAGTAATGATGGGCTGTCTGAAGGTCTCCCCTCTGTTCAGCACTTGTGAGACCATTCCTTTAGTACTCTGTCCAGTAAAGAGCTCTCCAGTACAAGAAAAACACTGACATACTGAAATAAGCCCAGCACAGGGGAATCAGATTGATTAGTGACAGGATGTATGAGGAGAGGCAGAGGTGACTGTTCAGCCCTGAAAAGAGAAGGCAAAGGGAAGACAGAACTACTGTCTAATACTGCCTAATGGGAGGATGAATTGAAGATAGGTCCAGTGTCCTAGTGCCACACTATGGAAGGACATGAGAAAACAGGCATGAGTTGGAACGTGAAAAATTCTGACTCAGTGTAAGAAAAATATTTTCATTGTGAGGTTGGTCCAACATTGAAACAGGGGCCCAGAGAAACTGTGGGTTTATTCGGGTTTTTAGATTGTGCTCTTTTACAAATGCTCCTCAGGGAGGTCAGTTAAATTCCTCTAACAGCAGCAGGCTGCTTTTGGCTGCCATCTCTCCTGAGAGTGAGATGTGACAGCACGTATCTAGTCCATGTGATGTGGAATGTGGCCTGTGGATCCTACTATCACCACAGGCATTTGTTCCCCTGCAGCCTGATCCACAGGAGCTCATGTACAAGGATGAGGAAAGGCAACAATGGTCCATCTGACCACTGCTTGCAGAAGTGTTCCCACACCTACCCTTAACCTTTCTCAGGAGCAATGTGAGCATGGGTAGGGACTGTATACTCGTTGATTTCAGTTTGCATTTGATAAAACTAGTCCTCAGAATGCTCAGAATGGGAATGGTAGCTGAGTCTACAGCTCTGATATTAACTCAACCTCATTTCTCTGCCCAGACTTCGTTCAGTTTCCAGGGCCTTACTGCTTCTCCCATCTAAGACTGAATTATGACTTCTTACAATTTTATTCCCCTAATGGGTGGAAACTGATTTTTGTGATGCTGTTTGTCCTTGATTAAGAAGCCAAGTTTTATTTTGCTTATTAATTTTTATTTTGATAGATCTGTATATTTTAAGCATTTCTGTATCATTGTATTAATTCATTAGGATGTGACTTCTAATAGGATGGAGGTAGTATAGAAGAAGAATGGTACTGATACAAATTCAGTTTCTTCTTGGGAATTTATGAGAATATGCAACATTATTATAAGCAGGATAAACAAGTCTTTAATAAATATTTATATTCCTTCTATTTAGGTTTTTAAATGGCCATTGTCACAGCTACAAAAATCATACATACAGAAATTCTAACTCTGGAAGCTTTTTAGAACAGATACTACATGATTTGACATGAATGAGGCATTTAAATATCCTTTTAATATAAATTACAATTGAAAGCGAAATGAAGTATTATTTCTAAAGTTATCCTTATTTACTTAAGTCATATCTTTCTTTTTACAAGCAAATTAAATAAAGAGTATTTTAATGTTGGATAGATTAGCAACATGAAGCATAGTCAGTTGATATATAACTCTGGTTTTAGAGGTCTTTACAGTAATCTGTGACCAAAAATGTTTTAAGTCCAATGTTTTCAGTGATCAGAGAGTATTTTCATAAGATCTTATTCTAAAAAACACAGTATTTGCTGCCTTTTTTTTTTTTTAAAGTATGCAGACACAGTAAATGCTTCAATGTTCTGTAATTTTATTAGACACAGTAGCTTAATCAGAATTTCTAAATGCTTATTTGTAAATCTATTTGGCAACCAGGGAAAAAGTTTAGCTGTCAGCCAATTATTATTGGATCATTAAGTTTGCTTTCAAAGAAGAAGTTTGATTATGCTGAAATGTGTAGAGTGTTATAGATGTACCCAGTGCACTCAGCTTAATCTTGCATAGATATATTTATTTTTCAATTATTCCCCAAATATGCCTTTCACTGCATCCTTGTTTCTTGTGAGGGTTATTTGAAATCTGCACAGGATGAATCTTCGATGATACAGCATTAAACACTGAATAAGTGACTACAATTTGCATCCTCTATGTGAATTAAAGCTTAGCTCCTTTATGATTTTTCCCTCTCCTAATTTTATTGGCTCTATTTAATCTCAGAGTTTATGTGTGTATATATATACCTTTTATGTACATATAACCCTACACATATAACACTTTATGTGTTTTGTATATATAGCTTTTTTATCCTCCCTTAAAATGTATTTTCTAATGCTAGGTCTGTCCTTTCCTATATAGGGCATTTCATGCCCAGAATGCATTTTCAGTGACCCCTGAGGTAGTAACATCAATGCTGGTACCGTTAGAACATCCAGTACAGCTGGGGATTCTATCAGAGATGCAACATGAATTCTAAAATCAGACTAGGTGCAGTAGCTCCACATTGCATGTAATCTCATTATCCCAGATCTGAGTTCTTCTGACAAAGCAGTAATGAATCTGTTTCAAGATCGAGGCTGGTTGGTGCTTTGACATCCTAGTACCAAGATCTATTGTGCAAAGATTTTAGATGGATTTAATACCAAGTAGATAAGAGATTCTTGGTAGAAGCTACTATCCACAATTCAGACAGCAGGTAGCATTTTCCACACTAATAGTAAAATCCTGAGACTGCCTTTTCACCTGGTATGAAATGTAGTAGCTAAACTGATCCAAAAATGATCTAAGTGTAAAATGCAGTTTTAATGGAGTAAAGGATATGTTTTTCTAATACCTAAGACAAGATCATTTTGTTCTAGTGTGCTATAGTTAATGTGTCTTTTGACATTAGTAAGCCATTGGTCATATAGATTTCTTGGTTTAGTACTGTAAATGCTACACGTTGGATGTTTATTTAAAACACGTAGGTGATAGTTTTAATTGGATTATTTTCATGCATTATTCTTATTTAGGCACATTACCATCTAAAGGACACCACATTTAGTCTGAACATTCTGAAATGTTCTTGTTTTTGAAAGGTTTTCTCTTTCATGATTCACTAGTCCATATTTTGACAGTCTGATAGAAGTATATCAGTACTCCCTCTATTATGTAGTGCTCTTTACAGGCACTATGCCCCTCTAAGAATAAGAACTTTTTATCCCTACGCCATGGTTAGATTTTGTGGTGTCCTTCTCCTATGCACCAGTGGAAAACAGAATCTTCATCCTTTTCCCCTAACACACCTGAGAGATTCTGCTGTTTCCTCTGAAGTTCTGCATCCAGAGTTTGCTTTAACGAGGGGGTGTAGTGGTTGCCCAGATCTCTAGATACTGGGGGAACCACTAAACTGAGCATGCAGCATATGTCACACAGTGTGTACTTGGCAGAGAAAGGCGTTAAGACCAACTTCCCAAAGGAAAAGTGGAATCTCCTATTTCATGCCAGCTTCCTTGATATCAAAAACAATGACTTCAGCTGAAATCTCACGTGTGATGTCTTTATTCTCCTTTTGACCAGTCGGAGAGAACAGACCATCCAGTGTATAGTGTATAGTCTGTGAACTTGAGAAACAGCCATGGAGGCTGTATTTAGTAGGCATGCCACACCAGCTTAGAAGCTTACTATTGGCCTGCATGGTCCAAAGTCATGAGGCTAATTCAGCTTTTATTTGTATTTTCTTCAGATATCTAAAGGCAGAAAGGAAACAGGACTGGCTGAGTTGAGCTCTCCTGTGAAATGATAATTTAGCAGTCAGGATTGCATAGCTGAGAAAAGAAAAAAGTGACAGAATAAAAGCAAACAAATGCTGAGCAACATATTTTGGTTTTTGCATTGTTTTCCATTCTCTAGAGAAGGCAAATAATGTACCACAGAAAGCATTTCTGCCACTGTTGATATGAGACTACAGATCTATATGGAGTACTTGAAAATGCATGAATTCCTCACTAATTACATCTTAAACAAATATTTAATATAATTTCAGCTTTTAATTCATCATAATAATGAGCTATAAACAACTGTCCTTTGGCTGAAAGCCTTTCTTAGCACATCATGATGCCTTTAGATGACATATTTACAGTGTAACACTGTTAATAATTTTGTCTTTTAGAAGAAAGTGAAACAGAGAATATTATTACAGGGAGTTAAAATTATCAGGCTTATGCTGCCTATGACAGATTTAATGAAACAGTAGCAGAAGGATCACAGTAACTTTTGAACAGAGAATTTTATGATAAATATATTGAGTTCTGCTTATTTTCACTCCACCTTTTGTGCTTATAAAATGTTATGCCAATATCAAAAGAAGATAGATGTCAGAACTATTCAGTTACAGAGGTAAACTTGCAAATGCCTTGACTTCTGGTATGAATCCACATGTGGAGAGAAGTGAAAGAAATTCTTTTAGAAGTTATAAATATGTTTAGGAAATTATTTAAACTGATCTTGTTTTTAAAAAACATACTGGAAATAACCTCAGGGTCTAAAATAAAGATTGTAATGGCAGCCATCTGATTTTTTCCCCTCTGTCCTGTTGCCTGGAGACATATAAATACTCCCTACTTTTGCAGAATGTCAGCAGCTCATAGTCTTTTGTATATTTACTTTCCCTATATGCAACGGTCAATTACTTCATCGTTAAAAAGAATTATACTCTACTGAATCCACAAAAGCAATGTGGAGAGTTTAAAGAATTTGTTCTATACTTCCACAGTACAGAAGAAGTGATCAGAATGCAGTTCTCCAGCTACCTTCCAGCTAAGTAATGAATTATGTTAATCTTGCTCTTTATATGCCCATAAACCGTGCATTCACATTAACACATTTTCTACAGGTGCAGTGGAGTGTGCTTCCTCTGAGTGCCAGTCCTTAGCATAGCTCTAAGTGTACTCCACAGGAAGAATTAGACATAGACTTGAACCTCTTTAAATTAAGAAGACATTGAACACTCCTGCAGGGAGTAAACTTGCTATACCTGAGAGCCTAAATATCCATGGGCTCCGTGGGTACTTAACTTGACTGTTGTGTGTTTGACTAGAGAATAAATAAATACTTATAAGGTGATTTACTGAAGCTGCTAGACTTTTAAATCCATTTCTGGATGTAGACATGTTTTGTAGATTAAGACAATAAAATGGAACAGAATAGTGTAAATTGAGTTATAAGATACATTAGAGCAAAAGTCTGAAAATGGATCTGCAGAAACCTTCTCCATGTTGGTCTAAAGTTCACAGTCAAAAGAAGAGAGTCTTTTTGCTGCTACCTGTACATTTTATCTTAGGTCCTTCAGCTTTGTATGACCAGCTGTAGTGTCACAGTACCTCTTTCTTACTACTCCTCCCAGTGGAGATAGTCAAATGACTGTAATCAATCAAACAATTTAGTACATTGTTGAGCTGGGACCTAAACAGCAAAGCTAGAAAACAGCTGAAGGCAAAATAGAGCCTACGTATTTTAATATTTTCTTTCCCCCCATGAACACTTCACAGGACATAGCATATTGTTTTGAAAGAACCCTAAATTTTAAGCACAAATTTATCCCATAATCTGCATCACACATTCAGCAGCTGAGGTGACTTTGATAACGGAAAGGAAATGATTATACACAGAATACCAAAATGTTAATTATGATTTTCATTGACTTCAGCTAAATCCATGTTTTGAAATGGATTTAAGCATATGGAACTACAGCCCAGAGGCTGAACTAACAGCTTGGGTTTTTTGCAGGACTTACAGACTGTAGGAAGAATGTTGTGGATGTGTCTTAAAATGACCTTTTGATGGGATGAGAAAGAATGGAACTCACAGAATCTCAGTGAATACATACTGCACAATCAATTATAATTACTAGAGGATCTGGTCTTAGCAAGAATATATTAGCAGATAATATTAAGTATTTAAGAAAGAACAAGAGAATACGTTTGGATGCAGATGTTGTCTGTAGAAAGCAGTGGCACTGAGTCTATATGATACAGTACCTGAAGCAAGCACATTTATTTTACAGACAAGGAAAAGTGATGAACCAGAAGGTGATTTTTTATTGCAGATGCACTTCAGTCATTAATTCTTTAACAATAGAGGAATCAGTAATAAATACTTGAAAATAAAGCTGTGTTTCTCATATCTGTCTCCAATGGGATATAGTAAAAAGTTGCAAATGGGAAGTCTTGTGTGAACTAAAGTTCTTAATTAAAATTAGTAACATCTTCCATGAAGTTGCAAAAGTGTTTTTGTCAGGAATAATCACAGGGATTCTGTGGAAGATATTTACTAATGAACTCATACACCTCATATGCCTGATCTAATTGAGGATGCCCCTGCTTACTGAAGAGGGGGTTGGACAAGATGATCTTTGGAGGTCCCTTCCAACCAAGACCATTCTACAATAAAGAAAAAAAATCTTTTTCTCATTAGTTGAATGCTATAGAGCAATAAAGATAGCATAAACATAGAATATACTTGGGTTTAAAGGTAAGTTACCTTTAGCACTTGTCTCAAGATCAGTGGAATCCTAATTACTTCACAACACATATAGGATGCCACAACTGTTAAAGGCATAAATAAGTCTATATTTCTCACTCTGAGTCTGACTTCTGAGTGGTGAACCTCTTAGGGGACATTCTTTTAATGGTATCTTCAGTGGTGATGGTGACATAATTGCTATTTCAGGACTGGTTTTGCTATTGGCTTTATGCATAGTTGTATGTATTTAATTTTATTATTATTATTTCCATTAAAATAGGTTTTGTTTCCTTTTCCAAGAGAGTGTGTATCACTCATTTAGTGACTGGGCACCCTAATCTTGACACACAAACTCATATTTTCTTCTTTCTCTGTATAGGACTTGCTATGGCTTGTGCCATGCATTTGGATTAACATGTAATTCCAATGAACAGACTGTGTCTCAGAATTCGGGTAACAGTGAACTTGCACCAATAGCATTGTACCCAATGTCTTCTTGTCTTTCCTGGGCCTCTAAGCTTCTTGTGTCTAGGAATAAACACTCAAAAAGTGAATAAGCAAAGACTTTTGATGCATTACTTTACCACCAGTCTGCCCTTGGGAGTTGTTCCTACCTAAAACATGACCTCCATACAGGGGAAGCTTGAGATGAGCATACCTAGGTAGCTGTAGGCTTGTAAGTGCTGCTGCACTGATCTGTGGTCTGTATAGGTAGATTGTGAAGCTTTGATAGCAAAAATAGATGTCATAGATAAGAAGTGCCTCTTATAATTTTGGAGAATCCTAGGATATCATGTTTTAAATAGTTTATAAGAGTTATTTTTTTAGATAGCAACTTTTGGAAAACAATGTGCATTTTTAATAGCCCCAAAGCTTTCATTAAAAAGTATGGTAATATCCACTACTTGTGTAAGAATGGCACACTGACATGGAAAAGGTCTTTCACTTGGCATGTAATAAATCCCGTTTTTCAGATTTGCTGAGCATATTATACCATTCTTACTGAAGAGGGGAAAATAATCCTTGAAATTGGTCTTACTGCAACTGGAGCAATAATGAGTTGGTTATTTGAAAGCAGTGAGGGATATACACTTGACAGAATGCTCTTCTAGTTCCTTCACTTTTATTTCCTCCATTCCTAAATCATGCTTTCCTTCTTCACAACTTGATAAGGAATATGGAATAAGAAACTTGATAAGGAACAGGGAATAAGGAGATTTAATACAGACTACAGCCTGGAAATCATACAAGTAAGGGTGTTTTTTTTTTTTTTTGTTTTGTTTTCTTTTGTCTGTTTTTAGGCTTTTCTTTTTAACAGTGTTGGCTTTTTCATTTCATGAATGAAGCAAGGAAATAATTAGTACCATTTTTTTGGAGAATGTAAGGGGGAAAATATGGATTTCTTCCAATGACTAGGAGTGTTGACAGACCACTGCTTTCTGCCAACATATAACTCGAGTCTTATGTGGCTGTTAAAGATTTGTCTACCTCTTATGAAACTACAGAGAGAGTTGCTTTTAATTTAATATATATTTGAAAATGAAATTATGAAGCTTATTGTGCTAAATGTCCTCATTTTGACAGGTTTTCTACTTGCTGAAGTACTAGCAAAACATGAAGCAAACTGTATTATGAGAACATTAAACATTCAGTCAAAATACTAAGTGCTCATCTTCTCCCAGTGAAGTTCAGGATAAGCTCTAATGTTACTTTGCAATAAAAATGATAATTTTCTTTGCAGCAACTATTAATGGCAGATACTAAATTATTTTTGGAAACAAAAAAAAATAGTCTCAGGTACGTTTATGCTAACTTCATGATACCAATGAGTCTGCAAGCCTATAAATGGAGGAGCAGAGTTTCAACAGAATTCACTTTTTATTTTGAAAGAAAATTGCATCTCATTGTGCAAATATTCAGAATAGAGAGACTAGGCAATCTCTTTGAGATAAATAACCATGGCCACTCAGTAACAATCAAAGATAGAACTAGTAAGCAGTATTGGAAACATATTACAGAAACATACTTGATGCTAATGTACTTTTTGCAGAAGTTGCAACTAAATCTCAAACATATTTAGAGTCATAACAATGTATATATGCAATTTCAGTAAAATTTTTCAGTGGAGTTGTATACCTTTGCTTTCTTTTCATAGTGTTTATTCTTAGCCTAATTTCAACTTTCCAAAAGGAAAAAAAAAAAGTAATTCCAAGACCATCATGAGGAATCTGGAATGAAAATTGACATTGCCTATATTGCAATTACCTTTTCCAGATTAATTTCATATACCTTGAAAAAATGACTGAGTGTTTTCAGCCACATTAAAACTTTTCCTCTGAATTCCATCCCTCTGAGTAGCTTTTGGTATCACAGATTCTCTCTTTTACAGAGAAAGGAAATGGAAGGAAAATGGAAAGTTCATAAAGGTAGGCTGATGGTAGGGGAGATATGAAAACCACCTAATCCTACAGTATTAAATGTTTTTATTATTGTACTTTTTGCTACTGTTGTGCTGTATAGAGGCTGCATTTTAAAGAAGAGAGAATTTAATTCTACAGAACAGAACAGTATATTGCAAGATGTCACATATTTGTATCTCACAAGGGAATAACTGCTGAAACAGTAAGTCTTTTAACTGCTTCTCTTTTACATTGTTCCCTACTGTTCCTTATTGTTAGCTCATGTTCGATATTCATGTTAGAATAAAGTGTGGTTTTTTAATAATCCAGGATTTTTTGTGATGTGTCCCTCTTTCTGTCAACACAAATTTATATCTAAAATTTCACTATTCTGTATATCTAAAATTTCACTATTCTGTACTGCAGATATGAACTACGCTCACAACAGCCTATCTTCATTACAGCTGCCCTGGACAGTGCAACATTTTAAATAAAATTACTCATAATTTCAATGAAGAAATAGTCACTGATTCAAATAAATACCATGAAAAGACAGCTGCTTTCTCATTGAATGGTGTCCAGCAGCAACACAGACACTAAAAGAGCTGGATTGGTGTTGGATGGATCTCAGTAACAGCTGTGGGGTGAAAAGAGAATGACCCATAGGTAGTGCAGCTTTCTGTGAAGAACTGAAGGAGTGCAGAAAATGCTCTCCATGCTCCCTCCTCCTTCCTCTTCAAGTGCATGGTGCACATTCCTTAACAAATGGGCATGTGTAAAAGGCATTGTGAGGGAACATCGTTACAAGGGCAGCAGGCTGCTTTCTGCTTGCGGGAGGGATACCCTGTCTAATGAGTGCCTTTCTGCACATAAATTTGTACAATGCTCCCAGAATGTTTCTACTCATTGTCTATAAAGATGAACAACCAGATGAAAAATGTGCACTACTCAATGCCAGTCTGAAGGAATTCAGAATATATCAAAGGATATTTAATTTGTTTTAGTTTCATTCAAATACTGGCAACACTACAACCTTGTCTTGTGCAATATGGCTTTTGAAATTAATATGTTTATTTAAAAACAAAGAAAACAAAAAGGAGCATATGACTTTGTCATCAACAATGCAGAATGATGTAGAATGATGGGGTTTATATTAGTCATCTCTTTGTTATTTTTTTCTTTGGGTAATTAATTATCATATTGTCCTGGTTTAAGGCAATCTGCTCTAACAAGACTCACTCCCACCACCAAAAGTGAGTAAACACACAAAAAGCCCTGTGGCTTGAGATAAAGAGAAACAGAAAGCATCTCAGGTCGCACTCTGAACTCCAAGTTTCATCATCCTTTGCTCCTGCCAGCACTTTTGGTATAAAGCTGGCATGACATCAGCCTGGTATTGATTCAACAGGCTGTCCAAACCCTGGTCACATACCTAGATGTATAGAATAAGGAACCTCACAAATTTGAGTACAGATGCAACAACTTTGTTTTTCATCAGAAGAGTAATCTGAAGATAGTATTTTCACACAACGCTTGTTATCCCCTAAAACCATTACAATGCATATTTCTTTTAAAACAAAGCCAGCTGAAAGGGATCATGGCCAGTATGAGCACCAAAGTTGTAAAGCCACTAATCAGTATTTACAAATGGCCATGTTCAAGCCATGTGACAATGTAATTGCCACCAGTAGTGATAAACCAAAGCAAAATCTTATGCTCACATTAAGACCAGTTGTTGTAAGAATAATACTTAAATGTTTGCAAGAATAGTTTTGGAAGGATTTGTGTTTAGATTACTGCTTAACTTAAACAATGTTTCCAATAAATCTCTAATTAAGAGGCACGTTCTACAGAAAGCAGCAAGTGTGGTAGAAATTTCCTTTATTGCAACAAACATTTTATCAAAACATCACTGTCATAATAGAATCATAAAATCATAGAACAGTAGGGGTTGGAAGAGACTTCTGAATATCATCCAGTCCAACCCCCCTGCCAAAGCAGGATCAACTAAAGCAGGTCACGCAGGAACACATCCAGATGGGTCCTGAAAGTCTCCAGAGAAGGAGACTCCTAAACCTCTCTGGGCAGCCTGATGCAGGGCTCTAGCACCCTCAAAGTAAAGAAGTGTTTTCTCATGTTGAGATGGAACTTCCTATGCTCTAGTTGGTGTCTGTTGCCCCTTGTCCTATCAGAGGACATAATTGAAAAGAGCCTGGTACCATCTTCTTGACACCCACCCTTCAGATATTTATAAATATTGATAAGATCTCCCCTCAGCCCTCTCTTCTCCAGGCTAAACAGCCCCAGGTCTCTCAGCCTTTCCTCGTCAGACAGATGTTGTAGTCACTTCATCATCCTCATAGCCTCTGTTGGACACTCCGGTGTATCTGTGTCCCTCTTGAACTGGGGAGCCCAGAACTGGACACAATACTGCAGATGTGTCCTCACCAGGGCAGAGTAGAGGGGTAGGAGAACCTCCCTTGAAGGTTCAGGGAGGATCAGCTGAGCAATCCTCACTTCCCTGGATGAGAGACCTTGCAAATTTTCCCCTTCTCCTCCCCAAGTTCTCAAAGGCCCCACTTGCATTGGATCCAAAATTGGATCCAAATGCCACTGAAGTCAGTGAAAAGTCTCTATCTGGCTAAAGGACATTTTGAACAATCCCTAGGCTATTAAAATGCCCAAAAGGGTGAGTGGGGTGGGTCCAGCTAGTTCTAGCCCTCCTCAGAAAACTCTTTGCCCATGTTTCAGATGCAATCCCTGAAATGTCCCTCCGTGAGGAATGGATACAGGGAGCCATCCCCAGGAAAAGTGCCCTCAGATCCTCTCAGCCCTCCTTCCTCCCCCAGCAGGGTATCTTTAAGGCCACAGGGATCCTAGCTGCCAGAGCAGCCATAAGTGGTCTTTTGCATAGACATCACAGTGGTCTCCTGATGTCACAAACTACTGGCTGTGTTCTAGTCAGCACTCACTGAGTGTCCGGGCACTCAGACGCCACAACGGCTGGCAAGGAGAGGAGTCGAAGCAGCGACATGAGCAGAGAAGTGATCAGATGCCCACGTCCGCACAAGCAATCCAAGAAGAGAGTGCAGTGGCTGAGGAGGGTGAAGAATCAGTTTCTGAAGAGAGCTGCCATGAGCTCCATGGTAACCATGACCTTCACTTTTCATGTAGGGAATGGTGGGGAGCATGTGGAGGTGGATTTGTCTCCAGATGAAGAGCCCATGCAGGTGGATCCACCTGTAGGTGAAGAGCCAATGGAGGTGGATCCACCTGAGGATGGAGTAGAACCAATGGATATAGATCCACCAGCAGAATTGTTCCCCTGGCAGCAAAGCATCGTGCCAGTGCTCCCCTCCAGAACATCACTGAAGCGATGTCATAGTGACACTTTGTCAGTGCCCTACCACTGGCACAGAGGCACAAACTGACATCAGCTGGGCTGTCAACTCTCTGCACCTGGCCCACCTGCTCCCTTATTCTCCTTTCCTGGCACCATCAGTTCTTGTGTTGCCCTTCCTTCCATCCCCTGCCCTCTCCCCTACCCTCATCCCTTCTGAAGACATACCATCACTTCTGCAATCTGCCTGGAGAAAATGGGACCTGTGCTGCACTAAGAGAAGTCCCTGAGAGGATCAACAAGGTCTCACGGACCTGAAGATGGAGTTTCCTTGGACTCTCCATGGCAGTGACAAAGAGCAGCAAGAGATCAAGAAGAGACAACAGACACAGGCATTCATGTGGAGAAGCAGAAGACCACAGATCTGCCAAGAAGACCTGCTGGCCCTCAACATTAATCCCCTTTATTTGTTTCATTAGTTTGTTAAGATTAGGCAACCCAAAAAAGTAGAAAACCCCAATAAAACAATAAATTAACCCTAAAAACTCTTTCCCTGTCTGTGGTTTGGTTCTTTGGCAGCAACACCTGGACTCCTCTGGCATCACCTGGTAGCCTCAGACCAGCACACACACGAATGTGTGGGGAGTAGGTCCAGGTCTTTTTATCATCTCCAACCTAAACCTCCCCTGGCACAATGCAACCTCCTTTCATGGAGTTGTAGAGAGCAATGCGGTCTCCCCTCAGCCTCCTCCAGACTAAACAACCCAAGTTCTCTCAGCTGCTCATCACCAGACTGGTTCTCTAGACCTTTTACCACCTCTGCTGCCCTTCTCTAGACACAGTCTAGAAACTCAATGTCCTTCTTGTAGCGAGGGATCCAAAACTGACCACAGTTCAGAGGTGTTCATGGTTCAGAGCTTTTTCTGCATTTTCAGCAACAAGACCCCAAAATGCCCATGCAGCCCCACTGCTCCCATTCCTTGGCCAGTTGTGAAAACCAAAGCAGTCCTTCTGAAGATCTGCTTGATCCTGCAGCAACTGCTAAACATGGCAATGAGCCCATATACTACAATGAGGTATTCCTCCTCCAGGCTACAAACAAGGAAAGTCTTGGAGATTAGTTCTCATCCTCCTCAGAAAACTCTTTGCTCATGTTTCAGACTCAATCCCTGAAGTGTCCCTCTGTGAAGAATGGACACAGGAAGCCATCCCCAGGAAAGGGGCTCAGCAAACTCCTCTCAGCAAATTGGCATTTGCAGTAAATACTGGGAGGAGGGAAGTAGCATTGCTTTAACACTCAGCATATGTCCCTGCTTAGTTCTGAAATTCTTCATTATCTGTAAGAAATTTATTCCTCCTGTGTACTCATCTCCCTTTGCTGATGTGACTATGTTAGTGATGTCTCTTGTGTACACAGAAAAGCTAGGGAAGGACATTTTACAAGAGCTTCTAGTAATAGGATGAGGGGCAATGGCTTGAAATTATTTAGGCCATCATACCAAATAGTGAGTTTTGGTAAATATGGAGGCTCTTCTGTGTTATAGACAATGGTGATCAGACGTTGATCATTCAATAGTTTATTTTAGTTCATGAAAGTGTGAGTAACATTGGGTTTCCTCTGCAGATTTTTCCCCCATATATCCTCTGACAAAGTCTGAATGTTTCCCAGAATGGCCGGAGGAAAATTGGTGTCCTCAGCTTTCACAAATTTCACAAAAATCTGTGGCAAACTGACTTTGGTCTATCACATTTAGAGTTGCACCAATGAACTTGGTGACAGTTTCATGGAGATTGGTATCTTTGAAGTAGTGTGGACGGGAAAGATCTCTGTAACCATGGGTGGTAAACTGAGTCAGGACAAAAGTCCATTCTGACTTCCAAAGGCTGTTCTAGTGATTTGAAGGCTGGTACTGATGAGTCTGTTCATCAAGAGGCTCATCAAAAGGTATAGCTGCATCTTGCCCAGGGTTTTTTTTTTTAAAACACAACAGTTCCCCACAGGGAAAAGGCAGATTATGTGTGACTTCAAGCCCTTGTGCAGAGTTCCCCCTCATCTAGCATCACACCATGCAGCTGGACTTTGCTGCTTACCCCACACAGCTGGCCAAATTCAACAGAGATTTTGTCCTGTGGGTCAAGGGAGTGGTGTGCCCCTCAGTTTTTGTATAGGACTGTTTAATTGACAAGGGGTGAAGTTATTGTTATGACAGGCCCCACACACAGGCAGCCTCCTGCCTCACCAGCGTGTCATCAACCTGACCAAACTCCCTGGGAGGAGACTGCACAGTAGGCCTCAAATGAGAGAAGCCTTCTCCAGCTCACACCGCTCCTTCCTTGTGCAGATGCTCCAGTGTGGGAGGGCTGCCTGAAGGCACATAGAATCATAGAATCAGTCAGGGTTGGAAGGGACCACAAGGATCATCTAGCCCCAACCCCCCTGCCATGGGCAGGGACACCTCCCACTACATCAGGCTGGCCAGAGCCTCATCCAGCCTGGCTTTAAACACCTCCAGGGATGGGGCCTCAACCACCTCCCTGGACAACCCATTCCAGGCTCTCACCACTCTCATGGGGAACAACTTCTTCCTCACATCCAGTCTGAATCTCCCCACTTCCAGCTTTATTCCATTCCCCCTAGTCCTATCACAACCTGATAGCCTAAAAAGTTCCTCCCCAGCTTTCTTGTAGGCCCCCTTCAGATATTGAAAGGCCACAAGAAGGTCACCTCAGAGCCTTCTCTTCTCCAGACTGAACAGCCCCAACTCTTTCAGTCTCTCCTCATAGCAGAGGAGCTCCAGCCCTCTGCTCATCCTGGTGGCCCTTCTCTGGACACCTTCCAGCATGTCCATATCCCTCTTGTAATAGGGGCTCAAGAACTGGACACAGTACTCCAGGTAGGGTCTCACCAGAGCTGAGTAGAGGGGGAGAAATGGACTGCTTCGTGCTGGAGAGAAAAAGCACAAGATGGTGTCAGGTAGCAGTGGTGGTGGAAAGGAGCCTGTGCTGAGGCCTTGCAGTTTGTGACCTCACAGTGGCACCAGGACAGCGCTGGCTGGGGGTTCACGAGGGTGTGAGGGAAAGGCTCTGCTGCGAACCAGAGCAAGCCCAGGTGATGATGCCCTGCCAAGTGCTGCCAATGCCACCACAGTGAGGAGACCAGAACAGGAGAGACACAGCCACCATGGAGGAGAACAGATATCCTCCTCCTACTCTATCTTCTCCACCTTTTGCTGGTTCATCTTTTGCTCCTCCTGTTGCCCTGTAACAGCTGCCATAGTGTGAGCTCCCCCTGCATGCATCTTCCCTTCTAGGCCTGGGCTGCACATATGGGACGCCTCAGCTGGAGGGGACAGGGGAGGACCTGGTCTAGCTGGGGTAGTTGAAGCTCTTTGAAGCACTCAGCTTGTTCATACTTTTTGTTGCCACTCCCCTTCCTGCCATTCCCCATGGCTGCTGGATCCCCTTAGTCTCCCCACATTTCCCTCCTCTCACTGTGCCCCTTTCTTCACCCTGACTACCTCTTGTTTTCCTTCACACCCTCCCCTTCTCTTTCTCTGGCCCTTTTTATCACTTCTGTCCTCAGAGTTTCTGGATGCGGAGCAAAAATACTTTGCTATGTGCCTCAGAGCCTGCTGCATTCTTAGAAGACAAGGATGTGGAGTACAAGAAAAGCAAAGTGATAGCTTTTTAAGTTTTAAAAATTAAAACTGTCCCCCCCTTCCCTTCTTAAAAGCCAGTGTTATAGGCTAGAATTTTCCTTAACCTGAGCTTGCATACGTGGTTTTTGTCTATCATTCAGGATGAGTTCAGGGATGGGAAGATTGATTTAGAGAGCACAATGAAGCTGCTTACAAAAATGCAAATACCTTTTGATTTCACACACGTAAAACATGTTTTCAAGGTGAGGAATATATGGATTAAGTAGTTAAATATGTTCAGAAGTCAGGTTACCTGAGTGTCTTATCTTTTCTGACTTTCGGAAATGTTTTGAGAAGTGAATTTCATGCTAGTACAATGTGGAAAATTAGAAAATTCATTTGATTTGTTTCTGTGTAAAACAGATATTTGAGCAGTTGTATTTGAATCATTGAACAGATTCATGCAATCATTTAAGCTGGAAAGAACCTTGACGATCATCAAGTCCAACTATTAACCTAACAGTGCCAAGTTTACTACTAAACCATGTCCATAAGTGCCAGATATACACACCTACCTTGGTGGTGATTCAACCACTTCCCTGGTTAGCCTGTTCCAATGCTTCACAAACCTTTCAGTGAAGAATTTTTTCCTAATATCCAATCTAAACCCTCTCTGGCACAATCTGAAGCCATTTCCTCATGGCCTATCACTTGTTATTTGAGAGAAAAAAAACAACCCCAAAGCAACACCACCTCTTTGCCACACTAAAATAGTGTAGCATGATGGAAAATATGTAAATCTTGATTTCTACCCCTTGTAATGTGACCTCACTTGAGAAAAATAAAAACATTCTGTTTTCATACCATATAGCTTTTCTGTGATCAAATTAACAAAACCAGACATGCCTGTCTGATGCTGGGCAGAGCCATTAGAGTGACTTCCTAAAAATTCTTTTTCCAGGACAATACTGAGTTGTCTGATCTGCTTGGGCTTCAGGTCAACATAGATCCAGCACACTTCTTCATTCAATTTTCCACTGTATCTCTCTTCTGAAGTATTTAAGATGTGTGCCCTAATGGGCAGGAATTGCGCTCAAACCTCTGGGAAAGGATGTGGCAATGCTTAAAAGATTTTTATGACTGTTATGTAATACAGCAAGAAATTTGACTTACTACTAGGTTAATTTAGTGTAGGTAAGCAAACTACCATTAAGTGGTCTCAGTAAATAAATATTGCAGAATTATGCGCCTTTCATGTTCTTTAGGTCCCTTCTAGTAATTACCCAAACCCCATGATTTTTCCTTTTAGCTCATTTATTTTTGTAACCAAAAGCATAACCCTGTATTCCTAAGGGAACAAAGCCAAATCATTATATCTATATATGTGATTTCCTTTTTTTTTTTTTTTGGAAAATTTTTGGAGAATTGGCTGATACTGTCCAGATTTGACAGAGGAGAATTAACTATGGCAAGTGAGAAAATTTTCGGTCACATCATGCTAACAGGCAGACAGGCAGAGGGAAAACATGATTTCCTCACTCTGTCTTGTTCCTCTCTCATTGTTTTGCCTTGTTGAGCCAAGGTAGAACTGGCAGTGTGAACTCAACCCTTGCTAAAGAGGCTGCCTATGGTTTTTGAACTTGCACTGCATTGAGAGAATTGCCAACCCTGAAAATCTCATGAGAATTTGAAACTATTTTCATTGTATCCTGTATTTTTCACCTACTTTACTTTCTGATAGAGGGATGATCAGTTGTGGGTAGAGAGTCATTATTTGAGGAAGTGACCTGCATAGAAGAAGTCTGATCTAGTTACATTTTAACAATATAATATGCTTAATGGTCTGATCTAGTTATCTGTAGCATCACTGCTAGATATTCTTTGCTATTTTAGGAGGATTTAGTGTATATTCAGTAGTTTCTGGGGCTTGAGTTGTTCATCAATACAATATGTGACAATGAAATGCAGTCTGAAAGGAAATCTTACTGGCATCATTATAAGTAACTATTCACTAACACTTAATTGAATGCTTATACATGACAAAATCAATTTTATAGAAACCTTTTTTTTTTAAAGTTTAATGTTTTTTCCCTTGCTTCTTCTCTTTGAATTTATTTTAATGTAATGATCCTTTGAGCAATGTCAAAATTATAACATTAAGATTTTTAAGAATAATGCATTGTCATGTAATTTTCCTCAAGACTGAGTCTTTTTAAAAGATACTTCTTTTTCTAAACAGCACAGATTTGAAGTGATTTAATCAAAATAAGAATAGCAAAAAGCTACCACAAAAGATTATATAACAATTTTGCTTTTTTAAAGTATCAGCATGGTTTTCATAAGTAATTTGAAAAGGTCTTCTGTGTCCTGCTATTTGTCTGTATTTCATCCAAAGGCAACTGAGGTAGAAAATGTAATATTTTGCCCTGCTTCAGTTTGTGTTCACCTAAGTGAACATCACTGGAGTCTTGATAGATTGATTAGTTCCAAAATAATTTGTGATTTTCTTTTTCTATTTAACAGTTAAGAGTAAATTTGCATTTTTTTTAAGGACATTGAAATTTAGATTGAGGATATCAATCTTAGATGCAGGATTTCTCAAGCAGTAATATGCATTATTAACATTTGTATTGATTTAATTTGTTGCTGGTGATAATTAATATTCTCTTTCACAAACTCACTTACATGCAGATTTGTACAGCTTTTGGCTGGAACTCATGAAATTTACCTTTCTGCTTCTTTTGGTTATCTAACTTGTTCTTTTATTGTTGCACTTGTTCAGACACATCTTAGTAGGAATTGTACTGCATAGGAAGAAGATGATAACCTATCATTAAGCTGTTATGGTATCTCTTTCAAATTTATCTAAATTAGTAGCAAGAAAAAGAATCTTCTTCAAAGAGCAGCCAGAGCTCAAGTAAGCCAAAATCACCCTTATGGATGTTTTTTAGGGCAGCTATACTAACAGTAGTAGGTGCCATGCTGTTAGATGCTGAAAATTAGCCTCTTTGGTCATCTTAGTTTAAGAGACTAACAGTTAGGAATTTTGCTAATCTTACAGTGATAATCAATGAAACAACAAATTGCCATTGCTTGATGATCTTTCTGAATAACTTTGTCAGCAAATTTTGAATGCTAGTCTTATTTTGGCAACTTTTAAGAATAATGTAAGCTGAAGTTTTAGAAACATCTCTATTTCATATTCACAATTACATATTTCATGTGGAAAATTTTAAAGGATAAATTGGTAAGAAGTGGTAAAAAAGGTATTATTTTTCTGAAATTCTTTTGCCCTTTTGATTATTGCGGTGGCTTTTATACTGAAAAACTGAAATTAATTACTATGATAACATTATGCAAGCTCTATGAAAACAAGCTTACAGTTAAAAAATTCTGAACGTGTGAATAATTAGTCTGAGGTAAACATTCTGGCTTGTTAAGAATAGAACACAACGTTATAGGTAGTTATAAAGTATTTTATCTGAAAACTTTAATAATGTTTCTTATTTGTTGTGTTGAAAGACTTGGATCTCATGATCGTTTTAATTTTTTAGATGAGTTTGCTACATGTTGTATGTAGATTGAACTGAGAGTATTTTCAATATGGTTTAAATTACTATTGGAAGGATATTATATAGAACATTTTCAGCTCAATAATTTTTATGCTGAAAATTTACTGCATAGCATATTAGAGGTTTTATATAATATGCTTAAATATTTCACATGCACTATATAGCAAATTATTGTAATTGCTTAGATGGTAACTATGTTCATATTGTTCCTTTTAGTTAGTATAAAATACTTTTAACATTTAAAGTCAAATATAAGTGTGGCCTTCCAGTATCTTAAGGGGACCTGCAAGAAAGCTGGTGAGGGACTTTTTAGGATGTCAGGGAGTGATAGGATTAGGGGGAATGGAGCAAAACTAGAAGTGGGTAGATTCAGATTGGATGTTAGGAAGTTCTTCACCATAAGGGTGGTGAGACACTGGAAGAGGTTGCCCAGGGAGGTGGTAGAAGCCCCATCCCTGGAAGCTTTTAAGGCCAGGCTGGATGTGTCTCTGGGAAACCTGATTTTGTGGGAAGCGTCCCTGCCCATGGCAGGGGGGTTGGAACTAGATGATCCCTGATGTCCCTTCCAACCCTGACAATTATATCATTCTATGATTCTATGATATAGAAGCAGAATAATATAATTTGATAATGCATTGCCATTAGTGTTGCCTGAGGTTTTCTCCGTTGTGCTCAGTCATATGATCAGTTCTAATATTGTGTATATCTTTGTGTCATTATATACCTCTACTGACTTTCCTTTGCAGAAAACGATCGACAAACGGAAAGAACAGAGAATTACCATTGAAGACTTCAGGGCAATTTATCAGACCATTGTACATAGATTTGAATTTTATGAACTTTTTTGTGCCTACTCTCCAAATGGCAGTATTCTCTCTGACACTGACCTCACTAAATTCCTCAGAAGAGAACAACATGAAGCTAAAGATTGTGAAACAATTGCCTTAGAAATGATTTTTAAGTATGAGCCCATTGAAGGAGGTATGCATAATTTAAATATTTGTTTTCCAGCTGTTATTTATTGTGCTTCTGTTGGTGACTATTTATATTTTTGAATATTCATCTGACTATGCAAATGGCACATTTTAAAGAAAACAAATGTAAGCAATTACAGTTGTGTATGTGGTGCACTATCTTTGTAAACACTTGTGCAAAATGTTATTTCTATTTTAAATCCAGGTCTCTAAGGATTGTAAATGCAATACAACAAAAACCCCAAGCATTACTAAAACACAAATTTACATAGTGTATTACTCAGTTATAGCATATTACATTACTTACCAGATCCATCATTCTTCTTGTTACAACACACTGGTCCAAAACCTACATGTAGATTGCTTAAACAACGCACAATTTTTGTACAGTAGATGTAGTAATAAAAAGGGTTTTTTTTGCTTAGCTAAGTGTTCAAAATAATTTTTCTTAGTTAATTAGAGGAACATAAATATTATATAATTTAAATGTCTATCAACAAAATGCTGCATTAACAGATTTTTTGTGTATGTGTGAAAGCTTGCATTTTGGACTGAAGGAATCATTTTATTGAATTTTATGATTATAAAAGTGGTGAATATGTGATTTACAAATGTGTCTTACTAACATTCAAATGTTTTGTTCTAGAGAAACCTTTGGTTATCTCTCCGTGTTATTATTAATTTTGAACAGAAGTATTGAGACTTTATATGAGATTAAAGAAAACATGCCAACCAAATGCACATGTTTTTTTTTTTAAGCTTTGTATATATGTCTTGTAAAAAAACCCCAAACCCAAACAATTACTGCTCATTATTCAGTATTTGCATATATAGGGTTAGAGGCACAGTGAAGATATGAATATGCACCCCAATATTATTTACAGTGTAGTGTCATTCAAAAACTGTACTCTTGTCCCTCTATTTTCGTACCAGGCAATACAAAGAATACAATCCTATCTTGTAAAACTTGCTTACTTTGTAAATATCAGTATGAGCTTTGATGCATTTGTCAGATAAAGAATTTGGGTAATCCAAAATGTATTTGTGAATCAAAATTCCTTTCAGCTTATTCCCAGGATATACATTCTTTTAAGCTTGATTTTTTTTGGGTGAGCATGCGTGTATGAGAGACAAAGCAAGAGGGAGAGCATACATTTGCTATTTCTTCCTTCTTGTTTCATCTTCTTCAGCATGGATCCTCCACAGGCCTCAGTTCCTTCCAGACAGCAAACATCTCATGAAAGCTTTCATTTTTTTCCTTCCCATAAAGAAAAATATTTTCAAGGAAGTTCCAAGATAAAAAGGAAAACATAATGTAATAAACCCTGAACAGCATAAGCATATAATGTAACCCAAGTCTTGTAAATAATCAGTTTATGTCCATAATTGTTCTCTAATATGGCACTATTTGTCTATATGGCAGAGCTGGAATTTACCTCACCTGGAAGAATGTGGAAAAAACATTTTTCAAAATTATATATATATTTTTAAAAATAATATTATTAATAAACTGTATTCCAGACTATCCAAAAGGGGAGGGGAAGAAAAAAACATTTATCTTTGTGAACAGCAGGAAGCTACAAGAAGACAGAAATCTTTTACTTTCTCCTTTTTTTCTACACAAAATGGGTTATGTGTGCACAGTAACTACTGCTAAAGGATCCTAATGGAGAAAACGACTGAAGTTCCTCTAGGGAAAAAATGTGAGGCCTTGATGAAAACATCTTTTCACTATTGAACAGTTATGGGCATGAAGTTCTGTTTCTTTTAATGTAGAAGCCAAAAATGTCTGCAAATGGTCAGAGAGCAGTATGGCTGGGCCATGCATCAGAATTTAAAAAGCATCCTCTTCCATTCCTGAATAGTTTGGGTATCTTCTTCAGCCAAAGACAAGAAAGGCTTCTAAAGAAACCCAGTGCATTTTCTCCATTGGTAAGAGGCAAGTGCATGAATAGTAACAATAACAAAAAATAATGCCTATCTTTATCTTAAACTCTCAAAATGATGATATGATATCTTCTACTGAGTGACAGATCTCCAAAGGTTTCTTTTAGCAGATGGTATGCCATTTATGTACATGTGATGCTGTTTTGCATGTCTCATTTGGTAAGATAGCACCAAATAGTGCTCAAGTGGTGACTTGGCAGTACTGGGAGTAACCAAAACGATTCTTTGATGTCATAGAACATATGCTGCTGGAAATGTTAGTGCAAAGCCACTCTTCCTGGCTACAGATATGTCTTATCAACTTACACACTTGTGTGGATTTTTGGTAGTTCTTCAAAACCAGGATGATGACTTTAGTTATATGCAGTTCAAGGACAGCAACTGTATTTCCCTGAAAAAAAATGTAATCCAATGATGCTTATAAATTGTAAGGGCCTGAAATAAGCTGTATAAACCCACAAATAATTGCAGTTCATCGATTAGAAACATGAGCTGAATGTTTTGCTGAAGCCAAAGAGCTTACATGTGAGCTAACAAAGTAACACAGATTTACTTTATAATGTTTTAATTCTTAGGGGATTAAGCATATTTATTTAAACAAGTTCTTGTCTTGGAAACACTGTATTTATCTTTTACCAGTGACAAGAGCAGCCAGGAAATCATAAAAAATAGTTCAGAAAATAAGCAAAACTTTGGAAAGTCAGTATTTTTCACTAATTTACCAAGAATTGTTAACAAATAAAAAAATACACACACAGAGGAAAAAAAAAAAAAAGAAAAGGATTTAGCGGCCCAACTTTTAATTACACAGAGAAATATACAGAGCAGGAAAAGTAATCAGAAATGCAGAGCAGATACTATTGATGAAAAGCTCTCTTCAAAGGAATTAACTCTACAATTAAAGTAATTCTTATAGATTAAGCACACAGGATGAACGTATTCTGTTTTGAGCAATATGTGAAAAAATCCAGAGCACACAGAAAGTAGAAATTTAATCCTATGGTTTCAAGTATAAAACAATATAACATATGCATGCTGATAAATCAGAAGTAAGAATAGTAGGTAAGAAACAGATATCAAGAACCACCAGGGTAATAATTAATCCTTCTGCAAATAAATTAGTCTAAAAAACACTAAGGGAAGTCTTGATTCACTACCTAAGTACAATCAGGTGGCTAATGTTATTAATAAGACCAGAGTAAATAAAGCAAATAAGAGTTCTTAGAAAATTGACTTTGTAACAAACTTGGCCAATACAGGTTACCTTTGAAAACATGTGAAGAATGATGAATAAAAAGAATGACAAAGATCAAATGTAATAAAATCAAATGTTTTAGAAAGGGAATATGCAAATAAACAGACTGCAGTCAGTTACCAGAAAATAAGAAAAAGAAAAAAAAAATTAATCACCTTTTGTGTGGTAAAGAAAAGTAATACTTTTTCAAGGCACTCCATGAAGCTATTTGTATACACTTGTCCTCTATGAGAGAGTAACAGATATGGTGGACAGAAGGAAAAAGTCTTACTTTTTACCACTGTTTTGCATTCCAAAACACAAGGTTAAAAGTTTGTGTGCATTGACCTCTCAGTTATCGTTAACAGAAAGTAATCTTGGATTACTTGCTGCTTAATGATCACTAGCCTAATATGGTGGCAATAATGTTATTTTACAACCAGAACAGGGCAAAATCCTGAGCTGATTCAATCTAAGATGTGTTTTGAAACAAAGCTGGCTTCCGAGATTATATCATTTGCAAAATTATTACATTTGCAGCATGACATTAAAGCAGCAGTTGGCAGTATAATGGGTCTGTTTGTCATTACATCAGTTAAAAGCAAAACAAATGGGATGACTATCACTAGTATGGAGGCAATTAGCATATTTTATTATGGATGCAGTAATATAATAATCTTGATTTGCAATTAATCTTTGTCATTTATTTTCCTAAGCTACTATTTTTATTGCAGACACTTCTAATTTAAACATTATTTCATCAGCGTTTATTTGGAATTTTCAACCACCGAGGAAGTAATTTGGTGTTGGGAAACACAGTTTCTGCACAAAATTTTTTTACAGTCTCTGACATTGTGTAGAACAATTCCTATTCATTCTTCAGATAAAAGAAAATTTGCTTTGTGCATTGACTGGCATGTTGCTAAACAATATTTTCCTTTATATTTAATTAGGGCTACTGCTAACTCTTCTTATCAGTGCCCACAAAAGAATAAAAATATCAGAACAGATTTCTTTTCTCTTATAATTTTGAACCACAGAAAATCATCTTCAGAACTGTACACATGATGTTTGTCTTTATATTGTTTGTTACGAATTTTAAAATAGCAGGAAAGTATTATGCTGTATAAACTTTGGCGCTGTTCAGAGTTGGCTGTTAAAAAATTACAAGTACACAGATATAGCCATGACTTTAGCTTCACAACAGCGATTTTTTGCTTTCTTCTTTGCTCAGTCAGGAAAAGAAGACAGATGTCGTTTGAAGGATTTATAAGGTACATGAGCTCAGAAGACTGTTCGATATTTAAAAAGGATCAGAGGACTGTCTACCAAGATATGAACCACCCATTATGTGACTATTTTATTTCAACTTCTCACAACACCTACTTGACATCTGACCAAATATTAGGACCCAGTGATTTATGGGGATATACCAGGTATTTAGATAATGGGTTTTAATATTTTAAACATTATTTGTTTTGGTGTGGTGTTTTTTTTTTTTTACTAAGTCATATAATTCTTCTTGGCAATAAGGGACAAACCTGTCAGAGATACATGTAGAAAATGTGAGCATGGTATTTTATTTTACATGTACACTTTTCAATATATTTGCCAAACCATATGTTCATAGTCTGGAAGCAATCTATTTTTTCACTTACATCTCAAATAATCTACCTCACAGCAAGTGAAGTCTATAGTATGCTGCATAGTATATGATCAAATCAGTTTTTAATCTCATGCAAAATCAAATAAATCCCTGAAACAAATGTAGAATTTATGGACAAACTCTAATCTGATCAATACACAGGTTGTAAGGGCACAGTATAGTGGATTATGCCAAGGTTGTTTGTGGTCAGTTTATGCTGCAATGTGCTCGATTTAGACACAACTATTAGAACAACAAGTATGGACACTGTAGTATCCACGAGGGAGAGTAAACTTTGTCTTTGAATGTCCAAAGAGGAGAAGGAAACCAGGATTCTTTATTGCTATGACACATTTAGAATAAATGACCAGGGAAGAAAAAAATGGATTATGTAAGGAAGACAATAAGGAGAGGGGCAGAAAGCATGAAGAATCTGGAACAGTATTCCTATTACTTTATACTACTTTAGTGAAGTGACAGAAGTTGGAACCATCACATATCTAAACTTTTGTGGTTTGTTTGTTCTCTGGATATTCTATAATGACTTGCAGCCATCAGAAACAATAGAGAATTTAGTTCTAACAGTATTTAAAATAATATGAAATATATACTGCATTGCTTAAAGTAATTGCAGAGAGGGTGTAAAACTCCTCTTCCCCTTCATCTACTATTTGTTTAAAGAAAATATAAAGTTAATGAGATAAGATTCATAAGCTGAAATAAGCTACAAGCATCCTTGAGGTATTGTCAGATGTTAGGTAAAACAGTTTAAAAGAAATGTTTAAATTAGTAACAAGCCAAATATTAGAATGTCCAAGACCTTTGAAGAGTCTCTTTACAGAATCACAGAATCACAGAATGCTAGGGGTTGGAAGGGACCTCAAAAAATCGTCAAGTTCACCCCTCCTGCCAGAACAGGATCACCTAGGGGGGCAGGGCACACAGGAATGTGTCCAGGCAGGCTTTGAGTGTCTCTAGAGAAGGACACTCCACAACCTCTGTGGGCAGCCTATTCCAGAGTAAATTTAAGGCACTTTCTTAGAAATAAGGTAGCAGGGAGAACAACTGAGTTATGTAAACAGGCAACACAACATGATTCTTTAAGTGTAATGTTGCCATTTGAAAGAAAAATAATTCTCAAACTTGCAGACAAATCCTGAAAAAGTAATAAAAATGGCCTTCTAAACATTTATTCTTCTATTTTGTGACAATTTACCATCACTCCAAAATTCTTATATTTAAATCTTTGATGCTCATTTTTAGACTCTTAAGGTTCTCCACATAATCCATCTTATGCCTTAACTCTCTAATAAAGTTTATTACCTAATGTGTCTAAGATAAACAACAGAGATTATAGATCTGTCTCATATCAGTATAATTCAGTAAGATTTATTTCCATTTTTGATGGAAAAGTAGAATTTTTTTTGGTAACTATTCAATATACTTATAACAAGAAATACAGAGACTTTAGAAGAAAGTGTGACATCTTCTAACTGCAAAATTGTTTCTTTTTTCTTTTCCCATTTTCCTTTTTATTTTTTCTTTTGAAGTGCTCTCTTAAAAGGATGCCGTTGCCTGGAAATTGACTGCTGGGACGGCTCAAACAATGAACCTGTTGTGTATCATGGTCATACTCTCACTGGCAAAATTCTGTTTCGTTCTGTAATTCAAGTGGTAGACAAGTATGCATTTGCGGTATGTAGCTACATATACATATGTGCATATGTTTATATATATGTGTGTTGGTTAAAATGATGGTGACTTTAACAAATCCCAGGGACATGGTTGCTTTCAGAGATTCTCCAGCTGAAAAAACAAACACACACACACACACACAAAACCCCCAAAAAACCAAGAAACCAAACAAAACCCTAAACAAACTAAAAAACACAAACAAAAAAAAGCAACAAAAAACCCCAGAGAAAGTGCTGTGGTAGCTGGTGTTGAAAGAAATTAGGGAGAAAAATCTGCTATCTGTTCTTACTATCTTCTAAAATTTCATTTAAAAGGAATGGTAAAAATATTCTGCTGGTAAGGATTATAAACCGAACGATGCAAAGAATGAAGATCTTAATCATGTCAGGTGGAATTTTCACCTGAGGTCATTTAAGCAAGGATGAATATTAAGTGAACTACTTCAGAACCAGTCTGTTTTAATCCTTCTTTATACCTTTTAATATTTTATTTTATTTATTTATTTGTCTGTTGCTATCATGCTGTCTTCTATCGTATGCTTCAATTTATGAAACAGAGGAAATGGTTTGATTAGAACTGACTTGGAGACTTTGTTTTTCATTTCCTCTCTTTTTATGTTGAAATCAAGGCCTGATAAAGGTTACCATTTACAGCTGTCTTTTAGTCAGATGTCTTGTTAGGGCAATGCCTCTTCAGGCTGCCTCTGGCAAAGTGGTGAAAGCTGGACAGCTTTTGGCATTGTATCAATCTTTTGTATAGGTTTCTGGCAAAGCTCCTACTGAAATGAAGCCCTGTTTTATAAATATATATTCATAGCCTTCTCAGGGTTAAGCACAGCTATATTTTTTCTGCCCTGATTTCTATATAAAATTGAATTAATAGTTTATTTTAAAACATAATGAAAAGAAAAAGGTGGTTTTATTTCACTATTCTTCACAAGCTCTCCTTTTTTTCCTACTAGCTGTATATCCAGGCTAAGGTGTGCTTCTAATAGTGGACAGTAATGAATACTCAGGGGAAAAGTGTAAAACCAGGGTAAACATAAAGTGATACTTCCCTTGGACATAGGCAAGTTAGGTCCTGCCTAAGCAAAGATTTCATCCAGAGCATTTGTTTTTAGTAGCCACCAGTATTCCCAACAATTTAAGAGGTTAATTTGCATAACCTAAATGGACATATCTCATTTGAACAGTCTTTAATTTTTGCTCAATTTCCTATTTCCTTTATCTCACTAGACTACTGTGATAAGGTGTAAAGAGGCCCAAGAAAAGTCTGTAATACAATTAAAAAAATTAAAAAAACCCCTTTGTTTATACAAGAGCAATGATTTCTGATCAAATTATAAGGATTCTGTCAGCATGAAAAGTAGTCAGAAAAAAAATCTGTCATAATTTAAAGCAAAAGACATTTAATTCTGGTATACTTTGTTGACTACAATTTTAGAACCTCGTACTGCATTTTAAAACCAAACCAAAACAATTATCTACCCGTAACAAAACTGTGCTATCTACCCGTAACAAAACTGTGCAAACAATGAAGAAAATTCTGTGCATAAAACTCTCTCCCTCATAAAACAGAAACACTTTAAATCTGTGTCATTTAACATAAAATGCTGGCTAAAGTTCAGATTCAGCTGAATGTCAGTTTTGCCTTGTTTATAATTGCTTTTCATTGTCCTTTAAAATAGATGCCAGCCATTATAGTAGCTATCATTAAAACATGTCAGATGTAAATTTAAAACTGTACGATCACAGAATCACAGAATTGTTTCTTCTGTGACAAAGCTTCCAAATCCTTCTTACAGGTACACAAAAATTACAACAATTTTGTTATCTATTTTTCTTGGCCCTTATTTCCCCTTATTTAAATAAATTTTCAAAACACTTAGCCAGTATCTCTAAAAAACTGCATCAACCCAGTGTGATGGCTCCCTGGTAGGATAACCTATTCAATAAATTTTTAGAGGAGTTGTAATACAACACCTAGGTGCAAAAGAAAAAGCAGATATTAGGCCTGAAGAGCTGAATATTTCTTTAATTTTGAAAAACATCAAAATGGTCACTCTTGATGTTTTGGAGTGTTTGAAGTCTCCTTTGAAATAACTAGAATAGTTTTTTATGCTTTAGTGTATCTAGGAGGTTTTACCCCATCTTCCTTTTTTTGGCAGATGATATTCTAATTCCATTTTTCCTTTATGAGTTCATTTCTTGAGAACTGCTGTTTCAGACACTGGGAGCCAGTGAATCATTCTTTGGAAACTCTGTGTATGAGCTGAACCGTTAACTCTGTGAGAAAGCCTGTTTTTTGCTCACAGGTTATATTCTGCCCTCATCATTTGAATCAGCCTGATTTTTGGCTGATTTAACACGTATTTTCTCTCTACTTTTTTATATCCAACATTAATCAGTATGTTAAATGCCACCAATAAATTATTTTCTAAAGATTATTGGGCAAATACTCTTCAATATGCACTTTCCAAAGATCAGCACAGATATATCTTTTTTTTTTTTTTTAATGAAGTATTGTGCCCACTAACTGATCTTATTTTGATTTTCCTAGTTGGGTTTTTTTTTTCTCCCTATACTTCTAGCCTGCTTTATACCCCCTCTAACTGCCTGAGCATGGGGGTCTTTTTGTTTGGTGTTTTGTTGTTGTTGTTGTTATTTTTGTTTTTTCTCTATTCTTCCACTGTGCTTCCCCTTTTCCATAAATATTGTGAGCTCTTTTTTTATTGTGTTACTTAATTACAATCACAGAAAGTTAGGGGTTGGAAACGACCTCCAGAGTCCAACCCCACTGCCGGAACAGGATCACCTAGCATAAGTCACACAGGAACCCATTCAGGAGGGTTTTGAATGTCTCCAGAGAAGGAGACTCCACAACCTCTTTTGGCAGCCTCTTCCAGTGCTCTGTTACCCTGACAGTTTATTTAGAACCTCTCCTGCTCCAGCTTACACCCATTGCTCCTTGTCCTATCCCTGGCCATCACTGAAAAGAGCCTGGCTCCATTCTCCTGATGCTACTCTTCACATCTTTATAAACATGAATGAGGTCAGCCCTCAATCTCCTCCAAACTAAAGAGACTCAGGTCCCTCATAAGGGAGATGTTCCACTGCCTTTATCATCTTTGTGACTCTGCGCTGGACTCTTTCAAGGAGTTCCATGACCTTGAACTCAGGGTCCCAGAACTGGACCTATATTCTGAAAGTTTAGGAAATAAAGGAAAATAGAGTTCACCAAGAGGAACTTTGTAAGATATTTTGTGAATATATTTTTATGTGTAATAATAGAAGCATGTAAATTATTTTTACAGGTATCTGACTATCCAGTTGTACTGTCTTTGGAGAACCACTGTAGCCCAAAACAACAGGAAATAATGGCAGAGCATTTAGAATTTATTCTCGGTGACAGACTTCTTACTTCAACAATTGGTGATTCACTGGTGACTGAATTACCTTCTCCTGAGGTAATAACATTGCATTTTTCTCTCTGAAAGGTAGGGGAAAAAAATCTGGTGGGTTGGGTTTTTTAATCTTTTGAAATTGAATTTATGAAACCGCTCATCTGATGTATGAAATAGATTTCAAGTGGTAACAAAAAATAACTACACAACATAAAAAACCCAACCAACCCAACAACAAAAAATCCAGGAAAAGATAAATACGAAGAAAAAGCAAAAATTAATCATGTGTATTGACAGGGAAGTTTTTGTTTAAAGGAAAATTGTTTTCAGTGAAATGCTGAATCTAAAAGCTAACATTGTAACATTTTTGTAAAGCCTTCGATCTTGCAGATCACATCAATCCTACTTCTGATGCTTTGGCTGTTTTAAAAGATTTATTTTATATACAAATAGAGTTAAGTAAAGTTTGTGGGTTGCAGTTTATATGGAAACATGGCAGCTGTATTAATGTGTCTTCTTATTTTGAACCCTATTTACTGACACTGAATAAACCTACATATCAAATACTGAGTAGCAACACTGAAATTACTCTGATGTTTTAAAGTAAACTATCACTTAATGTAAATTAAGTTATCACAATATGGTTCATCTAAAGTGGTCCTATGTTAGAGACATAGTAGTCTAAACACAGAAAAGAACATCAGCCTTTTAAAGATGGCAGATTTATATACAGGAAAAGATTGTAAAAATACTTCTGGATATGAACTCTGAATCTGAGAGCTATGTAACACCTGATTAATTTAATTTTGGAAATCTTAAGATATTGAAACATTGTGTTATAAGGGCCATCTTTAACATTTCTGTTGACTTGTGATGTCAACATTTTGAAGTTAAACTGGACAATCTTCTGTCCCTCTCTGTCTCTTCCTTCTCTCTGAAATGAGACTTCTGGTGGTTAAAGTTTAAAAGAGGAAATAAAGCACAAATTTTTAAGGAACATTATGCTTTGAAACAAAGTTTTAAAATCTTCACTTTAATCTTGTTAGTGTGTCTGCATTCTGCTATTTTTTTGTTGTTGTTCCTTAGCTTGAAAGAATTTTCTGAAATTTAAATACATTTTTGAAATGGAAACCTGAATCTACATATTTTTTTTTGTCAACAATGTTGATGGAATTGTTTCATCGACTTCTGTTAGTGCATAACATTCTCTCTTTCTCAGTGTATTTCTCCTTCAGGCAGTGTTTCTCAGCTGGTGGCTTGAGACCCCTGGGATATAAAGTCAGAAAAGGCAATTAGATGGGTGTTGAGAATTTTATTGCAAGTTAAAACCAAATAAATTCGTATTGTTCCAGTCTTTGCACACAATTTTCTTTCAAGGACAAAAGACTTTTTTTAATCTCTTGTAAAACAAATATGTGCATACATACAAAATAGTTATTTAGTCTTGCCATTGCTATCAGTGATATGTCATATATATTTTATACTTTTGGGGTATTTTTTTCTCCAATTACTGAAAAAGGGAGAATGCAGATAAAAATGTGGGGAGAAAACACTGTCATAAGGAAAGACAACACACAAACTCAGGTATTTTTCCTGAAGAATTTGTCATGGAAAGACTTTCTGGAAGTTGTGTATCCAAGCAATGCACTAAAATATTACTGTAATATTATATTTCCAGAGCAATATTGTCAGAAGTATATTTAGTACATCTCCATAAATTTCTTAGTAAACCAAAATATGTTTTTTTGATTGTAGCATTATACTTTTTATATGACACTGTCCAGCATAGCTTTTCAACTTGGAAAACTGTCCTGTAAATCAGAAAAAAAAAAAAAAAAAGAAATCTCTATTAAATAATATTAAGGCTTGTTTTAAAGCTTTTCAAAGCAAAGCTTCATCTAATAGTTGTCCAAGGATCATATGTCCTCTGTAGCAAGCACAAAATCAGCATACTGCATCTGAATCACGCAGTCACTGAATCACAGTTACTTTCTATGCAATATGACCTTTACCATATGTTTTCTGTGATATAGGGAATTCATACTTCTTATTTCCAGAGCTTAGGGTTTTCGTAAGTTAGGTTTGTAGAATTTCATAAGTTAGCTTTGTAGAATTTTATCTGAAAAAACATTGTTGGCTTCCATACTTATTCCTCACTTAAAGGTATACTGTGCAGGTGAGATACGTTCTATTGAACTTTTAATCTTTTTAAGTTATGTGAGATGGAGCAGGTCCAGGGTAGAGCCACGAAAAATGGTCAGGGGGCTCGAACAACTCAGCTATGAGGACAGGCTGAAGGAGCTAGGGTTGCTCAGCCTGCAGAAAAGAAGGCTCCAGGGAGACCTAATAGCAGCCTTCCAGTACCTGAAGGTGGTCTACAAGAATGCTAGAGAGGGACTGTCTACAAAGGCCTGAAACAGGATAGAATGAGGGGCAATGGTTTTACATTAGGGAAGAGTAAATTTAGATTGGATATTAGGAACAAGTTGGGTGGAATGCCCAAGGAGATGGTTAAAGCCCCATCCCTGGAGCCAGCAGCTGAGACCCACACAGCATTTGTCCCCACCACCATCCCCCAGTGTCATGGGAAAGAGAATCACAAGAAAAAGGCAAATCTCCCTGGGTTGAGATAAGGAATTCACAAAGAGGTAACAGCAATTAGGGAGACCAATAATACTAACTTTGAGGTCCCTTCCAACCTCTTCTGTACTGTGATACTGTAATTAAATGGCATATACAGTGAGGGATACAACACACAACAATGACCATGGTGGCCCAGCCTAGTTCAGCTCAGCCTATCAACCTGATCCTGCCACACAGCTGTTGCCCAAGCGAACTGCTCAAAGCACTCAGGCTTTCCCCAGCCAGCCCTTGTGTAGCAGGCATGTTGTTGCCATGGTATCAAATACCCTACTGGCTGGTTCAGCTGGCTGTCTTGGCTGTGGTTTCTCCTACCTTCTGGTGGGGAAAAAAAATAACGACCACCCCCCCAAAAAAACCAACATAACCCCAGCCCCCCATCAAAATGACTTAAACCTGTTCTAGCTGAACCCAGGACACAAGCTTTCAAATGTATTGCAAATTCCACCATAATTAATTATTTCCATCACAAAATAAAACCCTAAAGAGTTTTACTTACAAGTGTGATCAGAGCAGGTAAGAGAATTGGAGATGATCCTAACCCTTGTTTATTCTCAACATAACAACTTATTGAATTTGGATTTCTGTAAATCAGGGCAGGACAGTGGTATTATTTAGGTAACATTTACATCTCACATAGATGCGGAATACATAATATCATGGAATCATAGAATGGTCTCAGCTGGAAGGGACCTCCAGAGGTCATCTAGTCCAACCCCCTTGCAGTCAGCAGGGACATCCTCCACTAGATGAGGTTGCTCAGAGCCCTGTTGAGCCAGACCTTGAATATCTCCAAGGATGGGGCCCCAACCACCTCCCTGGGCAATCTGTTCCTGTGTTCCACCAACCTCATGGTAAAGAACTTCCTCCTCATGTCCAATCTAAATCTTTTCTCTAATTTAAAACCATTGTCCCTTGTTTTATCACTGCAAGCCTTTGGAAACAGTCTGTCTCCATCCTTCTTGTCGGCCCCCTTCATATACTGGAAAGCTGCTATTAGGTCTCCCTGGAGCCTTCCGTTCTCCATCGTGAACAATCCTAGCTCCTTCAGCTTGCCTATGTAGCAAAAGTGTTCCAACCCCCTGATCATTTTTGTGGCCCTCTTCGTGACCTGCTCCATCAGGTCCATGTTCTTCCTATGTCGAGGGCTCCAGAGCTGGATGTAGTACTCCAGCTGAGGTCTTACCAGAGCAAAGTGGCAGAATCACTTTTCTTGAACTGCTGGCCACATGTCTGGCTGTTTTTATATGATGAGACAGACTATAATATTTTTTTATTTAAAGTAATTTTACATATAAGAGGCAGTAATAAATACATAGAAAGGTTTTCCTTCTCTTGTGTATCAGGTCAATTTTTTCAAGTTTTAGAATCATAGCTTAACTATGATTAAAAAAATGCAAGACTAAAAGTGGATAGAGTTGCTTTTTAATATCAAGACACATGAAGATACAAAGGAAAATTCAGAACTCTTTGAATGAATGAGTAGCATTACTCATATGAAAAATCTTCTAAAAATATCACAGAAAAAAAAATGAGTGCATCAATAAAAAATTAAGGAAATGTTAAAGGGCATCCTTATTCTGAACGATCAGTGCAGAGAGACTAATCAAATTTTCCACTAGCATGACATTGATAGATATTAAGCATAGGATATCTCATTCCACTGGCACACTGACAAACTATTCATACAAGATCTGAAGTGATAAGGGGATTATCAGCATTGCAATGTGGGGGGATTGCAATGTAAATAAATGGAGTGTCCATTTCTTTGCCCACAGCTCTAGCTTCTATTATAAAGCTTTGATTTTATATAGTTCTATCATCCATGTTTTTCATGTTTACTTAATGGAGACCTAAAATATGATATTTACTACTTTTTCTTTAATGTGCAAGTATTTGTTCTACATTTCTGAAATCTTCCTAGCAGTATAGCCTTCCTTTTCACTATATGAAACTCAAGGAATATTTTTGTGAATCACTTTATCCAAGAACCTAAGTAAGTCTTGTTACTCATTGGCAATTCCTCTGTATAAAGGCAGAGATAAATGTTTGCCAAATAAAAACTGTTTTACTATGAATATTATTTCCTACATCTAAGTGGAATTTATACTTACAGAATTTAGGTGCAGAGATTAAAACCATCTTATTAGAAATAATAATATTTAATTCTTTTCCCCTACATTCTGTATTATGGAAGTTGAAATGTCCATTAAAAAATGGAGAAACTGCTTAGCAAATTACTGAACTCTCTTAATTTTCCAAACCAGGTAAGATCAGCATGAGAATCCTCTGTGTAACAACATACAAAAGTTTTAATTTAGTAGGCTAGGTGTGCAAAAATGCACTAATCAAATAGGATAATGAATTTATGTCAACCACAATGAAAGTTATAAAATATTCAAATTAATATCATATGCATGTCTATAAGTCTATGAAAATTAATTGATGTATGGTAAAAAAATATATCTCCTATGTCTTACCTGACTATCAGCCCTGACACACACATAACTTCCTACCTTAATCTTGCACATGGTTTCAGCATCTGTGTATCTTTGTGGTCAAGAACCTTTTCTCCTGACGAGTTCTTAGATATTCACATTCTCTTGTGCACTTTGATCCCCAGAGTCTGTTTGTTTTACTTGCTTTTGACTTTTGCCTCACCAATTTCTGTCTTCATTGTGTTACCTCACTTCATTGCACTTAATAAGCAGCTTTGCACATGGTTTAAACGATGTCTAGATATATAAACCTACAATTAATCCATACATGATTCTACTTATTACTATTTAATTTCTTTTTACAGGCATTAAAATTCAAAATTCTGGTGAAAAATAAAAAAGCTGGAACAATTGAGGAAGGTATGCTGAGGAGACATATGGACTGTCATGGTGAGACAGGGGAAGTTTCTGAATTTGAAAATTTGTCTGATGATGAGAAGAGTGGTGAAAAAGTTCTTTACCAGAGTGCTGATACCTTAAAAAGAAAAGGTGCCTCTAGATCTTCAAGTCCACCTCGAAAAAAGGCAAAGGTAACTTTTGTCTCAATTAAATTTAGAAAACACACACACACACACACACATATGTATGTATATATTTTTTTAAAGATGGAATATAATATCTGAAAATAGATATTAAATATATAAGGTAGGCTTTAAAATTACTTACAGCAATATATTTCAAAATAATGTGTTTTAGCTTAAAGTTTCAGAGTTTTTCTGAATCTTGCAAGACACTCCATGCCAGAGCATATTTCAGTATCCAACAGAAAAAAAACCCTTCCCTGTGTCCTCATCCTACACTTTCAAGTGCTTTGTTTGACCCAGATGTTCAATACCACAACAGAGCTAAGATAAAGTTGCACAACTGCTTTGTTGGTCTCAAGGCCCTCCTGGAGCTATACCTGGAAAACGTTCATAGCAGCTCCTGACTATGAAGATAGAGAGATAACTATTTCTTCCCTCAGTCCACCATTTTTGATTTGAAGAGTTACCATTCTCCTATTTACATCTAATTTCATCCATAAATCCAGAACAGAAACAAAGTTCTGGTTGCCCTAGTAACATATTAAAATACTTAGAAGATATTTATTTATTTATTTATATACAGAGGCTTAACATTAAATACTTTTTGCCTGAAAAAAAAAAAGTGTAAAACTCAGCTGCAATGTTCTTTTTGATAGCCTAATTGAACTTACTAATTTTTTTTTTTTTTTTTTTTTAACCAAGTAGTAATCTTCTGCTATGGAAATCTTTAGCATCAAATTCAATAGACTTTGTTTTATAAGTAGGCAAGAAGCACCCAGCAACTGATTACTATAGCACATCATGCTCTGATTATCTGAATATGGATAGACTGGTGATGTTCCTCAAGGCTTAGTGTTTTTGCTGAAATGCAGTGTCTCTTCCTCTGTGTATCTTTTCTCTTAAGTGACTTGAAGGTGAAGGTCTTTGCTGCTTTTCTTTCCATCTGCTATAGAGAGACAGTAAGGGAAATTCTGAGTAAGGACGGAGGCCTCTTTCAACAGGAAAGGTCAAATTTCCAGATAATGGCTTTACTGTGATGTGTCACATACATCTTGATCATCATTAGTATCAAGAGATGTCTAGTCATGCTTCATAGGCAGAAAATAAAATGATTTCCAGGGTCCCACTCTATTGGAGTGAGTATATTTATTCTGAGATCTCACTATATTGCTCTGCTAGAGAGTGAGGAAGAATTTGAATCCACACCAAAAATGCCCTAGTAATGCTGTTGGCTTTGGCTGTGTCACTACCTTCCACATCCAGAGAGCTGTATTATTCAGCAGTTCTGTGGCAGTAGATGCCTGCTGTTCCTTATGGCAAGAATAATCAATGCATTTGAACTTCATGCAGTGTGTCACAAGCAGGCGATCCTTATTGTTTTGTCAGACTTCTAAAGCTGTAATGGAATGTAAACACTAGCACCTGCTACCACTGATTATCTCACAAGTTCATGCTAAATAAAAAAGGTGGCACAGTATCTCAGTTTAACAAAGAGGACCCTGGTTAAATTTCAGTCCCTTCAGCGTACTGCAGCCTTTGCTTTTGCTTGCTTTGGTAATGGAGCAAGAATAAACAAAGGCTTTGGCAAAAAAGAACTTTCCATCTTAATTTAGAACAGAGTTTTCCTAACTTCAGAGCACTGCTTGGAGGAATATACCTGTGAATAATTTGCTTGGAATGGTAAAATATTGTCCTGTTTTTCTGTATTTTGTAGTTGAGTTTGTGCTGTTCATGTGTAGATTTTCCTGCATTTCCCCCCGCACCCCGCCGCCAAGTACTTCCTACCAGTATATCTTTTCTAGTACTTTATGTATCCCCAGATATATAGCCCCTATATAGAGGAATACAGTCATATGTTTTAAATGAGTAATGTTAGAAGCCATGAAATATAATGTTAATTTATGTACTAGTCTCAGAAGCAGGGGAATTATAAAGCTGCTCCACTGCACACTATGCTAGGAAGCATTCGAAACATCTCTTCATTCATCTTACAATTGTTATGATAGATATAAAGATAAGACATTAATTGGCCCTGATTATCTAACTCTCACTATGTATGTTACAAATATATGTGAAGCCATTATCTGGGAATTTGGCCTTTCCTGTTGAAAGAGGACTCTGTCTTGCTCAGAATTTTCCTTACTATCTCACTGACTATCTAAGTCTCAGTATAAAAATAATGTCTTTAGCTCAAATACTCATGAATTTTGACATATTTTCCCATACTCTATCCAACCAAAAGTGCTGCTTCTGAATTGTTAATATTAATAATGAAATATGTGTTATTGTGGTGTCCTTATTGTTCCATTATTTTATATTACGATTATCAGATGAAGAAGAATAAAATTGCCATTACATTGTCCGACCTTGTGATTTATACCCAATCGGTGAAGTTTGTGAGCTTTGAGCATTCCCTAGATAATCAGAAGTGCTATGAAAATAACTCAATTGGGGAGTCTCGAGCACGAAGATTTTTAAAATCCTCAGGTAATTTATTTTTCTCTAATCAGATAAACGTTACAGTGTTGCTATGGTTCACTGTCTAGGCATTGGAAGGGTTAAAATGTTATGAAACACGTGCTGTCCAATTTTATTTGTTTGATTTTATAACATGGTTTTAGAAGTATCTTGCCATTTATACTGAATTTTTGTATTTCAGTTGGTTTTGTGAGGAAAATTGAAATTCAGCTTTGTTTTATCAAAACATAATATACAAAATGTATGAATACCTTTTGGTTAATTGTTTTCTGCATCTTGAAATAGAATAAATTCCACACACACCCCTTCCCCCCATAGTATGGTCTGTAGTACCTGCTGGACCTGGCCCTGCAGTACCATTGGCTTTGATGAAAACTGCAGACAAGTGAATCCACACTGACAGAATAAATAAACCCCACAGCTCTATTGCTCTATTGCTCTGCTTAATACCAGCCAATCTGGATTATTCAAAATTCACTCTGTGCTGGACCATCTCCATTTGGTACAGCCTATACTCTGCAGAATCTGCTGGTTTTACTCCAGCTGTCTGCCAGCAGCTTTAGGGGACTGTTAAGAATAGCAATCACTGACCATGAGAATGAAGTTTGCCACAGGCTCATCCATTCATGGCCAGCCCAACTGTCATCCATCACTTTGTGGAGATGATTCAATGATTGGTTAGGTGAATGGTGCTGAACAGCATCAAAACAAGTAAGTTTTTGTGAGCCATCTATAGTCAGAGTCTTCTAGCAATCGAGTGAATACAAAATGGTTCTATTAAAAAAAAAAAAAAAGAGAGAGATGGGGTTGAGGGGATGATGAAAGGATCAGACTTTCTATTTAAAAACTAAACAGGAACAACGTAGGTAGAAGTCAAGTGAAGTTTTCCCCATCTGTGTAGTTTCTGCTTTTGTGGGAGGGAGCACTGCCAGGAGTAAGAAAATCAACTCATTTGAATAGTTAACATGTTGTGAAGATTATAAATGAACCAGTTAAGTGTCTTTTCGAAATGTGTTGTTCACTGACCTTGAGATTATTCAGCTACTTTGTTTAAACCATAAACCAGCAATCAAGATAATATCATTTTGGGATGATTTTTTTTCCCCCCTATTGAACTGTTAAAGAATGAGTGGACTTTTCATCACTTTCCTGGTTTGTGTGTTTTAATTTTCCATGAGAACATTGGACTTCAGTGTAAAAGTCCTGTATGTACCTAACAAAGAGGAAAAGAAACAACATTTCCATGAAGGAATGATTCTTGGTAATTGACCTTTTTACAAAAGTTTGCACTACACATAGAATGCTATGAGATTCAAACATATGCAAAATATTAAGGTTTTAAAGTAGGATTTTAACCATATCTCAAAGTGGCCCATATACCAATGTTAACATGCATTAAAATGTCCTAAAATAGAAATACATTGACATGATCTACTCATTGTGTAGAAATAAACCCCACACTGCTGTATCAGATTATTTTCATTATTAGGTATTCAGATAGAACTTTTTTATTAATAAAGTTTTTCTTATCAAAATTTTATCATTCTGCTTTTCAGCTAAAGAGTTTGTTTCACATACTTCAAGATTCATTACAAGAATATACCCCAAAGGATCAAGAACACGTTCTTCCAATTATAACCCTCAAGAATTCTGGAATGTGGGGTGTCAGATGGGTATGTCATAGAATCATAGAATGGTTTGGGTTGGAAGGGCTCTCCAAAGGTCACCCAGTCCAACCCCTTCTGCAGTAAGCAGGGGCATTCTCAGCTAGATCAGGTTGCCCAGAGCCCTGTTGAGCCTCTCCTTGAGTATTTCCAGGGATGGGACCTCAACTACCTCCCTGGGCAACCTGTTCCAGCGTTCCACTACCCTCATGGTAAAGAACTTGTCCAATCTAAATCTACTCTTCTCTAATTTGAAACCATTTCCCCTTGTCCTATGACTACTGGCCTTTGTAAACAGTCTCTCTCCATCCTTCTTGTAGACCCCCTGCAGGTACTGGAAGGTTGTTATTAGATATGTTTGCAGAGACTGCTGCATTCCAGGCTATATAGAGATACAAGGATTTTTCTTTCCTACTGTATTTGTCATGTTGTACAAGTAACGTATTTTCCTTCAGTGACATTGCTTTCATTTTCTATTATCTAAATGTCTCCTTCAGTCTACATATCCTAGCAATTTTTCATTCCAGAATCCAGGAATTTTGGTATACTAAAAGGGAATATTATTTATATCTATTTACTTTTGTAACTAATTACAATTAGACCCTAACCAATTATAAATATCAGTATCTGTTAAATTGCTATATCTTAGCCAAAATATCCCAGTTTCTTGTATTAATATCTTTAAACTACATTTCCCCCCCCTATTGGATAAGAAAAGCACTAGTAAGAACAATGAAATGTTGAACCTCCTTTTATATTGCTCCTAGCCATAAGAATAAACATAACATGATTTTATCTCATGAAACAGTGTAGGAAAAGCAGATACATATATATATATATATATCAACTTTCAACAACTAAACCAGAATTTTATTCCTTTTCTTCATAAATTACCTTTAAAATTATTTAATTAATCATTCCATTGTATTTATCTGTGGGTATCTGTACAGAGAGTCTAAATGGTAATTTATAATTTGCTGCCTATTTGTGTGGGCTGAAGTTAACTATAGTACTTTAAGTTCTGAGGTAAAAGTGATCATGCTATATGTTAAGCACTGTCTTACCAAAACAAAAAACCAACCAAACAAAAAACCGAAAACCAAAAAAAACCAAAAAAACAAAAAAACAAAAAAAACCCAAAAAAACCCCCAAACAATTAAAAACCATTGCAATATAGCTGTCATGAAAATTAAAATAGATTACATTCTTGAGCATGCTGTATTAAGCAGATTCCCTAATCTCCACACATATTTGTCAGCTGTCTATAAATAGAGTACCTTTTTAAGAGAAGATTGGAATGGTCGCTTCTTATTCTAAAAAAAGAAAACAAAAGTTTTAAAAAAGATCTTTTTCAGCTGAGATCCAGCACTCTTTATAGCTACTCTGTAGGTAGCAAGGGAATAGAAGCAGCTCCCTGTTTAGCTAAAGGTGAGAACTGTAGGAGTCACAGAATTGCAGAATGTTAGGGGTTGGAAGGGACCCTGAAAGATCATCCAGTCCAACCCCCTTGCCAGAGCAGCATCAGCTGTCACACAGCATCAGGTCACACAGCAGCACATCCTGGCAGGTTTTTGAATGTCTCCAGAGCAGGAGACTCCACAACCTCTCTGGGCAGCCTGTTCCAGTGCTCTGGCACCCTTGCAGTGATGAAGTTTTGCCTTATGTTCATGTGAAACCTCCTGTACTCCAGCTTGCACTTTTTGCCCTTTTTCTGATCATTGGGCATCACTGAAAAGAGCCTGGCTCTGTCCTTCAGACACTCACATCTTTATAAACATGAATGAGGTCAGCCCTCAATCAAGCTAAAGAGCCCCAGTTCCCTCAGCCCTTCCCCACAAGGGAGATATTCCACTCCCTTCATCATCTTTGTGGTTCTGCACTGGACTCTTTCAAGCAATTGCATTTCCTTTTTTCTAAAGTTGCCCTCTAGCATGGAATCAGAAGATGTGATAGAAAGAGATATATGTGTGACCTAGGAATTTTCACACTGCAATGGATGCCTCTTCTGAAGTATTTGTGGGTTTTCAATGGTTTCATGTAACTGGAGTGGCACAGATACAGGAGATGTGGGCATAACAACTAATATTAGTGCCAAGAATTCCCAGGTTATGACATGCTACTGCAAAGAAGCATCAAATGCTCATGGTCAGCAAAATACACAGATACAGCTGAAAGCTGCTGGGAGTCTCCAGTGACTGTTTTGATGCAATCTAAGTTTAGCATCTTAATTACCAGTACAAAGCATGTTAGTACCCTGAGCAATGAAATAACAAATCCTTCTGTGTCTCTTCAAGTTAGCTTTTAATTCGAAATTGTTAAAAATGAGCATGACTTCTATACTCAGCAGGTTTTGAAAAGCCTCTCACTTACAAGCACTTTCCCCCTTTAAGTGGCTTTAAAGGCAATCTTTCCTTCATCTTTTTTTCTTTAGTTTAAAAGATTCTCAGTTACAGAATACTTTTCTTTGTTAGCCCGCTACACCTTCTTCAGCCTTTCAAAAAGTAGAGACTATTTTTTTTTTTTTTGCATCCATATATATATATTCTCTCTTCTCATTCTAGACCAAGGTCACCTGAGGGACACTGTGGGGTGAGCAGGGCAGTTTGCTGTAGGCTTCCAGTACTGAGAGGTGAAGGTGAAATATGGTCTCACCTTGCTAGATTACAACACACATTCATACAGAGATTTCCCTTTGCCAGTACCGCCTTGGAGCTTACTTGCACTTTTGCACAGGCTTTCTTTTTCACTTGTTTCCTTTCTGAGCTCACAAAATACCTTCTGTTTCAAGCTATCTTCTCAGATGACTTGATGTCATATTTACAATCAATCATGTACATGCATATTTAACCCCCTAACTTCTTCCAAGCTACTCCTCTACAGTTATAGAAATTAGGAGTATCATGCCTCAGCTGTCTCTGAAAGATTGCTGTTCTCAGATCTGTGGCCCTGCCCACACCTGGCAGAGGACATCTCCAAGCCTAAATTTCTTACCATTTGCTGTCCCTGCCCTGAACTATGCCATACTGTCAGTGACACATGTTGAAGTAGTGTGGGAAATAATGACTAGAAAGATTATATCAATTTGGCCACTCAGTGCTGGCTGTTCTATGAAAAAACTAAAATGTACTCAGACCACTATAATTCTCTCAATGTTACAAATTGTGCTTGTCATCCTGACTCTTGTACTGAAATGTAGTTTTAGAAGTACAGGAGGAGTAAAAAAAAATTACAAGTTAATATAAATTTTGTTTGTTTCTGAATCACAAATTTGTCCTGAATACAGATTTGGGCTTGGGTTTGGCTATTGCTGGAAGTATCTTACTGTTGCCATACCATTTGTAATTGGTTTGATTATATTCTGTCCTTGTGGTTGGATCCTCACATATGTGGATGTCATGATGCTGGATTATTTACCTGGAATGGTGTGCACTCTATATACCACTTACATTGCTGTTAAAACTAGTAAGCTTGTTTCCTTCTTAGAGGAAGCTGTGGCCAGAGGTTCTTAATTTAAAATGGAATTAATCCCTCAGGTTTATCGCACTGCAGTGTACTAGTTTCCTTTCTATCCTGCAAATCTTCACACAGATCTCTGCAAAGGATATTCATTTGTTGGATGTCAAACAGGACTTAAATCTTTGAAAATGACTATATTTAATGTTATACTTTAATGAGAAGTCATTCTAAACATTAGTTTACAAAACATATGACTTTTGCTCTATAGAGGCTTTGGGCTGCTCTCTGGAAGAATTAAAAATATGCAGGAAGTGGTTAGATCTGCCCTCTTGGTCACATCATTTGCATCTTCATTTAAAGAAGCATTTTTCTCATGGGAATAGGCTCATTATAAGCAATTCTTCACATATATTATTTCCAAGCCATGTCAGATCTTTTCTTCATTCGCTAATCTGTTTTAGATAACTGTTTGGCAGAAATACAACTGCCCTTCACAATGCAACTCCCAAAGCTCCACTCAGTGAGTCTTCTGCTAATGTCCTTCCACTGATTTAACACAGCTTTAAAAAATTGTGTGTCTGTCTTGTGTCCATATAGCACACATGTACTCTCTTGTCTCCCTGGCACTGCACTCTGCATCCTATGCACAGCAGTAATCCCTCCAGCTGCCTTCTACTACTTTTCTAAAACTGTTCATGGGAATCAGACTTCTCCTATGTCATCTATTAATCTTCCTCAGTTGCTTCCACCTTCCCCACACCTGCTAACTTTCCCTTCTCACCTTTAAGATCCTCTAACATTCGTAAATATTCTGTCTGGGTAAAGAAAATCTATTACCTTTTGTTCAAACCTACATATAAAACTCCCTTCCAGGCCTCTGCCTCATGTAAATGATGAGAATTGAGTTATTCCTTCTCTTCCATTAGTAGTAGACCCAAAATTGTGCTCTCTTCTGTGCCTTGCTAGCAATTTTCTCTAAATTGGTTGGAATGTATTAACTCGGAGCAGCCTAGCGTTCAGCTAAAGCAGGAGGAAATGGTCCAACAGACTCAAGATTTGTTGGGGCAGAGGACAAGAATTATGTAGTTGTGTAAACCTAATTTCCAGAAGAAGGTAAGTTTAAAACCACAGTAAAAGTAGAAAGTTTCCACGAAATTGCTTTTGGATATCACTGTGCTCTCAGTATCCATTCTCAGAAAATTGAGACTCACAACAACAGGATAGATTTTGTGAACAACAAGGTCTTATGGAGAAAAATGCCTACAATAAATTTTTATAGTCTGGGAAAATTAGTATGCCTTCCGCATAAAACTGCAGTGTGGCACTGGGAAGAACTGGCTTGGCATATCAATATCTCCTTTTGATTTAGCAAATCCAGGACAGTTATTTAAATAAACATATATCAGCGGTGTTATGTTGGCTGAGAAAAACAAAGGAAAAAAGCCCCTACAATCTGAAAGAAAACCTCAGTGAAAATTAAAATAGAAATACCTAAATATCCTTTTGAATATGTCCTTTGAATGCAGTAGAAACCATTTTCCATATATCAAAACAATCTACATGAATGACCAAACATATCATAAGTTATATGAGATAACTATTGTATGGTAGATACAGAATTTTGGTTAGAACAACCTAAACAGAGCATATGTTTTCTGAAGCACTCAAAAATGTATGTGCTACTGTGAAGGCTCCACTACTTGTATGATACATTTTGTCTTGTTGAAGGTTTTGGGTTCACCTGTGATGTTGAAATGCAGTTTGGCAATTTTGTCACATCTGGTTTGTGGCTAAATCCTGTGTGCAGTAATATGACAAAAAATGATGCATAAAAAGATGAGGGATAAAGAGTTCTCTAACTAGTTGTGATTTTAACCTCTGAAGCTACTTAGGGAAAAGAAACCCATTTATCTAGATCTTGGTATGCCTCAACTGTGCAGCTTCAAATGACCATCAAATCTGACCTTGCTTGGGTTATAAGTGTGTGAAAACTTAGAGGCAGACTTTGGAAAGTGTCATTAGGAAAAAGAGGGATCAGGATCACTGATAATACTTAAGTGTTTTCTGTTGTATATTTTCTGTGAAACTGTTTTTTCCTTTCTCACTGGAAAAATGGGAGGCATCAGGGCTGACTTCCTTATATTTTTTTTTCTAACTAAATAGATTATGTTTGATGGTAGGAGTTTTAAATGTTCTTGCAATCTTACTGAACACTACATTTCAAAATATGAGATGGAGTGTCAAATTTAGTAAAGAAATTTATGAAATAAATTGAATTTAAGGGAAAAGACAGGACTTTTATTAAAGATGGGAGATACTACCTTCTCTTGCAGGTTTAACTAGTTTTTCAGCATGGTAATTTTATATTCTTGGTTATTATTTTTTACTGGAAATGTCTATTACAACAAAAGTGTAAAGCAAGCATTTTCTATAACATAGCTTTTCTCAATAGCTAATGTGATGTGGCTTTATTTTTCAGTGAGGCTATTAGAATACTTCAGAGTTTTCTCGGTGTATCTAGTGTACATGGTGTACCATTGTGATCCTTAAAACTTTGCAGATGACTTGAGTCTAAGTATTGCCTATGACATGGAAAAGACAGAACACAGCATCTCATCTTTGTTCATTCTACGTCTCAAAGCCTGCAAGTTAGTGCCCAGTTATTAAAGAAACCTTTAGCTGTCTTTCCAAAACAGGATTCAGATTTTACCCCATACTAAACCAGCTCTTCTGCTCAAATACAGGAGATGAATCTGTCACATCATACACCTCCTGGTAAAACCACGCCCGGGCTGTTCTGCACAGCCATCCTTGCAGCCTAGAGCTCATTCTTTCTTTGGGCTTGCTGTGGCCTGGTCCCACAGCTGACTCACAGAGATTGCACTGTAAGAAAGACAGGAAAGGTCTCCTGCCAACTCTCAAGCCAAGCAAAAGAAGGCACAGAAAAGTCTCTTGGTTGACTACTCCTTCTTGTTGTAGTTTCAAGAACAGGACTAGTCATCATAGGTTAGCTGCAGAAAAGGCACAAGGGTCACTACCTATATTACTACTGTCTTCCTAATATGGATTTAACAGTCCAAAATGTCATCTTTAGGAAGTAAAAATTAGATCTTGCACAACTGACATAAATACTGAATACTTGTGAATAGTGTGTTGTAAAATAATATGCCAAAAAAAGATGTGTGTATAAGTTGGAAAAATACCCATAGCTGTAATAGGACACACAGTCATGTTTTACAGAACCTGAAAAAGGTGTTGCTTCACTTTTTACTGTTTATTCCCATGAGTCCACAGCCCAATGGGACAACTATTAGAACTGCAGACTACAGGTCTGCAATTAGGTCTTCCATAATTAATCTGATATTTCAAGTATGGACCCATTATTGGCTCTGTTGTCCCTTAAATTTCCTTAATTAGATCCTTACTAGCTGCAGTGGGGGAGGTAACTCATCTGTAGACATCTACAGGTTAGGTGGGACAATATCACTCTGATACATGAAGTTACCTAAATACTTTCACCTTTCCTCTGGAATGGCTCCAAGGGCTGGGAGGGGTTCTGAATAAAGGTTTCATGTTTCTCTTGCAGGAGTGTCTCCAATGGCCAGGTTTATGGCAAAGCTCTTAGGCTCTGAAGCCTATTTCTTTTTAGGCAGATTTTTGTGGTATATGTAAAAGATACTGGAGCTTCACTTAAAAGAAAAGAAATTTCTTTTTGTCTTTCATATTTTCAACTCTCTTCACTGTAGATGACTCACAGGATACGGAATAATTTATCTGAAATCTAGTCAATTTTAAAGAAAGAAAAATTTCAGGGACACAATTGTCTCTGAACTCCTTGCTAGCCTTGTTCTAAACCCAGTGTTAGAGACCCAGATTAAAACAGGAAAGAGAAATGGATAATATACATTCTTCTGTCAAGAAACACAAAGCAAGAAAATATTGAAAGATGTTTTGGAAAAAAATGTTTTTTACATGTGAAATAAGTGAAATGACAACCAAAAGGGGCTCAGACTTAGAAGTGTAACTTTCAGGATGACACGTTCATTAAATAGGAAAAAAAAACAATTTAGATTTTAGATCTGAGAGTTTATCAGAAATATTTTAGGTAATTTTCCCTTGAAATCCTTACAAGAGTGGTTCCCTGATTGAAACCATTTGCAGATATGCTTGGACAATGGATGAGCTACTTGTGATAAAGTAGGAACACTGTCAGCATTTATGAACATTAGAAGGACTGAATTCTTGACATTTCTAATGATAGCACTGAATTGGCTCAAAGACAATAAGGACAGGCTGACTGCACATGCTGAGTATGATGTGGCAGAGAATTATGCATGCTGCTGAGTTCTCAGAACAGTAGTCCCTCTTACTATGGCAGAATGTCTCATGTTGTAAGTCATTCATAAATGAAGTTTCTGTAGAAGAAGAGCATCTTTTTCAAAATGCACCAATAATAAGCAAAGCCAGAAGTTATAAGATTAATGAAATTTGGAGTCTGAATACCTAAAGCTCCATGTTATTATGTGAGGAGAGGAAAAATATACAGACGGTTTGAGGAAATTTTGTGGTCAGAAAGCCAGATAAGGGACAGAGTTCTGTTTTTTCTTCTGGTAGATATAAATCCTTGTTCATAAAGTTGGGGTAGGATCTCACCTATTCATTGACTTAGCAAGAGGGCTAAAACTGCATAAAGATAAAAAAAAAAAAAAAGAAAATATTCATAAAGCACAAAGCAAAGGGGATGATTTTGGACAGTTTATCCACAAGGCTAAATGAAAAATCATCCAGAGATGGCAGTAGGGATCAGAGTGACACATCATGACAGGACCAGAACAGAAATAATGCTCAAGGTCAGAGCAATCTCAGGAGGCTCCTGTAGTTTGGTGCAGAGTCTTAATAATGCTGGAAGTCTTTCTAGTTTCTCAGATAGAACCATAGAATGGTCTGGTTGGAAGGGACCTCTGAAGGTCATCTAGTCCAACCCCTTCTGCAGTAAGCAGTAACATTCTCAACTAGATCAGGTTGCCCAGAGCCCTGTTGAGCTCCACTTTGAACATTTCCAAGGATGGGACCACAACCAGCACCCCAGGCAACCTGTCCCAGTCTCCCACCACCCTCATGGTAAAGAACCTGTTCCTAATATCCAATCTAAACACGCTCTTTTCTAGTTTGAAACCATTGTCCCTTGTCCTATCATTGCAGACTTCTGTAAACAGCCTCGCTTTATCCTTCTTGTAGGCCACCTTCAGGTACTGGAAGATAGACTGAGAAGAAAAAGGTGTTCAAAACCCACTGTGTTCTACCAGTTTTCCAGGTTACATGTTCTGAGCACTTGGTGATAGAATATATTATCTTCCTTGTATCTGCTGTCGGTGGGAAGGGTTTACAGTGTACTCTAGTACACATTGGATTTCTCTTGTTTGTACTATGTCAGGCTGTATATTGGATTGAATGTTTTCAATATACTAAAAGGGAAATATTATTTCTACTTGAGGATATTCTGATAGTTAATGTTTGCACAGGGATTAGAAATTAAAGTTATTTTTATAATTCCAGTGATGAAGGTATTCTCATATTTCAGGTTGATAGAATTTGTTTACTGCAGATCCTCCTGCTCTGTATGATACTACTGTTAAATGAATGCTTACTTCCTGGTAAATACAGCTGGCAATTTACAGTGTAGCCTTCCTTCAGATATCTTCAGTTGGTTTCAGTCTAATCTTATGACTATCCTTCCTTTTCATCCACATTTTGAGCCAGCTCATCCTCAGCACACCCTTTATTCAGGATTTGGTTGAAATTTTTAAAAGCCATCTACACCCCTTTGCAAAAAGCGATATGGAATACCTATCACATAAGGACTTCTGAGAATACTTCTGTACAGTTGGGCAGTGATGGATTAGGTGCAGCTGTGACCTACATGTGAGCAGAAAGGATAGACAGTGAATACCCAGCCAGGAGTGTTTATGTGGAATGAAAGCAGTGTCTTCAAACCTACTCACATAGATCACCACATAACCACTGGCAAAATATTCCAGATCATTAAGTGTGGTCTTTTTCCATGGAATTCAGTCCTCTTTTTTTTTTTGTGTGGACTTCAGTTCAAAATGTTGGATATCTAAGGCACAAAAGATGCATTGCATTCATGGTGAGTGGCCCATTTTAAGAACAGACAAAAGAGCTGAGAGAAAGGCAACAAGAATGTGATCGATTGTATCTCTTTATACTCAGATGAGTGGGGTAAATTATGGAGATATGAACATGGGACTAAGTGCTTTATTCATATAGTATTTTGGATATTGCTTACAATTCAGAGATTTTGGGATGGATTTTAAATGGTGTAAAATGCAATTAACTCATTTTAAGGATAATTGGTGACAAATATGTGCTATTTGTTTTAAAATCTTCCCTTTTAAATGAAGGAATTATATTAAACCTTAGGGCTGCAATATAGCTAATAGAACTGGGAAGCAAAGAATAAAAAATTAAAAATGAGCATTTAAAAGTCCCAACAGGAATATTAATTGAGAGGCAGCATCACAGACAAAAGATGCGCAGTTTTCCTCAACTGCCTTGAAATCATAGTCACTTAGAAACCTAAGTACCCCAGTGCTCACTTTGATTTTCAGAAGCTTTTGTTTTCTGTCTAAAAATCAATGATGTCTTGACTGGTAGCTGTGGAAGATGCTGTATTTGAATACTTAGATTGTGGTCAGTTCTGCAGTGAGTTGTGGGACTTCACTCAACTGCTTGTGATACACAGGTCTGGGATGAAATATTGTATTTCTTCATTCATTATGGATTGTTTCAGCTTTTTGGAGCTAGGCTATTTCTAACTTGCAGCTGCTGAATGAAGTTATTTACATCTGGGACAAATGGGGAGAGGCAGGGCAGCTTTGGTACTTTGCAAGATGACCTGAGTGTTGAATACTTTGATCTGAATGTGATTTGCCCTCATAGTTCCAAGAAGACTTGCATATATTTCAGACGCAGGAATCACACTGTGGAATTGCTTTGCTCAGGTTCTCCTCCAAGTTTATATTTTGCTCCTCGGTTTTGATTTTGATGCCAATATTAAAAGGATTTTGGTGCTTAATGGAAGGACTGACTAGAAAATCTAAATTACAGAGTTCTAAACTTCAGGTGCCTGTACTTTCCCATGAAAACCATACAATAAGATCGTATTCAGATGGTTTCACAGTAAGCATATTTGGGTTTCTTTCCATAAGAAACCAGCAGTTTAAAAGCCCTCTTCCTACGTGCATTAAATTTCTACTACTTTATAAAATAACAGCAGAATGCATTATTGACAGTTTTGTTCTTGAGTTCAGCAAAACTAAAATGAAGCAGTGGGTAGAAATTCCCTCTTCCGTGAAGAAAGATGTTGACAAGACAACGCTGCTAGACCATGGAAAATATAGGTTTTAATTTATTAACTGTATAATTTCTCAAATGTAAGGGTTATAGCTTCATCTCATTAAAAAGAAAACCTATGCATCAAGACTATAAAATAAAGGATTGCTCCAGAAGACCTCCAGCAGCTATGAACTTTGCAAACAGTTTTAAAACAGAGAACACAATTCAGAATTTCACTTCACTTACTTTAGTCAGGTTACAACTTGTAATACCAGGAAATAAGTAGGCAAATCAAAACTACTGCTCAGTGTGGTTTTAAATTATTCAAGGTAAAATTAAATTAAGTAAAAATATAGTGTTGATGTTTGAAGATATCACCCCATAATAACATTGCCCTTTACTTGTGTTGTAAAAGTAATTCTCCTAATACGATAAAATGTATTCTTCTTTGCTTGTTTCTGTTGTTAAATCAGATTTTCCTGCTTAGTAGCCTATGAAGCTTGGCAAATTTAGCAACAGTCCCATTATGTGCAATCATGTAATTTGTTTCATCATGTGGAAGCTGCTATTTGAAGCTGTTCAATTTGCCTAATTTCAGTTGCATTTTTAAAACCACATATTCTGAAAGTATGGCCTAGGAATTACCTCTGAAATGAGAGATCTTGGGTTATCTGTAGGACCTAGGCTTCAAGGGGCCTCAGGGTTGCAGCTCTGTAGCACTGAATTAATGTACTAAGGTGCATCAAGGGTCATATAGTACCACATTTGAGTCTGCTTCTGGATGATGTGTTGAGTCATAAAAAGCAAATGGTGAACCAGTGCCAAAACTATACCAAGAGAACACTTACCCTCAAAGGCAATGGTGTGCAACAGGCAATGTGAACACTCTGAAGTTTAATTTCCATTGTCAAAGGTAAAATAGGGTTGACGTTCCTTTGCATATTGACACAGGATCTATGCCTGTATTTAGGTATTTAGTTCAAAGCAGGAGTGCCTGTTGTGTTTTACTGATGGGTTTGGGGGTTTCTGTTCGGTTTGATTTTTTTAGTTAAGGTTCCCAACTCTTTGGACTTGCTGCATGTTGGTTCATGTTGCAGAGCAATCTCAGCTAGCACAGATGAGATTCCTTTCAGATGACATAGAGGATGCACTCTAGGAGCACTTGGCATGTATTCCAGCCATTAATTGGTATTGAGGTCATGGGACCAGGCTAGAGCTCTTCTGAAGTAACTCTGCTGAAAACATGCATAGTGCAAACATGATAAGGTCTGTAGTACCAGCTGCTTCACTCCATGCATCTGCTCTTATTTGTGACATTTACTACAGACTTCTTTGTTTTTCTCCAAAGCATCGTCAAAGCAGTTAAAGAAATGAATCATTTTTGCAGTGAAGGAGATCAAAATTTCATGCATTTTCCATGTGATAAAAGGATTTCTGAGTTCTGGTGACTGTTCATTCAATACATTTACATTGTATCATAGGAGTATAATATAAGAATACATTATATCATATCATAGGAATATAATATATCATAGGAATATATTATGTTGTAGGAACAAGTAAACTCTTCCTGAATTATGATGAGGAGTCACTTGTACTGCCTTAAGTCTTCATTCTTATCCATCCATCAAGCAAATGACATTTTATCATTTTCAGCTTAACATATGACATATTATCTCTTTGCTGATTTGAATTGTGCATTTTCTGTTTTGTATGCTGCAGGAAACTCCAATGTACTGGAATAGGGGAAAATTTCATTAAACAGGCCTATTTCAATGCTGACTTTATCTCATGAATTACAATATACTGTTGATGAGAAATGTGTTATTTTATTGTTGTGGCTGCAGCAAACCAAAAATATTTTGAGCTGCCAAGGAAACGAAAATCTGCCAGGTGTATGTTAACAATAAACACCATTACTGGAAGATTAAGCTTGAAGAGAGTTTGCTCACATAAATTTAAGAATACTTTAAAAATGGCTTCTACTTTAATTTTACATGTATTCTCACTCTTAAGCTAAAGCTTGATCTCTGGCTGACAAACTTTTGTGATGAATTCTGCACCTATCAAGGATAGTTACAACCCTTTGTTTTTGCTTTCTGCACTAGAACTGCAGATTCATGGTGCAGGGTCTTGCTGCTGTAGAGAAACTAGTACATGATTCAGCCTATTCTTCAAAGTCTAATTTAGAAGGAAAAGGAAAAACACATTACACACTGCATTGTAAAAAAGATCTATAGTGTAATTCTCAAACCACGGTGCTGTTCTAAATAGTGCACACCTTTTCTGCATGATTCATTCATAGTGCAATGTTCAAAAGAAATGACAAGATCTTGCATATGAGTTGAATGATGTACATATTTTAATCTCATTTGCTTTGCTTTTCCTGTTATTTTCACAGAGTTGTTTTATAAAATAGTATCAACTCTAGTTCATGAAAATCAATATTTATTTCATCTTACAGTGGCCTTAAACTTCCAGACACAAGGACTACATATGGAATTGTACAAAGGAAAATTCCTAGACAACGGTGGTTGTGGCTATATTTTGAAACCAGAATTCTTGAGAAATCAGAATTCAACATTTACCCCACGTGATGTGGGAAGATACAGTCAGCCAATGTCTCTGTCAATAAAGGTAAGCTTAGTTGATAGTTGATTTGTTCCATAAAATGGGAAAACAAACATAATAAAGACCCATTTGTTATCTATTATTGGTTTTACCTCCATCCCTAGCTGTTGGAAAGTTTCATATTGTTTTTTAACGTGTTAGAATTCTCAAATCATAGCTACTTCTGTGGTTAATGTTGGTTAATGGTTGCCATCTGTAGTTCACTTATGTTTGCTAAAAATATGTAGATGTTCAGAAGTGATAAGACTTTGTAAAAATACATCATTTTTCACAGTGTTTTGTACAGAAATATAAACATAACTTACACTGTGTCACAAGTGGAGCTGACAAAGGGACTTTTCAGATACAATTGTGGGGACTGAACTCTGAAAACTCAGGAACTGAATGTAGAGTTTTGGTGCTATTTTCTTTAAGCATTTACTTAAGTATGTAAGTATTAACTATTTAAGTATTTATTTAAGTACCACATGTACTATTATAAGGCCAATTGACAAATGGAAATGTTCAAAGATACAATAGAAAACTTTAGGCTTCTTTTAAGTTATACATAACCTATGCATGCGTAAAAAGACTATTTATCATCCTAAAATGATATAAATATATTTAAAAGAGGAATGAATCAATAAGACCAAAATAAGACTTAAATATATATAAAATGGAAATGAATGCACGAGACTTCCCCCCAATTAAAATCCGATTTACTTCTTAACACTTTTAGAAATGCATGTAATTTAAAAAGGATGGGTTAGAAAAACTCATCTTTTCAGGTCAAGTGGATGCTTTATAATTGGTCACTAGTTGGAAAGCTGCCTTTTCCTAATGAAAAAGTGCTATTTCACAGTACACTACTTGCATAACTGCTATTTAATTAGCATAAAATCAGTGTAAAATTGGTATTTTGTTTCTTTCAGAGAAATAAATACTGGAGAGAAAACATTAGCTAAAAACAATTATAAAACACTTACATAGTAGATGCACCTAATCAAGAACATTTTTGGGTCCTAACAGTGAGCATACCAAATACAAACAGACATTACTGGATGATTTCAAGTACCCATGCATATACCTCAGTTATTTTAGCTCTTACTGTATAAAGCTGGGATTGATTAAGACAAGGAAAAAATCCCCAATTGTAATGCAGGAGACAGGCAAAACCACTGACAATAGGAAGGGAATTTCTTAATTTGGAAGAAGCTGGAATAGGGAAAGGCAGCTAGCTTTTTAGGCTGAGGACAGAGAGTAAGATGACTGGGGGGACAGTGAAGCAATGGCATCTCTACAGCTGACTGTGAGGCACAGAGACCACGAGCTATGGCATATAGAAACCTCCCATGTTACTTGTTACTCTCTTTGTATGTCTGCTGTATTTTGGGTCTCAAAAATTGATGAGATTGATGGATTTTTTGTCATAGCGTGCTGAGAAGAGCTGGCTCTTTTCCCATCCTGTCAGAGACTTAGACTGTCTGAGTCTAGCAGTGGAGTAATAGTGGGAAGCAGGACTGGGTCAATGTGGCTGAGTTTTTCTCATGACATTCAGGGTATGTTGAAGAATACTCCTTGGTTCTAAGCGGGCAGTTCATCAGCACGTGCATTTTGCAAAGCTTTCTAGTAAATGTAGTAGCTGTTTTCTAAGAAGAAAGAGGACATCATCAGGCTCTGCTAAGCCACTGCACTTCAATGTTTCAGGCTAGAAATTTCCTTGGAGCAAGCTGCTACAGAGAATATCAAGGCAAAAGGTGGAATCTGTGGGGTTTGATTTTTGTGGTGGTTGACAGTGAAATAAGATTCTGTATCATGAGTTTTGATGCTGAGTCCTAAGATCTGAATCATAAGAGTCTAGTCTTGCCAGCTTGTGTATCTCTCAATCCATTCCATTCACTGACTTCTAAAAAAGCAGATTAGTGTACAGGTGATTATTCTCTCCTAGCTGTACTGAAAAATAAGTAGAAGCAGACAAAGTTGTGACTTTCACAAATGCTTTCTTAGCCTGAGTGCTAGATTACAGGGCAGTCTGAGGCAAAATTTCCAGGTAGCTAAATAAATCAAGGAGAAAAACCTCAGGAAGCCTATTAAATTCAAAGTTTTTATATATTACTCTGAAAGAAAAGGAACAGAGATGAGGCAGTCTGCTAACACACCCTGTAACACAATGCTGATGTCACTGTGGGTGATAGCACTGGTTCACTAGTCACAGCTTTAATAGGAATTCATAAGCTTGATCTCAGAAAATGCAAAACCTATGAGACTGATTCCTCTAACATTGGTATTTTGCATGGCAGCCAAACAATTTTCATGGCTAGTTATTGAATAAAAACCTACATCTGAAAATTATGATTTAAAGCATGACAGGAGATTATTATCTTTATGATGCAACACTGGAACAGATTGCCTAGGAAGGTTGCAGATGCCCCATCCCTGTAAACATTTAAGGTCAGGTTGGATAGGGCTTTGAGCTACCTGATCTAGTTGAATGTGTTCCTGCTTTACTGCAGAGCAGTTGGACTAGGTGACTTTTAATAGTCCATTCTAACTGAAACCATCCTGTGATTCTGTGTTTGTACAAAGTTAGCCATGAATTAAATTGAAAATGATCTGCCACATGTTTAGTTCATTGTGTTCAATATGCATTTTTGTAACAGTTTGTGGCTGGTATATGCTTCTTAGTTTCTCATGGAAGATTTTTTTTTTTTTTTTGCTGCTGTAACTGCTGACTACTATATAAAGTGCACTCTTACAGTTATTTCAACATCTTGCAACTTTAAATTTCCAGCTCATCAGTGGTCATCAGTTACCACCCAGTAACCTGTCGAAGACTAACAAAGCTGACCCTTTAGTGCTGATAGAAATTTACGGCGTGCCAGAAGATCAAGCGAAAAAAAAATCTAGTGTTAGAAAAAGCAATGGTGAGCATCAGTCTTATCCTCTTGACTCTGAACAAAGAATAATAATAATATTTTACAAAGAATTAGATCTTTTTGATCACCAGGAAGTTGTTATGTACTTAGAGAGGCTGAAACCATTTCTCTATGGACTAGGACCTTCTGGCACAAAATTAGTAGCAGGAATTCCTGCTAAGTGCCCTTTTTGTGGATTCATAGGTTAGAGAAGCACAAACCTGCCTAGTTAGTAGAGCTCTTCTAGAGGAAGATGAAATGCATTGCCTTTATGCACTGTTCTGGGCTCACCCTGGGACTGCTCAGCCCTACGCATGCACTCGCTCACTCTTCCCCAGTGGGATTGAGGAGAGATTGAGCAGTGCAAAAGCAAGAAAACTCTTTGCTGAGGTAAAGACCATTTAATAGATAGTGCAAGAGCTGCACTTGCAAGCACAGTGAAACAAAGCATTCACTGCTTCCCATTATCAGGCTGGTGTTCAGCCATCTCCAGGAAATCAGGGCTCCATCAGGGATAATGGTTATTGGAAAGACAGACACTGTAATTCTGATTGTCTTCCCTTCATCCTTCTTTTCCCCATAATTTTATCCTGATCAAAATGTTATAAGGCTTGTGGTAGTTCTTTGGTCAGTTTGGGTCAGCTGTGCCAGCCATGTCTTGTGTACCTCCAGCCTGCTCACCAGGGTGAAGAGGGAGGGATTGAGGGGTGAAAAAAGAAAAGTCCTTGACACTGTGTAAGCACTGCTCAGCAATAGCTGAGTGTTATCAACACTGTTTTTTTCACAAATTCAAACCATAGCACCATATTAAGGACGTGGACCTCATGGGAGTGTAGAGAGGAGGACTGGAGCACCTCTCCTACAAAGAGGCTGGGGGAATTGGGGCTCTTCAGCCTGGAGATGAGAGGGCTCTGGGGAGACCTTATAGTGGCCGTCCAGTACCTGAAAATGGCCTACAAGAATGTTGGGGAAGGACTGTTTACAAGAGCATGAAGCAATAGGACAAAGGGCAATGGTTTTAGAGTAGAGCAGGGTAGATTTACGTTGGACATTAGGAAGAAGTTCTTTGATATGAGGGTGGTGGAACAGGTTGCCCAGGGAGGTGATGGAATCCCCATCCTTGGAGACATTCAAGGTCAGTCTTGATAAGTCTAGGAGCAACCTGATCTAGTTGGAAATGTCCCTATTTACTGCAGTGGGGTTAAACTGGATGACTTCTAGAGATCCCTTCCAACCCAGTGATTCTATGATTTTATGATGCGGGTTGATATGAAGAAAATTAACCCTATCTAAGCCAAAACCAGTACACTAATTAGTGAATTTAAAGACATTTTTCCTGAAGAAATTTCACTTAGCTCATTCGAATTTTCTAGTAGGTGTAGTCCCTTAATCGCTTGACAGGTGAAGTGTGTACTCTTTGTAGTTATCTTTTAGCATTCCTTTACCTTTATCATATAGATCTTCTTGATGTCTCAAAGTTCCCTGTGATCTCCCTTCTGCTGTGCCTCTGTCTTCTGTTTTTCCTTTTTCTTTTTTGTAGATGACTTTCTTTTTTGTAGTTGAGGTTTTACATCTGCCCTGATTTTTTTTTTCCCTCTGTATGAACATTGCTCAAAACAAAACACCCCACTAACTGTTCCTCATCCTTTTTTTCTATTTTTAGTGAAGTGATTGCTTTACCACCCTAATATATTTAGCTCCTATCTCATTTCCTACATTGTAAAAGGAGAAACATCGGGGAAAAATATGAAACTGGTATGGCTCTAGGAGAATCTAAGCTGAGCAGAGGTTCTTCACCTGGCTATCACTGTCCTATGCTCTCTCCTATGAGATGACACCAACCTTCTTAAGCTTTTGATGTACTGTATTATGAAGCTAGTACATGAGAAACCTTTAGAAGGGGCTGGCCTGCATACTGTAGGCAAGTCCTAAGCTCTCTCTGTTTGCTTCATTCTGAAAGCTTCCCTCTGGCAGTTTTAACTCCATAAACTATACCAAAGATATGACCTATATACCACTGAAATCAGTGGAGTTTCATCATTTATTTGAATAGCCACAGAAATCTAAGGAAGAACAAATCTTTACCATTTTGGACTAGTCATAGTAGGTAATAATTCGGATGTTAAGCAGAATAAATAAAATGGCATTTTGAAACTGTGAATGTTCTCTTTTCATTAGCTTTGAGCCCTCGATGGAATGAAACTTTCTCTTTTACCATCCAAGTTCCAGAGCTGGCATTGGTACGCTTCTGTGTCGAGGACGAGATATCTGTGGTTGCAAATGACTTCCTTGGGCAATACACTTTACCACTGCTTAGCCTGAGTAGAGGTAATATTTTCATGAGCCACATATAATAGCTCAGAAAATCTACAGCATTCCAGGATTTTCTCATTGCTGTGGGTTTGCAAAGTACAGCATTATATTTATTTACCAAAGGAGAATATTATAACCATAGGTAAAAATTACACTCTGGTTTTATGTCATTTAGTCTCTGAAGCCAAATACATGGTGTAGAAATCAAAGAATATCAATGACACTCAATTACTCCTACTGCAGTAGTCCATTCTAGACAGAAACTACTCAGCTGGTGTTTTAACTCATTACAATAGGAAACAGTAAGAGAAATTAGTTAGAACTACTACAAAGACAACAGTTTTGTCCATTTTCTACTCAGACTCAAACTCCAATACAGGCCAAATTAACCCAAAACAAACACCAGAAAAGCTCAGGCAAGCTATCTGCAACTTTTCAGAGTTGAGACCAAAGAATGTAAATTAAGTACAATATTTGTGACATTTTTCTTGGTAGTGTTTCTTTTATTGTTATGGAATCTTCTATGAAGAATAGGCTGCACCACAAAGAGCAAACACAGAAGTCAGTAGGCCAAGGAGAAAAGCTTTTCTAAAATACCTGTTTACTGTATTGACTTTCCAAAGCTATTTCTGACAAAACAATCAAACAACTTCTATTAGTGAATGAAGATGTGAATGCAGAATGTTAGAGCTGGCAATGAGCACTGTGCCTTTTTTATTAAGCTTAACAGGATTTTTAATGGCTTTTTTTGTATGGATTCTGAAGCCATAAAGCTGTTTCTGATTCTTAGTTGAGGTTGAGGAGTTATGCAAGAACAAAGACATTACTCTCATAGCAGACTTGCTTTTATCTCCAACATAAATTTTTACAGTTATCAGCTTTTACTTTACTTTTATTTATACATTTCAAAGTAATGAGAAAAAAACATAACAACAACCAAACAACCCAGCCAACTCACAATGCCTGAGACATTTAAATAGCAGACACTAAAGTTTATGTAAGAAGCTTGCATAATAGGAGACACTAAAGCTTGTAAAACCATCAATTTGGGCACTTTTTTTGTTGCTGTTTTTGTGTTTTTTAGAATCTTTCAATGTATCTCTAAGATGCCTGGATGATTTCGTTCAGAAACGGGAGAGTTATCCTTTGGAAACATAAAAGGACGTAGATTCTACAGGAAAGATTTTGAGTGGACTAATTCAAAATGCTAGGAAATGAGCTTATGTACAAAAGCTATGAACAAAGCCAAAGAAATGATCCTGTCCCACATTTAACACAATGTAAAATAACATGTAAGATGTCATCAAGATGCCCAGAGGCATAAATAAAGTGCTGCTGAGATGAACTGACTGATACTATTGCAGTGCTTAACATTGAGATCTTCAGATTCCAGGTCTTGGTTTTGATTTAGGTACCAAAGCTTCCTAAATAGTGAAAGGGAAAACAAATGTGTCTTACAAAGGCAGTCCCAACAGTCTAGATTTCTTAGGAAAGAACTGTCTAAACTATGCTGAAGAGAGAGTTAGAATTTAAATCTTACTGTTCACAGTTTCAATTGCACTAATTTGCTCTACAGGATTGCCTCTCCTTCTCTAGGATCCATATCCCCAAGGTGTCCCCTGAGGGCAAGCTTCTTTCAAAAGCTGAGCAGTGCTTACCTATTTTTTTTTTCACTTTGACAGGCAGTGGGACAAAGTTGTGCCACTGCCACCCTCCCCTGCATTTTCTTTTAAAAGGATTCAAATGCCTTCCTTTCCCCAGAAGCAGCCTCCCATCTCAGCTGTAGACTACACTGAGGAAGAAAGCTTGCTGCCCACTTGTAGCAGTATTTGATTTTTTTATGCAATGATTAAGTAGGTATACTCAGAGGGGATGAAAATAAGAATAATTCTCTAGCTAGGTGGTAAAAAGTAAGAGGAAGGAGTCCTGGGTGACAGCCCCTGTCCCATTGGGTCTTCTATGTAGTAAACTAATACAGAGATGAATTCAATTATTACTGTCATCACTGTATCAATGAATAGTTAATGATTCAATACAAATTGAAACAATTTCAACAGAAAAGAAGTTTTACTGCTCTCATGACACTTTGTAGAATGATCCATAGACAGGGGCTAGAACACAGCCTTTAGAAATGGATAGGAAATAAATATTGTCTTCCATATATACGCTCTGCATGCTCTAAAAGTTTATCTCAGATGCATTTTGCCTGGGCTCAGCTTTCGTATCTGCTGCCCAGAAGATGAACCTTAGATGCCAAGGTGAACTGTCATCTTGTGTAAAAAAATCAAGAAAAGCCAAGCCCCCCAAAATGAGGGGTCCAAAAAGCGCATATACATAGAGACACACCTAAAGAAGGATGTTGAAAATTGTAGTTCTGAATGTGGATACCTATTCATAATAGATAACTGCAGATATATATATAGAGAGAGATATAATGTAGAACATTTTGAAAAATCAAATGTAATGTTGTTTATTATGATGAAATAGTGGACCTTTGCAGCCATATAAAGCAATACAAAATCTGGGGCTTTGGAGAGGGGATAGTTTTGATTTTTGAGCAGGTGAGTTAATTAAGTTTGAAGTTGAGACCTATATGTTTTGCAAATGCTTCAGCAACCAAATGAACATGAAGTTTCTGAGGCATGCCTTACCTCTGATACTTGGAATCACTCATGTGCAAAAGAAGATCCTTAGCAGACTTCAGTTGTCCTGGTAGCAAGTCTTCAGCACGTTTTTTCTGCCTCAGCTGGGCAGTGCATTACTGCTGTGTCACCCTTCTTCTCCAAAGCACTGTCAGTGTTGATTCACAAGTGACTTCATTTGCTGTCAGAACGAAGCGTGCAGCACAAAATGTCTCTGGATGTTAAAATGTATGCTTGCCTGTGTTTAAATATCACTGGACTAAAAGTCATCACTTTAAAAACCCACCACATCCTGAAAAACACTGGAGTTTTTCACTCTGTGTCCAAAAATGCCAGAGCTGAAATACTGCATATGTAATGAAAAAGAAAAAAACAAACAGTAGAAATGGGATTTGAGTTCTCTAGAACATTTCAGTTTATTTTAAAGTAATTTAGAGAATCACAAATGATGCTGTATTTGCAAGTAGATCCTAAAACCAGCTCATCATAATATCTTCATTTGTGGTTAATAAACTAATAAAGTAATTTCCTTTACAGGTTACCGTAACATTCCCCTGTTGGACAAAGACGGTTGCAGTCTCGGACCTGCATCACTCTTTGTTCATGTCTGGTACTACTAATGATGCTCTGCAGTAGCAGCTGCTCTGGAGGATCACACCCTACTCAATAAAGCAACATCACTAGGCATGCAACAACCCACTGCTCTGATTACCAAAGTGGCGTGTTCTCAAGTATTTTATTAAGGTAATAGGACTTCTTGTGTGAGCAAATGCTACCCTGAATAAGTAATGGCTACTGACTGGCCCTACCATATTTAGAACTAATTTGTAAAGATGGGACTTTTAGGGCATTTCAAACATTCAGTTAATAACTTCATCTGAAGCTACTTTCAAAATTATGATCAATTACTGAGAACAATAGTCTAATATTTATGATCTGATGCTGCAAAGTTATAAGTGTGTTACACTGAAATTTTTATTTGCATTGAACAAAATTTCCTATCATTCTTCCAAGGGAACAGGAAAAATTACTCTTACAATGTACCCTTTAGTTTTACAATAGCAGCAGCTTCTGATTGGGCTAAATGCCTTTAATGTTCACTGCAATTTTGTTACATGGAAAAAACAATTTTAAAATCCCGGCTCTCAAAATCATAAAAATATAGGTGTTAATATTGGTTACCTTTTTTTAGCTTAGTCTTGAACCTGCTGCTGTTATAAGAAAGACAATTCCTGAAGGGTTGTATGAAGGGCTATGTTCCTCACAGAGGCAGGGGGCTCAGCATACTTACTGTGAACTCAGCAAGCAGGAAGCACCGTGCTTTGAGGTAGAGTAGAAGAAAAGGCAAAGGCTGGTTGTGCAATTTCATAGAATCATTGAATCAGCTGTGGTGGAAGGTACTTCTAAAGGTCATCTACTCCAACCCCTGCAGTAAGCAGGGACACCCTCAACTAGATCAGGTTGCCCAGAGCCATATTGAGCCTGACCTTGAATATCTCCAGGGATGGGGCCTCAAGTCTCTGGGCAACCTGTTCCAGTGCTCAACCACCCTCATTGTAAAGAACTGGTTCCTAACATCCAATTTAAATCTACTCTTCTTTAATTTCAAACCACTGAAATTATCACTGCAGGTCCTAGTAAACAGTCTCTCTCCATCCTTCTCAGAGGCCCCCTTCAGGTACTGGAAAGTGACAATTAGGTCTCTCCAGACCCTTCTCCAGGATGAACATCCCCAGCACCCTCAGCCTGTCCTCCTAGCACAGGTGTTCCAGCCCCCTGATCATTTTTCTGACCCTCCGTAGACTTGCTCCATCAGGCCCATGTCCTTCTTGTGTTTCGTGCTCCAGAGGTGGATGTAGTACTCTAGATGAGGTTTCACCAGAGCAAAGTGGCAGAATCACCTCTCTGGATCTGCTGGCCATGCGTTTTTTGATGCTGCCCAAGATGCCATTGACCTTCTGGGCTGCAAGTGCACACTCTGTTCATGTCCAGCTTCTCATCTACCAGGAACCCCAAGTCCTTTTCCTCAGGGATGCTTTCTATCACCTCTTCCTCCTGCCTGTATTGATAGTGAGGGTTGTTCCTACTCAAGTGCAGAAGCCTGCATTTGGTCTTGTTGAACCTCATGAGATTCACCTGGGCCACCTCTCCAGCCTGTCCAGGTCCTTCTGGATGACATCCCATCTCTCTGGCTTATCAACAGCCCCACTCAGCTTGGTATCATCTGCAAACCTGATACTAGGACAACTTCTTGCCTGACACAGCTATCAAGCCTATGAGACACAATTTTCCCCACTTCCTTACAAAAGTGATGTGTTGTTGAGCTTCCACAGGACTATATCTACCCAGTTAATTGCAGATTTGTTACTCAAGCATGGCTCTCTTTTTTTTTTTTTTTTTAATTTGAATATTTTAGAAAATGGATGTTATATTGATAGGTTTCTTTATTTAATATCAGAGTGCTGCTTATGTTTGCAGACACTTCTGGTAATATGCTATTTTAATGGTATTTTTAGTTAATGCCATTTTAATTCTATTTTAGTTAATGTGGCTCTACTATCAAAAATCAGGGTGTATGATAAACAATGATTAGAAAATGTCATGGGAAATCATACTATTAGAAAACTGCATTATATTTGTAATAAGGAAACAGAGTAGACTAAGAAGAAACTGAAATCAATATTGAACTGTAAGGGCAGCTAATTTGATAACATTGTAAGCTGGCCTAAATGTGTTTTTCTGTGCTTGAGTGACAAGTGACTTGAATTTTTACCCAAGAGACCCCATAATCTAAAATGATAGAATTACTGATCTGTAGAGTGATCATATCTTCATGCTAGCCAATATTCCTTTCATGTGGTAAATTTGTTATATCTTTTTTTTCAGCTCTGAAGAATACTAATACTATTAATATTCAAGAAGAGTTCCCCCCACCTCCCTTTACTGAGGAGGAGTGTAACTTCCCCAGGCAATCTGCTGTATCTATTCTCAGATAAAAACTGATGAAGTGACATAGTCAATTGGTTTGATGCTGAGAAAAACTCTAGCTTAATTAGTTTCCTAAATAACACTCCTAGTCACTCTTCAGGAACTTTGTACAACATTACTTTCTGAAGACTGATTTGTGAGTGTCCTTTGGGAGGTGGCAGCAATCATCAGCTTCTGGCATTATTATCCCTCCACTGACCACTTTTCCACCTGGTAGAACATATGTCATACCTACTCACTCTATGGTAACTTCAAATTTTACGACACATCGGATTACAAATCAGCATGCCTCTTGTGCCATAAAAATGTGCCCTTAGTCCTGGAAATGTAGGAGTACACAGCCAGCTATGTGGGCATACAAGGCTGGCAGTAGTTTACAGCTTATTATGGCTGCTCATGTGCTAAATGTTTAAAGATGTGCTTAAGTGCTTCCTCATTTTAGGTTAAAATGCTTTGAAGAACAGATCCCATAGCTGGCCTCAGTGAACTCTAAGGAAGCACTCCCATTCATTGTTTAATATGTACATTTTATAGTCCTGAGGTCAATGCACATATTGATTTGATTCTCTTATGCAGCATAAGAATGCAACATGGTAAGAATTGGTGAGCAAAGATTCTTTATACCACAATCTTAAATATATAATATATACCACACTGAAAGCTCACTTTGAATATGCCTTATATATTTGTGAATATTAGATTCTTCCTTCTCCCAAATGACCAGTTCTATCTGCTTCTTGGATGTCAGAATAAAAGAAATTACAACATATCATAGTGACAAATGAATATCCTGCATTGAACCTTCCATTGAATCAAAAGCTAAAAGCACAGTAAAAGGTACTGCACAAAATGTGCAAAGCTTTTAAGTTCCTTTAAAAAAAAGGGGGAAAAAAAGAAAAAATATTGATTGGATAAGATTTAACATGAAATTTGCTAGACATCTGAAATATATTGGCACCCAGGGAACCATCCCATGGTTCTCTGGTGAAATCATCGTACGCAGTGGGGTCATAACAGATGCTGATAAATGACACCATTATCAGCACTGTTTCATCACAGTCAGGGGGATTAATGGTCAAAGCATTAGGCCCCACACTTTGATATGTACAGAATTCATTATTTTGCAGTACTCTCCAATATGAAGAACACAAGACTCTCTGTTGCTGGCATTAGAATTTCCCGCATGCTGCTACAAGTTCTTAGCATGTGATTCCTTAAACTCGTGCTGACAGGAATCTGCTGCAGGGAGGTGGTAGCAATTTCAAGACAATGCCTTATGATTAGAAATGTTAAGGTATGTGATCAGCAGATGACTGAGCATATTCTCAAGGGCAACAGAGACAAAAATCTACCCTGCGAAAGGGGTAAAGAAACATTAGAGGACAAATAAGTGAATTATTTTAGCCATTCAAATTATGCTGTTTCCCAGTGGATACCACTTCTCTTCATTTAACTGGACACAGCTCAGTTGAATGTTAACAGCTCCCACAAAGATTCCTTTGCTTTTCACCACAAGCTTCAGTATCCGGCCTTGGAGCTCTGTGACTTTGTCATACACAACCTGAAACAATATATAGTGAAACAGAAGAAAGCATACAATTTTGTGAATTTATTTAACAGGCTAAATACTTACTGCACTACAGCATTCAGGATGATGATTGCAAATTTGAAATAATTGCTTTACACTGCTCTCCACAATTACAAACTACTAACCATGAGGAAAATTCATTGCACTTAGTGAATTACCTCAGAAGTACATTTGACCTCATGCAGTTTATAGAAAAGGGACTCTGCCACCTTAGGGTTGTAAAATCTGATTACCAAGTGTTTGTAAACAAGTCTAAAAGGTGCTTTGTAATGCTTGAGAGAAAACCAGGTGTAAATCATTTTCCCTGTGCAAATTGAAACTCTAACTTAGGCAGAGTTTTGAACTCAAATGTGAAGAAATACCAGATCCTCCATAATGTTCACCAGGGCATGGCAATATGGTTGGTTTTCCAGAGGAGAGATTCAGATGGAGGCTACTCATCATGGACCAGAGGCATGAAAACCTAAGAGGGGTAATTCTGTAAAAACATAGATTGTTATAATTGTAAAATATCTTTCCATAGGAAATACTTTGATAGATGGTTTTGCTCTTTGGCAAAAATCAGAAAAAAACAGGAAAACTGTTTAAATCTCAGGGTTTTTTTAACCTATGTATATCATGGAATCATAGAACCAGTCAGGGTTGGAAGGCACCACAAGGATCATCCAGTTCCAACCCCCCTGCCATGGGCAGGGACACCTCACACTACAGCAGGCTGGCCAGAGCCTCATCCAGCCTGGCCTTAAACACCTCCAGGGATGGGGCCTCAACCACCTCCCTGGACAACCCATTCCAGGCTCTCACCACTCTCATGGGGAACAACTTCTTCCTCACATCCAGCCTGAATCTCCCCACTTCCAGCTTTATTCCATTCCCCCTAGTCCTATCATTACCTGATAGCCTAAAAAGTCCCTCCCCAGCTTTCTTGTAGCCCCCTTCAGATACTGGAAAGCCACAAGAAGGTCACCTCAGAGCCTTCTCTTCTCCAGACTGAACAGCCCCCAACTCTCAGTCTGTCCTCATAGGAGAGGTGCTCCAGCCCTCTGCTCATCCTGGTGGCCCTTCTCTGGACACCTTCCAGCGTGTCCATATCCCTCTTGTAATAGGGGCTCCAGAACTGGACACAGTACTCCAGGTGGAGTTTTTGTTATATGTTCCTTAGCAATACCTGAAAGCAACTTTTTGTTGAAATGTCTGATAAAGAAGTATCACATCAATTCGCAGCACTGCAGATTTTTTTCTCAGTGCTGCACTTGTGATTAAATCTTGTGCTACATATCAGAATTAAAGAAAAAGGTCAAGCCAAAACAAAACTAATTTTTCATCTAACTGAGACTTCCACAAAATTTTAAATCTGTTCTAGCTCCAACAAGCCCACATCACAAAAAACCAGGTAATAATTGTCATTTGCAAACAGCCTGTATTATTCTACTATTTTGATAGAAATAACTTTATGCCTGATTCTGGATGCCAACTGTATCCAAATGTGCCTGTTATAAAAATGCTTCCAATTTTTAATGGAATCATCAAATATTACACATGGCACAAAGCTCATCCCACTCAGCAGAAGCTGTGTATTTGGAACATCTCTGAGCCTGGGCCAAATTTAGCAAAGTGGAACTTACTAAATTTGGATTTTTCTGTTACTCCAGAATTACTGTTAATGCTTCTCAAATGCAATGAGACACCTTGCTTTGCATCTCTTTAGAAAATTACTAAGATTCAGAGTTTTAAAAAATATTCTTGAAATTAGCTTGACAGTATGAGAGAACACTGAGGTTAATTATGAAATGTTACTGGTGTCTTTTCTGAATTTAAGAAAAGCAGAAAACTGACAATCTGGAGTGATAGGCTGACAAGAATGAGCTGTATTCAGAACAGATTCTTACGTTGCAATCTCTGCATTAATCAAAAACTGCTGAGTGAACTGTGTGTGGGTTGATAAAATGTGAAAGAATGCTTTCAGCTAGTTCCAGGCCTGAAAGGTAAGCTTTGTTAAGAGAAGTACATTTAAACTAAAATTTGTATGGCTGGAAATGTTTTTTGCTTTAAATTTTAATCACTCTGTGCAGTTTAAAAAGGAAATGCAGTGACAGACTGTCACTTCAGGAAAATGGGAAAGGGAAACTGCCTCAAAGGTGTTAGCTATGCAACCTGCTTGGATTTGCTGTGCAATCTGAATGTAGTCTACTGCACTGCTGAACAAAAGAAAAGCCAGACTCAGAACCCCTCTAGCTTGGATCTCTGCAGCCTGGACTGATGAGTCCTCTCTGTACCTTCAGTTATAAGAAGCTGAAATGGCCATGGAAGGTGGCCTGAACTTCATAGGTTGAACCCAGGAGGCATAAAACTCTTGGGTCTTCCAGACAATCCCAGCTGGCCTCAGCTGCCCCTGAGGGACTACAGAATGATTTTGTCCAGACTGCAAGCTGCAGGGATGCCAGATTGGGACAAGACATCAGGGTACTCTGCCAACAAGCACCAACAGACAGGACATCAAGCTCTCTAGGATATGGGGATAATTGGTGCTGGAGGGGTGAGTGGCCACTGCCATGGGTTATAGGGGAAAGAAAAACTGTCCCACTTACTCTTTTTAGCTGGCTTTTACTAGAAAGGTCTTACCAGGAAGAAACCTCTGGAACTCATAGTTTGGAACAGCTGTCAATGAAGTTGTGCCTGGTGCTTTACAGTTGTAATGTTTACTGTGCCTATTTCACTAAATTTTATGTGAATCAAAAATTTCCAGGTCCTCTGTCCCCTACTGACATCTCCCTACCAAAACCAAACTGAAATGAAGACTAAAGTATAGATATAATTTAGAATAAATTAGTGAAGTGATGCTGGTGTTGCCATAAAAAAGTATCTTTTCTTTGTCAATATATTAAAATTTTCATCTCCAGCTGTTGTTTTAAATCAGCAAAAAGTGCACAAGCCAAGAAATCTTCAGTATGATGGATCACAACAGGTGTGAACAGAGGTAATGAACAACTTTCAATTTTTGGATAAAAAAAAAAGGCTTTAAGCTTTGAGCAATGACAGACCTTACAGTGCAGGGTGGGTGGTTTTGAAATGATACCAACTGTTTCTAAAATGGCACAGTATATTCAGCTGGAGCAAGGTATCTATCGTTGGGATGTAGGGATGGAAGAATGGTCTAGAGATAATGGAATCACTATGGGAATAAAACAGATGCCACCTGTCAGGATTTCATACTCTGAACAGTTAAATCCTGAAATGATTGTGTGGTTAGGAATATTTGCATCCCGTTTTTACAGCTGAATCAAATGGAAGGGAGTTACACATGGCCATGCCATGGCCATCAGTGGGACAGTCAGGACTTTGTGAATTCCTGGCTCTAAACAGAGAAGCACTGTTGACCTGCAGGAGTCTAATGAGATTTTAATTGCAAATGCAGAACAGTTGCTTCGCCATAGGTAGCCATGGCACAGTTCCTAGATTTCCTCTTAATTGTCCAAATTAGCTTTGATACATGGTACTGGAGGGAGTGGCTGTGGATCCTGGTGCAGGTCCCCTCATGCTCCTCCAGCAGGATTGCTGGGTCTGTTCTTGATGTTGCAGGCCAGGGTGCCTTCCACTCTGTGAGCAGCTGCAATAACTCTAGCAGGCTGATACGGTCCAGGAAGATCTGCTTATCCTTGGCTGCACCCCAAGGGCAGGGTGGAGAGAGTTCCTTCTAGTTTTGGCTTCAGTATGGCAGCACACACTCTGCTTTGCCTTGGAGGTTTGCTCATTTCATGGGTGAGCATAAGTGTAAGCACTCAGGAGACAACCTGAGAACAGCTGAGACCTTGAAGCATGTCTCAGCGCAAACGCTACACATAGGAGCAAGATCTCACTGCACCTAGTTAGGTCATTGTGAATTTTCTTAGCAAGAGCTTAAAGAATTCAGAATTATTTTCTTTTTTTTTTTTTTTAACTTAATTCTTGCTAAACTGCTCTGGCACTCCTCAAGCAATTTTCATTTATTCCTAACAGTGGTCTGTAAGGAGGTATGTTATTCTTTATACTGCAGGTATGTTATTCTTTATACTGCATTCCATTTTTCTGAGTTCTTTCTCCTCTTCTTCTCAACCGTCCTTTTTTAGAGTCATGGTATACTAGTCTGAATGCAAGAAACTCCTGAAATAAAGGAACAGGAGAAACACTGCTCGATAAAAGCAGCTCCAAAACATTTGGTGTAGTTCATTCCATTGTCAGGCCTCCTGGACTTTCACATCTTCACTCTCACGCATGATTAACAACCAAAAATAAAATGCACTTTTGCAAGGCCAACCATTTGCTGTAGGCAGTCATAAGCAATAAAAGTACAAAACCAACCAAAAAATACCCAAGAGGAGTGCGTTTCAGAATTTGCTGTCTTGAACACAGAGAGAAATTAATATTCAGCTTCCTTTGAGCTATTTGGCTTTAATAAAAACTGAGGAACTCATGAAAAAGGCTGTATCACACTTCTGTACATAGCATTTTGGACAGTAACTAACTTAAAAGACAGCTGACTTATATTTTTAGTAGTTTCTCTTCCCTGGGGCAGCTTCTGCCTCAGTCTACCAGCCTTGGAAAGAAAATGCATACAGAATGATCTCACATATGGAAGAACAGAGCTGCTAACAGCACAAGCACTGGGTTTGAAATGTCCAAGTTCAATGGAACCATATGTCCCCACTGTGATTAGCAGCTCTCAGTGAAAAAGATTGAGCATCTGTGAAAAAAGCTGTAAGTTCTGAGTAAAGAATATTAAACTTTTCATGCAATTTCTCCTAACGGCATTGGAATGCTCCTTAACCACAATTAAATCTCTTCCCAGTGTCTTGCATCTGACTGCAGACAGGGTTTTGGATTTTCCTGCATTTAACTTGATGTAATAATGACTGGAAAGATAACTGTTTTGCAGTGTTGCTGTCTGCATGTAGTCCAGCCTGGCTCCTTTACAATGAATGTTATTATATAATCATGTTACATTTCTTTGCTTTAAATAGCTTTCAAATGTAAAGGGATCTCTTTAGATAGGTCAAGTAGACTCATTCCACTCTCTCTTTGATTGCAAAAAAAGGAAAGAATATTAAAAAAAAAGTTAAAAAAATAGCCTAGTTCCTGTCATTCCACTGCAGTACCATAGGGAGGGAAGTCTGTCTTAGCTGTTATCAGCAATACTACTCGAAGAGCCTACTTACAGAAGCACTAGAATTCATCAGTGTGAGCTGATAAGTTTTGTAATCAAATAGATGTAGGAAAAAAATATTGAAGGCCCAGAACTTGGAAACTAGAAGCAAAGAACTCATTCTCTGCTGACTAACTTAATCTCTGTCATATCTCATCTCTGAAACAGGGTGGAGTGGTAAAATTTTTTATGCCTTCTACTTTAAAGCTTATTCAAAGAGCATTTGTAAATTGCTTTGAGATCTTTAGGAGATTTGTTATATACAATAATTACAATCTCCAATCCCACCTACTGTTTGAAACTCATCTGCCCTTACCAAGGAATAGAGTTTAGGTCACTTCCCATTCTGTCATAAATGTTTCTCCATACAGAGGGGTGAACTCTTCAGTGTTGTGTGAAATAATTACATATATATGTGTCTGTGAACTGCTAGAATTTTAACACAAAAATAACTTGGGTACTTATTAGTCTATTATAATTTAGGACAGTGACAACCAATTTGCTTGTCTATGTTCAAACATGAATTTAAATAACAGCATCTATTCAATTAGCACCTTTGATGTTATTGTACAAATCTGCATTCAAAACTGCCCAGGCTCTGGTGCAGTGATGCTTGGTCTCATTTGGCTACCAGGTAACTGTGGTCACAGTGTGTGACAGAGTAGTGTGAATGATCCAATCACCTTCCTGAAAAGAGACATAAAGAGACCGCTTCACTTCTGAGAAAGATGCAAAGCAGAAGATTGTCCCCAGTTGTGGTTCAGCTTATCAAAGAATCAACCAGGTTGGAAAAGACCTGAGAGATCATCAAGTCCAACCTATTACCTAACACCTCCTGACAACTAAACCATGGCTCCAAGTGCCACATCCAAGCTTTTTTTGAACACCTCCAGGGATGGTGACTCCACCACCTCCCTGGGCAACACATTCCACTGGCCAATGACTCTTCCTGTGAAGAACTTTCTCCTCACCTCGAATCTAAACTTCCCCTGGAGCAGCTTGAGACTGTGTCCTCTTGTTCTGTTGCCGATTGCCTGGGAGAATGATATGTTCCTTCTTCTTGATCATACTCAGTGCAACAGCTCCAAATGCTGTCTTGCTTTTTGTATTTCAACAGTGGCTAAGTAAGAAATGGTGAAAGAAAGTGAACGGTACTCACAATTTCATTGTAAGTAGGGTCAGAGCTTTTCGGAGCTGTTCTTGTTTTCCTTCGACTGACTTCATAAGGATCTGGCAGAAGATAAAATTCAGCATGTGCACTTGGGGCAGAGCCATCTGGGAGGTGCTGAGGAACAAAAGGGGCATAAATACGAATGCCCATGAATAAAAATGCAATGAAAACAAAGAAAAAGGATCATATGAAACCTGGCCTTTAAGCAGACACACAACCATGTTACATTCTCAGTATTCTCTTGGCCGAATGGAATGCTACTGCAGTAAAAAACAGGAATTCTTAGAGCTTAATACTGAGTCCGGAAAATAGAAATAAAATCATAGAAGAACAAGGTAAAATTGCCTATCTTTAATATTTGACATTCTGATGGATATCCCCTTAAGCCTCAGTCTACTTTAACTTAGCTTAATCTGATACCAAATCTATCCCTTTAATTTTCCAGAGCAATGCATAGAAACTAGATTCTAGCCAGTAAGCTCCTATTGATTTTAACCCCTAAACAGCAATGTTGATGCTGGGGAGAAGTGATTGTTTCTAATGGTATTTCATAAAGCACTTTACTATGGAAGAGCCAGGGACATTTCCTGCAGCAATATGGGCAGAACAGGATTCTTATAGTCAGAGTCTTTCCAATCTGTCCCATCACACAGCTGCAAGCTCTCTTTAATTTTCCAGTTCAGGTTACTGAACGGTATTCTGGATATTCCGTCTGATGTAGCTACTCAAGATCAGAGCTAATCTATTAACCAGCCTTAGTCATAAGCTACTGCTGGTGGGTGGAGAGTTTGTTGGGAACTTCTGAAGAGCTGCAACGTTATTCCTAAGGCAAAATCACAGTTACTCAGAAAACACATTGATAGATTGAGAGGCTTTAAAAGAACACACGAGAAACATAACCATGAAAGACTATAGAACAGGTATCTTGTCAGCATGCATCACTTTGTTCTGGGCTTATAATTAAGCAGAAACCTTTGTGCTGGTGACAGTCACAAGGCATACAATGGGATGTATCAAACTATCAAGAATTTTAATTGTAGCATCAGCATTTCAGGCAACAAGTTTACCTGACAGCCATAGGCAATCCAGTGACAGGATGCAAATGAAAATGCAGGTAAAAATGAAGAGATCTTAAAACGTTTGGAACTGATGAGCCCAGAGCATTACAGAGGCAGCTGCATTTGTATTTCCTTTTTTTTTAACTTTGCCTGCCTCAGAATAAAATTGTTTCTCAGATTTTGATTATTCACAGTATGTGTCTAGAAATACGGAGCTTTCTACAGGCATTATCAACAATATATTCTTGTGATAGGAGAAACTGCTGGTGTCCTAGCAATAAATAACTTCTCTGTTGGGAAGGAAAACAGTCTTCATGTGTGTGAGCAACTTGTCCTCGTGCAGCAAATCTCTGGTTATCAGCAATGATCCTTCAAGGCAGTTGATGTGGTCAGCTGCAAAGCTATTGTTAACACGATACAGCATCAGAGGATGTGTGACCCAAATCACTGCAATCAGTACTGCTATTGGTAAGCTCCCCAAACCACATCAGATTTAAAATATGCATGGGATTTAACAGATGAGATTCAATGGCCAAAATAAGAACGTCATGAAATGGCAGTGAAACCAAGAGGCATTTTCCCAGGGCAGAGTACCATACGGTTACTGCAGAATTCACAATTTACACTGTCTATTTGAAAGCCCATCTCTATTGATTTAGGGCTCTACTCAAACTTCAATCAAGGATTACAAATAACAGCAAATTCAACAGTTTCTTAAAAGTCAGGAAGGAGATAGAAATGTAGCCTTCAATATCAGCCCAAGACACCAGGATCCTAACTATAATCAAACTCTTCCCTTCTCAACAAATAGATAAGCATCACTGTAACTTGAAGGCCAACAGGTTTTAGTTGTTCCAGATAAAGTGAACTCTGTTAAAAAGCCAAAAAAAGAGAGGGGTCGTTGTTGAAGAAGACTTTATCAGTTCAACCATGGAGCCCCAGCACAACAATCTTCACTATCTCAAACATGGAAATACTGTACAGGGAGAGTCCTGATAAATGTTGGACTTTAAAAATCATCCCAGAAGTGCATTGTCTAACCAGGGACAACGTCAGAGCTAATTTTGAAAGCTACAAAGGGCACTGGGCTGAGGAGTGCAGATGGCAAGTAGTGGGTGATAAAGATAACAGAGAGGAAGACTGCTCTCTGGATGTCCAGTTCTGCTCCCCTTGGAGCTGTCCAGACAGGACAGGGTGTAGTCAAGTGCTGTGTTTTGTTGCACACCTCAAGGCAGGGATCAGAGTTGCTTGTATTTGAAACAGGCTTAGTCTGACATTCACCTGCCAGGAAAAGAATCCAAGCTGATTGCTGTGTGACTGTTTAACAGGAGCAGGCTAACCAGACGTGCATGCAATGAATCACACACACACACAAAAAGAAGTCAGATAAAATTGTCACTATGCCTTCAAGTTGCTCCTTGTACCCTGCTAGCAATGCGGCACATTATCCAGACTTTGACCAACTAACTCCACCAGTCAACTCCTCCCAAAATCTAAGGACTGCACTTTGCAGTAGTGCTGTGGCCCTATGAAAGACAGGCAGAAATCTACTTCCTCACTATTCCTCTGAATGTATCTAAATACATGTTGAAAGAAATGAGTGGGAGGAGAAGGTCAAGAGAGGAAATCAGAAAAGAGAACATTTTAGCCATTCAGGGAAGAAAACTCAAGGCAGAGCAGTTGCTTTGGTATCTTTCAGAACTAAAACAAAGCCAATTTTCATGAATAGCAGTAATCAGCAGACAATTAAAGGTAATTTAAACTGCACCCACCTGAGTTCTAAATATAGATTTAAGTCCTGGTTGTTGGCTGTTGGGTTATTTCCTCCCCTGCTTTACAGATAACATTTTTCCATTTTGTCTTCCCTCAGAAATGAAAGGCAAATAGGCCACTCTAAATTTCACAATTGTCTATCTGCAGTGGCACTGTTATGCCATGAAGAGATCAAAAAGCTTCAGCTGAGCACTCTTGAAGCCAAATTGCATCTTCCACTTCTCAGCTGCCCTCCCAATATCGAGGGTTCCCAACTGTTAAAAAGGTTCTGTCCCACTATACACTACTTATTCAAAACTCCAGATTACAAGCAGGTATAAATCAGCCATGGCTTTACAAAAGTAGAGCATGGAGAGCTCATATGATGAGTCTGTGCTAGATTTTTTTTCTTGTGAAGACACAGCTTGAATGAAGGATTTCTTTAAACAAGATTTGAAATGGCTGTGGAAGGAGCTGTACTTTGCTGGACCTTCCCTAGCAGGGACAAAGAGGGGTCTTGGCAGCTTGACATTCACAGTGCAAAAACAAGGGCAGGATTAACATGGCAGGAATATCTTTACAATCTATGACAGGTGAAGCTTGAAGTAAACTGTTTTACTAAGACATATCTGAGTTGAGCACTTGCTTGGTAAAAGGACAATGGAGAAAACATCAGAGGCTATTTTTATTTCTAAAGATTATGTCTTCTGTGATACTACAGTGTCACAGTCAGTGAGCAAACCCCCTGGATTATCCTTTTACTTCTAAGTTAGCCTGAACTGGCAAATCTATAAACTTCAATAAGCAGGGACAATCTCTGAACTCAACGTCAGTCTCATTTACACCAAAGAATACCTGTTCTGGTGGATCCGTTATCAACAGATTTCTAGCAGGCTTATGAGTAATTCTGAAGTCCAGCAAAATCTCTTTTGGTATTGTTAATGCCTCAAAACCCATTAATTTCTGTTCATAGTCCAGGCCAGAACTAAGAATCAAAGGGTACCTTGGAAATGCCATTTTGTATTTTAACTGTGCAAAACTTTTATAGCTTGTGTACACTTGTGATCAAGCAAACAGAAAAAATTCCAAAGTATTAGATAAATTCTATTTTTGTTTATTTCTGTAGTCAGTTATTTAATCCAAAATAAAGGAACTTTGCTTCCTTTAATAGAAGCAACTTCAATTTAAATTACTGTTTTAAATCTTTGTGGATGCTTGTAAATAAATCCAAGTTATAAAGACCTGCAAGGGTCTTTATAACTCTTTATAAGCTCTTTATAAACTCTTTATAAGCTCTCCTTGCCATGCTCCTGGACAAAAGCATCCCACTGATTTTGATTTGACATGCACACACACACAAAAGGAGTAAAATTTAGAAGCTGACTCCCTGTGCTTTCTTCAGATAGAAATAAGCCACAACTGAACAATTTTCAGAGAGAAGGACCTGCCTACTTTACCTTGGTAATGAGTGGTGCTTGTAAGCAACTCAGTTATGACTGCCCATATGTATGTTGAAAAAAGCAGCTTATTTTTCAGTTGTTACTTTCTTCTAGAGTCAGGCAGAAGGTGGTGAAAATATTTAAGAATGAGGGGGAGTGAGGGAGAGGAAATAATTCCCTGGATTTACTTGTCTCCACATGTGTAATTCAATACATATAAATTAAGTCTCCTTCTCCTTCAAAACCTACCTGCATGCGTTCCTGTGTGACCTACTCTAGCTGGTCCTACTGTGGCAGGGGGGTTGGACTGGATGAGCTTTTGAGGTCTCTTCCAACCTCTAATGTTCTGTGATTCTGTGAATACTGAAGAGCTAACACAGATATGTATCTGCTATGACTGTGTTCCATTTTTCACTCCAATTTTATTTCCAAACCCTGAAAAAGTATTGATATTTACTTACAGAAAGCCACACAGATAGGTTTAATTTAATTAAAAATTAAAATTAATTTTAATTTAATTTAATTTTAATTTAATTTAATTTTAAATATACTAGCTGTAGCTGGGAAATAATGGATGAAATGCAATTATTTTTTTTTCCACAAGAATTACATTATCCTAATAACTTTTCTCCTTTCATCATTAGTAACGATCCACAACTCTCCTTAAGGATGGATTCTTTGTAGCATTATGAAAGGCTTAACTACTTCAAAATTTGCCATCTATTAATCCATGCAATTTAGCAGCCAATGGAAATATTTGGCCTTACTCATATGAATTTTAAGGGAAGGTTTATGATTTTTCATAAATTGCACTTTTAGGCTAATTTATTTAAAAGCTTTTTAATACTTATCTCTTCCTAAATGACATCAAATTTTCTTTTAGGTAACTACTGCCTCAAATTTAAAATATGCCATCACTTTCTCTTCCTGTTAAATATGCAGGTATTTTTCCAACTTTTTGTCCTACAGTAAGAGAGATTGATGGCTCCTGAACATTTGATAGTTCCTGCTGCTGTTCCTTTTCATTTGTCATTTTAAACTGTCTTTTAAAAAGAAAAAAAAAAAAAAAAGATCAAAGGTAACTCGTATTAACTAATGCCATTTTTCCTCCTCTATAAATAACTTTTTTTCTTCCCCAAGAATTAATTTCCTGGACATTTTCAAATCTCAGTTGCTTTCTTCCTCTTCTTCAATGACATAAAATCCCATAAATTCAGGCTTTAGAAAGGCTCCAATTTCAGCTATTGCTCCCAAATAAAAAAAAAAAATAAATTAAAAGTTGTTGACTTGGTTCTATAGCTCTAAATCTCAGTTTTTTCCTGTCCTTTACTCTTATGTGCACAGCTGTGAGAATCTAACTTCTACATGGTGAATAATGGACTACAAAATAGCCCTTAATGTTTAATATTGGGATATCCTTCCATCTTTAAAAATCATACCATTATAACAAATGGCTAGACAAAACCTTCACAGTTATAAAGGGTTTATATATTAAGTGCAGACAAGGGGCAGATTTGATTATTATCCAGTAAAGGAGGATTAGGAAAAAACCCACAGAAGAAATCATCCTTGCATCCCAGTAACCTACATAACTTACCAGCTGCCTCTTGACAACATTACAACTAGTGAGAAATGTGGAAAAGCTATCACTGCTGCTGTGTTGTCTTTCACCTTCTCTGAGTCCTCCTGTAACTTATCAGTGAAAGGCTAAGCTCTACCTTTGTAAGATGCAGCTTAATTAGCAAAACCAGCCTCTGACTTGGACAAAGATAACATCCCCTGGCATGATTCTAAATTTAAAGAGTTGAGAAAAAAAATCAACGATATCACAAAGCAAGAAGATCCTTCAAAAACAGATTAATAGGGTAGGTAAACCTTCAGGACAAACAGGATTGCAATGTGAACGGGTGGTCATGTTGCTACTTCATAAACGCTAACTAAAGACCCTTCCTTGTTTTTCCTTTGAGCTCTGCGTATCCCAAAACATTCGCAGATTCATTGATTCATACAATGGTTTAGGTTGGAAGAGACCTTGAAGGTCATGTAGTTCCAATCCCCCTGCCAGAACAGGTTGCTCAAGGCTTCATCCAACCTGACCTTGAACACCTCCAGGGAGGAGGCATCCATGACCTCCTTGGGTAACTTTTTCCAGTGTCTCAACACCCTCACTGTAAATATTGAACAGCTTTTATTTGACTTTGCTACTGAGCTTTTACTTTTCCTGTCACAAAATATATTCCGATTGCTTCAAAGAAAATTAAAAATAAAAATCACACTTGCAGTAATTAAATACTCATTAGAAAAGAAGATGATCCACTATATCACTATGTTACCATCTTTAAGTCATTTTAACTCCATCTTTTTATATATATAGATGAAAGTAATGTAGGTTCAGTCATGCTTTATATCATGTTATTCTACAGCTAAGGCATACTGGTGCAGCACATAGAATGCAGAGCACAGATTTCATGAACAAGTCCCTGAAGCTTTTATTCTAGAATTACCACCAAGGCTGTAAGGTTCCATTGCTTTCAACACTGTATGACTGTTATGCATGGAAGACTTAAATTTCAAATGCATATTTAGCTGTAGAGTCTCTGACACTGGCTGAGATAGTTTGGATTCTTAGAAACACAGATCCCAAAACTTCTCTGGAATAAAGCAGAGGGGAGAACAAAAGACAAATCCCCATTTCCCTTTTCTATTGAAATCAATCAAGATTAACACCACTGCTCCCTGTTTGTGTAGGAAGAAAATTAGCCTTTGAGAAAAGGAACACAAGTAAATGCTAGCTTATTGTGACGTACCTATTGTTTTCTCTCCTTGTCTAGCAGGAACAATAAGTGAATATAAAAACGCATTAAAAAATAGTGACACTGTTGTGTGTGCCTTCCCCTTGTACTAGTTTTCTTCTCAATTTCTTAAGTAAAGAAGTCTACATATGCCTGATCCAGACTACTTTTAATTTCTCAAACTGTACAGAGTTCCCCCCACTTTTCTTTGGATTCTTCTATGGCTTGCCATCTGGCTTTGTAAGAAAGCATTTCATTATACAATGCATGTGATTTCTGTTTGTTAATTACCTATCATTATTTCTACTTGTTTAATGTCCCAAAGAATTCCTCTTGAACCTTCTCCCTTGAATATTTGCACAATTGACTTGTGTTCTTGTCCGTCTGGCTTTAGCAAAGTTAGATTTTTTGCAACAATAAATCAATCCTGAAGAATCAATCACTCCCAAGTAACCCTACTGAGAACCGCTATTTGAACTTGTATTCCAGTTTTTGTAGGAGTCCTGAGAGAAATGTTTTCCTGTCAAAGCCTTCTCAAGATGGACTACTTTCTTTCTGCACCATGACAGCAGGATCTGGCCTGTCTCATTGGCATCTCTCATAGCAACAGCTTGTCTCACTATTTGCTTGTTTTATCTTCACATTACCGTGGGTTATGGATCTATTCCTCCAGGAGGAAACACTTCTCATTTGTACAAGCTGGTTGCAGGGTTCTGGAAATTACTTTTATTTTGATTATCCTTTGTCTCCACTATTCTTTTTAATGCTTTCTTCACTTGCAACCAATGGAAAATTTATGTTCACCTTTGTCTTGCAGGTCACGGATATCATTAAAGAGAGTTTGCTGTTTGTTGTTCATTTGTTATTGGTGGTTCTGGGTTTTTTTGTTTTGTTTATTCTTACCCAACACATATCAGTTATGTAAGGAATCAGTTATTTAAAAATTAGCAGTGAGAACCTAGAGCTGAGGCAGTACTGAATCTGTGACAGAATTATAGCATTTATTAAGAAAGAATAACTCAAATTTCTGTACAAGCACCTATTTGTCAAGCACCTTTCACAACAAATGTGTTGGGATCCAATAGTGAGCCCTGTGTCACAAGAACAGATCTCATCTGTTCCCAATTGAAACTACTGCTTATAAATGTTCAGTTAATTTTCAGTTCAAAAGAGAACAGAGACTATCTAAGCTAATTTGCATTCATTTTTAAAGCCAATGCATTTTCTATGAACATAAAATTAAATCCAAATTCTTTATAAGCTAGAGTTAGCATCAGAGATTTCTTTCCATGGCTTTGTATTCTGTTTTTCTGTGCCAGCCTAGGGAGAATGCAATCTGAATGTGCTACTTCCCTCTATCAGCTAAGGTGTCAATTTCATTCTGTCATCGATACTTTCTGAAAACCTTTTGTTCAGCTCAGCAAGATGTTTTAGACTTGCTTTCCATCCCTGTATGCCTAACCAGACTTGGCCTACCTTTGTAGCTTCTTGCCAATCCCAGCTGGCTGATCCGTGGACCACAGTAAAGCATGCAGAATACATTCACAATATTCTGAAAGGATAACATGGCTTTTTGTTTAATTGATAGGCATTGTGTTGCTGACAGGTAATGTATTTCCCAAATAAATTTGTATAATGACATTCATAGTTGGGCCATGAAAGCAATGAGGAAACAACTAAGACAGAACAAAAATCCTCATCTCTTACCCATCTCAAGCTAGAGACAAAACCCAGTAAAAGTAGAGGGGCATCTACCTGTACTTCCTATGGGCAACTTCCTCACAGCTCTGCACCTCCACAGTCAGAACTAGATTTCATCTTCATGGTTTAGGGAAAGCTTGGCTCTCACCTTTCTTTCCAACACATCTAAGCTATCACATCTCACAAATATTTTTGGAAGTAATTTGTACTCAGATGATGTAGGACATGAAATGGAAAGAGGCTGTAAGTCTGTGTAAGCCTAAAGCTGATTACTAATTCATCACCCACGTATCAGCTATCCCAGAATCATTAATCACCAAGACTAGTACATGGCAGCTTCAGAGCTTTTATAAAAGGAAAGCTGGAAGTAGTCTGGGAAAGTACTGTAGGAGTTTATTTTTCTTCCAGCAAATTCCCCCCCTATAAAATTGGTTTCATATTCATCACCCACACATACTTTCCTGAGTTCTAGGAACGTTTTACATTTATTGGCATGAAGCTCAGAATAAGTTGGCTTTGTTTCTCCTCCCCACTGCCCCTGAGGAGTTATTCTGTCCACAAGAAGTAACAGGCATAATTTTCAACAGCAAGGACTGAAAGTTTAGCTGCTTATCTAGAAAAACAGGGCACGCCTGAAGCCATGGTAATGAAGTCAGCAGACAAAGCAGGCTTCCTTCTGAGAGAACACTGAACCACTGTTCCCTTCTGGTTCTCTGTGAAACAGGAAAAGAAATATATTAGCCAACCTTTTCTGAACTCCAGAAATGGCTATCCTTTGCCTCTGGTCTTTTTGAATGGATGAGCAAGCCCAGCAGTGCGGCAGTAGGTAGCCTGGCTGTTCATGGCTGTTTCTGGCTGTGCAGTGCTAAGCCAGCCCATAGTCTGCCCTGTGTAAAGATCTGGTATGGTCTTGATATCCCTCATTCTCTGTGCTGGTTAATATAGATGAACAGAACCACATTTGAGCATTTCAAGTTCAAAACCTACATGTCTTTCATTTTTCATAAATCCACCTCCACAGCTTCTATGGAGATCTAGGAGTCTATATTTTTAAGGTAGGCTCTCAGGCTTTCTTCCTAGCACTCCCCCTGTGCTCTGATTCCTGCCTGCTGCTGATTTTCTGGGTATTGTCCTGCCACAGCTGGACTGTTCTTGATCTTAGCTAGTAAGTTCTTTCACATGCCAAAACAAACCTCCTCCAGTGCTTCTGCATCTTCCTGCTAAAACCACTTAGTGCACTTTGCCAGGTACTGTGTTTGTAGAAGCAGTCTTCCTTGTCTCATCCCCTTCTGCTGCCACACCCTTCATGACTCCAGAGGCAAAGTCTCCTGGTCTCTCATGGTAACCTCTCTACTTTTCACTCTTATGCAAAAGCTTCTATCTACCTCACCTTCACTTGTTACCTGTACTGTCTATGCATAGTGTCCAGTGTTGCACTGACTGCATCTAAGTGGAGTAAGTAATGTCCCAAGAGGTTGATTTTAAATTATGCAATAAATGTGTTTGGAAAATTGCTTTTTATTAGCATCATGGCTTTTGTATGTTTGACCGTTGAATTTAAAGTTTCTTTTTCCCCCAGAACAGTCTTTGTGACATAAATCAAAACATAAGCAGCAACAGGGAGTCTGATGTGAGTCACCTGACTTACACAATCTCAGGATTCCAATGAAACTGTGAATTCCTGAGGAAAACCTAAAAACTGAAACATTGAGGAAAACCTAAAGACTGAAAACCTAAAGACTAACAGAACTCCATTGTGCACCTACAGTCTTAAACTGTAGACAAACATTTGCAACCCGACTTAACATCTCTCCGTTCAAACCTTTCTTTCAGCCTCATTGCTGGTCTAGCTGCAGGCATTTGTTAAGTGAAGAAATAGAGCTGTGCTATACAAGAGGTTAGGTTAGATTAATAGTCCTTTCCAGTCACAAAAGCCATAAGGCTGTTTTGCTCCATTGTTGGCCTTTGAAGGATTTTCGATAGAGTTTTCTTCAAGCAGGACTTGCTTTCATAACACTTGACTGAAATGTTGATGAGAAGAAAATGGAGAGGACATTCTGAAAAGGATCAAGAGATGACTGACTGCGTCAATCTGCAGCAAATTTGGCACATGTGGATGCATCAGATCAAAAGTGCCTGTGCTGTGGACTCCACACATACACCCACATAAGAGAGTTCTCTGACAAGTCTGCACCAGACCAGTGCTCTCTAAACTGCTATAGCGTTTTCTTTGTCTGTGATATCCCACATGAACAGGGCTACCTTCATGAAAAAAAATCTGCAAAGTTATAGCATTACACTATTTAGATCCTTTAAAAAGCCTTTGTGACACTTGACAATGGCTATAAACAACAACATCTCCTTAAGGATTCTCCTGTGTGTTGTATATTAATACAGGATTTGCACAGCAGGACCTAGATCTCCTATTAAAGTCCCTAAAAAGTAAACCCACACAAATAGGAAATAAAATTTATTTACATGGATCAAAAGCCTCTATCTATTGGAATTCCTGTCAGTTCTGTGAAGCTACATTTGGGATTAATTTGGACCACTACAATTATTTTCACATCTGAACACATCATAAAATCTCTATAAAGAGATAAATTAAATGGGGAAGAGCAGCACAAAATTTATTTACTATAAATAATGACATAAAGCAAGATAGCAAAGTAATCTCTGCACAGATGAACCACTAAAATGTAATTAGTGAGACTCTGCAAAAGACCGAATATCCCTAAAATAGCTTTAACATGTCTTGAATAAGACATGATCTTGGATTTTAAAATCCCTGTTCAGCTGAACAAATAAAAAAGAAAAAAAAAAAAAGATCATGTCAGAGAGATTGATTTATATGACTGGGAACCTGAGAAGATTATTAATGGAATAAAGAACCTTCTGCTTATAAATTGCTAGTCTGCAGGCAGCCTAGTATCACAGTATCGCAAAGCACAGCTATGCCATAGTTCAGAAGATGATGGATGGATGGCCAGATGGAAGGAAGGAACAGGAAGCCCAGGATTTAAAAACTTGATTGTCTAAGTTAGACTGCTGAAGCACCGACTGTATTTTCAAGTCATGAATCATTGCTAGTCTTACTGAATTGGACTACAGAAATAAGACTTCTTTGCAAACTGACTAGAATGGATTTAAGTCACTTACTTTCAAAAGCTAGACAACTTTTTAACACTGTGCTGTCCCTTTCCATAATGAAATGAACCGAATCCTGGATTTTATTTTTGCTACACACAACTATCTATGCCCTAATCTATTTTCACTGAATTAAGTGGCTGGAACTTCCTAAGTTAAAGAGCAATGTTAGGAGCCTATACACTAAAAATAATGAAAAGAAGGAGAAAAATTGTTGCCAACATCTGTAGCTCTGTTTGTGTGCACCTCCACATCACATACCTGGACTCAGAGTGAGCATCATCAGCATGGCAATCATTTGACTATACCCCTCTTGCCAACAGAACTTTACCAGGAGCTTATCAAGGTCACTTACCTTCTAAAGGCACAAGAAAGAAAGAAAAAAAGAGGGTCTTATACTATATCCTGAAGGTAAAGTTTATATAAATTGGACTTGTCATCAAAGGCTGATCTCACTTGTCAAGGTAGCACACAGGAAACAAGACAGGTCTCTCAGGACAGAGACTTATTGGATGTTATACACCAGACTGAACATGTTTGAATTGCAAAGCAGAAGCCAGAGCAGTCAACAGAGAGCACTTGGAGCTCTGTAAGCCTCATCTCTCATACAAGTAACTAAACATTCAGCCTCATTCTATTACTGGATTGCTCTCACGTAAGCTCCTGAGGCTGACCCCATTTAGGGATGGAGGAGGCAGCAGTGTACTCAATGAGAACCTGCAACAGTTAGTAAACACTTTAATCTCCTAGCTAAACAAAGATAGTTGTGAATCTCTTTGCTGCTGCCATTACTTGAAACTTGAGCAACTGAGAATTCATGAGCACATCTAGGCTGCAAAACTCATTATGAAACAGCAGACATTCTGCTTCAGCTGAGAGATCATACATGGCACCAGCTAGGTCTCTCCAGACACCCTCATCAGCCTGTTTCACCTGTTTTTGCTGTGGGAGCTCTGCTGGCTTCCTCCTCTCAGACTCTGGCACCGGAACGCACAGCCTGTGCCACTTAGCCTTGTGACTGAGTGCAGGATACAAAGCTCCACAAATGACACTGCTTCTTAAAATACATCACTTACTCTCTCTGCTGAGCTCTTCCCTGTTCATAGAGCAGTCATGCTGGACTTGAAAGAAATGCATGGATAATCAATCAATAACGCCAGGCTGACATCTGACAAAAAGTCTTGCTCTGCATGATGCTTTATGTCTGACTGCTATCAAAATGTGTCAGCTAAAAGGATCAAAATAGTCATAAAAATTGTGGGTTTTTTGATGTGATGACCTGGAAAAGACCATTACCAACCATTAGGGACACCCAGTTTCTGTATCTGTCCCATACCTGTAACCATATTGAGTAAGCTCAAAGGAATAAGGTAAACATTAAACAATGACAGAAGAGCATCATCATTATGTTGAGTTAAAATTCATCTCAGAAAGGGTGTTTTGAGGATTAGTGTTTACACAGGACTCTGCAAATGTAAGGAGTTACAGATTATGATCAAAATACTCACAATGTTCCTCATGTGCTTCAACATTATTGTCAGACGTGTGCTCTCGTAGGAGATGACTAATTGTACTCCAGGCTGGTGATCACTTGACTGAGGACCTACAAAAGGCCACAGAGGTGGATCTTGTAAGTAAAGAAGTCAGTGGAACTACCTCTGCACAACGTTGCAGTGCACATGAACTAACACATAAAAACAATCTATGGTGTGCTTAAAGCAGGCATGAAATTAGAAAACATGGATAAGTGTGACCAAAGAAAGTGGTCTGACCTAGGGGGCTTGTTTTCTTTCCTCTTTCTACATTGACAGTGGGACTTTTTTTTTTTTCTTTTTTATTTGCCATCAATCTGGATTTCAGGAGGAAATTTATGCTTGAGTAACAAATAATGGGGGGAGGGTTTGCAATCACTGATGGCACTAGTCAGTACAGCTGCAATTGTGTCTGGGTAAAAGCAGTGAAATTGGGGGTTTTGGTGGTTTTTTTGTTTGTTTGTTTTCAGTTTCCAGAAGAAAGAAAGAAAGGAAAAAAAAAAAAAAAAAGGAAAGAAAGGGAAAAAAATAAAAAGAAAGAAAGAGGAAGAAGTTCTTCCCCATGAGAGTGGTGAGAGCCTGGAATGGGTTGTCCAGGAAGGTGGTTGAGGCCCCATCCCTGGAGGTGTTTAAGGCCAGGCTGGATGAGGCTCTGGCCAGCCTGATGTAGTGTGAGGTGTCCCTGCCCATGGCACGGGGGTTGGAACTGGATGACCCTTGTGGTCCCTTCCAACCCTGACTGATTCTATGATTCTATGACTCTAAATGAATGGAGAATGAAAACAAGACCAAGTTTCCAGACCAGTTCCCAAACACCTGTTGCAGAAATAACATCTATATCTATCATATATAAGTTCTCCTTTCCTTATTCTGTTTTTTTGTCCTTGTTCCAGGCTGGTTTTCATCCAGCTCATTGTTTTCATAGATTTTTCTACTATGATGCATTTACAGAATTTGATTCTGTTCCCACTGGAAAAAAAAAATTAAAAAAATCATTTTACAAGCAGGAAAGATCAGTCTCATAACATGGAAGAAATGACTAAGCATATCTTGTGCTTTCTGCTGGAGGAATTGAGCCAGCTACCTTCTCTGCCAAAAAGGTGTGTCCTTGAAGTTGGGTAAGGAATGTAGCTTACCTGTCTAACACAGACAGCAGAGGCAATCCAGATGGATTTTAACACAGTACACCAGGTGCTGGTGAATGCAAAAACCTCTCCTTGACATCTATCTGACCTTATTTTGCAATGTTAAGCCTGAGCAGAGTGGACTTGAGATGCTTTCTGCACCACTTGATCTGAAACCCAGGGTTCTTCTCACAAGGTCATCATCAGAGACAGTCCAGACATTGCCTGTATGAACTAGCATGATTTTACTCATGCAAACAGGGTTTCATTTGATTAGACCAAAACTCCATTACAACCAGTATTATATATTTACTACAACTGGTAGAATAAGGACTCAGTCCTGCTAACCTTATGACAAAACACTAATCTCTTATGAGCTGGGCTGTGCTGACCATCTCCCCATTAAAGAAGCAGCTGACCTAGAGACCTTAGACAGAAAAGTCCCACCCCCTGCATGCACATTGGGATTAGCCTTAAACCCTCCACAGGGTGAGATAATGACTTGAGACAAACCAATATAGTTGTAATCAATTCATTAAACAGAAACATAACTGCTAAGAAGTGGAAGGAATGAGAAAGTATAATGAGAATGAAAGAACTCCCATCCCACGTGAGGGTTATGCATTAGCAAGGTGAAGCTTTCTAGAGTATCAGGACTGTTCATCCTGGATAGCAGGCAGGGTTCCCACATCTTCCTTTCAGCCTCAGCAGACACCTGTGCACTCTTTGTTGTGATCTTTTCCATGTGTGCATCAGAGCTCTTACAGCCAGGGTTGTAAGAGCAAGAAATCCAACTCCTTCTCCTCAGCCTTTACTCTGTTGCTCAACAGAGGAGGCAGCAGAGGGGAAGTTATAATGAATAAACCACAGTGGCTGTGTTTTTCTGAAGAAACCAAATGTGCAACCCCTGGAGTGAGCAGAGGCTAAAATAACTGCTAAGCAGGTAGAATTACAGTAGTGTCACAGGCTCCTGACAGCCAGAGAGCTACTGTGATTGCCTCTTATGCTAAGGAAAGGAACTCAGACAAATTAAAACCAGCACAACGTGTACATAAAACTACCATAATGCGTATTTTACAGGCAGTCTGGATATCAATGCTTCTCAGTTTCTGATGTTTGGACTGGAATTTTAGAATATGAATCCATCTCCCATTTCTTCCCTTTAGAGACTGTATGGATACATTTTTAATCACATTCTAATTAGAGAAGGGCCTGAAACAGACTCTTGAAGTACTGAAAACTTATGAAGAAATTACTAAGCTGGGAGTTAGAAGACAGAGGCACAGTTCTTCATTTGTTATTCTGCTTTGTGATCTTTGACAAATTGCCTAGCCAGACTATGCCTTATTTAATTTCTTGTTGTATGCAAATAAGAACATGGAGGGACAGGGGAGGAAAACCCCATGAACCAGGCACTGCTGAGGTTTTCTCAGGGTAACAAAAAGACAACACTGTTGGTTCTTCCTCCCACCATGCTAAGCCATTTTATTATTTTTTTTTTAAAGTTGTGGGGCCTTTTTCCTTTAACATTGCAACAGGGAAGGTAGGATCCCAGAGCACTACAGACAGTGTCAGACAAGGGGAGTTGTGTTTTAACATAAGGGCATGATTCACTTGCAGGGCTCTGTTAATTTTGTGAACTGCAGTGGTGCATTCTGAGCAGCTCAAGAAGAGTGACAAATCTCAGAGGCTAAATTACATCACTAGAATTCACCTGGACACTACGTCTTGTCTCTCCTGACAGCACTACAGAGCTTTTTTTCCTGCATTACTCTTAAGTGTGAGTGCTTATACTGAGTTGAAGAAGTTCACTGTGGGAGCTGGTATTGTAATTTATAAAAATCCAAATCTAAATGAGTTTATAACCAAGATGAAAATAATGAAAACCATAGGAGGGGAGAAATGTGTTTCTACTTGAGTACGTAAAATGAAGTCTGAAATAGATACTATGGACTAGGGGCATAGCTATTGCTAAAATATTTGCTCTTGCTATGTAATAGAGTAATGGAAAAATAAAAAAAAATCAAAGAAAGGTAAAGAAAAAAATAACTCTGCAGGCAATCTGATAAAGACAAGAGAAACTTCTATCTCCTATGCTTCATACTAAAAGTCAGTTATAGTGTTAGCTAGGCTCAGCCTGTATTTTATATTTTAGATGTTGTATTTTATATTTTAGATGTTATATTTTAGATTTTCCCAGATTCAGTACAAAATTATAGCATTTTTGAAGGCTAGGTGATATCAGCTTTGAATGACAAAATACACACACAGAGTAATTACTTCCAGTCTATCCAGCTTGGGCAGATGGACTTGAACTCAGGCTCTGCATTTTTAGGAACTGTCATGCTCTATTTGCACTCCATTATAGGCAAAGACCAAATGCTAGTCTGTTGTAGATACAGGATGAAGTTCCACTGACTTCAACTGAAGCAAGATTTCCCTCCCAGGGATTAATTCTTTGCTCACTGGTGTCAATGAAAAAGCTGTCAAATACCAAACAAGGACCCTGGAGCACTCACAGGATTTTTCTATACGACTTATGCCTGTGTGTCCCAGCACTCTGCAGTGGAAACCAGCCAACAATCCCTACTGCATAAAAATTCACACACTCTGCCAGTTTATAGTCTCTTTTATAAAGGAACATAAACACTAGAAAACTGTGGGACCTTTCCTCTTTTTGAATGACAAATTTAAGTCGATTAGAATTCAAATGTCTACAGAAGGAGGAATGACCTTATGAGTACTCTGTTGTCCTTTTCTTTACCTAGATGGGCTTTCCTAGCATGTTGGAGAACTGCCACCTGTATATTCCATCCTTTGTGCAATTATTTCATTAGCAGCATTTTAAAACAAGCTCTGCATTACACTTTGCACAATGCATGAGAAACACAGTGAGGAGGATGCTGGACTGACTAACTGACAAATCAGTAATTTAATAATACACTGCATTGCACATGTGGACTGCAAAGCAATGTGAAAGCACTAACTGACACTACCATCAGGGAGTTAACTATTTTTCAGTGTTCTAGATCCTCTAGATCCTTTCTTCTTGGTTTACAGCCTATTTTGGACATCTAGCACCAAAGGATATTTGAACCTGTTTGGTTTCCCAGAGCCAAGCTTGACCTCCCCAAGCCAACCATATGCCTGCTTTAGCTACAGCTTGGGTTTATGAGCCTCCAATATACCCAACTTGAAATTGTCAACTGTAGATACATTACCTGACTATATCTCCCTGGCTTTGTCCCACAAGCCAGCAAGAGGTGCTTGTGACCAGCAAAACAGCCTAAATGCAGCTGAAGTAGGAACACAACTTGTGGCAAAAGCTTTACATCGAGAACGAGCAACTGCAGCAGATCAAAACGCTACGTAACTTGAGCAAGATAGCTCACTGTCCTCAAGTACTGTTTAGGAGGCCTGTGATTCTGCATGGGGAAGTATACAATATGATAGTCTGTTGGGAAACCCTGGATCTCCTTTTAGAAGGACAAGGAGTCAGTTTCTCTGCTGCTCCAAAAGAACAGAAGCCTGCTGAAACACATGGAGCATTAATCAAACACGTCACAGGGTTGTGCACTGGTCTAACCCATGGCAAAGACTTCCTGATTTCATAACCTTGTCAACACAGCCTGAATTATCTGAATTATTAATATTTTCAGGAGATACAAACCCAAGAGCACAAAAATAAAGAATATTGGTATAAATATGTTTTTGATAGTTGTTCTTTCTTCTTTTCTTTAAAGGGCCTTCATAAAAGGCTGCCTGTAAAACAGTTCCTGATGACTTCTCTCAAGTAAGCTTGGTGTAATGAAATGCTGACAATATTCGGTATAATTCAGAATCCACACCACTGGGAGTACTGAATCACTATTCATGTCAAAGTAAATTTAGCACTGATTTTTAATCTCTTCATTGCTGGGAGCACAGTACAAATTCATAAATTTTAATTTTTATTTTACTTTAGTAAGTGTAATTACCTACAAAATTTATAAATTAAAGCAGTGTAAGAGAAAGATGCTCCCTTGATCAATATTCATAACCTGCTTCTATTGGGCTTTAAGTTTATATTATATTGATCCTAACTGAGAGACAGGTAATTTTCTTGTGTAAAGGCTGAGAGAGGAATCACCAGATTCATGGAAAATTATAGGCCATATTAAACATGAGTTATTCTTCAAGGTGGGCAAAAAAATGTAAAGCCAATATAAGCTCCTAAAGCAATGAAAGCTGGGAGGGGAAGGATGTATTCTTTTCATAGAATTGGTCTCCCTTGCCATCTTAGGGAATTCAATCACTGGGCTGGCTACAGCATTGGAAACATATGGAAGAAAAGAGGGTTATCAGGAGAAGCCAGCATGGATTTACTACAGGGAAATCATGTTTGACTAATCTGATAGCCTTCTATGATGGTGTCACTGAATGGGTAGATGCAGGAAGAGCAGTGGTTGTTGTCTACCTTTCTCTGATAGCTGAGCTAGCTCATTTAAAGCTAAGCTCACCTACTTCCACAGCTCAGTGGTGCCTTGCCCAGGCAACTCAGCCCATTATTCTTGTTTTCTGGTTTTACAATCTGAAGATTAGATTCTGTGAATTTGGTCTTGATTTAGACTTTGTATGCTACTGGCATTCTATCAATGAATGATAGCAATGAATTTTGTAAGACAGAGGGAGGTAAGATTTTGGGGGAGGGCTTTTTTGTTTGCTTGGTTTTGTTGTTTTGGTTTGGCTTTTTTATCTTTCTGTGTTAAAAAAAGGCTGCTCTGAGTCTGGAACTGAGCCCTCCAAACTTTGAAAGTTAGAGTTCCTGAGTAAGAAAAAAAATAATCCCTCTGTAACTATACTGCTTGGGGCCAGAGACACATTAATTACCCCTGGTCAGGTTGTGACCTTCACTTCCACTATCTGTATAGTGAGCATGTAGATTGATTTTCCTGTCAGACAGCTTTTATCAAACATCCACTAAACACTTTCTCACCTCTGTTTCTTTATTCTCCTCTCTGGTTCTGATGTCATTAATAACAAAAATAAAGGGTTTACTCTTCAGACTATTGGCTTGGGACAACACTGTAGGAATTGTGAGGCTGTAAGTTATTTCAGAGCTTTATTACAGACAGAGTTCATGTATTTGCATAAGACTTTTACACCCAGATTCTCTGTAATAATTAGGAAACTAAATACTAGTGGGATGTCAAAATGCACACTCTCACACGTCTACATCTTTGGTGAAAGAGTCTGCAGAGAGAGGCAGCCTACAGACCCAGACTACATGTCATATTTGCTCTCTGGTTAGGATTTTCTGTGACAAGACTTAGCCTTGTAGAATCCTAACACCTAGGACATCTTTGCATTACCTCCTTGCTCTTTTCTAAAAGTTATAACAACCATTAGTAATTTCCAATAGTCATAATGGATTTAATATGATAATGGCTTGTCCTAATCAAATAAACTCTACACAAGGGGAATCTTTCGAAGGCTGAGAAGTCAGAATGGGATTAATTTTGTTCTGATGGATTAGAAAAAAATGGTGCCAGCAAAAGAGAAAATGAAGCCATTGTCTGCAGGGAGATTAAATTAACTTAATGGACATGCAAACTAAATATGCAGAGATACTTGCACTCCTTTCTGAAACGCGGATAACTAGTGATCTTGGAAACTCTCCTACCACTTGGTGCACATAACAGCCAGCTGAATTGTTGTGGTGAGAGTGCAGCTGCAAGCTTCTGTATGAGCTTTTATTTTGCCTAAAAACTGACTATGAAAGATTATGTTCAATGCTGTGGAAGACAATGAACATTCACTGTTAACATTTTATGTTTTATACTTTGGGTCTTAGCGCTGTAATGCCAGAGATTAGATTGAGTTCGGTGTTGGACAGAAGAGGGAAAGAGGTTAAGTATTTAGATAGACTAAAGGAACAATGCAGAATCTCGTTTAGTAAGAAGTTAATTAACAAAAAAATGCATGCCATGGCATTAACATAATGTTCTGTTATTTACCTGCGCCACTCATTATGAGAATGATTTTAGAACTCGTCCATAACTGTCATAGAATCATAGAATGGTCTGGGTTGGAAGGGACCTCCAAAGGTCATCTAGTACAAACCCCTCTGCAGTAAGCAGGGGCATCCTCAACTAGATCAGGTTGCCCAGAGCCCCGTCAAGCCTCACTTGGAATATCTTCAGGGATGGGGCCCCAACCACCTGCCTGGGCAACCTATTCCAGTGTTAGACCACCCTCATGGTAAAGAACTTGCTCCTAATATCCAGCCTAAATCTGCTCTTCTATAGTTTGAAACCACTGCCCCTCATCCTGCAGGCTTTTGTAATCAGTCTCTCTCCATCCTTCTTGTCGGCCCCCTTCAGGTCCTGGAAGGCTGCTCTTAGGTCTCCCTGATGCCTCCTCTTCTCCAGGCTGAACACCTCCAGCTCCCTCAGCCTGTCTTCAAGGCAGAGCTGCTCTAACCCCCCGATCATTTTCGTGGCTCTCCTCTGGACCTGCTCTGTCAGGTTTCTTCCCTCATCCAAGCATATATTGGCAATTGTCATGACTCAGATCCTTTCTTCCAGATTCTTCTCTAAAGATTCTGTTTTGTAATACCAGAACCTCCCCCCCCCCCCAGTTAATGTAAATAAAATTTTAGGTCGCATATGGGTATGTTAATTTAAAAACAAATAAAGATAAGGCTGAGGAGAGTATGTCAAAGTGAAAACAAAACAAAACAAAACTACAAGTCACATTACTATCACATTTTCAGAGACCTTGAGAAATCAGGAATTATTTGTTGGCATCTTCCTAATAAAAACAAACAAACAAAATAAAACCAACAAATAAAACCCAAAAAACAACCAACCAAGTGAAAGCAAAACAAAACCTAACACCAACGAAGCAAAGAAACAAAAAATAAACCACAATAAACCCCCACCTAAACCTGTTATACTCATCTTTGCATTATTATATGTAATATTATTAAAGAAGTCTTAGAAAACTGGTAAGATTGGTAAGTCACATACCCAAGGCCACAGAAGATGACTCTTTTGCTGAGGTATTTTTGCACCAATTCAGGAAGAAGCTGAGTACAAGCTCATTCTGCAAGAAAAAGCAAAATATATATTTTTAAGGAATGTCATATCTTGTGCTCTGTTCCTTGAATGACTCCTCTCAGAGCAGGTTGCTGGTAGGTTTCTAAGGTATGTATTTGAGTTAGTGAAAAAGAGGAGCTTTCCCCCTCTGATCATGGGCAAGCACCCCAGGAAATTATTTTGACACAGGCACTGGGAAGAGAGTGGTGCTCAGGGATACATTGGTGCCTACACAGCCCCTTTCTATCCACACACTTCCAAAGAGCAATGTGCCACATGGGACATTCTTGCTTGATCTCCAGCATTTTTGAGATATCCATTAGCAGCTGCAACTGCTTTTATAGAGCAGCCCATCTGTGAAACAAAGGCAGGAGAGCATCTTGACTGTATATTGTGAAGTCAGCATGAAAACTTGCCTTTGGCTCAGGAACAACCCCAAGCATCTGACCTAACGTGTGTCTGCTTGAGGTTTAGATATGGTGCATACCTCCCTCACATGGTAGCTGAATGGACAGCCACACTTGAAAGCTCCATGCAGATCTAAGTCCTACCAGAAACCAGTGGGGAACGGAAGAGCTGATCGTATTTTGTTATCCTGTTTAAAAGACTAATCCACCTTACATACTGCACTATAACTTTCATTTTTATGTACTGACCTGTACTGCTCTAGTGAAGGTATATGACAGGTTGTTATGTTCAGCTGAAGAGAATTAAACCAATATACTAAATCCCCAGATTTCAATATTGTGCAAGGCAATAAAAAACTGAGAATCATGAAATGGACTCTTGTGATTCTGAATCAGAGGTGGACAGTAATTGCAGTTTATGAGCTTTCTTTTTTTCCTTTTTTTTTTTTTTTCCCCACAAAGCTGTATTTCAGAATGGCTGTTCTTTAAGATGGTTAGAATTGTCACATTCATACTGATGTTACTTGGACTGACACTCTAAATTAATGGGTAGAACAAGAGACTTTTAAAATTCTTGCATTAAAATGTCACCATTGTTGGTTTCTTCTTCTTCTTTTTTTTTTTTTTTCCTTTTTATTTCCAGGCCATGGAAAATAATGTGTCTTTTATCTGCAAGATGTACTTCATGTAGCTTTTGTCTTGTCTCAGTTTGACAAGATGTGGCATGATTTGTGCAAGGAAAAAAAGGAAAGGAAGAGTTTAGTGACAAACACAGCTATTGAGGATGAATATGCTGTTACAGCAGACAGAGGAGCAAGATGTGTGTGTGCAGCACAGAGATAAAGTTCATTCTGCAGTTTGGAGTTTTTCATCCCCCACTGATGTTTTCTTTAAAAAAATCAGGAAAAAAAGAATAATAAACCAACAGAATTGTTTTCTCTGAATTGAATGACAAATCCTTAAGCTCTTAGCTGTGAACCATCAGTAGATATGTCTGTTCTCATCATGACTAATTATTCTCTGATCTTGTGAAGATAGCTTACAGGGGAAAGCCTGTGCACCTGCTTCAGCTTCCAGCAGCTTTAAACAGCTAAGTTATTCCCTGTGGGACCTCCATTTGCTCTCTCAGCACAAATCCCAAGTGTAGCAAATCTCAAGGGTTGAATAAGTATATTTTTGGTAGCTCAGCCTTTATTTGACAGCATGAAAATAAGTAGAAGAACCTAAGCAGCCCTTTGAGTTCCAAGATCCTAGAGAAGCAGGTAGGAGGTGGAAAGAAGGATACACTGTCTGGCTTGAAAGAGAACTAAAAAATTCTGCTTGGTCTTCTGCTTCCTCTCTGCTTAGTCTTTCAGTAATATATGGGGATATATGGACTGAAGAGTTTGCAAACAGCACGTGCAAAGATTGCTTTAGGTGATAGCTTCAAATTCTCGTGTCTAAAGGACATGCCACTGAAAAAGAAATGACATCTGGTTTAAATACAAAAGTGTATTTCATGCAGATGTAAGCACCAGGCATGTATGTTGCTGGTGCCCCAGCACTGGTTTCAAAGCTTTACCTCTCTGTGTATTCACTGCAAGTACTGAAACGTGGGCAAGCAGCAAGGCTAATGTTGGCAAATGGAAGGCCAAAATATAACTGACCATGCAACACACTGACCATGCCATGTTGCAGGGGCACATGCACCAGTCTATTCAGGGCTTCAGAAGCAGTTGGGGAGATCTCCTATGTGTTTGTGGCAATAAGCCTTTTCATAAGACAGCAATTTCTCCCTGCTCTGTGTTAATCTGCCTGCTGGAGGAATCCACTGGTTAGATTTCTACCAGCAAAGGGTGTAAGTACATTCTGAAGTTCACTGTTTGTCAGGTGAACTGCAGGTGGTGCCTAAGTCAACAGAATTTCGATCATTTGGACCAGTCGATGGGACTGAAGCATATACTTAGAGCATGTATCTAATGACACTGCTAAATAGCAACAGGCATAGCAGAGCTCTGAACATGTGTTTGATTAAAAACAGTCTGTATTTAGGTGGATAGAGTCCACTTCTAAACTAGCAGTTCTTGCTATGAAGATGTGACTATAGGTGGGAATCTTGGAGACCATGTGACAGTCTTGGCAGACAGGCAGGCACTGAGGATGACCACAAGCACTCACCTACACTTTTTTTCCCCTGGAATTCCTGCCTGCAGTGAAAAGATAACCAGAAAATATAAATTCCCTATCATAGTTGCCATTTAAGTTTTTTTTAGGCAAGTTTTCTGTCATTTGTCTAACCCTTTTCACTTAACAAGACAATCACCTTTAACAGGCAATGCTGGTGGGTTTTGCAAGTCACTCAGTAACATTGGCCTATGGGGAAGCAGCCAGGTATGCATCAGTGATGCCAAGGTGCTTCAGTGATGGTCTGGCTAGAACTCACACATGACCTTTTTTCAGCCATTAAACTCAAAAGGGACAAATTCCACCTTTACTTACACTAGGATATAACTGAAATAAACCATACCAGTGGCACCAGGGGTGCTAGCATGCCCCTGCAGCACTGTAACATAGTAGAATTTGACTACTGCTCTCAATCAGAGACTAACTAGAAAAGCACTCTGCTGTTAGTGAAACACAGCCAGATTTCAAGCCAGATTTAATTTTGTTAGAAAGAAAAGCAGCCTCCCCTCTGCTTTCAGCTTTCTTTTCAGCTGTGTTAGGGTAGATTTGAGGTCACAGAACACCCATGCACCTGTTATACTTAACAGGATGGAGAATTATCAAGAAAGAAAGAAACCAGAAAAAGATGACCTTGTAGCTATTATGTCTTCAGGAAAGGGGAGCAGAAAAAAGACGACTTTGAACCTTCCCCATTTTGGCTCTGCTGGATGCCTTGCTGCAGGAGTACAGAAGTAGTGGGAGTTTAAGGGACCCACATACCTCGTGTGCACTTTGTACCTGCACTTTATGTACCTCCATATGGGCACTGTGGAAGCCATTTTTTCATCTCTGTCAGTCATCATCTGCAATCCCTAAATAGTAGCAGTGAACAAAATACAAATGAAATATGGGAAAGTCTTATCAAACTTGCTAACTTTCGGAGGGTAAAACGTTAGTCTCTCCAGAACAGCACTATGGCCCTGGGTTTCACTCTATGAAAATGAATGAATTTACAATAATTCCCACTTGCATGCTCTTTCAAGCTCTTTCACACAGCCTATAAGTCACCACAGCACTGTTTACAGAACCTATCCATAGCTGATACACCCACTGCTTGCTTACCTGCTTGCACTATGTTAATCTGTGGCCCTAAATTCCTTGTATCATAATGTCTATATTTGTACTCCCTCCTATGACCAATATTCAATTTATTTTTTCTTGATGCTTCACCTCTCACTGGTGGCATCACTTGGCTAGTTTGCCATTTGGTGAAGCAAAACTCCAGGATTCTAATCACTACTGTTGAGTATGTTGCCTTGCTGATGGGGAAGACCTAGGCAACGTATTGCAACTGTGTCCAGTTCTGGTGTCCTCAGCATGACAGAGACATGGAGCTGCTGGAGCACATCCAGAGAAGGGCCACAAAGATGAACAGAGGGCTGGAGAACCTCCCCTGTGTTGACAGGCTGCAAAAGTTGGAGCCTGGAGAAAAGATGGCTTCATGAAGTCCTCATAGCAGCCTTCCAGTACCTGGAAGGGGCCTATAAGAAAGCTGGGAGATGATTTTTTACAAGGGCTTGTAGTGACAGGACAAGAGGAAAATGGCTTTAAGCTTGAGGAGGGTAGATTTAGACTGGATGTTAGGAAGACATTCTTTACACGAGGGTGGTGAGACACTGGAACAGGTTGTCCAGGGAGGTCAAGAATGCCCTGGAGGTGTTCAAGGCCAGGCTGGATGAGGCCTTGAGCAACCTGGTCTAGTGGAAGGTGTCCCTGCCCATGGTAGGAGGGTTGGAACTAGATCATCTTCAACGTCCCTTTCAACCTAAACCATTCTGTGAATCCATGAATTCTATGAACTGGCACAGAACTAAATACTCTTATGGTTTGATCACATAGATGGCCACTGGCTGGGGAAGAGTAGAATGAAATTTAGTAAAGTGCTGAAGCTTGGTTTTGATCCTATCCTAGATGATTCCATATGACAACGAAGGTGCATCACCATTTGCATTTTAGTGATGGATGTAATGAATATAGGTTGTTGCTCACACTTACAGTCTGGGGGTGTAGTTATTAAGCAAGTGTTATCCTGGCTTTGGGAAAAGCACTGCTATTCTAGGCAGCACTTCAATGAAGGAGGCTTATGCTCAAAGTGAACCAGACTTAAAAAGTCCCTTGAACAGGGCACGAGCACATTTTGAGCACTGAAAGTCACCCAACAGCAAACATCTGCATCAGGTAGTGTTTCCGCATTTATTTGATCTAATACTAAAATTCAGAGATAGGGAAGGTGGCTTGAAGTTTCTATTAAGAAAGGTTTAAAGAAACATTTACCTCTATTTGAGTGCAAATATGAAGGCAGCTAACCTCTCCTTTGTTCAAACCATTTAGCAGAAAAGGTCAGTGACATTCTGAGCTACTCTTAATTATAATGGAATTTTCATAATCAGAACTTAGTCTGGACTGAAAACCATGCACTAAAGGCATGACTAAGAAAGGAATGTGGATATAATCCAATTCTTTCTTTCTTTCTTTCTTTCTAGGATTTTCAATTATTTAATTGGTAGAACCAATTGTAGTCAGTCCTGTGTGGACCAGACTAAATTTTCAGAGCTGAAAACGGTGTCTAGTCAATCAGGGTAATATGTTTACAGTGATAGCTAGGGTATTTTATAATGAAATAAAATCTCTTTACTCCATCTCAGAGAATAATCCATCTTCCTGATGGACAATAATCCATTTACTGTACAGCTTGCTGTACAGTACTTTGCTGTACCTTGCATACAGCTACAATACTATATGGGTGCAATTCAGTAGGAGGAAATGACTGTATCAAGAAAGTAAAGGAAACCCTGCACTACAGGCATGTGCTTTTACAAGTTTTCTTCACCAGTTTCTGAATTAATTATTTATTCCTACATAGTTTTACTATTTCATAGGAATGACAGCTTGGTAATGCTTGAGAACAGACAACTTGCTTAATGGTTTTTAGTTTGGCTCTGTAGCAATTTGAGAAAAAGGACAAATTTGACTGCAGAGTTGTCCAAGGCACACAGGGAGACAAAATAATTGTATTTATTTTTATCAAGAAAACCTCCTAGCTTGACTTTCTGCTTAGAGCAAAACTAAGATGACACCATGACACTTTTAAATGAGTCATACCAAAAAAAGAAAAGAACAAAACAAGCCTTTGGATGGGAATACAAAGAAAATTATCCACTAACTGGTGTCCTTGTTCTAAGTGGGTCAGAACGTGTCAGTATTTTCTACATTTCTCACATCTCCCAGCAGGAGAAGAAGAGTGAAGTAAAAATAATGATTCAATGTTTATAGAGTATCAATAACTTTAAAGGTTATCATCTAGAATAGGTTAGCTGCATGGTGGTGACTAAGATGATTTCCTGCATGCAATAGGACTTTACAGGAGGAAACAATCTGCTCATTACACTGTTTGTTATCATGCCCTCCAGGTCCAGCACACCAGTAGCTGTGCAGCCCTCTCAGTCACAGAATTGTTCTCATAACATCATTTAGGTTGGAAAAGACCTTTAAGATCATCAAGTCCAGCTGTTAGCACAGCCAAAACCACCACTAAACCATGTCCCCTAAGCACCACATCTACACATGAAGGTCTTTTCAACACCTCCAGGTATTGAATACCAGGAATGGCAACTCCACCATCCTGATGGTTTTTTTGTCCTCAGGATTCAGCACTATAGGGCTGTACCGGATCGGGGTGGGTTTCATAGTCCAGGATGTTTGATTAGCCCCACTGGGCTAGTTCACAGACATGTCATGACATGTCCCCAAGCAGATCTGTCCTCAGTTCCTTTTGAATGCCCTATTTGTGGTTGTGTCCCAGATTCCCAGCAGCAACATACTGGGAGAATTTAACTAGTACTATGGTCCCTGTGGGCTGCAGGACCATAGAAGTAGGAGGAAAGGTCATTGCAAGGTATCAGGCTCTGGCTGAGTACTAGCCTATCAAGAGAGAATGGAGCAGGAGGGAGAAAAGACCTTCTGTATGTGACCAGGAAATGTTTTTAGTGCTATCTCAGGGCTTTAAGCAGTCTAATTTTTCAACCATAGATCAGGCTTCTACACAGCAGTGCTTGGCCCAAATTGAAAATCCATGTACCTTACAGAAGCCCAGAGCAGAGCAGAAGATAGAGAGCTCTTCATTTCTAGGTCAGTGGCTTATATTAGTTTTTTCCTCAGCTGTGACCAAAAGGTATTAATGTAAAATAAACCCATGACCTTAACCTGAGTGACAGAAATTGTACAACAATTAACCCCAACTTGTGCAGTCTGACAAAGTCAGTCAGGGAAACCAAGCACCCAAGTCACTTGTCTATACCAAGTTAAATGTGACTCTTTGGGACAGATATTTTCTATACTGCTTGGAAATCTTCTCAATTTCAAGCCAGGGCACAGAATTTATATTCATAAGACAACTCCTGTTTGTTTTACATGACAATTTTCCCTCTAATCTCCATTACACTGTTACAGCTGGCAAAGCTGTATGTTTAGGCATCAAATATTTTTCTCCTCCTGAAAGATGCTTGAAATTTTGCAGAAAAAACCAGCCTGTCACACTCCCCTTTGGCATCTTAAACTATCTACAGTGTTAAACCAAGCCAGCCCCAGTTTGTGCTGTGGCCCTGAGGCCACAAGGTATGACCTGGCTCACCTGGCAGACACCCAAACTAATTTTGTGCCTGATGGCTACTTGCTGGAAGATTCTCAGAAAGCTCTGAGACTCTGGTGTCACTATCAATCATTGACTATGCAAATGATGAAGTGCACAACACTGTGTTGTGGAGGAACAGTGGGGGTCATGGAGGCTGAGAAGGAAAAGCCCCCCCAGATCAACCTGCTTTAGTTGTAGATGCCTCTGCTGAGGAGGGAGGTTGGACTAGCTGACCTTGAAAGGTCCTTTGCAACCCAAACTGGTCTTTGACTCTGTGACTCTGTGAAGTGATGCAGTGTAATGATTTAGCATCTTCCTGAGTGCATGAGGCCTGGTGATTGCTCTTGGCACTGGCTGCTAGGATGCTGAGGTGCATAAAGGCATTTCCTGGGCCATTTCATTTTTCCATTTTGAAACAGGGGAATATAAAATCTCAGAAAATGAATAAAATGAGAATACTGAATAATGATAAATAATGAATAAAATGAGAATAATGAATAAAAAATGAGAAAACACCAGTGTTAATGGACACAATGTCTCATTCTGATTATATTGAAACTTTCTGCTTTTTTTCTTATGTTGCAAAACAATTTCTTCTATGTGTTAACTAAATTTTGCAATGAAAAGTATTTCTGGGCTGAGAGGATGGAATTTTTCATATAAAAACTGTCAAAATCTGACTTTTCAATATTTTAAAACTTACTCCTTTTTTTTAGACATTACATTCCTCAGAACCTATTCTTTACTGTCAAAAATTCAGGGAATTTTGGATGGCAGCAAAGGAAGACTTTTTTTCTAAATGCCCTCCTAGATCTAATAAACCATTTTGCAGACTCTGTTGTCTTTATCTTAAGATCTAATGAGTGTCACAATGTCTCCATTACAAAATGGCTGCATTAGAAAACATCATTTATAGAATTTAATTATTTTTTTTTCAAATGAGGCCATGGAAAGGTTCTTGAATCTTTTAGTATAGGGCTACTGAAAGACATATGCAAATAAAATAAATACTAGAAGTGCTCACTTTAGCCAGTTTGCTGGATCCACTTAATAGCTGCTTCAGATAGAGATTCAAATCCTTCACTCTTTTATGTTCAAGGTTTGCATAAGGTAAATGCCATGAATGGGGAAACCTGTAAAAGAAGAATATTCATGAATATTATCTTGTACTGTATTTGCTGAAAGTATGTCCAGTTCTACTCAACAGAAGGAATTTAACACTTTCTAAGAGGTTTTGTGTGCAGAGGAAGGGATGGGCATAGTGTCCAGAGGATTATTTACCCTCTGACTCCAGTTCTTCTAATAATTTGCTGATACTATTTTTCATACTCCTTTTTCTGACCAAATATTTAACACACACCCCCCAAAAAGCCAAACCAAACCAAACAACACACAACAAAAAACCCAAACTCCACCTCCCCAAAAAAAACATCTATAAAAGGCACTTTGGTGTTAAGCTGAGGGAGAGTAGGTTTAGACTGGATCTCAGGAAGAAGTTCTTCATTACAAGGGTGGTGAGACTCTGGAATAGTTTGCCCAGGGTCCAGGGATCAAGTCCAGGTTGGATGAGGCGTTGAGCAGCTGAGTTGTGAGGCATGCCTGCCCATGGCAGGGAGGTCAGAGTAGATGATCTCTAAGGTCCCTTCCAACCTAAGCCATTCTATGATTTTTAGTATACTGTTCAAAATTTGCCCTTTATGATGCTAGGAAAACACTACCCTCCCCAGTTTTTTCCATTGCATACTGTAAATCAGATCTCTGATCTCATAAATCTGCCCCCACTCACACTGTACAAACCTTGATCATAGAATATTGACTCTCAAAGCCTTGCAGCAGTGATGTGGCATTTTATGACTACATCATTGCTTCCTGTTTTACCTCAGTTATTTAGAGTGTGTGTAAGTTTTCAGAGCAGGTCCCTGATCCCATACGTAATTTCAGATGCTAGGATAATAAAAGTGATATATGAAAACAAACAATCATCACAATCACAAAATCAATCCTAGCAAAAGCAATAACAATAACAGTAATATTCCTGCTGAATTTTTATTAAGATTAACTTCATTTCAATTTAGTAGATAAACCATATATGCATAGAATGGCTTTATGTCAATTTTCAAATGCTTTGGTGATTGAAAATGTCAAAACCTCACTTTTTTTTTTTTTTAAACTTGAATAATCTTTTCATTTTATAGATGACACACATTAGATTGGTCAAAAGGTCAGATTTTTAACAGTAGGTGCAATCAATTTTTATTAACCTTGCCCTGATAAGGACTATTTCTCTCTCAGATTGAAGGAGCATCAGAAAAGCTGTCAGTGCTAAATTGCTTGTAATGTGTTTTATGATCTGGATTGCTAATATTTGGATTCATAACTAATATTGTCTTCTATGTTCTTTAATCTGTATTATACAGAAAGGAGCAATTTGGATCTGTTTGCATTTCATGTTACACTACCACTGTAAATAGCTAACTGTGTCTTATTTACAAAACTCTGTTTTTTTCTGGTACAACCTTGTTTATCCACTAGATCTCAAGAGATGCCTGAAGGCTTCCAACAAATGTCTAAAGAGCCATCTAGCAGTGCAATTCACTGAAAAGAGACACTTGGTCAGGCTTTTGCAAGGCAGCTGTGCAGTACTGTGAGGAAGAACTCATCACTGGTATAACTTAGCCTGCAAATAAACCAGCAAGGGTAGGGGATGATAGCAGCATATTGTATGCATATATGACCTTTTGATTATTTTTGCCTAAATGGTATGACCCAGGATCATGACAGAGATGAGCTGCACAGATAAAAATACATCTCAGGTCATGTGGCACACACAGTCTGTGAATGTTCCAAATTCCTCTGGGGCACAAAAAGGACTTTCCAGAGACAGTAGGGAGGATTTGCTTGAAAGCAGCTTTAAATTAATTAGACTGAATTACAGAAAGAGGGGACTCTGACTGTAAAATGTAGGTTCTCAGAAAATGCATCCTAAGCACAGTGGCCAAATAGAGGACAGAGGAACTGCTGATTGATAGCACAGATAACTCTGCTGCAGTGAAAGATGGTATGAACCTTGTGGCAGCACCCATCACTTCTTTAAAATGTCTTCATGCCTTTGCTGAAGTGTGCCTATGGCTGAAACTGACTTTACACTTGTGAACACACCTGCGTGTGTCACTGACTTCCCAAACTGATTTTGAGCTCCTCATCTACCTTAAATAGATCAGAAAAATATAAAAGTGTGCCATGCACAGACACCCTGCAAATCCCATTTCCTACCTATTAGCTTGGAAAACATTCTGCATATAAATGATATGACTTAAATGCTTTGTTGGCTGAGAAGTCAGAATTAATATTCTATCTGAAACCAAATAAGAGAAAAGGTGCTACAGTGCAAGGGCTTGCTTGGGGCAGCTATTCTTTGACTGATAAATATGGGCTGAATATTCACAATAGCAAAATTTCAGATGCTGAGAACTCTGAGCTTTTGCCATTAGTTTCTTGTGATACAGCCAATAGTTAGCACTTATACAAAGCAGAGTAATATGGCATTAATTCCTTCTAATGAGACTTGAATATATAAAATTGGATGAATCAATGCAAAGCAGTAACCAAGTCCTTTCTGTTAGCATTTCCAATTATTCTAGCAATATCAGATGTTACTTCAAAATCATACATTCTCAAACTGATCTTGTGGGTACATTTTGGAACAAGGCTTTTTTTCTTTCTTTGAAGCATATGTCATCCGCCAGGATAGGAGCATTGTAACACACAGACTAATGGTCTGATATAGTATGGCAATTACAGTGATAACTTCCTATAAAGAAATAATTAGGTTTTTATTAATAGAATAAAATCTGGAATACATGAAAAGCTTTAAACTGATGAAGTTCTGCTAGAAATCCAAAACATTAACATTAAAGAACATGCATATAAAGAAACATCATAAAATGAATTACATTAACACAGTCTTGGGGAAAGATTATACAGTGACAGGTTACTGCTGTGACTGAATTATGACAATAAAGCTCTGGATTTGTTAGACAGTCTCAGTACATGTAGCTTAACCTTCCCTGAGTTCTGGAATTCTCTTTTGCAGTGAAAAATGTTGTGAGGGATTTTATTAAAGTTAGATTTATCTGAAAAAAAAAAAAAAAGGCTTACTATTATTTTTGATATTCACTACAAGGTTTCTGAGGTCTATGAATTTCTAAAGAGAAATATGTTTTCCTTCAATGGATTGTCACCACAGGGAAAAAAATCATAAATAGGTACTCGTTGAACATTTTATTTTGCAACCTAATAGCCTGCAAACATCTCCAAATCAAAGGCACAACTCAAGCACGTCCACTGCAACCAAGTCCATCTGATCCAATCAGAATGAGTGAAACTAAAGTTACTTAAAATCCTCTCAGGTAGGAGAAAGAGTCTCTAAAATTAACTAACTTAAAGCCATTTAACCTAATGCCTCTCACAAGCTTGGAGGGATATCAAATTTGGATCTGAAATTCATGGACCATATTAAACCAAACCCATGTTGTTTGTGGCTGTTTATTTCAGGTCAAATTTCAAACAACTGTTTGTCAATGACTGCTTAAGAAAGGACTGTTTTGTTCCCAATAGCATATAACTCCACTTGTATCACCAAAGCCATTGACAATAATTACATAAGGCAGAAACAAACCCTAGGGCTCACTGTCCTAGGGAATGGTGAAGAAATGATTCAGAATAGGAAAAGCAGCAATACACATGCACATGCATAGAAAGTACTATTCACAGAATCATAGAAGTCATGGGTTGGAAGGGATCTCTAGAGGTTATCGAGTCCAACACCCCTGCAGTATACAGAGACATCCCCAGCTAGATCAAGTTGCTCAGAGCCCCATCGAGCCTGACCTTGAATGTCTTCAGCGATGGGGCCTCCATCACCTCCCTGGGCAGCCTTTTCCAGTGTTTACCACACTCATAGTGAAGTACTTCTTCCTGATGTCCAAGATAAACCTACCCTGCTCTAGTTTAAAACCGTTGTCTCTTGTCCTATTGCTACATGTAGTCCCTCCAAAGCTTTCTTGAATGCCACTATAAGGTCTCCTCTGAGACTTCTCCAGGCTGAACAACCCCAACTCTCTCAGCCTGTCCTAGTAGAAGAGGTGCTCCAGCCCTCTGATCGTTTCTGTGGCTCTCCTCTGCACCTGCTTCATCACTCCTACGTTTCTCTTGTTTTGATAGCCCGAGAGCTGGATAGCCTGAGAGTAGTCCAGGTGAGGTCTCACCAGAGTGTAAAGTGGCAAAATCACCTCTTGATCTACTGGCCAGAATCACTGAAAAATACACTACCAGACTGAATGATGTCACACACAAAGTGTCAGCTTTGGAGGCTAGGACAGTACCTAAGATTATAGAATATTTCTCTGCTAGGCAGGATGTACATCTTTTTCTGAAAAGCTTGATCGTGCCTGCCAGTGCCAGAGATTGGCTTCTTTCTGCTCTGATTCAGTGTGAACATTCCTACATTGCTTGGATATATGGATTTTGCTTGGAGTTTTGAATCACCATCATGCAGAAAATACAAACTGCTAAAGGCCCTATCATGCCTTCAATGAAGTCAACACCACTTACCTTTAGATTTCAGGAGGGATAGGTGTGTCAGGCCCAAGCTGTTCCCCCTTCTCCTCCCATTAAAATAGGAACAATAGAACAGATAAAAGGCTGTCACAATGCTCCATGACTCAGTTTCTTCTGGGGCTGAATAGGAGGCTTCATAGAATATATTGCATTGCCTTTGTGTTTCTAAAAATACGTCTGCCATAGGTTTTCTCACATTTTTAAGTGTGCACAGACAGAACCATTTAACAGGAGAATAACATTAGCTGATATGGTGCCTTACTCTGGGAGGGCATGTGATGGAAATTGCTTCTGGAGTTGGCTGTGAAGTTCTGAGAACTGGTCAAATGATTTTTCCACAAAAGTGACCACGTTGCAGGTCTGCACCACCTGGACTAGATATAGCTGTATTGGGGAAAAGGGAGAGTCAGAAAAGAGAAAGGATCAGAGAGGCACATAAAGAAAGATGTACAAGAGAAAATATAGGGTAATTTTAACAAAGAAAAACCTTTCTTTAATGTAGTGCCAAGTGCCAGCAAATTCAGTCTGTAATTTATAGTCTTTGCTGCACAGAAAGAGTAACTTGCTGGATAGCATACAACTCAAACACTGAAAGATCACTGCAGTGTGTGAGAACTAATAATGCACCATTAAAGCATCATATAACAGCCTCTGATTTCTATTAGGCTTCCTAATTTTGTGCCATGCTTTCCTTCTGGATGCTTTAATTAGCTCTTGATTTATTTTTCATTACAGGACATGAGCTGCTCTCCTTAATGGCTCCTTGCTAATAGCTGTCTGCCTGGTGTTCTTTCTCTCGGGTAGCTCATTGCTTATGGCACTGCTGCTCATCCTGTGATCCTTCTAATGTGGCACAAACTCTTCTTCTACAGAGGAGGAGGGAGAGTATATAAGCTCACAGGAGAGGTACTGAAGATCAAGGCAAATGAGGGCAAGCAAAGAACGTAACACATACGCATTCAGACTTCTTGTTGAACCCCAAAATGGTGGCTCTGGCTATTGACTTCTCTGCATCCAGCATCATCCATTCTTGGGGGGCAGTCTCTGGAGCAGGTTGCTTTGCAGAGCCTGTCATTGACATCTGTACCAGCGTGTGGATCAAGTTATTGAGTTTGACAGGAAAGCACTCCAAACTTTCCTTTATTTTCCTGAAGAGCAAACAGAAGAGGCACTATTTATGCATCCCTTTTGCTTCAGTTTCTTGAAAACTGAAAGAATCAAAACACCCTAAATTATAAAACCTACTTCACATGAACATGTACCCAGATACACACCACTCACTGCTATCTGCAGCAATACAGAATATCCAATTTGTGAGCTCCACTTCTTAAAAGAGTGCTCCTGCCACAGCCTGCCTCATAGCTTGCCTTGGGGTAGTTATTCTTAACGAGTTGGATATCATCAACCATATTTCAGATTAGAGAGATGGACTTAACATTCCCATTTGTGTTTTGAGGAATTCCAGGGTAGAACAACATGTTTTCAACAGGTAGGAGAGAGTGCCCTAGCACTTTCTCTTTGGTTCTGCTCACCTCATGTGGGCTGGCATGTGTTTGCACAGGGCTCTTGCATCCAACTTGTGAGTTAGCTGTACATGTTGTGTTGCTAAATCCTCTACCCAGTTCTTAAAAGCTCTGTCCCTGTGGAGCCGTTTAAGATGAAAAAACTAAAACCAACAAAATACCTTCCTTCCCTCCCCCCCAAAACCAAACCATACCAAACCAAAAAACAACCAAACCCAAACAAACTGCAAGCAAACCAAAGCACCAAGAAAGAGGAATTTTCTGCCCCCTATCCCTCCCTCATCTCATTCTCATGCAAGGAAAGCCCAAATACACTTCTGATTTCCTAGAATTTTAGGATCCTTCAAGAGGAAAGAAAAACAGATTAAATAAATAGCTAGATATACATGTAGATATGTACTGCAAATGTGTTTTAATATCAAAGTGACCTCAACTTGAGAAGTAACACTGTAAGATAATCACTGGTCTTTGAAGAGAACGATGCGATACTCATTAGAAAGCGCCCTCTTGAATTCCATTGCTGGTTAGGATCTATTTAACTTCTGATGCTCTTTTCATTTCCCCCCCCCCTATTTCCCTGCTTGCTTCTACATCCCTCTGAAGATACTCTGAATAGATTCTGATCTTATAGAACAACTCCTCATTAGTTGCAGGCCATATAGCAGCAAACCTCTACCAAATTATTAAGGTTTTTCTGGGTGGATGATTTGTATTTTTTTCCTTTTCTTTCCTTTTTTCCTCAGTTTTGGAATATCACTAGCTTACAAAGACTGACAGTACCCATAACCATCTTCACCATCCCCTATTCAAAGCTGAGCAAATGTTTCACCTGTCATTTTAAATTAAATTCTTATCCATGGATTTCTGTGGTTAGGTTGGATCATGTACTACAATCAGTAAAAACCAACTGCATTCACCATATTAGCTTAATTTTCATGATCTCAGACATTCTGGCTAAAGTCTGTGGCTTCATAGTTGCAATCATACAAAAAAACCCCAAACCAAACCAACCAAAGAAAAAACATTCTATCTGCAGATAGCTCCCTGTCTCACCACTCCCAAGTTGAAAGTTCATTCAAAAATACTGTATGAATTTATCCAACACCAATTAGGCAGATTAAAGTGAGGAAAGAAGATGTATATAGTTTTCTTAATGTAATACACTGAAAGGTGTCTCTGAATTGATTCTGTTAATTATCTCAATTATTAATTGCGTTCTCCAGAAACAGATACACACAGACTATTTAATAAATCAGACAAATTAAGACTCATATGGAAAACAAGAAAACAAATATAATTTCAGAATATTAGTACAAAATCAATTCTGTGCTGAATAATTAGGTTGCATCTGTGGTGAACTTCTCCTCTTTAACTTCTATGCATTTAATTTAATGCATAGTTTAAAGACTCCCTAAATCACTAAGACATGTTTTAGGTTACAGAATTTGTAACTGGGCCATATTGTACTAAAGCAGTTAGGGAATGTACAACATTACTATGAGGTGTATTAACTTTGCAGCTAAACCCCATGCATTTTAATTCACATAAAAAGCAAGCCTCTGTTTATAAACCAGCATTAATTTGGACATCATCACTATGCAGAACAGCTGATACCAGAACACCACTATTTAAACAATTCAATGTTTTAATAGCTTGTTGTTCTTTCCACGGGTCCATTAAGCTTCTAAAATGCTTTTAACACCCAGATTGCTAATCACATCCTTTAAACCTAAACAGAGGCTTTTGTTGTCATTGGTGCAGATTTTTCCTGTGAGTTATTTTAAATTATTGCATTTAAAATAAAATAAAAATGTTAAGTATATGTTTTTTTCCCCCTCTCTTGATACTCTATTTTCTCTGTATGCCATCCTCCCAGTTAGAACAGAAAATATTATGCAATCCTTAGCTCAAGTTATCAACAAAGAATTGAAAAGGCCTTGCCTGCTCTTCTTGTGGCATCTCAGAATGTGTTTTCACAGCAAGGTAAAACAACTCTTGTTATGGTTCTCTGCACTTTCTTTCAAGGGCAAAGTAGCTGAAGGAAATCCTCTTTCCCCCAGCTTCCTAAAAGGTGGTTCCTAATTGTCTATGGAGCAGTGGGGTACATCAAACACCTGTGCCTTTTTTAAGGTTCATTCAAAAGATCAGTGGTGGATCCCCTTTCTCCTTGAACTCTCTGAGACCCCCCACACATTGTTTCTCTACAGCCACTTGAAGTTTAGCTGTAGGTGATGAAGTTGGAAGGGCCATGGGTATTTGCTGTTGATATCCTCTGGCTGCCTAGGGGACCTTTGTGTCTAAAGCCGGCTCTGTCTTCACAAAGATCTCCTAGTTGTTTCAGAGCTCTGGTAGCCCAAGCTGCTCAGAGAATTAGTGCCTAATAGTCTCAAACAGGAAAACTTAAGGGACCTATACAATGAGCACCAAAAGCAGAGGTTAATTAGAAGAAAAAAAGGAAACTATCATTAACTAGAATAACATTAACTGGGAATCACATTATTTCTAACACACAGTTCTCGGGCAGAAAATACTTTTTTTTTTTTCCACATGACATCCATTTACTGCACAGATATAGTTGTGTGCCCTACTTCTCAGAAAAATGAGTAAAATATCCAGGATTATTGAAAAGTAATGACTTTCCACCTGCTGAACTGGCTTTGAATTTCAGATTTGGCTCACAGTCTGTCAAATTATGGTCTGAGGTAAAACTGATGGTTGGCTGCTTGTGTAAACAGAGATGAATGCAAAGATCAGTTAATGTTTTCAAAAGTGACTAGTGACAGTGGGCACCTTGAGTTTTAGGAAGCAGACTATTCTTATGGCACAGGTATTCTGAGGGGGGGTGCCTAGATCTTTTTGCCACACAACCTTTCTCCACAGTCTTGTAAGGGCATGTGCACACAGCAAGTTATCCAGATCTCAGTCTTGGTATATACAACAAAAAGATATTCACCCCAAACTTCAGAATAACTTTCTTTATCATTCTTGATAGCATCCTGATTCCCATTTTCATCTAGGCTTGAAAATAATTCACAGTATAATGAGCAAAATATATTTTCATGGTATTCTCAGGTGTTAATGAACGCAGTGTTTAATTTATATTCACCTTCTTCTTTCATTAATTTACCAGGGTTCATTTTAAAATAAGTTGGGTAGCATGCCCCCAACAGCTCTTAAAAGACTTTCCCAGAATATGACTGGATGTAGGAACAGACTTTTTAATTTTCAGCAACATTTATTCACGGACTATTGATATCCTTTTTGTGTACAGCAGTGATAGCTCTTCACTTTAATACCTAATTTCCCACTGTGATAGTATGCAGGCAATAATCATATTCTTTCTACCCCTTTTTTTGCAAAGCTTTAAAATCCAGATTTACTTTCAGAGTAACTCTGATCCCATGGGCTGAGCATACAAGGTACTCTCCTGAAGTGCATTTTACAGTCTAGTTTCTCTACTAGACTTCCTATGTGCTTCTCCCAGGACAGACATTCCTCTCCCCTGAGCTGGTGGCAGGTGGGGTTTGTACAACAGTATGAATGCCTCAAACAACATACATTCAAGGAGAAAGTTTGCCTTCTGTTCCTTTGAGGCACTCATACCACAATCTTTACAAAGTGCTTGAATGCTGCTGAAAGAAAATGTAGTGCTGTAATTTTGTCTGTGTCCTTTCAGAAGCTGTCAGTTTTCACTGGTTTCAGCTATCTAGGAGATTTCTTGCTGGGATATCTGCAACCACCTGAGAAACAGGGACTGGCTGATCAGTTAGAGATTACCATCATGTTTAGAAAGGAAGTGCTGTGAATTGTCCATTTTTGCAAGTGATTGCACTTGTGATTGGGGGTAGATGTGCTTGACTTGGGCAATGACAGGTACTTAACAAATTATTTCATTAAATAAGTTAAAGATGGCAGCTGACCCAAACAACAACCCCCTCAGTCAACCTGCTGAAGATATGCAGTGGTGCATTGCTGGTAACTGTCAGATGCATCATATATCTCTTACTCCTGAGATTCCATGAGAGGGTTAGATTGATACTGCACAATCAGTTGAAATCAGTTCCATTCATAGAATCATAGAATCAGTCAGGGTTGGAAGGGACCACAAGGATCATCCAGTTCCAACCCCCCTGCCATGGGCAGGGACACCTCACACTAGATCAGGCTGGCCAGAGCCTCATCCAGCCTGGCCTTAAACACCTCCAGGGATGGGGCCTCAACCACCTCCCTGGACAACCCATTCCAGGCTCTCACCACTCTCATGGGGAAGAACTTCTTCCTCACGTCCAGTCTGAATCTCCCCACTTCCAGCTTTATTCCATTCCCCCTAGTCCTATCACTACCTGATATCCTTGCATTAGGCTAACCTTAATCCCTTAAAATAAGTTTCAATATACCTCCTTTTACAGGTCCATTAAAAATGTCAGGCAGCATGCCACACCATGCTGACATTTGAAAACATCTGCAGAAAACCAAAGAGAAAAGTTATATCAAGAGGTAAGATGGGCTTCCAGTTTCTGGTGAAACCATTGCCAGGGGAAGAGGAAAGGAGGGAGGGGAAAGGATCAAATAGAGTTTCAAGGATCAAACTGAGTTCAGGGCAGATGCTGGAGAGACAGCAGTGTTTCATTTGGCACTAGGTGCACAGGACTGAGGAGCAAACACAGTGACTTTTGTTTAACTCTCAATTGGTGCATTGTTTATCCACCATCTAGGGGTGTGACCTTCCAGAAGGCTGTAAGATGTGAAGCTTAACACTGCCACTCATCAGCTCCTAACAGTGAACTGACCCGATGTGAGAAGGACACAGCACACAAATGAGACCACAGATTGTTAGACATATCTTAAATCAAGATTGAGAGCAAAGGAGTCTGGTAAAACACAGAATGCTTTGTGATCCTGAAAGGGGTCAACACGTTCCCGTCCAAACTCCAGCAGCATTATTCTGATGGCTAAAAAAGGTGACAGCAATGAACAAATTCATATTATTTTGCCAGGAATATTTCTGACATCGCTCATCATTTCCTGTTGGTTTTAAACAACAGTAGAGGCAGTGTCTGTCATGTTGTTCAAACCAAACTCAGACAATTGCTAAAAGCAACCTATTTCTACAGAAATACAAAGACATACTATCCTCCTGTTTCCACTGGTAGAAGACTGGGGTTTTCAGCAGATATGTTATATGATTGAATCTGAAAGACTACAATAGCCACCTTGTACTTAGAGCAAGAAGTAACTTTCTGTTGGCAGTGCTGAACATTCCAGTGACGACACTCCTTGCCTAGAAAATAACTTTTTATATAGTTATAGCAATACAGCGATTTTGGAAGTAATTATGGAGAAAAAGGAGCTACGGATCGAGAGGGATTTGAGAGCTGCTAGAAGTTATGCTAATAGACAGAATTTCCAATTTCCTTGGCTTTCTAAGGACATCTTGAAAAATAGTTATAGAATAAGCTACAGAGTGTCATGGGAAGTGTGTAGCTGGATTCCCCCCCCGACATTTGTAAAACAAGAAGAAAGGGAAGAATTTTTCTGAAGGTCGGGAATAAAGACAATGTAGGTAATGCAAAGCTCACAAAGCTCTCAATGTATTAACATTCCTGAGGGCAGGTCAGAAAATGCTCTTAGAGTTCTGCACAGGTCCAGGTATCAGGCCATCCCCCAGGCTTTTTTTGGAAAAGTGCAGAGATACACTTATCAGAATTTATAATACCAGTAAGTATGAAGCCTGATGTGCTGCCCGTGTCTAAACATATAGAATTATTAGTTAATACCTGTGTTGAATTAACACAAATCATGTTGAAACATGAAAAGAACTAAAATAGAGAGGACAAAAAAAAAAAAAAGATCCAAGAGAAATGAAATCTGTGGAAACTGATGAGCTAAAGACAAGAGACTTTCTTCTTGCAAATGAACATATATAACACAAACATAATAATATCCTAAGAGTATTACAGAACAAAATATGCAACAAAACAGTATCTGACTTTTCTACATGATGTCGTTAGCTCTATGGACAGACTCATGGACAAATCTGCTCTTCAGCAATTCAAAGGAAATTGGAACAATAAGTCTGGAGTTCACTAAAACATTTTAGCAGAAAATACAGTTTCAAATGAGAACAGAACCCACAGCACTGTACAAATCTGCACCACAATGTGTTTGGTTGGTTACCAGGACTTGAGTGGCATTTCCACTCTGAGAGCCTTCATTTCCTTAACACCAATGCTACCAAGAAATCTAACAGGAAGAATGACTTGCTGTCCTCTGAGTCCTAACTGTAGTCTCTCTGGGTTGAACAGGATTTCCTAACTCTACCTGGCAACAAAGCACACTGACTCTTTACTTCCAAAAGACTGTTGAGTCACATCTCCTCCCTAATGCCAGCTTACTCCCCATGCTGAGAAAGACTGCAGGCAAATTCCCACTCATAAGTCCCTTACTTCCTTCATCCTTACTTCCTGTCACCACAAACATCTTGCCCAACTCCAAGAATGAGCATGGAGCTACAGCTCTGTCCCAAAGCCAGACTTCATCCTGTCTTTCAGCTAAGCAAGACTGCAGTGATATTAACCCCAACCCATCTGAAAAGCATACTGATCCCTTCTACTTCCAGAAGAGCACTGGGCACTAGCTTTGAGCTTTACATGACACTAAGGAAATTTTCATTCTGAAGACTCACATTTCCCTGTTTGTTATGTGTGTCCTAGCCTTTTTTTTTACTAACTAAATCAATTGTTGGGTTATTTTTAATCCATAAGAGATTATTTTTAATCCGTAAGAGACAGACACAAACTATTTGACAGAACTGACTCCTACAACTTAACTAGAAACTACACAGTTTCCATTGGAAGTGAAAATAAAAGTCCATAATTTGGGAATATGTAAAATTGTCAAGGATAAGATAGGAGTTGATGGTAAATGTGAATCTGTAATTAATTTTTTAAATAAAACAGTCTTGCTCAGTGACAAAAGAGAAAGTATAGGGTGGAAAAAAGTGTGAGAGTCAGTGCTCTGCTGTGTATAACTGTGCATTAGTTTTGTTTGACAAGTTCTGATCTTTCTCTTCAAAGAAGGGGCTCCCTTAACCTCTCTCAGGTAGAGTTGCAGCCTTCTCCAAACCTGCTGCCTCAGTTTTGGATTCTGATACACAGAAAGGAGACATAGGAATAACACAATTCAAATTGCCCAGAATCTTCATATGAGCTTCTGTAGTAGTAATGAGACCAGCTCAGCTGCTCCCGTTCAAGTTTTCATCTCATTTATTCATTGCAGTGTGCCCTATGGCTGTACTGAAGGCTAGACGAATTGCTCTTGCCTCAGGGCAGTTTGCACCGTGCAGAGAACTGTGCTGCCTTATGGGAGTGCCCTTTGAGGCTCTGGATTTGAAGGAAGTCCTTCACTCAGAAACCACTGCTGTGAACTGGATGTGTGCCCTGCACTTGCACAAGAGGAAAGGGTCAGAAAAGTCCATCTTGCTTTGCATATGCACGTGGTGTGCAGGGTGTGTGAATTCATAGATAGTCCTTGGGAAATGACAATGCTGCACAGGGAAGGCTTAGGCAGGGAGACTTTTTTTTCCTAATACTATGCTTAGAATAGAACAATGAGTTTCCAAATGTAGTCTCCACTGGCTCCATCTAGAGCACAATTACCTCAAAAGTTGGAATTATGTGTAATGCAGAGGCTGACCTGAAAGATTAGGACTGAGGGCTTCAAACTGATTTTGTGAACGTTATCTGCAACTCCTCATCAATAATCCCCAGTTATTACCACAAACAAGTGAAAAGTTTCATTATCTTAGTACAAATCATGCTTTAAACATACCTATATTCACACACAATGCTTCTCTGTAACAGATCTGTTGTTTGAAAAGAATAATCATTACCATTTTTCAGATAGAGAAACTATGCCTAACAGAGGGCAAGTAACTTGCCTAAGGCAACACAGAAGGTCAAAAGAAAACAGTGATTAAAATCAGGAATTCCAGGTCCTCCCTCACTCCATTAAAGAGTTGAACCTTTTTAAGCAGTCCAAATCCTGTTACATGTAGCTACTGCATTTAAAAGCAGAGAGGAAGGCTGACTAGCTATAAGCCAGGCTGGCTTTGTCACAAAAGCTGAAGAAATCTCTAGGCACTAAGTGGCTTCTTACAGGTGTACCACAAATACACAACTATTTCTTCCAAAAGTTTGAGAGTGATTATAACATGCATAAGAAATGGACTTTTAAAAAGTAAGGATGTGAAGATGAATTATCCTTTTGTGTAATTTCACTGATTACAACCTCTTAGCACAGCATAAAAAAATGTTGGGGTTGTGTTTGTTTGTTTGTTTTTCATTTGACAGTTTTGCATCATGCCTGAAGGAGATGAGGTTTCTGGATTCTATTCTGTTTTTTACCTTGTAAAGTAGCTTGTAGCCTGGAGGTCTGAGTCATGAGGCCGGAGATTATCATACACATACTTCAGATCTTTAATACTGTTTAGCTCAGGCAGTCCTGCATGCAGCATCTTGAAGTAAAGAAGATATATCATTAGTTCAACTGTCCTACTGAAAAGCAATTTAAATGAATTTGGGTTAAATGAGAAATCAAGTATTTTACACGAAAAAGGTCTCCTTGTAAAACACAAATATTTTCTGGTCTGAAAAAGTGGTTCTGAAGCTAGCACAATGCCTGGAATACTGAAGTGAGTATATTTCCTTACAAACCTTCACACTGAGGTACTAGAAAGAGGCATGGGTCAGAATCACGACTCCATTTCAGTTATTTTTTTTCTCCTTGGGTATCATAATCTCAGTGTGTGCTATGTTTCCTTCAGAGCATTTTAATAGTGATAAAGAGAGGTGTGCATTGTTACGTTTCCCTGGTAGCATATTAATGGTGATAAAGAGAAGGCCACCAAATTCAGCCACCTGAGCAGTAGCAGCTACATTGCTGCAATGCTTTCAGTGTTACCTTAGTCCTAATCCAATTTAGCACATCACCTTTCTTTTGTAACTACAGATTCCACCATCACTGCTTTGGACTTCTCTTGCATAGGACAATAGATTCACTCCCTGGAGGAGAAGAGTTCCTTTTGACTACTTCCCTGGAGGAGAAGAGTCAGTCCCTGACTTGTGCACTGAGAACTGCCCTCTGGAAAGGGTATCATTCTCCACGAATGAGGAATGGAGCTGTTCTAGTTAGTTGGCCAAGTTAGGTTCAAAAGAGAAGGTAATGCAAATACTCCCTCTGCAAAATAACAATGCAAGCAGAGCAGACAACTGACCATGTCCAGCTGCACATACAGGCCTCTTCAGGCATTTTAAAATGTCAACAACAAAATCATTTTTGCTCACTTGAAAACCTACCTTTTTTTCTTCAGCAATCACAGTATGTTGAGAGTGATGTTTTGTGTATAATGGAGAAAAAAAAAAAACCACTCCACATTGCTCAGAAAGAAATGTACCTGAATTTGCAGTCACTGCTCGTTGATATTTATGTTTAGCTTAGACAGAATGACCCACAGAGCATTGCAAGTAAAAACAAACAAAAAGGAAGCTTTGCTTTTGTTTTAAGGTTTGGTTGCAAAGAACAGAATAAGGGGAAAAGAGGTGAGAGGTGGTGTGTTTTCTTCAAACCTTCTCAATGTTTTTAAGTCCTTTTGGTATTATGAGGAAAATCGTGATTCATATTAGACCCAGTCGTGGTGGTTTGGCCCTGGCTGGGGGCCAGACACCCACAAAAGCCACTCTGTCAGTCCCCTTCATAGATGGATAGGGGAGAAGAAAAATATAACAAGAGGCCATCAGCAGATGATGCCTGGGTGAACCCCAGGAAGCAAGGTTTCAATATGTGTAGTGGTTGTTCTGGAGGACAAACAGCATCAATGAATGCCCCCACACTTCCTTCTTTCCCTTAGCTTTTATATCTGAGCTGATATCAGGTATGGAATACTCTTTTGGTCCGTTTGGGTCAGCTGGCCTGGCCATGTCCCCCTCCCAGGATCTTGCCCAGCCCTCATCCTACTGTTGGGGGGAATGTTGGGAAAGCACAGCCTTGGTGCCCTGTGAGCACTGAACAGCAGCAGCCAAAACCCTGGTGTGTTATCAACACCCTTCCAGCTACCAGTACAAAACACAGCACTATGAAAGATGCAATGGGGAGAACTAACTCCATCTCTGCCAAACCCAATACAGCAGTGTGTACTACCACTGGACAGTTAGATTCCTGCTTCACAGAGTTTTGGCTAGCAAGGAACAGAGAGGCAGAAAGCTCAATAAGGTGAATTTCAATGAGATGAGAGCAGGGACCGTAACAATATTTAGCACTTAACTATGCACAATGCTATTTATCTGTATGCCTTCAACCCATTTATAAAACATCATAAATACCCTTGCTCCTTTTTTCTCCCTCTTTTTTTTTTTTTCAGGAAGAAAAATTTCATTTACCAATGAAATTACTTTTTTTTTTTTTTTTTCAGGAAGAAAAGAAAAAAAGAGTAATTTCATTGGTAAATTAACTTTCTTGCCCTGCATTAGGAAAGGGAAAACCACTGGATATGAGCATAATCTCAATGATCTCTTGTAGAGCTGAAAAACGTTTCTTTTAGGTTCTCTGCTTTGCAGAAGGTAGAAAACTGTCTGCTGAAGCAAAAAAAAAACAAAAACAAAAACAAAAACAAACAAACAAAAAAAACAAACCAGAAACAAAACAAATTGCTTTTGCTGGCTTCAAGGGGGTCCCAAAGGCTTATTATATTGCTTCATCCCTTTTGCTCCACATAGCATCACTTTTGTGTTTCCAGTCCCCTGGTTAAGAGGAGGCTTCTGAATGCTGTGGATAGTGATACTAGATGCTAATTAGACAAGACATGTAACAACTGTTCAGAAAACAACTACAGGTTGCCTAGGGCAATTCAAATGTCACTAGATGTCTAAGTTTAAGTGCCTGCATTGCTCCCCTTGTTTGGCCACATGTATGTCTTGACCTACCACATTTAGTTATTGCCTGGGTAGGGCTGCCTACACTCTCCTTGGGTCTGAATTCAGTGCTGGTGTGTGGTGCTCAGCCCACCATCCCACGAAAAATGAATAGTCCTGGCATTACCTTCCATATGTTAGACCTCCACAACGAGGGTGTTTCCTGATTCTCTTTTCCCAAATGGCATCTCTGAGTTTAAAAGGTTGAAATGACTTGTATGGCAACACAGGATTCTTGAGTCTTAGATTTGCTCTGTCTAGGTACTTTCTCCTGTTTTATATGATTAGGTCAACCTATTTTTTGTCACAAGGGAGGCAAGTGGATCAATTACTTGCTGTATAGTGTAATCGCTAAGGCCCCTTTAATAATTTTCTACCTAAAAAACCCTCTTTGCATCAGTAATGGATTTTGCATTTCTTTAAACTAGTCAAAAGGTGCTTATGTCCTCTGATCACCCTCCTTGAAACAGTTCACATGAAGTTTTTAGTGAGGGCAAAGCCGATGAACTACAGGTGTTTATGCAGCTAAACTCTGCCAGCTGACTCTTGGCTGTCCCACAGATGTTTCTGCTTTTGAAAGTGATGGAAGCTTAATGGATTATTCCTTACTCCCAGCAGCAAATGTCAGTACAGCTCTAGAAACATGCTGCTCATCACACAAAAAAAAAAAAAAAAGGGCATTTATTTCTATCTGGGCCAAACTCCACAAATGATTCATGGTCCTGGTTTGTCAGAAACCTCTAACAGTAAGATCATCTTAGGGCATAGCTGACTACTCCTGTGAAGTACTGTACTTTTTGGAACTAGCCTTACTGTTTGTATTTTTAACTATGTTTTATAGATAGCCATCTAGGTAAAAAGAATGTGGGAGAGGAAGGAAAGATTAATGATGCAGACTCCCAGACAGTGAGAGAAATCTTAGACTGTCATTGATACAAACCAGCAGTGGGTAGTTTAACTTGTGCCTTCATGATAGCATCAGATATTCAGCACTGAAATTAATTCCAAGTGGAACTCCTTCACAGTCTATTTACTTTTCTAGAAATGATCCATGCAGCTAAAACATTTTGATACTTACAGATTCTGACCAATGCCCCATTTCAAGTGCAGATCCAGACTTGCTCTTCACATCTCTGGCAAAACCATGGCATTTGCAAACTTGTCTAATTTCCTTTGATACGAATTGTTCATCAATGGGATGGGAGTATGCTGCCAGTTGTTTTTCAATTATGAAAGGCAGCACAGTTGACTGAACTGCAGCCCACTGACAAATACTAAGCTGTATCTGTATGCTGACTTTCAGCTCAGCATTATTACCTCTCCAAAGATCAGCAAAAACAAAAGAAGATGCAGCATGTGGTGAATATAGACAAACCTGAGTTATAGCCAGGCATAGATAGGTAGTTATTTCAGAGCTCCTGCTGGGAACATTTTCCTAACACTCTCTCTCTATTATCCCAGAGTAATCTAACATCATTTTCTCTGCAGCTTGCAGGAAAAGGGACTGTACTGGGGACAAGGACATGGACAAAAGATGCAGCTGTACTTGGAGCACACAGTTTCAGGCAACCTGTTCAGAAAGGTAGGCATTACTGCTGTGAATGAGAGAGCAGGGGTGCTCCTGAGTTTTCCAGAGGCTCTTTGACTTAGGATCTCCTACAACTGCACTCTGCATTCCTTTAGGTGCAAAATCGTGTTTTATGACAGGAATACAGCTTGCTGCACCTTTGTGGCTACTTAGGAGTAGGGTTAAGAGGTCTGGAGCAATCCTTTCTGTTCCATATTGGGAAATCACTCACTGATCATCGTATGAGAATCTACAGACAGAAGAAACAAGATGAGTAAATTCTTGCCATTTCTCTTCTCTCTGTTGCAGAACTTGGACACCATAGAGTGTTTACAGAGTAACTTCTTGGCTGTACCCCAGTCTCAGCAGGGGTTCATAAGGTTATGTAGATTTTTTTCATGCATAGACTGCTCACCTAGGTTTCAAATGTGCTCTCAGACTTAAGTTTTGCATTATTATCTTAGTCAAGCAACTTAGCAAATATTAGTGAGTTTAACATTGTCATCCTACCCACCAAGATGAGAATCATTAACTTGACATACAAGTAAACAGGGGCATAAGGAAGTCACAGAATCTGCCACAGCATATGAGTCTGTAGGAATACTTAAGGGACAAAAAGTCCTAGAAGTTTTAAAATCCTGTAGGAAAGGATTTTCAAACCTGTGTCAACATGGGTAAGTGCTCACTCATTCCTGTGTTTGCCATCCTATGAAAGCAGTGTGGAAATGTACAAAACCCCCATTCTGATGGCATCATTGTTAGCTGCAGTGCTGCTAGGTACTGTCATCTCATCCAGTCTGTGAAGTATTTCGCTTACTTTGCCTTGCTGTAACCATGATCAGGATTGGTAAATGTTTTTTTGAAGACCTACAAAGTAGGCTGAGCGAAATTCCTGAATGTGAAACTCGTACCCAGATTCTTTTGTAGTTTTCTGCTATTTTGTGGAATAGGAATACATGAAAAGGGAAAAAAAAAAAAAACACAAAAACAAAAAAACAAAAAAAAAAACAGAACCAAACAACCAAAAAACCCCAAACCAATAAAACACCAAACCCCAAGCACCTTAGCTTTTTTTTGGTTGTTTTTTCTTTGAAACCAGTACTGAAACTGGATAGTTTCTTTGCACAGGAAGAAGCGACACTAACATTTCTAGCAGTGCAACTGATACCTCTTCAAACCACAGTGCTGCTGGAGGCAGCAGAGTAGTGAAAGGGAAGAGGACACCAGAGGAAAGCGATTTTTGGTTTCATCTTCGAACTTCTTACCATCTCCAGCAGATTCAAGAGTAGCTGGCTGTGTTTCCTGACTATGTTGTAAGCTCGACAGCAAAGCTCCACAAACTCTTGAAAACGCTGTGGGTTTTTTCCACCTTCTGTGATGAAATATTCCATCTCTGATGTGAAGATGAAGGGAGCTCGGTCCCTTGGAAAGAGAACAATTACATAAGAAATTGCACCAAAAAGAGCAAATCGTGCAAGACAGTTAATACTTGCAAGTCATTATTCACTTTTGTTTTTTCCAGCATCACCTTCCTCATTAGTTCATCTCTCCCTTCTTCAATGTAGACAGTTCTATTGCTCTGCCTGGTGTCACTAATTGGGGCAGAGACAGTTTTCACAGCAAGAGTTCCTAGTGAGAAATCCAACAACTGAACAGTTGTGGCACCCATGTTTTCTTCCGGCTTTTCCTTGCTTTTATTTTTAAACTCTCATTGCTTTAATTTCTTGACTCCAGCTTGAAAGTGAATCTGGAAATAAGTTCTTACCTGGTACTGAAATATTTAATAGTTGTTCTCAAAGAGGATGGGATATAAATATCAACTCCCTGCTAGCCAAGTCCCACAACCCCACAATCCAACAGCAACAACAACAACATATGATACTATCATTAAATATACACCATTCTGAAGGGATGTTTCTGACCCAGGTTACAACAGAATAAACATAAATACAGTTTTCTGCACAGTTACTGTGTATTCACCCTGAAGTAAATGAGATGCAGAATCTGACAGCATGCCTTGACTTTTTTTTTTTTTCCTTATCACTAGCATAGTTTGTGGCTATGGCATACTAATGCTAACAATCCTATCATTTAATAGTTTCAGAAAGGCCTGATATACTTCATCCTCATACAGTCAAAACTTCAGTGATTTGCTCATCAGAACTTGCTCATCATACAGAGGCATGTAAACAGATTAGAGCACTATATTTCAAGGAAATATACACTGTGTGTTAACTCTTAAAATGAACTTGAATAAATATTCTTGGGAAGCTTGAATTCAGAAACAAATTTTAGGATCTCTGCTTCTTGCTAAAACCTCAAGTGTGACCTGAGTTTGAATCTACTCTGCTTGCTGATTCATTCATAACTCAGAGAAGTTTTCCTGGGAGTTCCTTTCATTTTCCCAGCAAAATGCATGCCTTACATTATCACAGAAAGAAACTCAAGTTGCTGTATTATCATAGAAATGAACTCCGGGCTGCAGCTGGAAGGCTGAGTTACAAGAAATGTTCAAGTGGCCTTCCCATTCTTATGTTTGAGAAGTCTTCCTGGTTTATATTGGACATAAATTTGAAGCCAGACCTCCCAAGGGTGTCATTCATCTCAAACCAGCCCAGGCCATAAAAGTGTTGTTTTGTTTTGGTTGGGTTTTTTAATGTGTTATTCAACTTCAGCTAGGTAGTACTAGGAATGATGAAGGTCCACAGTAACAATTTTCCCCTTCCACATTTTTCTGCATTATGCAAGATGTGAGTTCATAGTGTGACAGCTGTGTTACAGTATGACTGCTACAGATTCACTGTGTTGCAGCTCTCAGAGAATTACAAACCCCTGTCTATTACTGATTTCCAAGAACAAGATTTTCCCAGACCAACTAACCAAACTTTTGTTCATATTTTATCTTATCTTTTGCTCAGCAGTGGTATTTTAAAAAGACATGAAGTATTAAATAAATTGATACAAATAGGGTCATGAAAGTCCATTTGTTGAAGCCAATAAGAAAGTGAGACAGAGCCAGAAAATTAGTAACATCATTTTTACCTGTCTGTGAACCAAATTCCAATCTGAATCCTACTTTGAAATAATTTTACCACCTTGAGAATATCTAAAACCCCAGTCTGTTTGTCATCTGCATTTCTGGTTTTGTGCTAAATTATTTGGAGTCAAAACTGCTGATGTAAAGATCCCATATTATATATTTTGTTTAGAATTCAGATTTGATTACTGATGTCCAACTGCATCAAGAGACAGAAGTATGCTATGAAGACATAGCCCCTTCTGAGCTAGTTCAAGTTTCCTTCATTAAGCTGCTTGAGCTGAAAACTGATACTGCAGTCAGAAACTACTAGAAGATGGCATTCAGCATTGCTGGGTGGTGGCTGTGGGCCATCTTCAATGTCATGCAATGACTGCAGCATTAGTTGATTCTCTTACTTTAGTTGTTGCTAAAGAACACGTTTGAACATAGAGCTGATATTTTAGTATTTATATTTCCAGATTAATTTTACTTGTAAGATAGACTTTAGGAGGTTCTTAGATTTCTTAGTAGCATTTAAGACTGTGTTTTTAAAGTGGTAGGCCTGTCCTTCCTTGTTAATTTGCAAATTGTGATGTAGAAATTTGCTTTCCTTGGTTTTGCTCAGGGTGGTGTGATATCAGAGCCTGTCCTGTAAATTAACTCCTGCAATCTGTCAGATGCTAAAGCTAAAGCTCCATTCCTCCATTCCTGAGTCAACTGCTCATAAAGGGAACACTTTGCAATTAAAATTAAAAGAACAAACTAAAACAACCCATAAACCCACTAGAAGGAACAACACAGTAATTTCTCACCATAATATTAAAAAGCAAAATTACAGTGGGAGGAGACACTCACTCCCTGAAGAGTACACAAAGGATTCTGGCAGGCCTGAATGTCTATGTATAGGTGCATATTATGTTCCTTACACAGCAGGAACATAAATACATAAAAGGGGGGTGGATATCTTAAAAATTACACCAGCAAAATCACAAACACCCAAGTCAAGTCATGGTCCATCAAGCACAGGAAAATCTACATCAGCAAACAACAGAGGCTGGTTTAGCCAACATAAGAAACAAAATAATGAAGGCCCTGGTGTTGCATGAGCATTCTAATTTACCACACACGTGTGTAAATGAACCTCACTCCAGCTCACAGCCTGTATTCTATATTTAAATCAGTATATCTCTGGCTGCCAGCTTGCTTTGTGGCACATAGCTAAGATTAGATTACATTGTTGAATCACCATCCTGGACACAGAGATGCAGTGCTACGGGACGTGGTTTAGGGACTTGGTAGAGTTTGGTAATGGTTGGACTCAGTGATCTTAAAAGTCTTTTTCATTCAAAATGATTCTATGATTCTGTGATGGTATTTATTCAGAATGCACCCAAAAGCCTGGTAATAATAACTATGGAGAGCATCATTCATTTGAGTATAAACGTATTGCATAGATGTTTCACATGAAACACTTCTTACCCCAAAACTTACCCTCAAGATCACAGCTAAGCCCTACAATATTCTACATACATAGGATGTTCAAAGACTAATGACTATGTTGCAGCCAATGGGACAAGAGCCCCTTGGCTCAAAATCTGCATCTGTTACAGCTTGCTGCCTCCATCAAATTAATTACCTGATTGACATCAGTTTAACAAAACTGGTATGATAGAGTATTTTCAAGTAAAAGCCTTTTGCCATATCTCTGTAGCCTTTCTGTTCTTTATGGTGTGCTAAGAAAATACAGAATTGAAATATTCTTGAATAGCCTCTACTGTAGAATGGTGATGTGAGGTACATTCCTTTCTAGAAAAAAAATAAGAAGTCTTATTGAGAGAACTGGTGTAGTTTGAGATAGATCAAAGATGTACAGCCATTAAGCCTCCCCAAACCATTAAAGCTACCTCATTCATTTTTTTCCTTTCTTTTTTTTCTCCCCCACTAAAGACCTAGGTGAGATTAATGATCCCTTCAGTTTTATAAAAGAAATCAGTCAAGAAGACAATGCCCCTGTTTACTACAGAGCTTGATTGCAATTCTGGACCTCAAAGACTTATACTTTGCTATGACTGTGAGAGAAGAGTTTACTCAAGACATTCAGTGAGAACCAAAGCTAGTTTTATGGTGTTTTTTTCCTGTTGTGTACTGCTTTTAGAGATTAAGATTTTCATGAGAATGTGTTTTGCATTTCCTCTGGAGTTTAACAATGTTTGGATGATATGTCATGAGAGGGAGGAAAGAAAGGAAACCTCAGGCAACTGAAGAGATCATTATGAGAAAACAAACTTGGTCTGGGATGATGGGAACGTTAACAGAGACTTCACTGTGGGCTACAAATATGTTGCATTCATAGAAGACCAGCAAGATCATCAGGATTTGTTAGGAAACACTAGATGTAAACTGATTAACAAAGCTTGTAAAGTCAACAATGGTTTCAGTTTTTCCTACTATGAATCTCACAGTACAGAACATTTAAGAATGACACATCGACTTGCTTTTACATTAAGTAGAAAAAGTGTATGAGATAATCAACAAAAAATGACCTTTACTCTGATCCAATCTAAACATCCTAAGAGTGTGGTTATGGAAAAGTTGAAGTCACATAGAGTAATACAATGAAATCAAAACAATTGTGGTTCAAGTTGTCACATGGACGTAGGAGACAGTGATTGAGAAACCAAAGAGAACTGTTTGCAATTTAAAAATCAGCTGCTCAGCAGCATACACCCCCATATATTCCCTGAAGGTTTTAAAACCATTTTGGCTGAGTCAAGACTGACTGAGAGTATTCAACATGACTATGAGGAATTCAGAGGTTCCCAGAAAACAGGAAAAGCTTTCAGTATTTGAATGCTGATGTCCTTTGTTCTGCAGCAAAAGCCCAAAGCTTATTGAACAACACACTCAAGCAAAATAAACAAACATGAGTGCTTATTTCTCTAAACCAAGTTAAAGTATGTAATCATAGTAATTATATATACTTGTAGAGACAGAAAAACCCCATAAGTGTATTCCTTTCACATATTAAAGAATGAAACAGTGAACAACTTCACAACACAATCTCAAGCAAGCACACCGTCATTTAAAAATATGCTTGGAAAGGAGACCACATGAGATGCAACATCTTTCAGTTTGACAGGAAAAGTTACATTTCTGAGATGGCTATTTAGCTTATTCTCAAAGATTTTTAGTGACAGAGCTCTTTTCTACCTCCCTATCAAATTTCTGTTCCAGTCTCTCCTCTGACAGTTTCTTTCCTTAATGCCTAATCTAACCTTGCTGTCCTTTCATCCTATTAATTCTTGTTCTTTCCTAAGGGAACATAAAGATCCTGTCTTCTTTACAGCAGCCTCTAATGTATTTGCAGATTGTTATGTCTTTCCTCAATCTTCCACAGACAATTGTTTCAACCTTTTCTCATAAGTCTTGTTTTACAGATGTCTGATAATTTTAATTGCTTTTCTCTAGACTCCTTGTAGTTTCTCTGAATTCTTTATCCACATCTTTCTAAAAGTAAAATGTTGAAAATACACCAGCTGAAGTTTTACCAGTGTCACATGAAGCAAAAGAATTCCTTCACATTTCTAGCTTTCCAAGTCAATATTCTATCACTGACTCACATTCAACTTCTCACCTCTAAAGATCTCATAACCTTTACCTCTTACAATAGGCCTCTGCTGAAAAAATGACCAAACATATTCTCTCTCCCATCATAGTGGTTACTAATGAAAATATTGGAAGAAGTCAGTCCTGTCAGAGACCTTATGGCATGGCATTTGGTGTATACTTCCATCTTGATACTGAAACACAGGCAGGCACTTTCCACAGATGGTCATTAAAGCAGTTCTGCACTGTAATGGTTTTATCTAGGCAGTTCCCTCTTAGCTTGTAATAATGTTATTTGTGAAAGTTACAGGACATCTACTAGAGCTATATTAATTTACACCATTATATGATATCTATTCTTTCTCCTTTATTTCACCAAAAAATTCTTCTAATTGGAAAAATAATCACTTGAGAAAGGTGAATCCTCCAGGACAGCTCTACAGTGCTGTCTTCTGATAACTGAAGTCTGTCTCTTCAGCAAGCATAGAATCTAAATGATAGAAATATATTTTTAAGTGACCTCATAAGACAGTAGTTATGAACTGTTGACAAAGTATAAATACTTCACTTGATGGCAGTTTTCCCATTGACTTTTGCTACTACATGCATTTTCAGTGGCTTGTCCTGCAAGCCACTATGCTCAGATTTGTTTAGAAAACTTACTTATTTCTTGTAGAGTAGAGATGTTGATGATAGTTCCACAGATACTAGCTGAGACTTTCTTTCTCAAGTTACACAGACCTGATGTATACCCATCCACATTTAAAGAAAATGACAATCTAAATTTCAATTGCCAGATAGCAATTACGGTGCTATAAAAAGGAATAGAAGATACAAGTGAATTAGCAAATTTGAAACAGCTTTCAAAAAACCCCAGAATTTATTTATCCTGAGGGATTTACTCTCAGTTGTACTTTCAATAGCTTTTATTTCCAGTAACAGACAGATGGAGAGTCTCTCTTTGCTTGCCCAGACAGGGAAATTGTGAGTAAGCTTCAAGGCAAAAAGGACATATGTAGGATGTGGAAGTAAGGACTGGCTACACAAAGAAATATACGAACTCTGCCTGTGTATGCAGAAATGGTGTTAAGAAAGCCAGAGATCAACTGGAGTTAAAAATGGTGGTGAAATGTGAAGCTTAACAAGAAGTTCTGTTGCTAGATCAATAGTAAAGGATGAACAAAGAAAATATATAGTAAACAATGAACAAAGAACATGTGGACCTGCTGCTAACTGGTGATTTAGTGACATGGGAGCACAGACAAGGCTGAGACAGTCACTACTTTTATTGTCTCAATCTTCACTGACAAGGTCCCACAGGTGTTGGGCAGCAAGCTAAGAATAAGCCGGTAGTGGCCCAAATACAGGTCATGGAAGTGATGAAGACTACCATCATCCTGAGCTGAATCCATGGGACGATAACCAGTAGATAACATTCACTTAGCACTTGTCAGTTTGCACTCTGTCAAAACTAGAAAGATGTTGCTGCATTGGAAGCAAGTTCAGCAGAGAGCCATCAAGATACCTGGGGGCTAAAGCACTTGCCTTTGAGGAGAGGCTGAGGAAGGTGAGCTTGTTTACCCAAATGATGAGAGGGTTTTCAGAAGGACAAAAAAAAAAAAAAAAAAAAAAAAAAAAAATCGATCTTCTAGGGTCTACAGGAGGTTATGAAAAAGATGAGTCCAGGTAAGAATAAGAGAAAGTTGAAACATCTGAGGTTCTGACTGGTCATAAGAAAAATCTTTTTCTTTATGAGGATAATTAAATATTCAAACAGGTTACCTGGAGAGGTTACCCTGGGGGGTTTTAAAGATTCAGTTGGACATAGGTCTGGATAAAAGGGTCTGAATTATGTTGACCTTACCCCATTAGTACTTACATTGAAAGATTCCCAAATGACCTGAAAATCCTTGGCTGAGGTAAAGTACACCCTGTACATTTGAAACATGGGTCTAATATTTTGGACCTACATTCTTCAACCAGATTACCAGGAGTCAAGTCTTATTTGTTCATTAAGTTAGCTCTTCTTATGTGATTATCAATTTTGCTGTTATGGCTATTTTTCAGTATTAGAACCTTAATGTTAGCTTTCCAGTAAAATCGCTGTGTTGGACATACCCTCTGTCTGGATCAGTAGTACAAGAATTATCTCTCACGTTGGGCTGGCTTATTTTGAAAGGTTGATCTGTTTCTGTCAGTAATTGCATTGTATTTAATCATGCTTAATGGATATAGTAGAAAACAAGCCTGGGCTAAGGGCTCCGATTCATCATTCTGTTAACATAGAATTTCCTCATGTAATCTAAGCCAAAGTAACTATTTATTTGTACCCCTTTGCCTATAAAAAGTACAAGGGAATGTGACTTATCTAAAAACCCTTTAATTGTGAGCCAAATGAAGTTAGTGAGTTTGTAAATTACAGAGATTTGAACACACCTGGTTCCACGGGGTTACCATGTTAAATTACAGTACAGCTAACACAAATGTCAACAACTGAGGTTAGATATAGTTAGAGTACTTAGGTTAGATCTAATATTTTGCAGTATGCATTGATACACAGACTTATCTGGAGCCTTTCCTTGTACAAAAAAACTTGGCAAGTCTTGTGATAAAGCACAAGTGGGAAAGCAGAAATTAGTTTGAGACTTCTCTTGATGGATTTCAGCCTGGCTGCATTGCCCTCATCTCTGCTGCAAACACAAGTTATTCCACAGTCTGACCACAGGGTTTATTCACTTATGTCACATAATTTTGACCATTTTGTACAGCTGGCTGAGTTTATACTTTGGATGAATCCAAAATACGTCTCTGAAGTAATACGGACACTGCTTAAAGAACATATATGCTGTCAATATTTTCAAACATTATCCAGTTGCAACCATGTGCATCCTACATTGACCAGTTAAAAAGCACTACTGGGTCCAGAACAGGCACCTGCTCAGCTGACTTAGGACCCTCTGTTCAGACAGACACATGTAAAGCAGCCTGCACTCAAAGTCAGTATCAATCAAACACATTATTGTCAAGGTAGAGTAAAGGTGGACTTAAATCCTTAGTATGCTCCTCTTTCAATACGCATGTTTGAAAGTGCTCAGTACAACATTCCCACTGCCTTATCCCATTTCTTAAGACCATCAAGTTTTCCAGGTTTGTTAGGAGTTTATTACTCAGCCTGTTGATAAAACACTTGAAATTAATGCACAAGGAGATTAGACCAATTCCTCTTGTTAATAGAGACTGTTGGACAACATTCATTTTGTGTTACAACTGACCCTCAGTAGTGAAAAAAAGATTTGAAAACTCAGATCTAGGTTGCCCTAAAGTAAATAGAATGAGTGGGGTTGTATTCCATACCTACCAAATAGGCAGCTAACAAGGCTTTTCAGTATGAGATTGCTGTTTGGAAAACACAGTAATAGATTGTTGTATATCATGAGGCAAAAATAGAAATAAAGCAGTGATTACAAAACTAAATTGTACAGAAATTCCTTAGGGAAAGGGATGAAATCCTACATGACTTAAATGTATCAGTATGATTTCCAGTTAAGGACAAAAGACAAAGGTGTAATGTGCAGAACAAGCAGAAAAAAATAGCAAGAGTGAGCAGCAGAAATTAGTTTAAAAGAGCTTCAGGTATACCTGCCTGTGTGTGAGAACAGCTCCCCTTGAATATAAATGTACACTTGACTGTGTGTGAGAACAGCTCCCCCTGAACATGAAAAGGTATGCCTAGAGAAACAGATGATACTGGAGCAGGAAAGAGAAAATATATCTCTAAACCAGTCACATTTGGACAAGTATAAAAAATAAAACAATATACTCAAAATCAAAATCAGCAGTATGATGTATTTTTTCTTTTTGCTGTTAGAATGCCTGCCTCTAGAGTCACATCTACAAAAATATCCATGAGGTGACCAGTAAGAAGAAAAAGAGGAAAAGGAAGAGGGCAAGAAATCTTTGAAGGAGGAAGTTGATATGCAGTCACTTTAATAACTCATGCACAGTCAATCTCTGAAAGTGGAGGAAATTCCATTGGAGGTTCTGAAAGCATCAAGCAATTTCTCTAGCCCAGATGACTATTAATAAGAATACATGAATACTCCTTCAAGAAAATTCCTGGAGATAGGAAAGAAGTCTATGTCATGCTCAAATTGAATGAAAAGCCAAAAAGGATTCTAAAAATTGTGGCAGATGATGATTGGGTTCTCAGGAATTCAAAAACAATGCACTTGGATATACAAAACTGTGTAGGGGCAAATACATACAGACACTATGTGGAAAAGCAGTGCCTCCCTGAACTCTCTGTACTTTGGGAAAGATAACAAAAAAATTATGGTTATGAAGTGGACAGTGAACATAATTTACTCTGATTTCAAAAAGCTTTAGTTGAATGCCCTCCACTAGAGGATACTACTGAAATGAACAACGAATAGTAATGGCAAACTGCTATCCAGGCTTGGTAATCAGAGAAACCACCAAAACAGTAGGGATAAACACCCACTCTAAGGCAGACAAAGATAGCAGAAGTACACCTGAAACTCATGACTCCAACTTGTGCTGCTTTCTGTGTTGCGATTTTGGTGTTTGGTTTGGGGCAACAGAGACACAACGTTCAGAAGTGATACAACATCTTGCCTCATAAATTCAAGCCCCTTTAGACCTTGTCACCTTGGAGGTGACATTGTTTCACCTTTAGGTTTTTATGCAAAGGCTTATGTGAGTGGCTATCTTTAAACATATCTGTAATCTTAATGAGATAATTCAGGCTACTAAGGTCCTTTAAATCATTAAATTAAATCTTTCCAGGATTTCAGTCAGTGATTTGTGGAAGGTGGAAGACAGGAATTGCTGAAAGTAAGTGGTAAGAAAGAATTAGAAGTTATCAGTTCACACACGCTAAGAACTCCAGACTGATCATGTAAGGAAAAAAAAAATAAAAACAATTAAACTGCAGAAAACTAATTCATAAATAGGTATAGTTAAATTCCTGATGAAATACAGATTACACAGGTTAGTCAAACAGTTTTCATGCATAAATTTAAAACACTAATGGCGATTATACTTGGAAGTTTTTACTTTTTACTTCCAAGTTTTAGACTGTCTTTTTGATGAGTATGCTACTAAAACTTTAAAAAGGCATGAAGAAAAAAGGTGAAATCCTCAAATTCTGATCTTTCTTCCCCACTTTTTTTTTTTTTTTTTTTACTTTTAGGAAAAAGATGGAACATGTGTAGATACAATGTAGTCAAAGAATGCAGACATAATTTATTTTTCCCTGTGTGTATGCTGACTCTGAAATACCTGGAAAATTTGTATTTTACTCAAACACTTCAAGTGAGACAGTAACACTAATTTTAGTGAAATATCTTCCTTTTAAAATAAAAAGAATCAATTCTAGTTTTCTACATGCTCAGACTTTCCTAAGTGCTTTTCAGTACAGGAAAACGTTGAAATAGGAGGAAAGTGTGGGAAACATAATTTTCCCATATTTTTGAAACTTTCTTCAAAAACCTGGACTTTCCCAATGGAATAGGCTGCCTCTAGTAATTAACTCTGGAGAAGAAAGCCAGCTTAGCAGATTTAACTTCTGGGAAAACCATGCCAATATGTGGGATTAGTTTGGCAAAGAGACAAGAAGGTTTCTGTGATTCAGATCAGGGAATAGAAAGCCCAATGAGTGGTGTAAATAATCAGGATGACTGAGCATTTTAAAGAAAAAACAGACACTGAGGTTATCAAAAGGTGAATTTACAGAGTGCCATGAGCTGGGCTATTCCACATCTTGCCATCAGGTTTAAGACTACACATCACTGACTGAAAAAAGTATAGCTGACAGTACTAGAAGAGACTTAGTCGAGAGGATGAGACTGCTGAAGTTAGGATTAGTTCTGTTAGCACAGGATTTAAATAAGTCTCCAATTGCTTGATTTGTCAGAGAAGAAATGTTCAAAAGGAACTGGTCAGATCTGAAAAGAAGGAAAAACCAAACCAAGTATGGCAGGTACAATTGTGAGCCAGACCATCTTCCATACCATGTGATAACTGACTTAGTCCCTCATAATCATGAGGGACTAAGTCCTACTTAGGTTGGAGTGGGTCAGAGTTGATTGCCAGAGGATACTTAGTAGAAAAAGGACAGTTTTATAAAAATAAAAATGAGAAAAAAAATCTTCACACAGTTTGCAAACCATAGTGGCTGGATCGGAAATGTGGCAGCTGGATTAAAAGATCAGAGGAGGAGTATTTTATTACCAGTAACAAATGTGTCATCCAGTATGATTTAAAAAAAGAGAGAGAGAAAGAAAGAAAAAGATAATGAAATCTCATGGTTCAGCAGGAAAGTTCCCTGTGAGATCTGGGGGAATTATTTTTCTGTCAAGCTCTGTTATTATGTTATTGGTTGGATACATCACATCTCCTTCCAACACTTGTGAAAGATTAGTTTCTAGACTGAAGGAAAGACAAGTTATTAGGACTGAAAGGTGTCGGTGGGGGGGGGGGGGGAATTTCAGCTCACACCGACACACTTTTTAGTTTTTGGCCACCACAAAAGGAAAGGCAGATTATTAGTGCCATTAGTTATATATTTGCTGCACCATTAAGGTACATAGACATTGAAAACCCAGAAATGCCCTGGTTCCTCTTCTTTATGGAATCAGTGAGATTTGTGCCTTGTACTCAAAACCTGAGCAAATTTCCTGGGTGTCGCTTAAAGATGAGGGCAGGAATTAGAAACGTTAACTAATCCCTTGTTGAGGTGTTTTACAATCATGAATGCAAAAATCACACCAGCTTCAAAAGGTTCTCTGAAGACTCATATTGGATTTGACAGAAAGAACTGCAGCCCATGCATGACAGCATGGATTCTCAAAGCTGCTGTGTGTGCCTTTCACTTACATCAGAAGAAATGCTCCATATGCAGAATACTGCAGAGGACATATCCCCATGAAGTTTTATGAGGAATAAGAAATTGATAGCAGCAAAAATAACTCCCTGGGTACAGAAAACACACAGCTGTGGCAAGCAGCTTCCTAAATTCTGAAAGGAATGACAATTTTTAACCAGTTCAACAGGGACTCCTTTTGTGTAAGCCTTCACTTATTGGCATAGATTTCATTAAAGAACCCCCAGTCTTTACAAACTCAGTGATGTGTGTAAAGACCAGTTGCATATATAGGGATTTTTATCAGATGCTTTTCATTCTTTAAAGCCATCTGTGGAATTTCATAAGTATATGTCTAGCATCTACTATATAAACCCCCATGGGTTAGCACTAATAATTGTAAAGATTTGAAAGCACTTTGCTTGCTGTTTTATCAATATTATTTTAGGGGTTATGATATTGTTGGCGGTGCAAAGAATTCAAATGAAAATCTAATAAGAACTCAAATAAAAATCTAATATAAAGAGCTGTTAAAGAAACCAGAGGCTAAAACTATTTCAGGACTTGTCTTGTGGGAATGGCTAGATACAAACAGCATTGAGGGTTTCAGATTCTGAGAGAGCCTGAAATTTATGTGATGCAGAAACGTGATAATTCTGAGTTCCTGTGTTACATTTCATGAAGGTACACACAGCTCATGAGAACTATAGTCATTAATATTGTATCTGCTCAGCTGCATGTAGGTATGAGGAAGACACCCATTATCCCATGCCATCCATCACTTGCTGTTGAGTGAGAGTCCTAGTTTTACTAAGGAACCACAAGGGCAGTCCAAGAATAAAGGTCCTAAAATTTATTGTATTGTTCTGCAGTTTGAAAGCAACGTATTCTTTGGAGAAACAGGAAAAAACTTCCAATTGCTGTTTATGGAAGGGGTTATATTTTAAGTAATTTTAAATGACAGTGTAATATGACTGAATTGTAAAAGTGTAACATTAACATCTATTTTCACTATTGCTATTGCATGATTCCTGTTTAAATTTTGGGTTTTTTTTGTTTTTTTTTTTTTTTTTTTTTTTGGTTTTTTTTTTTTTGACATCCCCCATTATATTTGCCTTGTCCTGTTCACCCAAACTAGATAATTCATAGCTCCTGTAAAATTACTGCTCAAGGAAATTCCTGTTAGGCTCCAAAAGGAGGTTTGCTGGAGTGAAGGATGCAGCACTTGACTTGCAGTGTGCATGAGTGTCTTTTTTTATTACTGTGTTCTTCTTTATTCTTTCCACAGCAAATAAGCAGGATTAAGGGAGCATATCTTGAATGATTCATAATTCTGAGGACTGCAAATAAATCTTTTGACTGCCTAGCTTGGAAGTACTTATTATCCCCAATATCTTCCCTCATACCCATACTCCCATGCTGTTATTACTGGCTAACAAACTGAGATAATTTAGAATAGTCAAAGGCCAGCTAAAAGAAAAGGAGAAAAAGAAAAAAAAAAGTATAATTAACTCAAACTTAATTCTGGGACTAGTTCTGGAAACCATTAGGAAACATGGAAGACACCACCTCACACACATGCTACTTACCTCGTCAGTGTTAGAGATTATTTACCCATTCTCTAACAGCTTCTTTGTGTTTTGTACACATTGGCATTATATCCTGCACCAGTACAGGTTAGGAGGTGATCTGCTAGAGAGCAGCCCTGTGGAGAAGGACCTGGTGGATAACAAGTTATCCACGGGTCAGCAATGTGCTCTTGCGGCCAAGGTCAATGGGATCCTGGGGTGCATTAAGAGGAGTGTGTCCAGCAGATCCAGGGAGGTTCTCCTCCTCCTCTACTCTGCCCTCTCACTGGGAATATTGCATCCAGTTCTGGGCTCCCCAGTTGAAGAGGGACAGGGATCTACTCAAGAGAGACCAACAGAGAGCTACCAGGATGATGAAGGGACTGGAGCACTGCCCTGTGAGGAGAGGCTGAGGGACCTGGGGCTGTTTAGTCTGGAGAAGAGAAGACTGAGAGGGGATTTAATAAATGTTTATCAATATCTGAGGGCTGGGTGTCAAGAGGGAGGGGACAGGCTCTGCTCAGTTGCACCCTGTGATAGGACAAGGGGCAATGGATGTAACCTACAGGAGATTCCACCTCAACATGAGGAGGAACTTCTTCACTGTGAGGGTCACAGAGCAGTGGAACAGGCTCCCCAGAGAGCTTGTGGAGCCTCCTGCTCTTCAGACTTTCAAGACCTATCTGAATGAATTCCTGTGTGACCTGCACTTAGATTCTATGGTCCTGCTCTGGCAGGGGGTTGGACTCAAAGATTTCCAGAGTTCCCTTCCAACCCCTAACATCCTTTGATCCTGACTGTTCTTATTCCATTTCAATTCATTCCTTCATAGTATGTTCACATCAGAAACGGGAATACATGATCATGCTAATTTACCTTTATCATGGAATAGTTACATCACAGACAGATGCAAATATGGAGAAATCACACTTGTCTTTTAGTAAAATCAGATATTTGCAAAACAGCCCTTAAGCTCAGTGTGGATATACAACTTTGAAAGACAATGAAAGAGTTTGCAGTTTAATCTACAGAGGCATAATGTGATTATTCTCCATGTCTGTTTGGAAATGTTGGGGTTTTCTCCAATATGGGGGGAAAGTGGCTGATTAGATACATCTACACTTTTGGATCCACTATAGGAACATTCTTCTGTTAGGAAAAAAAACAACAATGGACACCAGAATTACTTTGCCATAGGGCAGTCTAGTATTCTGGTCACTATTTAACTCTATAGAGAGACCCAACAGGGACTCAGATTTTAATTTTTTTTTTTTTAAGATTGAAAAACAATCTCCAATCTCCAGTTGTTCCTAAAATATTTAGAGACTTTGTGAACAAGAAAAAGATGCTGTTCTGGAAAATTCAGAAAGAAGAAAAAAAAGAAAAAAAAAAAAAAAGATGGTCTCATTTCTATTTTTTTCCATGGAAGCTGATAAGGATGTGAAATTTCAGAACATTGCTTTAAAGTTTATTATGTGTGTTACTATAGATACTAACCTTCTTATGCTTCCAAAGGTCTGTGCATGACCTAAAAATCTTCCAAAATCTATGTGGAACATGTGTCCAGCGTTTGTCAGCATTATGTTGTCACTGTGTCGATCACAGACTCCCAAAATGAAGGTAACAACACACCAGCCAGCACAGGAATAAAAGAAATTCCTTATTGCCTAGTTAGGAAAGCAAAAGCAGTTACTGGAAACGTACAGATGTGTGTGTGTGAGACACTGACAGCAAACCCAAAACTTGTACTTCTGCAAACTTGATGCATTTTTCTAATGCTATGCTTAGAAGTTCAGCCAAATGAATCTGATAAGGAATATTCAAAACCATGCTGGCCAGAGCAAAGTATCACGGGGCTTGGAGTTCAGATTGTAATATGAGAGGCTCTCTGTTCTGGTTGCTGCTTCCAGTTTCTGGTTTTGGGGTGTTGGTCTTTTCCTCTGGGCTGGCTCAGCCAACAAAGGATTAATAAGAAGAGTTCCTTGGGAAACCTCTGTTTCTATAAATAAATTTTCCAATATTTTGGCTTATGTATAATGTCTAGTTTCATAAGATGGGTGCATTACATAGGCATCCATGATGTGATATGAAAAGCATGGGTTTATGTATCATATGACCAGGCAGTTTTGACAAAAAAGCTTTCTAGCACTCTGGGTTCTTTCCGTGGTCACAATGACACATGGCCGTTGCCAAACACAGGGAATCCACTAAGACTTTGCATGGTTTTAAATAATAAATTATTTAGAGAGAGCTGACTTAAAAAACTTAAATGATTTTGAGTTCAATACTTCATTTCTACTTTAGCTTCTCTTCACTTTAGAACTGAATTTCAAAACATCTCTATGGCACATTTTAATAGAAAATGTATTACAATGCACCTGATCCAGAGCACTATCTCCTTAGACAGAGAGTGGTATTTAAATTCAATTCCATGTCTTGTATGCATGTGATTTGTTTGCCTCGTGTCTGAATCATTTGTTTTCGCTGTTTGCTGCTGCTTCTGTTTTTTTCTCTCTTTTTTTTTCCCCATGGTAAAACATGAAATGCATAATAAGCTTCCTTATAATGTTACCTCTTGGTAACTTGATTCCAGGGGATGGTGATGACGGAACCACTTTTTAATTGTGTTTTCTTTCAGTGGTCCTATCAGTCCAGACTCCCTGTGGATCTTGGCTAGTGTGGTAGCATCTGGCACCATCTGTACCAAACCTAATCAGACAGAAAAGAGTTTGCATGAAAAAACCTTTAACATTAAAAAGAAATTAAGACCATCAATGCATAATTGCCTATTGCTGGATCAGGAAAAATACATACTTAAAAGCTTGTAAAATACTTATAAAATATAGATCAGGATTATTTTTCTCTTTCTCTTTGGAAACACTAAAAAAAAAAAAATCAAAAGATACTTTGTAAGAAGTGGTAGTTCTGGGAATGAGAAATAAAAACATTGATAACAACATTGTGGACATAATTGCCTTGAAGTACCAACAGGACCAACAATTTCATGAGATTACAAGAGGGTAGAATATGTATAAAGCCAGGAAAAATCTATATAAAATAGGATCAGAGGTTTACTATGAAATATAGTGTTATTTCCTCCGTGTTCATTGTCTAGAATGCTACAAAAACTTTTCTGCGTCATGGGAGAAAGGATGCTACATAGTGCAGAAATTAGTCTGATCCAGTATGACATAAACTGGAACTCTGAGGTGCAGAGAGAAGCCAAGCATTTTGCAGTGCTTCACCTGAATCCAGCATCTCTACTGCTGGCACTTAGTTCTTTTTTTTGTGGAACTGAGGCCTGGCTTGTCAGGTTTCTATTTCTCTGTTCCCTCTTGTGTTCTCTGGCCCATCATCCTTCAATTCTGCATTACAGGAACAACTTCCTCTAGCAATTTCACATGGTGATGGGCTCCTGGAATATCTGGAAAGCAGTACTCTACCAGTGCTTTAGCTGCTTTTCACACTGCTGTGAAAAGTGATTTCTGCATTCCCAGGACTATGAAATGATCATCTCCTTTCTCCCTTGTGTGGAAAAGGTGGCCCATGGAGAAAACATTGGCCTAGGAATTGGAAAAACTGGGTACCCAAGCCTATTTAAGCATTTCCTGTATGACCACAGACACGCCTCTTGATGCTTCTGTCCTTGATCATTAACTGTAAATCAATTACATTAACATCTCTGTAGATCATAAGGAAAGACATTGTGTAGAAAATCTGTCAGACAGAGGTTTTCTGCTGTTATGCTGCTGAAAGGAAGAGACTGTCAGAGAATAATATTTGCAGGTGATTCCTCTTTCTTGGTAAAAATCAAATGAAGTGTTAGCATATAAGAGAGACTATAATATTATGTTTGGAAATAGCATTTTTGTATTATTTGCCTTTGAAGCAAAAGCTTTCAAGCTTTGACTCCCATCTCCACAAAGAAGTAAGCAGTCTTTTTCAGGTCACCTTAACCACCTGCCATGTGCATGAACCATCTATCCTTTCTCCTAGGTCCTTCACATCATCCATCCTCCCTCAACCTTCTCTTTGTGCCTCAGAAAGCAGTGAATTTAAAATAATTTTTTAATAGTTTTTGGGGTTTTTTTTGTACAGCAAGTAATCTGGATACATCAGTCTTCTATTTGTGTAAGGATTATTTTCAGTAAAGGATTTGGAAAGTCAGTAAAAAATAGTAAGCTTATTCCTGTCAGTAAACTTCTTTAGCAAGCAGTTGGTATCCCTGCTACAGCTCTGCTACAACAACCATAAAGGAAAGAAAGAAAGCTTTCAGATGAGTCAGACCTTCCTTAAGCAGCATAAATCACAAGAGTAACATTTCAGAATCAACACTGTAAGCTGTCACCACTTGTCTACAGGTACTTTCTGTAGCCACATGCATCTAGGTTCATTTAAGTATCCATGCAGGATCACACTGGATTAGAAGTTTAGTAGCTATGGATAATTTTTTCCCAAAGCTCCTCCAAAGCTGTCTTTTTGATGTGGAAAGTTACTTTTAAGACTCTGGTGCAAACTGATGGTGTTGAAGGTTTTAGAAAATTCTAGAACAAAATTCATGGAGTTTGGTTGTGCTTCCTCTAGAGAGGCAGAATTAATAAATAAAATGATATTCAGGAGTAAGCAAGTAAATAATTTAGGGCTCAAGTAAGTGAAATTCTGGGCATTTTTTCTTTTCTAAGTGGGAAGAGGAATAGGACACCTACAAAAATAAAAGTTAAAAGGAGGATTTTTGGGGTTAGTGCTGTTTACATGAGATTTGAATAACGTAACACAAGCAGCTTTTGTAATCTAGAACTGACCTTGGCCTTTTCCTGTGGATAAACACCTATAAATGATCATTTGCATATTCAGTCCCTCTTGGAGCCAGATGCTGTCCATCACTCGAATGATTTGCAGAACCAGCATATCTTGACGTAGATCATCGCCTAGCTGTGAAAATCACATGAGAAATCCAGGTTTCTCCTTCCAGACTACAGAGAAATAACTTCATATTTCATTTGAACATTTTCAATCACCAAAAAAGCTATATTCATAGAATCATAGAATGGTAGAGATATGAAAGAGTCCTCTAGAGATCCTCTAGTCTAACTACCCCACCAAAGCAGGATCACCTAGGGCAGGAAAAATAAGAACACATCCAGGTGGGTTTTGAAAGTATCTGGAGAAGGAAACTCTGCAACCTCTCAGTGAAGAAGTTTCTCCACATGTCATGGTGGAACTTCCTGTGTTCCAGCTTATAGACATCGCTTTTTGTTCTGTTACTAGGCACCACTGAAAAGAGATTTCCACCTTCATCTTGACACCCACCTCTCAGATATTTTTAAGATCCCCTCTCAGCCTTCTCTTCTCAAGACTAAACAGCCCCAGGTCTCTCAGTTTCTATTCACAGGAGAGATGCTCCAGTCCCACAGTCATCCTTGTAGCTCTCTTTTGGATTCTCTTGAGCAGGTCTCTGTCTCGAATTGGGGAGCCCAAAACTGGACACAGTATTCCAGGTGTGGTCTCACCAAGGCAGAAGACAGGGAGGGGAGAACATTCTCCTTTTTTTTTTTTTTTTATTTTATAGTAAATCCCTCTTTCTTCAAAGATGCTACTCACATTCTGTGTCAGAAGAGGGCAGAGTAAAGGGCAGATACAGTTTTGGCAGCCACTGAGGTGGCAACAAATGCTCTCTGATTAGCTGCAGCTTTCCTGCTTATTATTCCTAAGTAATTATTAGACTTTGAACACTTAATCCAGAGAGAGGATCCTTATTTAGTTACATTTAAAAGTCTACCTAATGCTAGATCCCTTTTCATAAACGACACTGTGTGTCTAACATTAAGCTTCACAACTTGGTACTTGCAGCTGGCTGAAGGGGAAATTTATCACGAATTTAGATTTTATCCATGACATGATTCATATTCAGATTCAAACAGTGGTGCAGTGTTGACTGCTCTCCCCATGGAGTCAGTCAACAATTATCTTAGTGCAATGGGGCTTTAATTGTAGCCACAAGAAGTAATGAAGAGATTATTTTCAACCATGGCTAAGTAAATGGTCTGTAAAAAAAAAGCCCTGGGGTTTTTTGTTCCCCCCTCCCCAGCCCATCTAAAATACATGTGACTTTTACTGGCATTTTTAAAGGCTTTATTATTTTATTATGTTCTTTTTATGTAAGCATTCCAGTCTACAGACATTTGCTGGGTGGGTAAACAAAGAGACAAAATCATCTTTAAAAATTAAAAAATGTCTATTTTTCTTTAACTTAAAGGTAAACTTGACTCCAATTAATTCTTCTTAGTACCTAATCCTGCCAAAAAATCTTACTCTCTCCACCTGCTTTCCCTCCTTCCCTCAGATATAGAGTCACTTTTTAGAGTACACAATTTAAGTCCTTATCATTTTATGTACATGTTATCCATCAAAAATAGACAACAGAACTATGGTACAAGTAAAACATACTTTAACACAATGGTTTCAGCTGATGTCAGCTGAAACACTCTACAGCAACTGGACAGTTGGATGTTTGTTGGAAATAACTGAGCAGGGAAAATACTGTCTAGGTAGAACCAGCACAAATGTTTAGCTGTTCCATGATGATCATTTGCTCAAGTTGCTGAACTAGAAACCTGTCTGTTCAACACTGACTCTCAGATAAAATAGCATAAGAACCACACTTTCAGAGGTTCAGCAAAGTTTGAGATTGCTAGTCTCTCCCTAACATGCCTGGAAACCATACCTCTATCCCTGAGAATCACAGCTGCTCTAAAGATCGATTTAATTCAATACAGCCTGATTTTTTAAATTTTATTTTTTAATTTGATTTTTAATAAATTGTTTAGACTTCTGTTTTGGAAAATGAGTCTGCAAAAGATCTAGGAATAATGTCTTTGGCAACACTGACCATTTCTTTTGTCCATCAATGCTTTTCTCTAAAACCAGTAGCCATTGTTATGGAAGACTTTTGCTCTTTTGAAAGAGAACTTATTTTAAAGTACATGTATTGTCTTTTGTGGATGGACACAACACTGTCCTGAACTCTGAAGCTTTTCCAGGTGATAAGTGAAAAATAAAACAAAATTTATTTTCAGAGCCAGTTGCTCCAACTAACACCAACAAGGCAGTACTTTTCTGCTGTTCCCTCCACTTCTCTCTTCTTCAGCCCATTCCTCCACTCTGGCTGATATGGGCTGAATTAGTTCTGTATTGCAAATGTAGTCTCTAATACTCCAGTATTTTGATTTGTTAGAAAAATATGGACTAGGTAGATTTAATTACTTTGAGCTATCTCTTTGAGACTTACCCTCTGACTTCCATATGTTAAGCAAATTAGGTTTAAAATATAAACTCCATGTTTTAGCTCGGTTGTCTCCAGTAAGAAAAAAATAATGCATGAAGTCATTTGATTCTGATATTTCAATCTATTGCCACAATATACTCCATTAAAAGTTATAGTGTCAAAAACAATTGGGTAAAGTGAACAGCAGAGCCAAATGAAACATTCTCAGGCTCAAGTTTCAAAACACAGATTAGGTGAATTTCAAATCCATGTTTTCCATACAAAAGGAATTAAGGATTAAAGGAAGAACATACCTTAAAAATAACATTGATGTTTCCACCTGGAGGGTTTGCATTGATGAAGGAAATTTTTAATGGAAAAGCATTGGATGTAAAATATGAACATGACTTCAGGAGAAAAAGAAAAAAAGAGAGAAAGAATAATAGTGACACATATAGAAGACATCAGGATAATACAATACCTCCTGAAAAGTACCATACTGCTTAGTTACACTAATAAAAAATACATATTGGTAATAATAACATCAGTAAATAACATTGATATTATTGACTGCTTCATTAGCTCAGGAATCTGAGAAACTATTTTTCTCAGACAATTTGCTTCAATGTTGAGATTATAGGAATGGTTAATATTTCCTGTACTGATTTTTTTTTCAATTTCACCCAGGCCTGTTAACATTAAACTTTGGCTGGGGCTGAGTGGATAAAGTACCTAAGACTGATCTAATGAGAATCTGTAAAGCATCTGAAAGTCTTTGGTCCTGTTATTTTCTGAAATAACAATTTGTCCAGTCATACAATCTTTATGGAAGCAAAGAACCTGCTAATTTCTGTGGTGACCTCACTGTCTGAGGATACAGGAAGCTCTGAAAAATCACAATCTCTTTAATGTGGGATTTATCTTAATTAAACATATTCTCTGACTTCTCATTCCCTGCTGTTTCTTTCACCTGAAGACCTCAAATGGCTTCAAAAAGCATTAATGAGCCAAGGACTGTGTGAGTTAGGGTAGTATTACAGTCATCATTAAAAAAAGCAGGGAGAGGGGGGAACCCACCATAAAAACAACAGCAAAGTAATAGCCTGGTTTCTAGAAATAATGAGTGCCTCACAGGAGCTACTGCTATCCTTACTGGGTGGAGTGCAGTGGAGGCTAATTTGAACAACAAACCCTGTGAGGCACAGCTGCCTCATGCTTTTCATCTGAACATCTCAAATCATGGCACAAGCATGCAAATATCGTGTTAGTCACATCACACCTCTGTGACATACAATAGCTATTATTCATCAGGAAATCCTGACCCCCCCCTATGGATTTTCTCCAATTTAAACATCTCAATAAGTGCTTGAAAGGTTGCTGTGAGATAATGCACTACTGTAGAGCTGGGAGCAGTGCTTGCTACTGGTAAAATCAATAGATGACAGGAAACCAAATTATATTTAGGCAATTCTAAGCACTTAATAATTCTAATTGGCATGATTAAAGTGAGATAGAGCTCAGTCAAGAAGCTGCATGTATAATGTTTTATAATGATATAATAAAACAAAACAAAATATCTCTCTTCAGATACTTGTAACAAAAAATCTCTGTATTTGTCCAGCCAAGCTGGTGTATCATAAATAGCATGACTGCTTAGTGAGATACCTTCCCCTTAGTCATTATTTCCCAGAAGCCTGAAAGCAGTAAGAAGCATCAGGCTTCAAATTCTTCTGACTTATATCATACACAACTGGCCCAAGCCTGTAGGTTGCCAAAGACCTCTTTTCTCACAGAGATCAAGGCAGAACAGCAATTACTTGGAGAATCACAGGTCAAAGGCAATTGAAGGGAGCAGCAACTCTTAGAAGCAGGCCCACTGTGGATAATGAGCCAGAGAACAAAAACAGAGCACAAATTGCTGTAATTAGACAGCTATAACTAGTACTATATATGGGTGTTCAGGTTTGTTTTCTCTTGCTGCTGACTATCTTTTCCTTCTCCAGAAATGCAATATCTTATTCCTAACATAATATTTTTTATGAAAACATTTCTAAACAATGGATAACTGAGTCAGTACTGTGGTTAAAGTGAACTCAAGTAACACGAAAGAGCGTGGTAATTTCCTTTATTCCTCAGTAATTCTTAATAGGGGTCATAGACACAGGTAAGTTACTGTGAATATTTAGTATTTTAACAATTCTCCATCATGTTGCTAGTGTCACCTCTGCAAAATGAGAGCTAGCTCTAGACCTTTAGCTGCTCCCACACATGACAAGGAAGAGCCATAGATGAGAAAAAAACTGCCACCAAGAGCTATTCGTCAGGATGGTAACCATGTTTCAGCTGCAAGGAAGCCAGGTGCCCTTGCCAATTCTAATATCATGGCAGGGAAGCTAGCTGGGGGCAAACTGCTCAAATCTCTGCTGCCAATGCTGTGCAAGGCAAGACGTGCATGCAACACCCTTCACCTCTGCAAGACTCCCAGTTTAAATGGAATTTGGCTAGAGGTCAGTTTAGCAGATAACTTGTGCTTAGTAGCAGTAAGATTATTTCCCAGTCAATGTAGTCACTAAGTCTCTCTCCCCTTTTATACTAAAAAAAAAAATATTAAAAATAAAAATAAATTAAAGCAAAACAAAACAAAATAAAATAAATTTAAACCCACAAGCCCATGCATGAGCTAGACTTACATCTTCCTCGATGCCTTGGACAGCAAGCGCAGGATTCAGGGGAAGCCGACAAACTTTTATCTCCTGGAAGAGCTGCTGAAGTCTGTTGAGTTCCACCTTTAACACCTCCTGCAACAGGCATATTGTTGTGGCAACATGACAGAACATAACAGCAGGTTATAAGCTTCTGACTGTCTTTCTGTATTTTAAATAAGCAGTACAATTTCCAGAGCTAGTAGCATCTATGTAACCTCATAACCACTAATGAGGTCACAAGGAGGTGCAGTTATTAAAAACAAGAACAGCAATTTTACTCTACATTCATGTTTTTTCTGCCTAGAGGTACTGCCAGTTCATGCTGTCACAGAGGCTCAGATTCAATACTGTTTATTAGGGGCTGATTAGCCTTGCACCTGCTCTGCTGCATCTTGTGTCTTTTTTTTGTCTTGCTGGACAATTTCACAATTTGTTGTTGCTTGTTGCCTTAACAGTGTGATTTCCTTCACCCAACTGTAAAAGTGCTAACAGTAAGGTTTGGGAGGTTCTCAGTATCTGCAGCCTTGAGATTAATCTCTGAAATCTGAATTATGCAGCAGTAATGTATAATGTATCACTACTATTTCCTTTTCTTTACACGTATTTTTCTCTTTGCAAATATTTTTGTCTTTTCACTTCCATGTTTGCTTTGCTGCTCTCAGTAGCAACACTGAGAGTTTTCTGAAAAATCCTTTGAAAATCTTTGAATCCTTAACAAGGCAAAAAGAATTCATGATAACTTTCATAATACCCAGCAGTGGCAGGTATACTTTGCTTTGGATTTCCAGTCTCTCTTGCTGAGATCGCAGCACGAAGTAGTTTTACACATCAGGTAAGCAATAACAGCGCTCTTGGAGAATTAAGAGGTTTGAACTGGAAATATATTCACTCAATATAAAGCCTACACTCACTGGAGAAGATGATTCCAAGCTTCTAGGGCCAGGAATGCATCTCTGCAGACAAGTGTGCAGTATTAATTGTTGAATGCTGTATTTGAGTCATTAAGTACAGCCCACTCTGCTTGACTTTGTTAAGAAGTAAAATGTTCAGTGTGTCAATGACAACTCTTAGCAAAGTTTTCAAGAATTACTGCAACTCTGCAGGAACTAAATATTTTGGGATGAGGCACTGAATATGAGCATTCCTCTCTGTAATATCAATTTTGCTGCCGTTATTTCTGACCAATGCCAAGTCTGGTTGAGAAAGCATTGATGAAGGAGTTCAAATGGCTTAAAAGACCTACTGACCTCAAGAGTACTAGTTCTGACAGCTTTCCTATTAAATACATATGTTTAACTTGTTTTCAGAGCAGTACAGAATTGCTACAATTGTAGTCAAATCTTAGGTTTATTTACATAAAGGGCTTTATAAGAAAGAGGTATCACCTTAAGAAAAATAAAGTTACCTTGAATAACCTAGATGGAAGGGGAGATATTTGTTAACAAACCTTTCTTTTTGGGTCACTGGCAGCTTTTACATTTTTGGCAATGTCTTCAAGAATTCTGATAAGTTTCTCCTCCTTAGAAAACTCATTGTGCAGGGCTTTTCCAGCACAGAATTGGAGAGCAGCCAGTATTTTCTGATACCAGATCTTGAAATGAACTTCATTCTGTGCATTCTTCAACAGCCTGAAAAAAGGAGTGGAAAAAACACCTATGTAGCTAAACCTGATTTTTATTTCATATAACCTCTAGCAGGAACAATAAATGGACTCCAGACTAATCTGTATTTGGTGACTTTGGCCAGCAGAGAACGAAAAAGAAGTGTTGTGTTCCTTTTTCCTTTGTTGGAAAGCAAGTCCTACTTATTAAGTAATGAGATTTTGAGTGCGTTGAATCAATAGGAACCATCCATGACTTACTGTCATGCATAGTGCAGTGTCTGAATTGTTTCTTATTTCTGCAAGAAACATTTGCAAAGTGAAAATAAGTTGCATTTTTAAAATCCAGTTTTAAATCCATAAATCTATTTTTTTTTTGGCTCCTGTCAGAATACTTACACCACCAAGCACATCTTTCAGCTAGGAGATATGTTGAAAGACCATTTTAGTATCAGATGTATCATCAGTTCTAGAAACTTACACAATTTTAATTTGAGAAGACGTTTCTGAAATTCGCTGTATTGCTGAAAAGAGTGAAATGAGCCTACTTTATTCCTTTCCTCAGTGCTAAATATTCTAGTGGAAAAACTCAACTCTCAGTTCTGCTGAAGTTTGTAAATGCATTGGAACTAGAATTATTACCAACATAAAGGTCAGAAATAAACCAAAAAAATATACCTTATTTTTTTTTTTTTAATGTTCATCACGCAGCCTTCTCTAATTACTCATTCATTTGGGCCAGGAAAGCTGTGGAGTTTAGGGTATTTTTTAGTTAATTGAATTGATCATTGGTATTTTTTTTTCCCTTATGTGGGGCAGAGGTTTTGTACACATCTGATTTATTTTTATAAGTGCAGATGGAAAAACCAGCTTTATATGACTACTAATATCCTGCTCATCACCTGGGATTTTCCTTTGCCTGAAGGACTGATGAACTTTTGTTTGAACTTTCCTGCTCACAATTTCACCCTTAAGAACATCTCAAACCTTATAAATGTCTGAATCTTAATGCAGTTGCCTTAACTAATGAGGTTACCTCAACAATTAGTGTTAGTTTTCGCAGGACAGAAATCCAAGAAGCTGTTGACTTTCAAGGCACATCACATAAGAATATTCCATATAACAAAAAATAAAACCAAGATATTTATCAAACGCTAATATTTAAAGGTAAAAAATCATCATCATCACTATAGATAATTCAATCCTCCAATTGCAGCATTACAATATTGCTACTCACAGCCCATGGATTTTTGGTGATGAGGGATTCTTGTCACCTTTTATAAGGCAATGATTCTTCTAGGTCTTCTTTTCCTGTATAATTCATTGCAGAATAATTTGGTCTCTGAAAAGCCTTTCCAGCTAATGCAAAACCTCTCAATATCTAAGGGCTTATAAGTACTGAAAAATCTTAAAAGAAAGTGTGGTGTTTCTATGAGAAATGACTAGAGATGAAAGGGGAGAGAAATGAGAAGTTTAGCATGAGCACTCTCTGGAGGAGATTAAAATGACATTTCTTTCTGTAAACTAGGAGAAACAAATAATTACTTTTTTGGATCTGAAAAAAAATATGAGTTGCCATTGCAGTGCATGGTGGAAAGTGAGCTGCACCACCAAAAGGCAGTGGTATTCTCACCCTGAACCCTACATAGAACAAAGAAGGCTGAGAGCACATGCATGTATGGCAGTGGATGAACTAATTCTCCCAGACTTCAAGCAAAGTCCAAGATTCCATAGGATGAGATTAATTTGCTTAAATCTGAGTAGCTCTTACCATTTCAGATATTCTACAAAATCCTATTTGGCTTCCAGCTGATGTCTTGGAAGGCCATGGGCCTACCAGATGTAATACATATGATGTGCCACTGCACTCCTGTGCAGATGTCTCAGATGCCCTATGCTTCCTAAAAAGCCTGTGTTTAGGGTACTGAATCAGACTCTGCAGTGGCCTTCCAGCTAGTGTGATGGTATTAAGACTGGGTCTTTAATTTTTCCTCAGAAAGTTCGAGCAGAGAAGTGAAAGAATGTAAATAAATCACTACTGGGTGTAAGAAAGCAAAATAATGATTATTCTAAACACTTCCATTGGATAGATAGAAATGTTTAAGAGTCAATACTCAAAACAAGATACGGGCAGTCTGTCTCTCTCAATCTGTCTGCTGGGCATTTCTCTTCTGGCTGTGGATAACATACTGGCATACTGACCTTGACAAGCTAAGCGTAACAAACCTCTTGGCTTCTTGGCTTTCTTCCCTTTTGCTTGTTCTGGGAAGGGCAGGAGCGGGGGGGAAAGAAGCACAGCCCTTCTCATGGCCAGAGGGCTTGGTTGTGTTTTCCTGTTGATTGTATATATTTGTAAATGTTGTGCATAGTGTCTGTTTGTACATACTCATTGCGTTTCATCATAGATTGTAGTTTTGCCTGTAAAATACAGCTTCGTTTGCTTCTGGACTGAGTTAGCCTGGTTATTGTCAGTGTGGGAGGGGGATTCCAGCTCTCCACTGCAACAGGTAGGCAAACAAGGTGATTTAAACCAAAAACATACACTGCCCACTTCAGCAGAAAGACAGACACAGGTTTGGTAATCACGTTTTAAACAAAAGTATTACTGGCATAGCACAAACCATCACATGGAGAGGCATTTAGTCTGGTGAAACAGAGCCCAGTTCAGTCTCAGTCCAGCTAAACAGCTTATATTTCACTTGGACTACAAGAGAATAAACTTCTTTACTTCTGCTCTGCAAAGGGAATTGCAAGTGCACTTGAGGAAAGAGAGCATCACTGTCATATCTATTTTGAACTGTTGGGGCAAAATCTTCTGCCTGCACTTAGCCTTGCATTGGAATAAACTCCGAAGCATCTAAATGTATTCATTCACCTACTCCATTTTAACAGTACATATTTATATGACCTTTGGAGGTACTTTCCAAGCCAGACCATTCTATATTTAGGGAATCCAGAAAGGGTACCTTTACATGTTTGAGATGCCCCTTTAATTCTCTCAGATATGCAGAACATTAAACCAACTTTTATTTCCCTAAAATGAAAGGCTTATGATTTCACATACAGGAAGTAAACCAGCAAACCCAAAATGTCCTATTTCAAATCAAAGCTAGTCCCTGCATAAGGCAGATCAACCTAGGTGGCTTTTATTATTCTTATGACTGAGTGTTTGCAGAAAGTAAGTTTATATATGTCCAGTTCTGGAGCCTCTCTTACAGGAAAGATCTGGGCATGCTGGAGCATGTCCAGAGAAGGGCCATGAGGATGATCAGAGGGCTGGAGCACTTCTCCTATGAGGACAGACTGAGAGAGTTAGGACTATTCAGTCTGGAGAAGAGAAGGCTCCGAGGAGACCTTATTGTGGCCTTCCAGTCTCTTAAGGGGGCTACAAGAAAGCTGGGGAGGGACTTTTTAGGGTGTCAGGAAATGATAGAAATAGGGAGAACAGAAAAAAAAATAGAAATGGGTAGATTCAGATTGGATGTTAGGAAGAAGTTCTTCACCATAAGGGTGGTGAGATACTGGAACAGGTTGCCCAGAGAGGTGGTAGGTAGCCTCATCCCTGGAGGTTTTTAAGGTCAGGCTGGATGCGGCTCTAAGCAACCTGATCTAGTGTGAGGTGTCCCTGCCCATGGCAGGGGGGTTGGAACTGGATGATCCTTGAGGTCCCTTCCAACCCTAACAATTCTATGATAAAAAAGATTTCTTTTCATCCTGAGAAAGGATTATGGGCCAGACACAGATAGCTTTTGCATAAGGTGTACATGAGAACATATAGAGTCTGAGTCCTCTCATATGTATGTCTTGAACCCAATCCACAAGGAAAGCTGAGGCAGCCATCATGATCTCACCAGCAAAATCTATTTCTATGCACACACTCTGTACTCTGAACCTACATGGCAGCTTTTGACAGTGCATGTTGCTTCCCAGCAAACCCATAAGGGACTAAGGGCTCTGAACTCAAAAATGTGTCTAGTGACTGTGGTGCAGGCACTACAGCTTCCCTCTGCCTGTCACAGAATCACAGAAACATTAAGGTTGGAAAAGATCCTCAGGATCACCAAGTCCACTGGGGTAGGGATGCTTTTAAAAGCCTGCAGATCTTAATTTGTAAAATGATTTGGATTAAGTGGGACTGACTTCTATATGCATTTTATAAAAGCAGTCCCAAGGAGGATACCAAAGACAGCTTTTAATGTGATGACTCATTGTAGGCTTTGATGGAATGTTTATTCAACAACTGAACAAATATGTGAGGGAATTCTGTCTTCTCAGTTCCCTTACACACGTATCTTCACAGCCACTGCGAGAACTCAGCAACTTGTGGGATTGCAGGATGGAGAAATGTTCAAGACTCTAATGAAATTTTCAAGTTAGAACAGGATGCTCAGCTCTGATAGAGGAAGACAAAATTGGAATGATTTAAAACTCAAGGCTGCCAGTAAGGAAGTATGTGAAGAGTTAGGGTTTTATCTGACAATTTTCACAGGAATTTGAAAGACAGAACTCAATATAAATGCCTAGAGAGAGGATCTTGCTCCTAACAACAGGGAGATTTCCTCACTCTTCAGGGTTCTCTGATTTGGGAAAAATGCTCTCATTCTCAGCAAGGCCAGGAGAATTCAGACACTGTCTCAAGGTCAGTTTTGTGAAGTAGTACAAAGGGTCTGGAAACAGCAGGATGATTATTTGAAATTTAGCAATCAAGCAAACTAGACTGCCTCTGCTTAGGAGCAGTTAGAGGGTCCAGGTCAGATTCTGAGGTGCCCTGAAAGGTGCCCCCAGCTTTTGCAAGTGGCTACATCTCTTCCTTTCTGCATGCACCCACTCTATGAGTGCATTTTCTGGTGCACTCACAGCTGCAGAAGTGTGTGCATATGTTTTCTGGGTCCAGAAACACAAGTGTGCAGGAGAGATTTTTTTGTCACAAGGCAAAAGTAAAGGTGGGATCGAATCAGGCTGAGTTGGTGGCTTGGTCAGAGAAGGAGAAAGAGCTGAAAACAGCAGCTATGGAAAAAAGGGAAATTAAAACAAAAGGGAGGAATTAAAAAGGAAAGAAAGGAATGAGATTGGAATAAGGGTGAATAAGCCCCATTCTCCTCTGTGGTGTGGGGATAGAGGCCTTGCAGCAGACACAGCTGTCTCTCTGAGTTGGATTTCTCAGGACAAGTGAAAGAGTGAGGCTGGTCACACAATTCTGCTGCTTGAACATCCCTTTCTTGTCTCTTTTGGAAAGAGGAGCAGTGGGAACCAGAAAGCAATGCCTGACAGGATGGGTTAGATTGCAGGTAGCCTGTTAAAACAGGTTGTAATCCTTAGCTATGAAAAAGCAAGTGCAGTTTGAGTGGGTTATTTACATGTGGCTAATTTGTTTCCAAGTGATGCCTGGTATTTATTACACAAAACCTGTGCTTACCAGCGTGCACACACAGTGTACTCTTTGCTTCAGGTTTCTTGAATTCAGATAAACACTATGAAAATGAGGTGCCTTAAGGTTTTATGGTGAGTGGCAAACTTGACCAAGGAAGACAATATGCTTTGTTGTGAATGTATATTTCATGCTTGGTTTCTGTTTCATGAAGCTGTGAACAGGACAAACCACAGAAGAAACATTTGTACCAGCCTGCTGTTTGCTATAGCAACAATTGTTTCTAAAAGCTTCTCCAGAGCTCTTTGCATGAAAGATTAGCACACAAATACACTTTTTTTACCACTGTACAACTGCATGTCTGAGGTTGCCATTTGACTTCATTTTCATTAGAAATCCTACAACACTCCTAAGTCATCATTTTGTGCTTTATTGTGCCAGGAAACTATGTCACACACCTGAAGTATATGACTGATTTCATTTTGTGGTTTGCATTCTTAAGAGACTAAGTAACAGGGGTGGTTTGCAAGCAGGATTACATTTGGGCTTTGCAGCTTCTTAAGTCCCACTGAAAGTGACTTGCAGACACAAGGATGAGAGAGGTGAAAGACTAATACCTCCATCTAACTTGTGAGGGTCATGATGATGAGTGGGCAACTGCTGCTATTAATTACTCAGCTGAAAGTAAGAGGTTTGCTGTTTTTTTGGTTTTTTTTTTTTTCCTTTTATCTCTCCAAGATTACACTGGGCAAGATTTTTGCTTCCTTTCCAGTGACAACGGAAACAATCCCTTTGATAGATATCAGTGTAGCAAGTGCTCCACAAGCACTGAACGCCAGTGAATTGCAGATTCCTTCATCCTCCACACCAGTAACTCCCCTTACTCCTCTACAGAGTACAGCCAAGGATGAAGAACTAATCTTTCTGATTTGCTATCTGGTCCACTCAGGCACAGCTTCTTTAGACACAGCTAAACTCTGAGGCAGCTGAGTGCCAAGCTGGCAAATATGGCTGTGGCTTTTCAGATCTCTTTGCCAGTGTGCCTGTGGTAGATGACTGAGCTTTCTGAAGCTCCCAGGAACATGGCTGAGGGATGGCAGCTATTGCTTCAGAGAACAGAAAGGAACACTTGCACTTTTTGCAATGTAATCTCTGTTCTCAGCCTCCTTCACAGCCTGTGAGATAAGCCTTTGTTGGACAGCAAAATTTAATTTCATTAACCCTGCTTAAAGTGGCTCTGTTCTCATGGTCCTTTGTTAGTCAAGAGAAACATACAGGTTATCTGTCAAATTCCTTTAAAGGAAGATGCAGGATAACACCTCCCTTTTAACCCAACCCTGAAGTCTAGAAAGGCATGATTTATCCACTACGAGATGGAAAGGTAAACACAGGAAAAAAAAGCACCCTTCTATGCAGACCTGTGGGAGCATGACAATCAACAAAGCAACAGATACAGAAACCAAACAACTGAGAAGCACAAAATGCCTAACATGAAGAGAACAATACAGTTGCTGCAGGGGAGAACAGGGAGCAGAGTCAATTAGGCAGAAGATTTAATGTACAACAAAGATGGAGGAGACATAGCAGTTGTCTGAAGTGACTGGAGTACTGAGCATGTTCCATAGCTTTACAGAAACACAGCATAAGGCTGTCCACTTGACTGGAAGGACCAACGTTGCACCCTTTTGTTTTCCCTCTCTCTCTTTGACCAAGTACAAAGGCAGCAGAAAGCAAGAGATACAAGAGGGCAGGCAGAACTCTGCCTTGTCTGATGATCTTTCTTTCTATTTGAGAACAAAGTATAATGAAAGTCTACGTTTCCTGAGCAGAGCACAGTGCAATATTTTCTCTAAATTTTTCTAACCAAGAAAGGAAGGAAGAGCAGCAGCTGTTCAGCAGCCTGAAGCACCTGTCCACTTTTGGCTCTTCACACCTTTCACATAAGAAACCTGCAGTCAATTTCACCTGCTGCTGCTCATACAACAGAGATGCTTTTATAGACACTTTTTTTCCCAAAGCCTTACCCTTGAAAAGATAGTACCTCTGCTTAAAGTGAAATTTTGTTTTAAAAGATTATGTGATACATTTTAATTTGCTTTTCTGACCTTTTTAAAAAAAATATATATAATAGAACAGATGTCTGATATATTGGTCTCTCTTAGATAACAAAAAAAAAAAAAAACACAACAAACTGTTGCAGTTACTAAATAATGATGGTTAGGCTTGAGAAACCAACATTTCTATGGGAGTCAAGGGACTAGTTGCCATTATTTGCTAAAATTCTCTCAAAGATCTTTGTGAACAAGGCAACACAATTTGCATCCAGATAAATCACTTGATCCAGCAGATTCAATCAACCCAGTTCCTCTCAGTCCTGCTGAATGCCTTAACTGTGGAATGCATGTCCTTCTGATTCACAAAAATTTAGCAGATCAGTGAAAATCAAGGCTATCCTATGCAAGTAAATTGACAAACCCTGCTAGGAAAAATGTTTTGATACTTAATGCACTTCTGCATTAAGAAAATAAACCCCAGATAAAAATGATTTATCCAGAGAAGAAAGAGAAGAGCATTTACCTTTAATATGAACTGTATCAAGAATTAATAGAAGAGAATAACAGTGTGCAGGTACCACTAGCATTACCAGGTAATAGATACCACCTAGTCTAAGGCCTAAGGAAGAAATGATCAGCCTGAGAACACATCTCCATTTATTGAATGAACTTGTTAACATCAATGTAAGTGCTACAAGAATCATCTAGGAAAAAAGAAGTCCTATCAGTGCCTGACTTTTGCCCCACTGTGTAAAAAACAAAACAAGGTACCCCCTCAAAATGCATTGTTAGCAATGTGTATCTCTTTCTAGTCTGCTCCTCTTCACTAGGTATAGTCTGCAACTAGCAGAGAACTAAATTTATTGACAGACTATCATGACACAAAGAATACCTGCAGCAGAACACTGGCAGTGTTTCCAACACCACCTGCATACAGCAATGTTGACCTTGGATAACTTCAGAATCTGAGTGAGGATTCACAGTCCAAAGATCCCACCTCAATAAAGTGCCAATCCAAAGCTACAGAAATGAAATGCCTTAACCCTGAAGCATCATTAATACCAAGTGACTTAAGCTCAGGCTTATAACTACAGGTCTTACTGTTCTCAACTATTAATTGAAAAAGTACCACTGTCTCAGTGAAAAGAATCAAAGAACAATTAATTTTGCCCTCCAAAAACTGTATCTTGAATAAAAAAAAAAAAAAAAAAAAATTGCTTAGCTGATAACAGCTGATGCAGCCATCTAGTGAGACCTGGACAGACTGGAGAGCTGGGCACAGAGGAACCAAATGAGGTTCAATAATGACAAGTGTAGAATCCTGCATCTGGGGAGGAATAATAAACTGTACCAGTACCAGCTGTGAGGTGGTCTGCTGGACAGCAGCCCTGTGAAGAGGGACCTGGGAGTCCTGGTGGATAACAAGTTATCCATGGGACAGCAATGTGCCCTTGAGGCCAAGAAGGGGGTGCATTAAGAAGAGTGTGTCCAGCAGATCCAGGGAGGTTCTCCTCCCCCTCTACTCTGCCCTGGTGAGACCTCATCTTGAGTACTGCCTTCAGTTTTGGGCTCCCCAGTTTAAGATGGACAGGGATCTGCTGGAGAAGGGCTACGAGGGTGACTAGGGTACTGAGGCACTGCCCTATGAGGAGAGGCTGAGGGACCTGGGGCTTTTTAGTCTGGAGAAGAGAAGACTTAGAAGGGATTTAATAAATATTTATAAATATCTGAGGGCTGGGTGTCAGGAGGGAGGGGACAGGCTCTGCTCACTTGCTCCCTGTGACAGGACAAGGAGCAATGTGTGTAATCTGCAGCACAGGAGGTTCCACCTCAACACAATGGGGAACTTCTTTACTGTAAGGGTCACAGAGCACTGGAACAGGCTCCCCAGAGAGGTTGTGGAGTCTCCTTCTCTGCAGAGTTTCAAGGCCCATCTGGATACATTCCTCTGCGACCTGAGCTAGATTGTATGGTCCTGCTCTGGCAGGGAGGTTGGACTTGATCTCTTTGGGTCCCTTCCAACCCCTGACATCCTGTGATCTTGTCAAATGCATCATAATTAACAACTGCATGCAGATTATCAGTGAGGCAGTATTATTTTGCATTTAATGAGAAATGTAGCAGCCAAGCCTAGCATTAGTTTTGAAAAGTCTGGTTTCATCTTTGCCTGTGCTTTCTTCATGGGACTAAGCATGTCCCTGTCTGCACTTGTTTCACAATTGCAGATTTTCTCCTCAGAACAAATGTCATATTGTTGTTATAATTTTATGCAACATCTTAATTTACACCAGAATCAGCAAGCCTGAAAGCTACCAGCCATCTACTTTCATAACAATAGCTTGGAGTGAAATTTTGGCAGAGGAACTGAAGTGAGCCATTCTCCCCAGGCGTAACAGAAATTGTTGCACTCTTCCCAGTGGGTAACTGCATTGGAAGCTTGCAATGAATGGGATTAGATGGGATAATCACAACTAAAATAAGCAGATCCAATGGCTTTAATGGGATGATGTCCAAATATGCCAGCAATTAATTGGATACAGGAGGTGACTAAACTACTCTTCTTTCAAATCATAGAAATAGAAGACAAAATTAAATCAGGTTCAAAAAGTTCACAAGAGCCAAGGAATTGTACTGTGTCTGAATGTAGGCCACAGTTATCACAGCAACACACTGAGGGGAATGTGAAAATCATTTTGTTCATCTGCCTATTGTTTGGGTAGTTCACGTCTCCCAAAATGGCTCTGGATAACTTCTGTGGCTTCCCATTAGCTTCACAGCTGGAACAAAGAATCCCTCACAACACTATAAAACAAAACATCTGACACAGAACTAATTCTGTATGTTTCTTCATGCACTGAGCAATCCAGAGTTACACAAAACTATAGGATTAAACCTGAGTTACACTGCAATATTTTGGTCAACCTCACTTTAAAATGCCGAACACACTTTTTTTTTTCTTTGTGGTTTTGGTTGGTTTTGGTGTTGTTTTTTTTTTTTTTTTTCTGGTTTTGTTTGTTTGTTTAGTGGTTTGGGTGGTTGTGTTGCTGTTGTTGGTTTGATGCTTTTTAACATAGTAATACAGAAATAGCTTCAGGGAGAAAACTAACATTGTCTTTCTACAAGGTCATTATGGCCTTTGGCTGCACATATTAGGTGCAGTTCCAGATTTGTATTCATACATTTTGAGCCAAATCTGCAGTTTATAATCCTAGAATTTTCAGATTACCAGTTTTGTGATTCATGAAGAGGGTTTGGTTTGGGGAGAGGAACAGGATGAGAAAGTGACGTTGTTTTACAAATATTATGCCATTCAAAAGAATTTATTCTGCAAAGCAGTAGATCTTGAGATGGGCTGCTAGTGTTCCTATTTGCTCTGCACTCAGTTACAAAAATTTGCTTTAACTATGTCTACAGTCAAAACTGTTATATTTCGAGTAGAGTCTCAGATTTTTACAGATGAGGTGCTCAGAGGCCAATGAAAGAGAAAGAATGGATCAGATTTGATACATACCAAATACATGCAGCTTTAACACTTCTTTTAAGACAGTACCACATCAACCTCTCTGGAAGAACCTGTCTGCAGATCTGTTGTGTTTTAAGTGAAGGTCATGCAGGTACAAGAAGAACTAGGATCCTAACTCATGTTTCTTCCCAACATGTCAGTCTTTCTAGAGTCTTTTCTTTCATCTGGACACCTCTGCTCCATTTAGTAGCCCTGCTTATCTTCTTTTCTCAGTATCTAAGAGAATGTTGTTCAGATCATTGCCTACATAGGAATAGGAAACTATACCAAGCTTTCAGCAGGTACTGCTATAGCAATGACTGTAACTCAGTGCAATGAAAAGGTTGCAAAACACTATTTTCAGCAGTTCTCTGCTATCTGATCTAGTATATTTTCTGTAAGATGTGGAGTCTTGTGGGTTTTTTCTGGCACTTTGTCACATGGCATCTCAATGCTGCAAACCAACAAAGGATGAATGGATCTGATAGATAAGAGCATCCCGTTACTTCTGTGCACATGTGTGTGTGACTTGGTCAAAAGAGTAACTTTGAGAGATCCTCCACAACAATGTGATGTCATGAAGATGTATTGTGCTTTATACTTCACAAATTACTAGAAAATTCATTTGCTTTCAGGGAACAGAAGAGTGAGAATCAGAATTTTAATAAGGGTCTCTCTAGAGTCCAAATAATGCTTTTCAAACTTTTCATGAAAGAAATTTCTTTAGACTGCAGCTCTTGTTATGCATAAGTCTACTCTTCAGTCTTCTTCAAACAAGACATTGCCTACCATGTTTTCATTTAGTCGAAGCAGAAGGCACCATGAGAAACAGCTCTTGTCAGCTCATTCCTGTCAGTGGCAGGACAGAATAACAAGTATTTACATTGTAAAGAAGAGTGTTTCTGTTATCTTCACAGCCCTTCTTTCTAGGCCTGTTTTCTTTCTTCCTCTCTAGTTTTATTTTTCTTTCTCTCTTCTCAGTCTATTCATTTCTTGTTCTCCCAACAGTATCTTTTGTAAGGGTAGGAGAGGAGAGCAGAAGAGGAAATATCTTTAGATTTCTCTAAAGATTTCTATTTCAGATTTAAATACTGCTCTAGTTGTGATCTTCCTTCCACATTTCACTGCTTTATTGCCACCAAGTATTTGCTCTGTATAAAGAGAAGTGGGATTTTAAAGCAAAGCTCTTGTACCAGGGGAAGTTTGCTGTAGGATATTGGTAAAAGAAAACTTTTCTTTTTTAGCTGGCCCAAGGGTATTTTCCTAGTCGACAGCTGGCCTAGTTACCATGGAAAACAGAAGAGCTGGAGGGCAGGCACAGTAGGAAAGTGAGGCATAGAACTATGTGAAATTGGCTTGGCTTAGTTTGCAGAGGCTTGCTGAAATTAATCTCTCATTTCAGATAGCTCGTTGCTCTTTCATTGTTGAGTAGTAGACATTAATTTTCATCTAGGTTTATAAGCCCATCTTAGCTCTGCTGAGACATGCTCACCCGTGGGACCAGATCTGAATAAACTTTTGAATAAGCTAAATTCCCTTTTAGTTAACCCCTAACCAAGAAGGTATTCTTAAGCTTCTATCAAGGAAATCTTACATGACTCTCTGCAAATCGAACTAGATCTGGGAGTTAAAATTAATAGATTTTAATGTCAGAAAATTTAAGGCAGATACAGGAACAGAAATCTGTCTTGAATTCCTGATTCTACTTGCTGGGTGACCTTGGCAAAACTCTTTAATTTTCCCATGCCTTTTTTTTTTTTTTTTCTCTTTTCAAAAGGCAAAAGGGTTATTTAACTTTCATAGGATGCTGTGTTTGTTTGTAAGCTGTTCTTACACCACAGAGGTAAATGCCATGGCAAATAGGCCTGTTTAATAACATTGCCACCTCTTTCCCATGTGGGACTTGTACAACCAGCATTTTTCATTCATGTGGGAGAAAATAGCAGCAGCTGGCATTTTTTTCACTCCTGAGGAAAGCAGAACTAAGATTTAGTTGTTGTGATGAAAAGTTCAGCTTCAGTTCCAAGATTCACAATCACATTTGTGGAAGTATTATTGCAGTAAGCAGATGTCATATTTCCATATGTCCTGAGTCAGGTGAAGAGTGGAATGTGCTCTCCAGGGGCAGATTCTGCATTGGCAGAATAAATAGATCAGCCATCTGACATAAAATGCTTCTGGGACTTTGAAACTCACTAGCTCTGATAAAGGCACCTTTCTTGCACTGAAAATGCTTCCTTTATGCTCAGTCTACATGAGGGTGGAGCTGGACGGTAGAAGGAAAAGTAGAAATCATAATCTTCCTCCTCTCTTCCATCATACACATGCTCACTCACTTTTCATTGCATGAATACCCCTAAAACAACTGCATTTCTCCTTAGATGTGTACTCTGCTGAGTAAGCACAAAAGCTGTGTGTGAAAAAATTGATGTGGATGAGTGCCATACTATTTCCACCAGCACAGCAGTGGCAGTACTCACAGGGTAGCAGCCATGGAGAAACCTTGCAGAGCCAAACAAATTACTGTTTAAGCATGCTTTAAATTACTGTTAAAAACCCCTCCTGATGAGAAAGCAGAGCAATGGATGAAGGCTGCAAGTGTCAGCCTCAAACTGCTGGAAAAATGCTATTAAAATGGGATGTTATTTAAGTGACTTTTCATTTTCACACCATGACCAAGCAATTTACTTCTGAGTGACACACAGAACAAAGTACTGATAATTGCAAGAATATTTGACATGGTGGCTGCTTAAATTCATTTTAACAAAGTGCCCTATCAACAAAAAACCATACATCAGATCTGTGGGTTATGCAAGCTACTCAGAAGCTGGCTAAACAGTGCCCATTAGAAAAGTTTACTTAATAAAAATGCTTCTCCTGAGAGAAATCATCACACACAATGGAATGACATTGCGGAGAAGGTCAAGTAGAAGAATAAAAACTGACTTCTAATACCAGACTCAAAGGAAATGCTACAGGTGAAAGCAGAAATTAGCTGAGGTAGGTAAGCATAGTGTTATCAGCTGTCATTTTGCCTAGGAAATGCTGAAATCTTGTTTACTGTCTGACCTCCTCTGTGCCCAGTGCTCAAAGGATAATTACCACAGGTAGCACTATCTTAGTTCCCAGAGGGAGCCCCACTTCCTTTGCTGATGTACAACTCTCACCATGAGAGTTAACTCTTCACAACAATCCATGCACATGGATTTGACTCTAGAAATCCCTGTTCAATTCCTTCTGCATTAGGAGAGATGGCAACTGCCACACTAAAGCTAATAAGCCTGATTAATATTAGTTCAGTAAATTATTTTTTTCAGCATTAGATAATTTTATACTAATCTAAACATTTATATCCATTTACTATCAGCTGACACGGCATAATTTCTCACTTAACACTAATTGAAAACTACTGGTTTCTTATTGCAAAGAGTATTTGCTGTCAATTATAACTTACGACTTTTTATACAACTATTCTTCAAATAATATCATCACCAAATATTATGTTTTCTGCCTAGTTGCAAAACTTATGCTCAAGCATGTGACTGGTGATGTGGGCAGGATGCAAGAGTCAGGTAATTTCTAATAAAGGCCTTTATTTTAGCAACATTTCTTTCTGTTTTCCGTTATATATTTATATAAGCCCTGATTGAAATAAATACACAAAGCTACCTGAAGCAACTCTTAATTTAAGCAGTGTTGAATGTAGCCCCTCTAGTTATTTTTTTTTTTTTTTTAATAAACTAAATAATTTTGGGTTTGTTCAACTTGCCTTCAGGCTTGGTTTCTTCAGATGCTACAGAAGAAGGTTAACATCCTTATTGCTCTTATTCTAACACAAAAGATGGAATCTCTCACTGGCTACAAACAAATGTTAATAGTTATATATCAAGGAATTGAGAAGAGGTAGGAGGAAGCACACTGCATCACACTTCCAGGTGAAAGACATCATTAACATTTGTGTGATGGTTTGTTTCCTGGGGCCCAACACTCATTGATGATGGCAAGTGTAATTCCCTGAGGCTGAATGTATCATTTGACCATTCCTGTCTGAGCTTTGGTTTTGATGAACATTTTTCCCAAACATGCAGTAAAAAAATCCTACTTTAATCTTTCAGCCACTATCGATACAATATTGCTATAACACATCTCTGAACACTTTTCTACAGGAATAATGTTCTTTAAGAGACAAAAGTAAATACTTGTAGCCTGATTTTCTCACTGAAACAAAGAAATACTGTTACAAACTTTGCCAAACAGTTTTCTGTGTATTTGATAGACACCAAAAGCTAAAGAACAATTCTGCTCTCTGTCTTTTGACTGACATATCTAATGCCCATATGAACTATTGAATAGAATTTTACAGGCTTTAGATTTGGAAGGAGCCTTAATTCTTTTAAATTCACAGGTCACTTTCTGTTATTTAATTCAAGAGTGCAACAAACAGTTTCAGCTGAGTGGGCTCTTGCCAAGAAAACAGAATGAGACTGTGAGACATGGTCCATTGCATAATTCTCTTGCTTAAAAGGAGGTTATTACAACATGCTAGCAGTGTTGTTCAAACAAAAGAGCCATGCAAAGACAACTTGTCTGACAGCTCTTTCTTTCCTCTCTCAGCTTATTTTTAATTTGGTCCCAATCCAAATGACAACATTGTGATTACAGACTAACATACCATTTAATATGGGTGAGCATTCAGAAAGCAATTAATGCTTAAGGAAATATTTTCAAACAGTAAGGGGTTTATGAATTTAATCCTGAAATATTCATCATCTGCAAATACCTAAAAATACTGACTTATCATAATTCTGCACTGTTGACCTGGCATGAACTTTTGGCAATCTTTCCACCTTTCCTCCCTACAAATGTTGCCTTTTATTTTATTTTTAAAACTATATCCATTAAAAAAAAACTAAAAAAAATTAATATTTATATTTGGGTCTATCTTAGTGACTTATTTTCTCAGAAAAATTCTTCTCATTAGTCACAAAGTAATTTTCTGTTAAATCACGTACTAATGGAAAATTTTCAACACAGTCTAACTCATGATTCTACTTTTTCTGATGTTTCAGTCATTTAGACAAAGGTCCAAAGTTCAGTTTTCATTCTGGTAGAGAAGATTATTAAACCTAGAAATATTAACCACAGAAACATAAAACTAACAGCAACATTGAAATGGCCAATAATTCATTACACTGAATGTCCTCTTTCCACCTGAAATCTCTGTTTATTCATACTTCAAGATGCCACTAAAAATGTTTAGAAATAGGAATGATTTACTAAACTCAAATCTGTGATCCCCTGCATCACATCTACAAATGACAACTCCCAACATATCAATCCAAGAAACTCAGAAACTGCATTATTGAAGTCACGTGGTAAGAAATTGGTGACACAAATGCAAAGAAAAAGATTTAAACCAACTGTCTAGGGTAGCTCAAGACAATCTTTACCAAAACTTGGTTCAAACAGCTATAGTTAGAACACAAAATCTCACTAAGTGGAAAACAGAAAAAGACCTACAGCAGAGCAAGACTTAGAAAATATTTTACATAATCTGATGCAATTTTGAAACATCTGTAGATTCATTTTGCATACAATAATTACTATTTAGAGAAAAAAGGCTTTATACAAAGTAAATCACTGTGAAAAAGTTTCCAAACATTCACAAGAGGTAAAAACTGAATATGTAAGCACATAATCCAACAAAAATGAACTTTTTAGATATTGTACCTGACAAATGTAAAACGAGGTGTGCTCTTCTAGTATTTTACTTCAGCAATCAGAATCAGGCAGCACCATGACTTTGCAGCAGAGAATTGGAGGACTCCTCTCAACTCCAGGATTGCTCTCAGTTGCAGAAGGTAACATTTCACCACAGAAACATACCACCTGCTCAGCTGAGAATCGCTGAGATTCTCTATGGTGTTTGCTTTCCAACTGAGTATTTCACTCTCCAAAAACCCTTGTAACCTGATCTGGGAAATTTGCATTAGATAGAAGATATTGTTATAATTTTATGATATAGACATTGAACATTACTTAAATTGGTCACTTTTCCTATGTTGGCCTAGCTCAATGTATAGCTAAACAAACTGTCACTGTAGAGACAGCTTCATGGCTTTCAGTTTTTCCCCCCCACCCCCACCAGTCTTTCACAGTACAAAAAACAAAAACAACCCCTCCTCATCCATCAAAATCATGACACAAAATTATCCATTTGAAGTGACAGAAGTAGATGAATGTTTTGTCAAAAGCTTTCCTGATTTATTACTACTCTGGTTTACATCACCAAATGTTCCTCCGGGACAAGCAAAGATTATGTGAAGCATCCGTCAAGAAAGACTTGGGCACTCTGTTTTGGTTTTGAAGGGATCAACAAAAAAGTCTTTTTAATGGAAAAAAAAGATGAAAGGCACAGATGAAAGCTTAGTGTGACATCTGCACAGAGCCCTGCTCTGAATCCCTTCCTCAGTGACACCTGCTCTGCTTCTTCAGTCCTATTCACCTCCACAAGTGGGTCATTATAGTCCATCAAATGCCCCAGAGACATGGTACCAGACCATCAAAAATGAGCTGTTCATTTCTTTTTACAGAGGATATAAAAAAACAAAAAAACAACACACCACCAATCTTTTGTATCAGAGGGCTTAGTACAGATATTGCTTGAAGCTCGTGGAGACTTTTCCAGCATAGCTGAAAAAACAAATTTGTCAGCTTTCACATTTTTAAACACAAAAGTAGCCAAAACAAACAAACTAAATAAATAAGAGCAGCAGTATCTGGGAAAACAACATACTGAAAAACATTTTCCTTTGTGCTAATTATAAATCATGAAGCAGGTAAAAGAATGAAGACCGCTTGCTCTTTTTGTTTGTTCTGTTTTCAGAAATCTTTCAGGTTTGTTTTTTTTTTAGTTTCCCTCTTCAACTCTAGGTAGATTTATTTGTACATTCACATATAGAATGGTTTGGGTTGGAAGGGACCTCCAAACATCATGCAGCCCAAGCCCCTCTGCAATAAGCAGGGGCATCCTCAACTAGATCAGACTGCCCAGAGCCTTGTTGAGCCTCATATTTTCCCTTGTACAGGTTCACATACATACTGGTGTGTTTTTTAATTACAGTAGCTTTGGCATCTGCAAACTTACTTATGTTGCATTTGACAGTGTTAATACATTTCAGATATGATTTTTGGCATGGAATTTCCATTGTTGCAAAGGAGAGGCACTCACAGATCTCTGTATTCATCAACTTATTTGGCTGCAGCTGAATGCTTGCCTGCACAAATATAAAATGATGTGAATGCTCACGCTTCACCCTGTTCGCACCTTGATATAGGATCACAAGGGTGTCTTACCTCTTCCCTTCTCATGCTTGTACCCAATATGGAAAAAACACACAACATTCCTAGATTTCTAAATATTTTTTCTACTAAGAATCATCAAAATAATAAAAAACCCCCACCCAAACAGAAACATGCCCAACTATGCTATTGATGTTTTTTGTCAAGGCTTCACTATAGCTGTTGCTATCTTCCTACAATTCACCACGCTATATAATTTTCACCACATTACACAAAGGCATAGTGTTTATTGCTTTATTAATTTTTAAATGGATTTGTTTTTTTAAAAAAAGTGGTAGTTTTTAAACAGTGTAGGAAAACTACCTCCCCTCTTTATATTTAAAACATTTAAATGCCACACTGTTTTAACCTTTACGAGTAGCGTTTTGTTTTTTTAACTCTTTGAAGTCCAGTTTCATTTCCCCTTCAGTCTGAAGTTTAAGGTGCTTATTATTTTAGTCAGAATATTGACATTTATAAAGAGAAATCACAACATCTGCAACAGCTTTGCTCTTTGGCAAATGAATGTGATTTGAAAAGCCATTTAAATAAGTGAACTTAATCTAGCAGCGCTTTTTACGTGCTGTTAGTTTTGGCACGCTCGTAGTCCCAGAGACTAACTGCCTGATTAAATGGCCATTAAAGCCAAAGGAAAGAGTCTCAAACTGTAAAGAAGTATGGATTCAGGCTTCTCTGCATTGTACTCAGAACAGTATAAACAGTAACTTTACAAGCCTTTCAAAGCTACAAGCCAATATGCCTGTAGCTTTGCCTGAAAATGTTATTTCTAGCATGCAAAATGAGCCTTTCAACTATCCCAGTCAATGTCTCCCTGTGCTTCAGGGTACATTTACAAGATTAAGTAAGAGACTCGTGGACCTGGAGGCAAATGGCACAGCTGTAGCAGGATGAGTTCCCTGTGCAGCACACAGACTGATTCTTTGCTACCTGCCACTGGGCTTTAGGTCTTCCTAGTGCTCCACATGCTTGCTACACCCTGTGGTCCAAAGGTAAAAATCTCTGTGTATGCATTTGAGTCTATAGTTTCAGAAATACTGATAGTTGTTATAGCCCACAAATAGTAGAGAAATGAAAACAGACTGCAGGTCTGTATTATCTGTTCAGATGGTTCACAGAAACATGCAGGTAGAGGTAGAACAGTATTGTAGGACAGAAAGTGTGTCCAAACCGGGCCACTTTTGCCCATCTTTTCAGGATGGTTCAAGTCCCACAATCATCCTTGTAGCTCTCTTTTGGACTCTCCAGTAGATCCCTGTCTCTCTTGAATTGGGAAGCCCCAAACTGAACACAGTATTCCAGGTGCAGTCTCACCAGGGCAGAAGGGAAAGAGAACCCCCCTTTTATACATACATGTATATAATTTTAATAGGTTGGACATTTCAGCCTGCTTTATACTGCTATTTAGGATGTTCATTAACATACAACAGACTTGATAACTTCTAACTGTGGAAGAAAGACACCATAATGGGGGAAGACAAAGAGCTGAAGGATGGCCGTCTGCTTAATGTTCAGATAACGAAGAGTGTTGGACAGATGAGTATCTGCTTGATCTATTTCTTCTTTTGAAGTCTTCAAATAAATTATGGTTAATGAAGACCAGATTTGACAGTGAAAAATATATTTCTTTTCAGGAAATATGAAGCAATGATCTATTGCTCCAGTGTTGGAGCTCTGAATGAAACTAAGTGGTAATGATTTTTGGAAAACATGATATTCAGGGGTAAAGCTCCCAATAGTAGAGAATTTAACTGGGCTGTTTTTAAACTTTCATATATATATAAAATGTTCTTTATGGATCTTCTTTTTTTTTTAATGTAGAAAAAAAATAGCGTTCTAGTCTTGAAATCCATAGCCTAGGTCATGTTATTTTCAGTGTGCTGGATTTTACCAAGAGTTCCTTTTTAATCTCTCCATTTTACTCATCTACAAGATGTCAACTGGAAAAGACAGAAGACTAATCCCTTTTCTCTTGGTTGTCAGTCAAAATGCAGTTGAGAAGTCCTGTAAACCAGGAAAGTTCTACAAAGTTTTAGTGACTTAGAAGACAAGCTACAAAAAAGACACTTTGCCTTTAGCAAGAATTTCACTTGACTTTTTATTTTTCTTGAGGTAAATATACCAGAATGTCATGATCTGCCAAAATTTACAAGCACTCATACCCTTTCAGAACAATGAAACCTGTTTCTTAGCACCACCTTCAAGCAGCTGCCACAGTTCCTAGAGGACACTATACTTCTCCCTGATATTCAGTCCTCCTATGGAAGGCAACTATCTGTGAGACAATACTCCTGGCCACCTGCTGCTCCAGCCAGCTGTTTGCATTGTATGCTGCAGCTGCCACCTACAAAAGTAGCTGAAAGCCAAAACACACTCAAGCAAGAGGGAAACTGATTGGCAAGGTGCCAGAGAGATAAATAAAAACCAGCAGAAAAGCAGACAAAGCCCCCTGTTCATGAAACACAGTAGCAAGGTGATAAACAGAGACTTCCATGGAGCAGAAGGGTCCAAAGGGGCTCAGCAGATCTCTTTCCTCTTAAGCAACGTGTCTGCTTTTCTAAAAGCAGTTTAGTGACTTCTCATCATAGCTCCAGAAAATTGGAAAGTTTGCTCCAGCCTTTTCCTCTCCCAGGACTCCTGATGGGAAAAAACTAGAATCAAGAATTTCTAGGAGATAGTAAGGCAGGGTAAAGTCCCCCATATGCCTCATAGACATTAAGAGCTCTTGAAACACAACTAAAATGGGATTGAAGTGGCACATGGATCCTGGGCTGGGACTGTATGCATGGGCAACTTTTGGTTTCCTTGAGCAGGGGAGCACGTTCACATGTACCAATGAGGAGTTAAAACACTGATGGATGTTAATGGTCCAAATCCCTCAAAAATTTAGAGTGGGGGAAAAAGCCACAAGTGACAAACAAACAAAAAAACCCCAAGAATGTAAAATTAATTACCTTCTCACTTGAAATAGCAGACTTAATGGGACAGCAGATACAAGTAAAGAACAGACTGAGCCTATCCTGCTTTACAGTTAAAGATGTGTCCTGAGAATAAGTGTTCTACCTTTGCCAATTACTCTGCCATAATTTCAAAATAAAATCCACAGAGAAACTTATCACTGATTGATGGAATGGAGTTAACAATTTACTCTCCAACATTAATATTAAAAAGGTGAGGAACTGGTAACAGCTTTGTGTGATAGCTGCTTATCTGTGGTGTGCAGGGAAATTGAGGCAATTTTAAAATCATAGAATTGTTCCAGTTGGCAAAGGCCTTCAAGACCACTGGGTCCAACCATCATAAAACTCCACCAAGTCTGGGGCCAAGCCAAGTCCCTCAGCACCACATCTCTGCCTCCCCGCAACACCTCCAGGGGTGGGTATTCAGCCACCCACCTGTGATATTATTATAAATTATACTTGTCATTAAGTTAGTGTTGACAATCTCCATTTTTGCTAGCTACTTTCTAGACTTACAATAGTGTTATAAAACATAAAAGTTAAAACCAGTTGATTCCTCCCCTCTGGTTCTGAAATCTTGTCACCAATTTTCTGTATTACGTTAGAGTTGTCCTTTCCAGGTTTTACTTTGGGCAGGTACTGTGCACAATGTTATATTATTTACTAGGGAAGGGTAATGCCATTCATTAGAAGTGAAAAAGAACACAATCTTGTTACTACAGTTTATTTTTACCAGTCCTTACTTCTTGATTACTGATTTGGTAATGAAATAAAATGCAACACTTGAGAATGTTACCTCATCAGAAGAAGTTAGGTGAGTGTACATGCACATACATGTTACCCACGTTATTAAATCACTGAGCTTCTTTAGAGATAAATGGAAGAACATTTGTTTTCCCTTTTATAAAAAGAATTGAAAATCAATCTGTGAAGTGAAGGAAGCTTTTATTAATTAATCAAGGCTTTTAAAGTAAAAACCATGATATGACTGTCAAATTTTGTAAATGGAATTTGTCCTGGGAAGCAGCCTTTTAAAATACTGCAACAGGGATATAAATAATTGCACAAAATGAAATGTTACGTAGAAAACAGTTTACTACTGAAGAACACAGTGGAGCACAGTAATCAAAGAAGAAAGTGTATCATGTGTTCTTTAAGAGATGTGCACAATACTGAAGTTCTCAGCTTAGATAGAAATATCTAGTCTGACCCCCCAGCCAGAGCAGAATCACCTAGAGCAGGTCACACAGGAACTTGGGTTTTGAACATCTCCAGAGGAGACGACTCCACCACCTCTCTGGCAGCCTCTTTCAGTAGATCCTCATTCTCAGTGTTTTTCCTCAGGGTATGTGGAACCTCCTATGCTCCAGTTTGCTATCTGATGTTCTATCCTGAAATTCCTAAGCAGTTCCTTTTTCTTGTTCATTGCTTCATTTCTACGCAGTAAAAGACTGCACAAATGTTACCATCCCCTGATGTGTTTAAAAGCTCTATACATATGGTGCTTGAGGATATGGCTTTGTGGAGAACTTGTAGAGTAGGGTTAATGGTTGGACTTGATGATCTTGAAGGTATTTTCCAACCTAAATTACTCTATGATTTGAATGAAAAGTTGTGTCATTGTGAGCTGAAATTCCCCCCACACTGACAATAACCAGGCTAGCTCAGCCTGGAAGCAAATGAAAGCTGTATTTACAAGCAGTCCACAATCTATGATGAAACGCAATGAATATGTACAAATATACAAAATTCACAACATTTACAAATATATACAACCAATAGAAAAACACAACCAAGCTCCCTTTGCTTCCCCCCAAAGGGGACCTTTACCAAAGGGGCCTCTCTCCCAGACCCCCTGGCAAAGAGCAGAGTTAGTTAAAAGCAAAAAGACTGTTAACTTAGCTCACCAAGGTCAGTGTTATCTTCAGCAAGAAGAGAAGAAGAAACCACATCCAGACAGCCCAGCAAGTAAGCTAACTCCCCACTCCAACTGCAGACTGCCCCAACTTTGAGTACTGGTTCTTAAACATTTCTTTCTATCCAATGGAAGTGTTTAGAACAATCATTATTTTGCTTTCTAACACCCAGTAGTGACTTATGTACACTCTTTAGCTTTCTGTGCTTGAACTTTGCAAAGAAAAATTAAAAAGACAGTATCAAACCATCACAAAAGTCAAAATAAAGGAAGTATCCAGCATGAAAAGGACTGCTACCAGCTTAAAGGCAGAGAATACAGTGAACATTGAGCAATATTCTATTTGCTGTATGCATAATTATGCTATAGATTAAGCTACATAGAAGTGTATTTTGCTGCATTAAACTGTACTGTGCCAGATAAAGATATCTGTAGTTCAGGATAGAGTATCTGCTCCCTATCACCCCAAAATTATATTACACTGCACAAGCAAAACTTGGGGAAAAATGGAGATCTACATAGGTCTACATTGCAAAGTAAAGAGAAGGAAGACCTCTAATATTGCAGTGAATAGTACTTACTTTCTAAGAAGAGAGGAGTTAAAACACAGGCAAACAAATGATGTCCCCACTGTCCATGGAACTCTAGAAGTCTAATGTCTAATTGCACAGGAAAACTACTAAATCAGCATATTTAAGAACTCTCTCCAGTATGACTAAATTTAATATGAAATAGTAGAAATCTCAAGCATATTTCAGGCACTTTCAGAAAAATGGTTTGCTAACTGTGGTTCCTATTTATTTGACAGATGTGCCCATTAGGCATGTTATTGTTACCCTACTCGTTTCATTAAAACAAACACATTCATAACTCTGTTTTATCCCCACTAACACTTCCAGAGATCACACAGGTATGAAAGCATGATCTATGCTCTTTACAGCCTCACACTTCATCAAGCAAATGATTACATTAGGAGTTGTCTTTCCTTTGCAGGGAGGAAAGCTTTTGCTTTATGGGGTCTGAACCAGTTCAGCTGTAAATGAAAGCTTGGTTCATCTATCATTATTAAACGAGAAAAACCCAACCCCATACTACAGTTTGCCTTCCAGCTCACAGGGTAGTGGTTCAGACTGCAGAAAGCCACATTCCTATTCAGAGAGCTTTGATGCAGCAGCACAGCAAGCAGAATGACTACTGCATACAACAATATAATGACACAAGTTCTTCTATTGTAGAGGTAGATGATGAATGACAGTTACTGTCCACATAATCATGAAAGAGAACTATTGGAAACTCAACCATCACAAGTTAGGCTGGTATGCAAAGGGGTAAGAGATTCACACGAGAAGTTTGGCAACTTCTGGAGGTCAGAGAAACCACAAAAGCACAATCCTTTATAAGTAAGGCAATACTGCTTGGAGTTTCCAAATTTTGAGGAAACCTGTTTTTGGCTCAAACCAGAAAATGCGCAAAAATCCGAGTGAACAAAACTTCTCTCTCTCCCTCTCACCATGGGCAGGATGAAGATCAAGATAAGTGGGGGTTTTGCACTTTTTGTACTGAAAGAAGAACAAAAAAGGAGCAAACCCCTCGATTTTCTGTTGATTTTAAACAAAAAGTGTCTGTCACCAACAGAATCATGGATGAAGTTCACTGTAACAGAAATAGACTATGGTAGTAATGGGAAATGATCTTACCAATAAAGCTGATGAGCTACTTGGATGCTCTGAAGAGAACGGTTCAGCAGGAGTTTCACAAGAGGGCTTTCAAGATTCCACTCAAATTTGAGCACCTAAACAGATAAATTAATAATCAGAATCACTTGTATGCTGCTTTGTGTTTTCTTTTTGACAATATAAATCAGAGAAGACCTAGTCCTTAGTTTGAATGAGGCAATCCAACATACAGGGAAAACCCAAGCAAAGGAACTTCAGGACACAACTGTCTGCTACCATCTGCAAGACAGATATCATTCTGATTCTGGAGCATTAACATACATGCAAATATGCAAGTTTTCTTCTCTTAATTAAAATGGTTATTGTTGCATTTAAATTTTTGTCTGATTATTTGGTTTGCAAAATAAACTTATTTGTGAAACAGAAGCTGTAGGTGAAAAAAGTCAGATAAGTGTCCTGCTGTGTGAGTGCTGTAAAGCTGTGCAGGTGCCACTGCTCCACGGTAGTAGATTACATAAATATTTATGTATACACATGTAAATATATTTATCTAGATATAGGTCATACATTTATATAACAATGTTTTAAAACACACAATCCTCACTGAGGGTCACTGAAACACGGAATACCACACCATCCATGTGTTACAAATTAAGAGGATAAAGTTTTCAAAGGGTCTTCCTTAACCACAATACAGGACCAACTCAACTGAAAAGTGTTTACTTTGGAAGCAGTGGGCCCATAACTTGTAAAACATTAATTTCCAGTGGCATGCAATGTAAAGAGACACTCAAACTGCCTTGGTTACTCCATGCTGACAATGATTTTCCCCATGCATGTGGTATTAAGAAAACTGACTTGTTTAAACACTGTTTGCTTCCTTGAATGCTGCGAAGTCCTGACTCCACAAGCCCTCACCTTGATGGTCATAGACTTTCTGTTGTTCAGAGGTATTCATTTGTTTTCTTTCTACTTGAAAATACCTTCTTGCAGTATCCAGAAAAGTGCAATCAGCATGCCAAAAGTTACATTTTCTTGACTGGAAAACAGTCTGTACCTCAGCCCTGTTGCTAATTCAATCACTGCATCAGCTGACTGGCCTTTCTTATTTATTTTGCTCACAATGTATCAATCAAACTGAAAGATCAAGAGTATTTAATGAAGTTATTGATGTGGACAGAAGACTTCCTTGACTATCAGTTTCTTCCTTACCTGAACCAGCTGTGGGAGGTATTCTAGCAATTCATCATTTGACATATTTTCTATTTGTTGGACTGCTGTTCTGCGAATATCTTGATCTGGAAAACTAGGGCAAAATAAATAGATACCATTAAGAGTTAGTGAACCACTACAGCTCTCCTGATATAAAATGTTAGAAAAATAGATTTTTCTCTCAATATAGGGACAAAAACCCAACCCAAACCAACAAACCAAACAAAACCTATTAATTTGCTTTACTGTAACAAGATTGAAGAAACACATAGCAGATAACTTAATTGGATTAACTGTTCCAGTGTCATACAAGGGAAAGAAAAAACGACACTCATCTTGAAATACCTTTTTTAATGTGAGCTGTTGTGGTTTATAATTACCTGAAACAGGAAGCAAAATATGGATCTTCTCTTCCTGCCCTTACTTACCCAAAATAGGAAATTTTTGTGCCATGGGGACTTTCAATAGTCATTTGAAGACTTCTGTTCTGAGCAACAACACAAAAGCTTGACATTTCCCCCACAAAAAAAATGGTTCATTTTAAATAATTTATTTCAATGTCAGCTATTCTGGTTTGTAGCCTAGTACATACAAGTATTTATTAAACAGAAATAACTTTGAAAAGGAAAACTTCTTCAGTTTGTCTAAAGGAAAATTTCCCCCAATAAGACTCCAGAAAGGTTTGAAGTCAGTGATAACAGCCATTTCTGATTGGAAAATGTTTGAGTATTTGGCATAAAGATACATTCTCAATAGATTCTGGTTGAAACCAGAATAACTGTAAGCATAACAGAGATTTTGTGATGGAGCTCTAACTGTAAACATAATGAAAGAGGAAAACACAGTGTAGCAGCAACAATAAAACAAGGAAAGAGGGTTGGATAAAACAAGGTGGTCAAAACATTTTTCGTAGAAAAAAGAAAAAGAGTGATATTTCAATGTAACAATTAAAATTCACACAACATTTTCTCCACTTGCAGCCCCTTCAAACTCTCTCTTATTAATGCAGCTCAGGTCTGGTTGTATTATTTTGTGTGTCTGTTATGGTACATATTTGATGACATTTTTAATACAGTTTGTTTGTGTAAGTGCTGAGAGGGCCTTGATGGAGAGAGAAAGTATATATTATTTAAAAATTATTATGTTAGCCCCAAATTAGCCTATTTTACAATGATTTAGTTATTCTCTTGTTGGTTTATTCTAGGCAGCCTATTAAAAATATTAAGTTGTCACTTGAATATTCACATGGTTATTTAGAACAAAACAGATTTAAAGGAGAATTGCATGTTAAAAATCCAAAATAATCTCTTTCATATCAGCCTATCTTCTAATTATGCAATTGCTGCAAAGGCTTGTGTGCCAAGCATGTGAAGATAAAATGGAAATTAGCCTTTTATTTTCCCTTCTTGCCTAGTTCAACAGGTTACTGAACAGTGAAATACACTCTCTACAGACACCAAGTCAAGCAGAAAAATGTTATTACTTAGTTGTTGCTTGTCCTTACTAGCAGCCAACATTTGAATGTATGCAACACTATGATGAGAGAAACTGACTCTTTCTTTTCAGCTAAAAGCAGAACAATAAAATAGTTTTAAATACAACATTTCCAGAAAATTCAACAGCTCATGTTTGTTCAGAATTAATTTGCTGTAAGTCACAGCTGGGGTTATATTTAATTTTGCAACTGTATCTCCAGGTGATGCCATTAAAATGATGAGGAGCTCAATTGCACAGGCATTGTGGTAAAACATCTACAGGTGAGTTTGCTTCAGGAAACATGTCTCTTGTCAGTCCAAGTTCTTGAATGAGGCTTTGGTCATTAGTTGTAACTGGTTCTTAAACTGTTTCTTTCAGCTTGTAAATCTTGCAGCCAGCTTGAGGCTGAGTTGATTTTTTTTGAAAGAATGGGCAGTTAACACATTCTTTTAACGACCTGATAACTTGTTAAGCTCCAGTTGTAATATTTGTAGCTCTATTGAATTTCATTGTTAGTCAGGGCCACAGGTACAACAGAAGACTATTTAATTCTACTTGGTTTATTTTTTACATTTATGTGAAAACATTAAACATCCTCAGAAACACTAAAACAGCAACAAATACTTCCGAAATCACCTAGTATTACACCACACTTATACTATTCACACCTACATGCACCAGTTTACTCAAGAAAAGCCAATAATAGTAATGCCACACAGAGGCAGCCTTTCTCCCAGTTTCAGAAGAATGTACTAAGGTACAAATGATATTCACATTTCTTGAAAAACAATGGAGATTTCCTCTCCTGTGAAATGGAGCCTTCCCTTATTCAGAAACTCAGAGGGGCTGCAGCTTCTTAGCATCATTTCTTGGTTTTTGTAAAACTAGAAAAAGAGCACCACCATTTTTGCACCTGTCCCAGAGACTCTCAACCAGCCAAGACACCACACAAAGGAGCTCAGACTCAGTAAGGAGACCCAGCCAACACACATGGATGATATTGGAATAGCCATCAACCTTCTTCCTACCTACCTAACTGGGGGGCCACCAGGCCCCCCAGCCTTTGTTCCCCCCCCAGATCACAGGGTGTGCACCCTGGGTACTCACCAGTGATGAGAGGAGGAGGATCCTCAGCCCAGATGGGCTCAGCTTGGGGCTTCTGCCCTTCCTGGGGGGATTAAAAAATGGAGTGGGCAGAGAGGGCAAAGTGGCCACACCTGGGGTGGGAGGAGACTCCAATAGAGCCCAGCTGCTTTGAGATTTGAGGGCAAAAAGGGGCAGATATGGTGGGAAAGAGGAGGTGGTGGTGAAAGGAGGGGATTTAAAAATAACTTTATTTTCTGTAAATCTTTCATAATGCACAACTGCAGTTCATGGTTTGCTTTGCCTTCATGAAAAAAGAACAATCCCATCAACACTTCATGAAATAAAGCACAATTCAAGGCTGCACCTTCAATATTTGGTTTGGTTTTGGGCCCCTCAATATCCAAGAAGGATACTGTGTTGCTTGAGTGTGTCCAAAGAAGGGTGGCAAAGCTGGTGAAAAGTCTGGAGGGCAGGGCTGATGAGGAGCAGCTGAGGGAACTGGGGTTGTTTGGCCTGGAGAGAAGGAAGCTGTGGGGAGATCTCATTGCTCCCTGCAGCTTCCCGAAGGGAGATTGGAGTGAGGTGGTGGTTGGTCTCTTCTCTCTAGTATCAGGTGATAGAATGAGAGGAAATGGCCTGGAGTTGTGCCAGGGGATATTTGAGTTGGAGATTAGGAGAGTTCCTTGCTGCGGGAGTGGTCAGGCATTGGGGGAGGCTGCCCAGGGAGGTGGTGGAGTCCTTATCCCTGGAGGTGTTCAATAAAGGTGTGGCCATGGCACTTGAGGACATGGTTTAGTGGGGGTTGATGGTTGGACTGGATAATCTTGGAGGTCTTTTCCACCTGAAACAATTCTATAATAGGGTAAGGTCTACAAGGAGATCTGGTAAAAAAATCCTATCCTTCACATACCTTAAAACTATGTCAACTTCTTGTCTGATAATTAATTAGGGCTAAAGGGTTTTTTTTCCCAGTGAATAATCTTGCAAACTTTTGAGTGTTGCATCAAACCTGATTTTAGTAATCCATAAATTACTAGGACACAATTAATTGATTTTCTGGCTCTGCAACTCAGGAAAGAGAAATCAGTTTAGGCCTAGGAAGACAGCTTCATAGTTTGGATATTAGAGGACAGCTGTTTTCCAGAGCTTGCCACAACGAATATATAATTATATATACACACTGAAAACCCTGGAAGCAGAGAAGTGAGACTGTATCACAAGAAATTCAATCTTTACAGTCACTCTTCTAAGAAAAAACAGCTCCTCTGTGTCAGAGCTCATCTATATCAGATCAGTTTTACAAAGGATTTGAACGACAGATTGTTAGGTTCCTGACATTTGGCCTCTGATAATGGCTTCAGAGAGGCAGGAGATTCAGGCACTCCTCTTTCCTGGATGTTTTATGTTTGCCACAAATATCTCAGAGAATTTAGTTAGAAAATAAAGAAGCTTAAAACAAAAAGCCTTTGTATGACTTTTTTGCCTAGTTTTAAAATGGTAATTTTCATCCAGGTTTCTAATTACTTCTAGTTGTATATTTTTTCCTCAACAAACAACATACTGATCAATACATAATTAAGTGAATAGAACTACAGTGTTACTCATTTCTTTGCCTGACTGTGTTTTAATATATTGTAGCTTTTTGCTTTTGGGCAATTTTAGTTGTTCTCACTTCAGGTAATGAGTACTCCACAACAGAGACTGTGATTTCTAAGTTTGTTTCAGGCTTGCACACTCAGAGACATCACTGAAAAATAAACAATGAGAGCTGGGGAGTCTAGTCCTTAACAATAGGTCACACTATTCAGGACTTCCCCTTCAAAGCTCATCTTGCAATCTGGATTCTCTTTAAGTTATGAAATGGATTTCCTTTGATATTTAATCTCGACATCCTTTTCCCTGTTTTCTTCTTCCCTCCCTGCATGATGCCAGTGACTGACAGCAAACCATTTTATAACCCCTGTCTAAGCAGCTGTAGGTCCCTTGACACTTTGAGATAGTTTTAGTAAAAGTTGAATTTTGAGCTGGATGGGTGTAGATTACAATTTGCTTTAGAAGTAAGAACAACTTCCATTCTTTCATTCTTTTCATATAGATAGCCAGTACAGAGCTATTTGTCTAGCTGTATCTTTTAGCTAAATCAGATTCAGAAACTAAGAAAACTAAGTGCTGCTCAGGTATCCTGGGCATTTGTGAAATTCTCTTCGGATTTGAGCACCTGCCAATGGTGACTTGACTGTAAATGAAAAAATAAATGTGCATTTCATTTTTAACAGCTTTATTATCCTAGCTTTATTGCAAAGTCTCAAATAACCCTGTGTTGGAAGATATTTTTCAGGTAAATGGAAGTATACAATTCACTAAATCTCCTAGCATGTGATGATCTCCGCAGAGAACATCATGGCCTTTCACAAACCATCTTTTTAAGGCAAAAGCTAATAACATGCCACATATTTCTGCAATTCCCCTCACAGGTAAGTTCTGTTGCATTTTTTAAAAGGAACTCCACCAGTCCCATGAAATGCATGCTATTAAGTCTGGTAGAAAAAGGAAGACTGAAGCAGCAAAGCGACTGAAATGAAGATACCAATTCAAGATAAAAAATCCCTCTAATTAGTAAAGGATATCATGTTATTGATGGGTACAACCCAGGAAGAAGAGAAGGTATGGAAGAACTGTTTAAAAGAATAGATAAGTTTGGGGCATCAGATTAATATTTTAATAATAATTAGACATGAAGAGAGAAGAAGCTTTAAAAATAGTGATTAAGGATTTCCTTTACTTTTAGCACACATGGAGCCTTAGCAGGGATTATTTGCTTTCTTTTGGGGATGTATTTCATTCCTTTGAGGGCTTCTAAAGAAAACACTGTATAAGTGTATGAATATTAGAAAATGGTGAGGACTAAAAGTACAGAAAGATAATGAATACCATCAGTAAAAAAAGATACTAGATGTTTAACATTTTCAGTTAGAAAGAGTAATTTATATACTTCTTGTTATGGTAAGACATGTAAACCCTCCCCACCCCCCTCATTGCAAAGCTCATGGTCTGATACATTAGCTGTTGATTTGGATGATTGACTGACAGACCTGTAGAATTTACTCAGAGAAAATATACTTTAGTAATATGCTTTAATCCTCATATAGATTTTTCTACAAGAAATTCTGACTAAAACAACTAGTAATATGGTTAGGATGTCACAGAGACCATATGGTGAGTCATATCCTAGGAGAGAACAGGTGTGGGAAGAAGGAATTTACAAAAAACAGTTTCCCATTTGAAACCTCTGTGATCTGGATTCACAGAATGCACTGGTTAAAAGGGACCTCTAGAGGTCATCTAGTCCTACCCTCCTATAGTAAGCAGGGGCATCCCCAACTAGATCAGGTTGCCCAAAGCCCCATCAAGCCTGACCTTGAATGCCTCCTTGCGGCCTCTACCACCTTCCTGGGCAACCTGCTCCACTGTTTCACCAGCCTCATAGTAAAGAACGTCTTCCTAATATCCCCTCTAAATCTACTCTTCTCTAGTTTAAAACCACTGCCCTTCATCTTATCACTACAGGTAGGACTTGCCCTGAGTAAAGCCATGCTGGCTGTCTCAAATCACCTCCCTGACCTCTGTCTGCCTTAGTATAGCTTCTAAGAGCATCTGTTCCACGATTTTCCCACATGCACAGAATCACAGAATTAATAAGGTTGGAAAAGACCTCAAGGATCATCCAAGTCCAACCTGTCAGAAGGTTCTTCCCAACCCATAGAAGCTTTGTTCTCTGTTGCATTAAAACAAAATAATAAAACATGGAAAATTTGATTATTTACAGATTTGGCCTCCTGATTAGCTTGCCCATTTATGTACAGAAAACATGCCATATCCTACACAGCTGTCCAGTTTTCATTGTCCTGCTACAGCTGTCTGTTGTAGTACTTTCATCCTTATGTCCAAGAAAACTAAAAATGGTTAAAGACAGTGGGTAAAATAAAAAGGAATTAACAACATTCTCATGTTTAAAATGAAGACTTGTCTATTTCTAACAATGCACACAGCCCCACATAAATGTTCACTCAATTTCACATACATTACTACAAAGCAGTTTCAAAGCTTTACCAGTAGTGTGCCCTGTACAAACTATCAGGTTAATTATAGACTGTTACTTTGTCTTTATTTTATTTCTTTGCATAAGCCCATGTTTGCTGTCCACATTGATGCACAAGTATAGCCTTTCAAACCAAGATGTAAACAGGCAAGATTTTCTCTAACTTTATCTGTTTTATAAATACTCTGTTAGGCATTCCATTGTGGACTCTGAGGGAACAGTTTAAATTCTGCTTTTATTAAAACAATGGCAATTTGACCACAGAATTCTAAATATTTTTGGCTATCAAAGGTGTAAAAAAAAAAAAATGTCTAGCTTCAAGCTATCATGTTATAATTTCTCATTACAAACTGAGTTTTGCATGTGTTGGTATATATCATAACTTATGAAACTCAACAGCTACTCTGCTACATAATGTAAAAATTGACAGTACCATGACAGCAAAGGCTGAGTGATGCTACAGCTGAAAGGGAATCTTTTCTGGTCAAGGAGAGGCAGAAGGTGTCACACCTTCCCTTTCTCTACCTGCCCACACAGAAAATTTAGTATAAAACCTCTCTGACACCTTAATGACATTTAAAAGTCCTCTCATTTGGCACATGGTTATAAAGAAATGTCATTTTAACATGTTCTTGCCCTGACAGAGTTAGAATTTAGCAGGAGGTTATGTCTTCACCTCCACAACCTACATCAGTTCCCTGTTCAGAATGGTTGCAGCCATGAACAATGCTGAAAAATTGCATTTCTTTTCTTCTGGCTGTTTCCTAATTCTAGTTCAATTTCCTGATTCCTAGCCATAATCCCTCATAGGGCTGCAAGTGTACTCTACATGTTCCAGAAAAACAAATTTGGAGCAAACATTCTGCTAGTTGGGTTAATTAAGATATTTGGGCTTTCATTTTCAACAATTTGAATAGCAAGATAACCTGACAATTTTAAGTAGAGTTGTTCTATGTGTACACAAAACATTGGTGTGTTAGCAACACATCATAAATGACGGCATTTCTAACACTGACTTTGGTTTCTTTCTGTCATCAGGAAAATTCTTTGATTAAACAAGTGTACTGATCTCATTAACCTGCCTAGTGTGCCATGCAATGTAGATACAGTCATAGAAATTCTCACTTCACTAAAGCTTGGCTTTTTACCAAATTCAGTAAGTCAATGGTAAAGTGCACAGGGCATCAATAAGCGGTGCTGAGTAGGAGGGACCAGCTCTATACCTTCTGCCTCAGGAAAAAAATATTTTTAGGCAATAGCTTATAACCATCCTTCCCTGAAATTAGAGGTAAGAGTGCAAAATCTTATTCTACGCTTCCCCCTGCCATCTTCTCCATCCTGTCTTTATTGATTAAAGATTTTTTTTATGTTGGTTTTTCTTAAAATTGTTTAAGTGTTGGCTTCTGAGGTTTTAAGAGTCAATGCACTTGCTGCAAGTACAGGATGCAAGAGTGACACTGAGTTTATCTGTGAAATGTACCATGATTGTTTTTCCAATTTATGAAGGTTCTTCCTTTCCACTGCAAAAATGAGTATGTTATAATTTGGCTCCCTCGAGTTGTGCCTGCAAAGTGGAAAAGCATAAGCAAGAGAGAGGTGCCTACAGAACAGGAACACCTACTAAATTGTACATTTAACTGTGTAGTGAACAAAACTATTTAGAAGAGTCAGAAAGTTGCAAAGAGAGTTCTAACTCAGATATGTGATAATGGGGCATGATCTGAGACATGGTAGCTCTCCCTAAGCTCTGTGATGTTGTTTTCCAACTCAGGCAATGAGGAAGCACCTCCAGTCGTTTGCATTTCTTTATCTCCTCGTGTCATGGGTTCAGTTGAATCTGCTGGTGAGTATTCAGTAACATGCCAATGTCATGCCAGCTTTAAAACAAAAGTTCTGGCTGGAGCAAAGTATCATGGAGCTCAGAGTTCAGATTGCAACATGAGAGGCTTCCTATTTCCAGTTGCTGCTTCCAGTTTCTGTTTTTGGAGTGTTGGCCTTTTATGCTGGGCTGGCTGCAGGCTTGGGGAGGGGGTGGGTGGGGTGGTTTTAGTGCTGGCTTCTGCTGCTGCTTCTGCTGTGCTTTTCTGTGAAATAGGCTAAGGTTGATGTACATTGTACTATTTAAACTCTCTCAAAACACGTTTTTTTGGTGTTACTTTCCCTCCTGTCTGTGTGTTGGGTCTTGCTTGCGGGAGCAGGCTTGCAAATTTGATCTCCAGCTTAATCATCCAAACAGTTGCTGCATTTTCACTATCTCTGAGAATAGAATAGAATAGAATCAAGAAGGTTGGAAGAGAGCTCAAGGATCATCGAGTCCAACCTGTCACCCTACACCTCATGCCTATCTAAACCATGGCACCAAGTGCCACGTCCAATCCCCTCTTGAACACCTCCAGGGATGGTGACTCCACCACCTCCCTCGGCAGCACATTCCAATGGCCAACCACTCTCTCTGTGAAGGATAACTGAAGAGTCCCCAGCCCAAGGCTTGCAAAAGTGACAACATTTTTAAGTACCTCTTCCAAGACACTGTAAACTGAAGTTACAACAAAGGAAGCATCCAAAATTCAGAGGGATTGGAAACTGTTGGTCTCTTTTATGGTATTGCTAACAACGTGGTAAATTGTACATAGAAATGATACAACATTGAGCTGGACTGTGGCTGTCCTTGCTCTAGAATGTTCTGAAAACTGAATGTTTATGTGAAATCCATTTTTATTTGGAAAAAAAATCATAGAAGAAAAATGCAAAAGGGCTCTTTAAAACATTCTGTTTCAGGGAGTCTGTGAACTGCAGATTACTGGAGGTTGAGGGTGTAGCACAAAGTCATTATGTTTGGCCCATTCTCATTGTCTTCTTATCTAGGTATCTGTCCCTGGTTGCCCTTGGAGATAGGATGCACTACACCAATTTTTAGGCTGATTTAATGCAGCTACTCCTGGGTTCTTGCATTATGTTAACAATATGTGGAGACAAAGATCAAATCTAATTTATTTTACTTACCTATGACTTGATAGTGATGGTAACAGAAGTCCTTAAAACAGATATGAATATATAAAGAGCATTTATTTTATATTCTGCTCATGTTTTATATGAACTTGGCTCTTTCAGCTGTGTCTCAGTAATCACAGGAAATCAGAGAGCTGTTTTGTGGATAATAGAAGTGAGGAACTGAGTTGATGAATTGTCCGTGCCAAATGTAATACAGGATAGAGTTGAATGAACCTTCAAAAACAGCTCAGTTACAGAGCCTACAATCCAAAGTCAGTGAAGAAAAGTTGGATCCTAACCAGTGCTACTTTACTTCTCAAAATTATTGAAATCTGAGAAAAAGAGAGCCAGAGAAGAAACCTCAGAAATCCATTTATATCCTTCAACCCACTCTCTCAGTTTGCATATACATGTGTCTCAGAAGTTAAATCTTGTGGCCTAAACATCTCTGAAATAAGACATCTTTAAGGAAATGTAATCCCTCTGTTTCTGCAGGTTAGCTTGCCAGTTGTTCGTGTGCCTACAAAATATTGTGAATATGTAAAGGATAGACTTTTTTGTTAAAGAAGATTTATACTGTGATCCAGAACTTCTTTCTGTACTGTTGGCATGAAGCAAAAAAAAAAAAAAAAAACCAACCAGATTGATATTATCTTCTGTGAGAAGAAACTAAACGAACAAACCAGCTAAGATACTGATCAGAAATTCTTGTTCTTTGGCATGACTGCAGATGTCAGCCACTCCCAACAGTGGCATCAGGAGAGACAAAGTGATGACATCTCCCTGCCTTTTCATGGCAGCAATCTTTTTGGTAGCCATAATGAAAAGCGTGTACACCGCATCCACTACGCACTGAGAAGCTCTGTGACAGGCTGAGTCATATTAAATATCCTGTGAAGTACCTGACAGGACTGATATTCTGCAGCACACCCTGGTGCAGAGCTGCATCTTCAAACAACAATGAAGCTCTCCATTTGCAGAAATGTCACACATAAATTTGACAAGCTCAGCGTGCTCTGACAAACCATCTCAAAATCTCTTGCTGCTCTGAGGTATGGAAGACAACACACTCCCCACAGACTCCTTTCGCCATGCTTCTTTTATAAAATGGAAATTGATTCTAATAATTTAATAATGGCAAATCAGACAATGCTAGCATGCTCCAGAACCTGATCTTTCAGGACCTTTGCTTCCATTGTTCCTATTAAATGTAAAGAAGACATTTATGCAAATATGTGAAACTGCTCATAGTTTAGATACAAACGTGAGACATGGTCTTAGGAAACCACACCCAGAGGGAAGTAAAAGTAGTCAGTAAGTTTTATATTATTGAATAGCTATGTATTGAATACTGTGGAAGTGAATGTGCACATTCTCTTCTCAAGAAAAGCCTTAGATAGGGTAGTTTTTTTCTAAAGGTACCACATGGAGCTGAGATTGCAAAACTGGTATAGCTTGTGTTTGCCCAGACAAGCAAGGGCTTGATAAAATAAAAATTACTTAACATTGAATGGTTTCACAGTTAGGTCACCTAACACAAAATGCCTCCCAAGTTTTTGAAGGAAATGTAACTGCTGACACAGATTCTGTCCCATAACACCTGCTATTACATCATCAGTAAGATTATCTCCAGGATCAAGAAAGCCTTCCAACAAAGAGTCAGCCCTCAGTGTAAGAAGCTGGGGTGGAAAATAAGGTGTCACAACAGAATTTATTCACAATGCATGGACCTGACTTCAAAGTTTCATCCTATCTACTTCAGAAAGATAGGTTATGGATATGACTGTAGGTATTTACATGGTGTCGTAATCCAGAAGCATATTTCACTTCTACTTATCTCCCATTAGTCAGATCATATCTGTACAGTAGTTTGAAGATAGAGGAGTGCTATGGAATTGCTAAGTATTTGATCACTTGTTAACAGAAACTGACTGAATTTGCTACAGACAATGAAATGCTCTTTTCATTATCCTGAGAAACAGAAAACCTTCTCAGCCAAGAAGGCAGGGCAAGCATGTCCAAAGGCTAGGTCATCGCAAGAGCTGCAGCTACACCTTTTCATGTGGACACAGGGAGAATAATCAAAACACAGTCAGTGAACAAAAGCATGATGCTGTACTGAGCAAACTGAAGCACCTCATTAACTGGCACGTGATCATTCCATTTGTTGTTATTTTCTGTTTATTGTAGTTTTCCCTTACCTGAAAGTCAGAAGCCCTAATGCCTCCAGAGGGTTGGAAAATCTCCATCTCCTCAACACTGCGTACAGTTCTGACACAGTGGTTCGATCCCAGCTGGGTGCACTGCCCAGGACCAGAGGAAGGGAGCAATTTTGATTATTGCAATAACAACGATAAAACCATAATATTCTTCTCTGCTGCTCTGAGAGTCTGGAAGAGAAGATTAGAAATTCTGTTTGAAATTAAAACCACCTGAAGCTTTGTGTAGCAACAAACTTTATTGTACAGAGGGCCCAAGCCACACAGTACACTGCTTTTCAGCTAAGTATGTGCATTTCCTTGAGGTAGGATATCATTTTCCGCAGACCAGCTTTTATAACAAAAGTGATATATACACTCTGGATCTGTCAGCCTCAGGTCATATAAAAATGAAGTGTCAAAAGACACATGTTTGTGATTATTTCACTTCCCAAGCGCTCTCATTTCTCTTCTCCCCTATCTATTGTTGATGTTGGCTGGTTGCTTTTACTGGAGTTTTCCAACAAACAAGATGCACTTATCACCAGGTAAATTATTGTTTCATTGACCTTCTACATGTCATCTCTAACTACTGCAACAACTAGACACACAACACTGCTAGCCATAGCTTTCAATCCTGCCCTTGGTTTGGTTGATTAATGCAGATGTGTCTGCTTTTAGTGTGTTTGCATTCAACATAAGGCTTGGGTACATCTGTGCATATACACAAGAATATGAGAGTATGAGCACACATGCAGTGTCATTATCCCTGGCACTTGTATGAGTTTGGGAAAGGGAAAGATCCCAACAGCTTCCACCTCTGTTTGCAAGGTCTAGCATGCCATGTTTCATGGGAAAAAAAAAGGATGCAGTACCAAGTTCCTCATAGAGATATTAGATATCTAAACAATGCCAATCACCACACACTGAGAAACGGCTCAGAATAACTTTTGCTGTATATCCTGTGATTTCTCAACAGTTCAGATGTCTTTGCCTCATGCATATTAAATCCTAGGTTTTGATATAATCAGAAAACAGAAAAAGAAATTCCTCATGAGAGACAAGCTCAGATAATCTTCTTAACTTGATACCAGAGCCTTCAAAAGCAAGCTTTGAGAGAACACACTGATCTCCAGTTCACACAAATCATTACCAAACTCAAGAGGAATATCAGTTTTCTTGGTCACACTTGATCAAACTGGTGATCCATCTACACAATATGATAACCTAATTCTGACTTTAAACACACCTAGATATTCCAGGTGCAAGAAACATTGTAGAAAGTAGTAAGTAAATAGCTCATTCAGTCAAGAACTTCATAATGTGTAAGTGGGGCTCAAAATCCAAGTGTTTACATTCTTTGCAAGGTCTTCCTTCTATTTGCAAAGTTTTGGGACATTCTTAGCCAAAAAAAAAAAAAAAAAAATCTTAGCTGTGGTCTAACTTTCACAGCTCATAGCAATGAGTTCCTTTGACCTTGTATGCTCTAGAGAACTTTTATTCCTTCCAATTTTGAAGTGTCAAGCATTTAGGAACAAGTGTGGCAGTACAAAACATGGGCATGTTTTTTTACTGTCACAAGAATGAATGTTTGTTTCTTTAGGAGAATAAGCTCATAAATATATGCAGAAGATTAATCGTGAAACAAATTCTGTCATGACTTTCAATAATAATTTCAAGAAAATCATCATTTTGGTAGCTGTTTCAAGAAACAACCTCGGAATTCATAGTATGTCCTTTGTGACAATGTCTTTGTATGAAGAAGTCATGCAAAGGCCGAAGACCTCATTGACTGTCTGATTATCTTATGCATTTGGATGGTATTCTGCAGGACAGTTCAGCTAAAGGACTCCTTTTATGCTCTGACTTTAAACAGAGATTTAAGCTTTCAAACAGCATCCTGCAAACTAGACAATCTGTGGTTCAGATTAAAGCAGCTAAAGCCTCTACTGAGCTTGCAAGGTGAGATAAGAAATCAGTCCTTGTATCAGGTTTTCTAAATAACAGGTTTCTCCTTCTGACATTACTCCAGAGGCAATGCCATTTTCTTTTTCCATGTTTTAAAGATCAGAGATGAAAGTAAAGGTTGAGTGTTGTGGGGGTTTTTTATTTATTTATTTTAAAGATCCTTAGTTGTAAGAAAAGTTTACATATATATGTAATAAGACATTTAAGATAGAGGGTATTTTGCATGCATAGAGCCTCTATGTTTTCTAGGTAGAGTTGTATCTAAATTTTCCTCCATATAAGAGCTACACTAAAATACATAGCCCTCTACTCAAACAAATAAAAATAAAATATCTTAGAACTTAAATAATGCAATAGGTTTTGGGTTTAAAGTTTTCATTAGTCCCTTCAGCTAAATGAAATCTTTCTGTGAAAGCTTTGTTAGCTGTTCTTTTTATTACTTTTTTTTTTATGTGGGGAAAATAGGAAAAAATGAATGTAAATGCTTCTGAGCTGTTTTTGTTCTTCATGCTCAGTACTTACTAAAGCAGAACAAGACAAAAGGCAAAAAGTGGAAATACATACAAAGCCAGCAAATGCAAATTTCTGTCCCCTGGCACTGAGTCTCACTTGCTAGTTTCTCTTTCATGGGCAGTCTAGAAAAATATACAGCATCATCTCACTTTTTTTTTAGACCTGTTCCACTATTCACCAAACTGGAAGTAACCTTTCTAACCACAACTTACAGCAATGACACCTGAGATGACTGGTAGGCAAATGAAATTCTGACTAGGCAAGTGGCAAAAAGGAGAAGAAAAAGGGAAGCTGATAGAAAAGAATAAGTAAGGTAGAAGGAAAACAATGAATTGAAGGAAAGAAATGATAGGAACAAGACTATTAACTTCCTAGCTTCAAACCATACTCTGATTCTTAGACTGGGATGCATGTTTTATCATGTTCAAAAACCAGCCATTGTCTCTGAAGGTTAGTTTTCTGGAGCTTGTATATCAAACACAGTAATGCTAAAAGGAATTGAAGGTTCAAATCTGAAATGTTTTCAGAAGTCAATCAAAGCAGCTGGTGATAACTAGTGAATTCTCTTGGTCCCCCCTCTCTTGTCTGCTTTGGAGGCGCTGCCAAAGATCACACAGCAGCACACTGTGTAGGGCTGTGAGGAGCACAAGAGCCATATGGTGAAGTTCATTTCTTTCAGTCCCATTGATCCCTTCACTAATCAACATCCAGGAGATATTGACCACAGAGAAGGGTCAAGAGTCAGCTACTGGGAAGACCAAGTCTGAATCGGCAGCTGGAGAAACTCAAGTGTGTGTAAGAGGAAGCACCAGCAATGGAAACAGAGTGTGGTTGTAAACCTTGGGGGCTTGTATGTCTGTGTGTCAGCAGCTGGGGAGAGCAGGAAGATCTGAGGCCAGCTACTGGATAGACTGTCTAAGCACAACTATTGGAGCAATCAGTATTTTGATACTATATGTAAAAATATGTATTTGTATGCACATTTAGATAATTCCACCAGCTGACACTGATCCTGATCAGGGAGAGAGAAAGAACAGAATCAGGTTGCTGTGCTGTCCATGTTGTGGCAGTGTTGCAAGTTTGCATGTGTGCTGGCTGGTAAAGTACTGCTTTCTGCCTGAGTTGATATTCTTATCAGGAAAACACAAGTCCACCTCTGTAATGGCTGAACCTGGGGACACAGAGCCACATCAGCCTTTCATTCGTAACACGACTGGATTCAGCAGCCTATAACAAGGACAATGATGCAGCTGCCTGTTTTTAACTATTATTTCTTCTTTTTCTACCAGAGTTGAGAACCTTCTCTGTCCATTCACATATCCCCTTTGTTTTCAGTAGAATGAACACACAGATCCCAACAGCCTGAGAAAGGTTTCTTGTGTCTTCTAACCACAGGCAATCATTTCTTTCAAAATTATATTTGAGGCTTGTAAGCCTGAAGCATCATCATACAGACATATTGCCACTGGAGGGGGTGGAGAAACATCTATCTAGATTCCTCTCTTTGTCTTGACACATAAAGAAAGGAAGGATGAGATCTTCAGGTATGATGGTAATAATGTGTTTGGATACCAACACATTGTTATAAACTTTTTAATGAAAAATGACTGAGGAAGGTAAAAAGAACTCCTCTGGCAAAGATACAAGAAAAGTTAGAGGCTGATAGTTTTCTCTTGGTCAGAAAGTACTTTAAAACAGTATTCCTTCATACAAACCCCAAATATGCTACCCTTCATTTGGCAGACCGACTTTGTCTGTAAGATGGGATAATAAAAACCAACAAACTGTGAGGAAAAAATCCCAGGGCTAGCATTCTATTTCCTCCAAGAACCTGTTACTGAATTTATCAAAGCCTTAACTCCAGCCTGGTGACTTTCAATGCTCTCCTCCCTTCATATTCTCACAGAACCCAAAATTGTTGTATTGGGGATGTTATAGGGTCTGTCCTTGCCTGACCTTTGTAATACCTACTCATGAACCTGTTATCCCTGAATTTGTGTATAGCCTTCTTAAATCTGATTGTGTTTACCATCACAGCTTTGTGACAGCAGGTTTTAAAAGGTTGCTGCCTACTGTCTTTGGAAGTAGTCTCTTCCATTTGTTGACAGTTGATCCACTCATTTCATTGAATGTTGCTCGTTCAAATATTGTTTTGATGGTTTTGATGGTGCCTTCACCTTGTCCACCAGCATCCTGATTTTATAAAAATTATTCTTACATATACAAGACAGCTTTTGATGGAGGATTAATTTGCACAACTCTGGCTGGTATAATGGCTTTCTAAAAGCATTTGTATTCCCAGTTCCACTCAGATAATATCCAAAATTATTTTATACAGTACACAATTCTAACTGGTAATACAACTTACATACAGCTAAGCATACTAATCAGTTTACATAGTGTGGTTTTTCTCTTTGTCTTTATCTACAACTTCCCACACTACTTTCCTTGCTTGTAACTTGACCCAAATTGTTTTAATGACCATACAGTATTTAACTACTATATGTGAAATCTGATTGTATTATTACCAAAATAAAAGGCTGATTTTCACAGAGCCCAAAGATTTTCTTGCTAATACTGGTATAGACTTATTGTATCACCTGAAAATCTTATTTTGAATCAAAATTTAGTTTCTTGCTTCAAAGACATAAAAAGATATAGTAAAAGAAATGGAAAAACCAATCTATTTCTAAACTAGCAAAACAGACTGCCACCTCCAGGGGCTTATTTAGGCTTTGCTGTGATCTGTTCTCTCATTTAGAGGTGTTACTTCTCAAATCAATCAAGGCTCCTTCAGAGGAAAATTTTGGTTTTAAAGAATTGGATACATTTAATTGTGATCGATAGATAAGTACAGCAAGCCAAGAGTCAGCAGGGCTAGCTGGGTACAACTTACAGCAAGAGAGAATGTCTCTGTGAAAATCTTGCAATATGCTTCAGGCAGTCTTCAGCTGGCTCTTCAAGATCATCTCTTCTTTCTTCAGGTTTAGGTTTAATGAACTCCAAATTAGTTTCTGGAAAGTCAATCTTTATAAAAGAATGAAAAAACAGGAAAAAAAAAAGAAAGGACTTTTTAGCAATATGTATTCTCAAATACATCTGTCAATAAGTATTTCTTGGATTTGTAGAGGAAGCATATAAAATATGAGAAAGGAAAGGGTATGATTCTTTGAGGATGTTCACTGGATGCAATATATTACTTAAATGTGTTGGTGATAAATTCAGGCCACAAAAATCAGCAAGAGATTTGTTACTGACTTTCCTTAGAGAATTTCATCCACTGTATTTCAATTTTATTAGAACTGCATAAACACAGGGCTGAACTAACTTTTTCTTTTGTTTCCTTTCCCCCCCTGTTTTTAATGAGATGATTCTTAAGTGGAAATCATTCATTAACATAGACTTTTTTTTTTGGGGTAGGGGGTGAAATTGGGATAATTCTGATGTGCAGCTTTCCAGTGCAGAAGATGGAAAAGTGATTCCTGATTTCACTTCTGGATGTTGAATTTCACATATATTGTACAGTATCTACCAATGTTTTCATTCTTTAGACTTATGTATACACGTCAGAAATTTAGGATAATATTTTTAGGACACAGAGAAAGAAATGACTCAACCAAAACTAGAAATCTTGAGGTGCTTGATAGTCTTAGTACAGACTTTGCTGAAAATTCAAGCTATTCTTCAAAATTAAGCTTATTATTGCACATCATAAACTCTTGTCTATAATTTAAAAAATACGTGCAATTTAAATGCATAATTCTTCTAAAGGTTAGCAGTTATTCACTACAAAATGTAAATGCCTTGTTGACCACATCAGAAAAGCTGTCTTTGTGACATTTCCAACACGTTCACAACTCATGATAGTCACATACATAGGAATAACAGAAAAGGAGAGGGGGGGAGGGAGGAATGAGAGATCCTCCTGTTCCATTTCTTTTAGCAGAGAGACATTATAAATTGATAGCCATTTACTTTCTCAAGTTCCCTTTATTATTAATAGGTGGAGCTATTTTAAGGAATCCTCTTTGACTGAACTCCTCAAATTAGAAAATCCTCATTTGCTTTTCTATTAAAAATAGCCTATTATTAGGCCAGCTTCATTTATCTGTAGCATCTGCTTTTACACATCATTTGCTAATATTCAACTTTTTAAATAGACAAAACAAACTGTTTTACCCTCGAAAATACTCAGTTGCTAAACTGGAAAGGCAATACAACTACCATACAGATCTAATGCATTTTCAATACTGGGAGCACCATACTGCTCAGAATGAGTGGGTGCTCAGCATGCAGTCATGGAGGGAGAGCTATACTGATACCTACTGGCAATTGCTTGTAGGCACTTCTTTTACAGAGCCTTCCTGCTACTCAGTTTAATTGCAAGCTGTGTGTTACATTTACAATGGCATGCTATTCAACAGTACCCAAAATAAATGTTCAGATTTGAAAAGGCAGCTCTAAGTAAGGTAAGAAGTAATTAATTTGTGCCACAAGTATTTTTGGAACCAAAACTCTAACAACAAAAATTACCCTACAAAAATCCCCTGTCTAGCCCTCAGAGGTGGTGATACAGAAAATCTGATACATATTTGCCACTGTGCAGAATTACAGACTTTCATCCATTAAGGTCAACATGATCTCTTTGAGTGGCTGTAACAGACACAGTATTTTCAATTTACATCACCTGATGAGCTGTGGGAACAGCCTTTTCTCTTGCACTTTCTTAGAAATCAACCCTTTCTTCCTTTTGCTTTCTCACTTTCTTACCTGCAAGGTCACAGAGGTTGGTGTATCAGTACTGCAGATGCCTGGGGTGATCATGGTTGTTGGAAGCGTGCTGTGCAATGTCATGCTAAGCAGCACAGTTCCATGAATGAGCCGCCTGTAGCACACAGAAAGAAATACTGCATCAGTACTGGAGATGAGGTGAATGGGGTTTATTGAAATGACATGAAAGAACATGTTACTGGATACCTTCAAAGACAAGCAAGTGAGAAGAACCCTTTGATCTTTATATGGCTACTACAAATCTGGCTAAATCAGTAGAGGCTATGTAGTGATGACCTCACTGCTATAGTGGTATCTGGGCAGTTGCAGGGATCATGACACAACTTATGTTGTCAAGACATTCTAGGACAGCTCCATGCTTTACCACTGACTCCTTGTGACAGGGGTTGCCATTTAAGCTAGGTGTAAAAGAAGGGCAACACATTATTTCTACCTCAAGATTTAATTTTGAGGATGGATGTCAGAGATTGTGAAGTGTCAACACACTGTATAAGGTGGAAGGTGGTATGCTTTTATTCCACGAAAAGAAAAACTCACAGCAGCCTACTGCAACCATGAAGGGTCCTTGGTGATGTGTAGGTAGTAGGGAAAAGGGAATATGATCTCAGAGACTCCAGAGTTTGAGTGGGATAGTTTATACCACATGTGCTGCAAACAGTATTTGAACAGATGAAAGATTCTGAAGAACCCGCCTGAGCAGTACATGTACAAGAAAGTCTCATCAGAAACAGGCATGTCTATGGTCTGCAGATGAAAACCAGCATCATTTCACAGGTCAACACAATTCAGTCTAGAGAACTTAAATCAAATCAGGAAGTTCAGGTGTAAATTCTAGTCATAAGCAATCCACTCAAAATCAAAATATAGTACCTGACTAAATGAAGATACAGTGCACTGGACTCACTCTTAAATTTGTCCACATCTTAATGATTAGTGAGGTCAGAAATTTTTTTACATTCAACATCTCATCTTTTACTGACTATTTTTATTGTGATGGTTCCAGGCACTGCTCAATCAAAAGAGCTGAGAGAGCGAAGTAGGTACCAGGAAATCCAGATGGACTTTTTGATCCCAGCATGAGTTTACAACATTGATGTAAAAAAGTACCTTTTGAATTGCAAACAAATAAATTGTTGCTAAATCATCTGAAAAAGTCATTTTTGTAGTTAACACAGTGTAAAACTAACTCAGGGCTGTTTTCTTTTTCACCTCTCAAGCTATTCACATTAGTGCTAACATTTTATTGTGAGAACACAGCTCAAGAAGATTAAAGACAAAACCAAAAACATTTTCTAAAGTTTCTTTTGCAGTTGTAGGTAGATTTGCAGGGGAAAGGAGGCAGAAAAGGAGTTGCAATGTGAGCAAGATAGCACTCAGAGGGGAAAGTAGTTATGTGATATGAAGGCTTTCACATTCAGGTCACTGCTGAGAATATGAAAGTGATCAATGGTGATTCAAAGTTGTTTTTTTTTTTTTTGTGATGTGTACTTGGATGACCTTTAATAAATGAGTGGCATCTCTTCAAACATTTCTTTGTTGACAGAGGTTTACATCATTATTTGAACTAATTGACACTTGTTAGAATGGAGAGGAGTCGCTGAAAACTGAATGAACATGAAGACTAAATTACCCTTTTGAGCTCTCATTACTGCTAATCACTTTCCTATTGAGCTCTAAAACTATAGGGGGCTTTAAAAATAATAATAAAAAAAATTAAAATCCATACAGTGGATTTTTTTTTCCCCTGGCAAAGCTTGATAGACAAGTACAAGAAGTAACACAGACCTCAGAGGCACTCCTAACATGTTTAATAGAAACATTTCCTGAGCTCATTATTTCAACTCATTTGCACCCAGTACAGATGAGGCTAAAAACTGTCCAGGAGGATAAAGAATCAGCAGGTGGGGCTGCTTAAAGTCCCTACCTGGAGAAACAGCAAGTAAAGCAATATATCTTTGCTGGACAGAAGACATTTCACATGTTAAAGCAGAGGATAGGACTGTGAGCAAAACCAAAGACAGTAAACCACTTTGATAGTATGGAGATGATACCTCCTAAGAAAAAATAAATTGGATTTGTTTTAAAAACTAGTCACATATTTATGCCTTGTACATAGAGTAGTCTAATTTCCACACTTCTAAATAAGTGAGCAACTTATGTATCTTCCATCAATAAGTCACTCTTTGGACTAAGGCCAGCCTGCAAACACAGGAGGTATTTTTAGAAAGATGTGGAGAGGCACTGACAACTGGAAAATATGGGCTGTGTTTATGAGGCACCACTTTCCCCAGCTAACATTCTTCAGGACCATGTCTGCTTTTGGACACCCAAATGGAACAATAACAGAGGCCATGGAAGTGAATGAAACAGTTAAGAGATATAGCATTTTAGGAAAAAATCACACCCCCAAAAACCAAAAAACAAACAAAAAAATCAACCCACACAAAACCCAACCAAACAAAAACAGCCAAAAAAATCCCACCAGGAGAGTGTGCAGGATCCATTCAGAAAAGGAAGGAGCTAGCATCCTGAGCATGATAATTATAACCTTTTCTGAACAGGCAGATTCCTCTCTCTCTGCAGATGAATTTAGACAGATCACTTCCTGTTCTGCCTGCCAGTTTTTCCATTTGTAAGGTGAGGGTAGTGATGCTGACCTTTTTAAAGATTATGTAATGATCCCAGCAATAGACAATGGCTTCCATGTAGCAGTTTCAGCATCAAGAACATCAGAATGTGCATAAAGAGGGGTTGCTCTCTGACCCTTATTTATTTATTTCTTTATTTATTTATTTATTTATTTATTTACATTCTCATGCAAAACTAGGGCAGATGGAAATCCCTGGAATTAGACAGGTTCCCAGCTTTTGTTTATTAGCAGAGTTAAAATAAAATTCTGGTCTTATCACAGCAGAAGAGGACACTGCTATTTAAGGACTGTTCAAGTTACTCTAACCAAAATCAACCTTTTGAACTGAATTCACATGAGAGGCTCCCCTCACCAGCAAGATGTACTCTTTGTTTGCTCTGATTTGGAAACACCAGTTCAAAATAAATTGTATCATTAGAATTGGTGAAGTCAGAGCCATGGCCATTGTGGGGGACACGAGAACTCCCAGACTGTCCCAGATGATGGATTTCAGATTTGTTAATTAGCTCTGGATTACTAAACTATTCATCCCAGGAGACAAACACATTTTTTTTGATGTGAAGAAATGGAAAGTGGGCACATAGGTTTGCAAACACATTTTGAGCTGCCTTTTGCATCTAAAAAGAGTTATTGATACAGGTGCACCATCAATGACTTTATTGGCATTGATTTAGGTCCACTATCTAATGTCAACTACCTGATAAGAGTGAGAAATGTGCATGTAGAAGCTTGCCTACTGGACAAATTGTCAGCTACCATCATTATTACCATGTTCATTTTCAAATGTATGTAGCATTAGTTACTGTTTAGACTGGATATATCCGAAAAATGAGGACAAAATAGAGTGTAAAAATAATGTAATTATCCCCAAACCTGACATTATAAGCCTCAGAAATTCAAAGTTGAGGTTAAATTCACTGGAAATTCAAAGCTGCTAAGCTATAAAGCCCCTCATTATCTTATGGCCCAAGGAGTCATAATTCTACATTGGAATGATACTGTGAAATAACTACTATAATTACAAATACTAGAGAATTCTAGAAAATTCAAATAAGAGAGATCATTTTCAACTGCAAAGTAATGCTTAGTTAGTACATTTTTAGAGAAAAACTGGAGTGCTAAAATTTCAGAAATTAGCTATAACTCTTTGATCTGGCAAGGAACTTTGACACGGTCTTGCCCAAAAGCATGAGAAACTTCTTCATACTTCTTGAAGCAGATGAAAGGAATATGTATACTGTATATGGTAAAATGAGTTCTCTTTTTCTTAGTCTTCAGTTCAAACTAAACATACAGAATTAAATTATGAAACAGAGAAGCAACCATACAATGACAACAACAATTCTGGAAGAGAAAACAGATAGGAAATTTACAGAGAGGATTAAATCCAGAGTCTTTTTATTTTGCCCTAGATCAGTAAAAAAATCAAGATTCCTAAGTAATACCTAGGATTAACAAAAACTGATAATTTTTTTTCCCCTTAACATAACCACAACCAGCTTGAATGGAACATCTGGTTTGTGGGTTTTTTGTTGTTGTTGTTTTGGGGGGTTTTGTTGTTGTTTGGTTGGTTTTCTTTTGGTTTTTTATCAGAATGAGATATAATGGGTCAGAAAGGAGGAATAGTATTTTTTAAATATTTGATTTTTTAATTTTTAACAATTTCTTTTTTAAACAAACATCTGAATAGAGGAAGAAGCCACTCTCTATCCTTATCTTTGTTGACCCAGAGAAGAATGCCTTAGTGACCAACTGGATTTGAACAAGCTTTAATGACCCAGGCAAATACCTCAAGGCTACTGGCTTCTTCAAAGAGTTTATTTTTTGTCCTTCCTCTATAAATTAAATCCTAGGCATGAGAATGTTAAGACTTTTTTAGAACTCATATTCACCTCTGAGAAAAGCTTTCTTTTGAGAAAATGCTATTTTCCAAGCTAGAAATGTTTTGTCAGAGATTTACTGGTCAGATTTCTTTAATCTCTTTATTTACATTTCCCTTACATTTCCCTAATACCATAACCTTTGCAATAATATGAGGTACTCTTGGCATATTAGCATGACACTGCAGGTGCAAATCTTGGTACATACTTCCAAGTTCAGAAGTACTCTTTTGAAATCAGTCTTGAATTTAGTTGCATTCCAGCAGCAAAGGGAATCAAGTTGGGTTCATTGTTCAGTTTATGAACATTTTTCACAAAATTGGTAAGTTAAATTTTTTTTTTTTGTTTGTTTTGGTTTGGTTTTTTTGTGGAGCAGGAAACAGCCTCTCAAAGTCTTACTGTTACTTCTCAGCTACTTCAACTAATTGATAGTATTATCTATTAAGAATCAGTTGACAGTTTTAAAATCCTACTACTTTCTAAGTAGGTAACCCCAAGAGCTAGCTTACTCTACCAAATATTCATGACCTTCCAAAGAAAAAGGAAAAGCAGGCTGAGTGAATGTTCTGAGATTTTGAAATTTTATATTTCAGAAGGAATTTCAGGCCTAGTCTTTCTTTCTTTCTTTTCTTTTTTTTTTTTTAATTTATTTAAACCAGACTATCAATTGAAATTATGTTGAATGAATAGAATGAATAATTCTGTGGAGTTGTGACTGGCTAAAAGAGGAAAAAGCATTTAGGTTTCTTTGTGTTTTGTAATTACTATAATTGTAAATGACACAGCTATCAAATTAGGGGGTGGTGAACATGTTATTCCCATGTCATTCCTTCCCAACAACTCTACTTTTGTTTCTGCTTTGAAGGGTCATTTCAGCAATAATCTCTACAATTACACAGTAGGTGAGAGGAAAGTAGCCTTCTCTCCCCTTCATTGTGCTGATTGTGCATACCAGGAAAGAATGGAGCTGTTTGCCTGTAAAATTTTTCAAAACTGCCTGGGTGAGTTTGAGATATATCTAATGAAAATCAGTATGCTTACTCCAATGGTATACATTGAAATTACACATCACAGGAAGCTGAGGGCTTTCAGATCTACCAAAAATACCAAAAATTGTTCCTCTTGGGATTTGAGTGTTGAAAAATAAGAAAAACTCTAGTGCAATGCAGTGCTTAAGAACAAGATTCTCACATATCCCGTTTACCTCCAAAGGTGCCCAAGTGTTCCCCAATTAAATAATGTCTAATGCTCAGCTTGATGGGATGAGGACATCCAGATATTTCATTTCCAGTTAGATTCTCAGCCAAGATATTTCCTCTATCTATTTCAACTTAAGAACCAGGATGGGGTAAATACTCAAAATAAATATAACATGGTTGGTTTAAAAAGACACAGGCAACAGAACAGTGAGTGATGTGCTCTTCTTCAGGTTAACCATGACAGAAAAGGCATTGTGGGGTTTGAACATGTCCATCTATCGCACAGAGAACATGTAGGGCTATGGAGTCTAAACAAAATTAAGTATTATTGTAAAGACTTAATCTAAACATCTTTAGTGCACTGCAGAAAACTTAATTAAATATCATTGTAAAGGCTCAATCTAAACATCTTTAGTGCACTGCAGAAAACTTACCTTAGATCTCTGTTATGCAGTGCTGCAGGGATATTCAAGGCTATAAGTATCTCTAAACCAGTTACATTATGTGCTGTGTAGAAAAAAGAGGTTAAAAAAGAGGAGAAAATTTCTAAAGTAGTGTGTAGAGGGGAAGGTGCTCATTGTGGTCATCACTACCTGCTCCACGGAGCAGAATGAATGAATGTGAGAACAAAATGCAGAGAGAAAAAATTTTTAAGCAAGAGGCAATGCTGAGAAGGATTTTGAAAAGCTACAGAAAAGGGTACAGCAAGGTCTTTCAAGAGACCTAGAGAACTTTATTGTGTTAAACAGTGACATAAGCCAAGTTCAAAAAACTATGCATTGGAAAGAAAGAAAAGTCTGTAGATAGGGCTCTTACTAGCACATCAAGAGCAGTTTACTGCAAGTGACTGTCTCAGTCATTTCAGGACCTTGCTGTGGTAAGAGAATTTCTATCTTTTTATATTTCTCCCAAGTTGAGTGCAATACTATCCAAGAATGGTCTTTTCTTAAGCAGTCATACAAAACTGAACTTACTCTTTTGGATACAGTGGGGAACATGCCCAAGCAAGCACTTCTGTATTTTTAGAGGCATTGTTTACTCCGAGGAGTTTTATTGTCAGCATAGTTTCCCTTGGAAGAGCTTTTATTCTTAGAGGAAAATTGATTCTAAAAGAAAATAAAAAAGATAATTAAAAAAAATTAATATTGTTACCACAAGTGAGTTCTTTCACCATTCTACTAGATGTCTTAACACATGTATCAAGCTATAAATTACAATAGTTGCACTCTGAAGAAAAATGCAACTGACAGATATGTTCAACACATTGATGAGTATTGCCAACCATTAACTTGAGTCATAGAGCTTGAGAAGAGGCATTATAAAAACTTATTACTGCAGTGGTAACCACTAGAGCTGACAAAGGCAGGAAAAGCTTAGTTAAACTTTTGCTTTAGAATTACCTTATTAAGGAAGGGCTATTTCAAAACAAGTGTCCACTAAGGGTGAATTGTAAACCAATAATTATTAATTGTCTTGTGTCTTCTGAGGAAGTCATTGCTTAAGAAGATGAGAGTTGCTCATTGAGTAGAGTAAAACAGTAATTTTTCTTGTTCAGATGTGCTTTGGTGGTGTGGTATTTCCCAACCATAATTTTAAGGCAAATTTTGTTTTAACAAGTGTTTCACACTTTTTAGTGAGAAAATACAGTTCTATCAATATTCATCTCAGCTATGTATTGACCATCAGCAAACTTGGTTGGTCATTCAATTTGTTTATACAGCCTCTATGAACTGATTTATAATCATAACTTAGAAGGACTATAGAAAATAACATACTTTCATGCTGTATGGAAATATCATATGTATAACTACCCAGACATGTGCAAGTCTATATTTTACTTTTCCTGAAAAGAATGTTTAAGGTGGATGGTGTTTTTTCTAGCTTTTCCCATACATATTCAGTGCAAACTAAAATTTCTCAAGTAGGAAGTGAAATTAATTGCATTTCTATGTATAAACAAAATCAATAAAAGGAGCTAAAGGCTAAAAGAATTATTCTGCGTGGACAACATAAACATTAAGAAAACAAAAGATCCACATAAACTTGAGATTAAGAAAACAAACTAGAAAATAAATATAAATAATACAGATTCAATTTTCAGCTATCCAGTCTAGCAGAACGATGCAACTCTCAGCAATTTTTAAAAGATATAGTCATACTTCAGTAGTAAGCAAACATATAGAAGTTGGTATTTTGAAAGAATAGTAGCCTGAAAAACAAGGATTATGGATAGCAGAAATAAAGTAACAGTATAAGGTAAAATTAACTTGAGATTTTGCTCCTAATTCCAAATCTGTCAAAGTTCTATCAGCTTCTGAAAAGTTTCCCTGAATGCACAAGGGAGCCACTGAAAGAAAGTAGATGGTTTTCAGCTGAAATTTTGAAGTACCCTAAATTATCATCAATGTCAAAATTTCAGATGTCAGTCCTAAACATCTGAAAAGTATTCAAATTTGCATACCTCTCTCTTTGAATAATGAACCAAGACAGCAATTTCTCACTCTTTCTGATTAACATGAACAGAATTGAGATGCAGTTCTCAACCATCTTCCCACATGTCCCTATTTATAGCTTTCAACTATGCTTTCTCTGTCTTATGCCCTCTTCCTCACTCATAATTAGAAACAATTATTAGGAAACTGCTTTATATGCTACAGCTAGTTTGTTCTCTTTTTCACATATAGGCAGACAACCCTGCCCATGTTGCATAAAGTGTTCAACTAAGACTTACACTTTAAGGCATTGTTAATGCTCTGTAGAGACAAAACTGAAAACCTGAGACATGCATTTTCTAATACTGACAATTTTTAACACTCCTTGTGCGCTCTGAGCAATGTAAAAACCTCACAATATCCTCACTGCAGAAAGTAAAGGCTTGCCAGACATTGCCTAGGACACAATATATAGCACTACCAGATGTACACCAGTAGAAAAAGAACTGGTAACTTTGACAGCAGTTAGACATCCCAAGAATTACCGTGTGGGCTGAAGAGGGCCAAAATTTCCATTCCAGTGGTGTGTGGTACATAGAGAAGAGAAATATCATAGAATCACAGAACGTTAGGGGCTGGAAAGGACCTTGAAAAATCATCCAGTCCAACCTCCCTGACAAAGCAGTGTCACTTATACCAGACCACACAGGAACACATCCAGGTGGGTTTTGAATATCTCTAGAAAGAAAGACTCCACAACCCCCCTGGGCAGCCTGTTCCAGGGTTCTACCACCCTCACAGTGAAAAAACTCTTCCTCTGTTTACATGGAACTTTCTACGCCTCAACTGCCACCTAATTGCCCTTTGTCCTGCCATTGGGTATCATGGAGCAGAGCCTGACTCCATCTTCTTGGCACTCACCCTTCACATATTTATAAACAAGTCTCCTCCAAGCTAAAGTGCCCCAGCTTCCTCAGTCTCTTCTTGTAAGGAAGATGTTCCACTCCCTGAATCATTTTTGTGGCTCTGCACTGGTCCTTTTTGAACTGAGGGGCCCAGAACTGGACACAATATTCCAGATGCAGCCTCACCAGGGCAGAATATCTATAATGCTTTTAAGAACTTTGATTAATGCATATCTGAGCTTACTCAGCGGGAGTTATCCTTTCTGACTGCATGAGGCTCAGCTAAAAGGATGACAAAGAAGAAAGGAAATGGAACAGTGGACAGAAATAAGACATGCTGTGGGTGAACAATTTCAGCTGTAGTTGAGAAGAACAGGAAAGCTACTCACTGTGAAGGTAATATTCACAGATGTTAGATAAAGTTAGATGGTTTCAAAGGGTGAAGGCCCAATATTATAAGAGTACTCCACAAAAAAGAGTTCTGGGGCAACCCAGGTTTTACCATGAGAGTGAACAAATAGACCAGCTAACCAAAATATGAAAAGGGAAGTCCAACGCCAATGGTTATTCCACTCCATTCTCACCCCCATTTCCCTAAGTTTTTATGAATTCTGCAGAGTTTAAGTTACTCACATCAGATAAAGATGTGGGTCTTTTTATTTTTTTTAAAATAAATATTCAATGTGCAAAATCCTTCAGACAAACATATATCCAACAGACCAAAACTTACTTTTCATTCCAGTCAGTCAGGAAAAAGAAAGATCTTCTTACTGGTACTTTTTTGCAAATCTTCACTTGACATATTGTTTTCCCAGCATAAGTTAGTGAAGAGGAAAATGAGAACACTTTGTAGCTACAGAATGGAGGAAAAAAAAAAAAAGGAACAAAAAGGATTAGTTGTACCATGTCCACCACAGTAAACTGGGGGGTTAACCTTTCTGAAAGTTGTGAAGATCTATCCTTACATGCAAAAAGAATCAGCATAATAAATTTCATAATTATGTGTGGGTTTATTTTGGGTTGCTTGGGGTTTGAATTTTGGAGTTCAAGAAAAGTACTTAGAGCATCTAGGATCCTGTTCCATGTTTTTGTCATTAAGATTAATTGATTTTGTTCATTATTGCATTCAAGAGAAGTTTGGATGTCCATTTCCCAATCTGTTAAAACAAAAGGCATGTTGGTCCCTAAACCAGTATATACATTTATTACAGCAGGAGCATTAAGTCATTTATGTTGGCATTCCTCAGCCACAACAGCTTCATTGTGCAATTCAGGCCTGTTGGTTTCACACCCTTCTTACTGAAATCTTGTAAAATTTTAGGCAAAATAGAAGATTAGTGTATAATTTACCAATGTTTATAAATAATTTGTAAATTCCAGATCTTCCTGCCACTCTCAGCTTTAGGCCACACTATGTAAAACAATGATGAACATGGGAAATCAAATCAAATCTGAACAGGAAATGTGAAGCATTTGCAAACTGAAGGTGTCTGGCTTTGCCTTACGAATGATGGCTAACCTCTTGCAGAACATTATAATAATTGTTATAATCACTGCAGCAGATACACTTTTTATCTCTTTCTCTCTTTTATTTATTTTTTTTTTTAAGGCAAAGAAAATGATGAAATCTGTAGTATCTACAAGGTATCAATTCAAAGGAAAAAAAAGTACCTTATAAAACTAAGAAATGCTTCTGCTCTTAAATGTGGCATCTTTCCTCTACAGGCTGAACATTCACAGTCTCACAGTATATCAGAGGTGAAAGGGACCTCAAGAGGTCATCAGGGCCAGCCCCCCCTGCCAGAGCAGGGTCACTTAGGGTAGTCTGCACAGGAATGCATCCAAATGGGTTTGGAAAGTCCCCAGAGAAGGAAACTCCACAACCCCCCTGGGCAGCCTGCTCCAGTGCTGCATCACCCTCACTGTAAAGAAGTTTCTCCTCGTGTTGAGGTGAAACCTTCTATGTTCTAGTTTGAACCCATTGTTCCTTGTCCTGCCACTGTGTACCACTGACAAGAGCCTGGCCCCCTCCACTTGACACCCACCCCTCAGCTATTGATAGACATTGATCAGATCCCCTCTCAGCCTTCTCTTCTCCAGCCTAAACAGCCCCAGGGCTCTCAGTCTCTCTTCACAGGGGAGATGCTCAAGTCCCCTAATCATCCTTGTGGCTCTAACATTACCAACAGTTGGAGGATAGTGCAGGAAATAAAAGATGTTAATGAAATCAAAAGATTGAGCATCATTGCTCAGACAGAAGTATTGATACATAAAACATCCTACTTTTGAGCCACAGGCCGCCCAGGGCAAAAGGACAGAAAAGATATTTTACCCCTTTCCCAAGGAGTAAAACAAAAATGTTCCACATTGGATTGGAAATATAAATGGAAATTCTATTTACAAATATCTACAAAAGGCATTCAGGTAAAAGGAATACATTTGGGCCTACCAGGCCAAAACCTTGACCAGAAACCTTGACCCCACTCTGCCCCAGCAGGTCCAAGAGCAGCCACACTGCCCCCCCCACCCCCTCCCCAAACTCAGTCCTACCACAGGCTTCAACAGGTCCTGTGGCGTGGCTGCAAATTCCCTGCCAGCCACAGCCAGGAGAAAAGCTCTCCCTGACAAACCCCAAGATCAGAGTGTGTGCCTCCTGACCAGAGAAAAGAGAGATCTGGCTGTCCACTCCCTTAAATAGAGAATAGTATAACAGATTATGACATCCTGGGATGAACTACCCATCCCCCTGGGACTTTCTGGCCTTTGGAGGACTTTTCTTTGTGGTTATACCAATTAACTCTTGATTTCCCTTACCCTACCACAATAAAATAAAGAGGTAGTCCTAACGTATGAACTGTAGAATCATAGAACCATAGAATCATAGAATCAACCAGGTTGGAAGAGATCTTCAAGATCATCCAGTCCAACCTATCATCCAGCCCTATCTAATCAACCAGACCATGGCACTAAGTGCCTCATCCAGGCTTCTCTTGAACATCTCCAGTGATGGTGACTCCACCATCTCCCTGGGCAGCACATTCCAATGGGCAATCACTCTCTCTGTGAAGAACTTCCTCCCAACATCCAGCCTATACCTCCCCTGGCACAACTTGAGACTGTGTCCTCTTGTTCTGCTGCTAGTTGCCTGGGAGAAGAGACCAACTCCCACCAGGCTACAACCTCCCTTCAAGTAGTTATAGACAGCAATGAGGTCACCCCCGAGCCTCCTCTTCTCCAGGCTAAACAATCCCAGCTAAGGACCTAATCCTGGAAAGATGAATGTTTACACAATGCTTCAGTCTGACTGTTCAAATTGCATGCAGTTTAACCCATTTTAGGTCTTTGTAGAGAATTGTGCCCAGGTAGCCTTGTGAGTGCAAAGGGATGACTCTACAGTTTTGTTGCAAACAACACTTCGTAGCACCCAGATATAGCCAGGAAGATGATTTTTGGGGGGCTGTACAAACAAGTGCAGCCAAACACGGAGCTAGTAACATTATGCCAGTGGTAAAATATGAGACACATTTGATATGGGATTTAAATGAGATTGGACAACAAACTGGTAACAGTAACAAGAAGGAATAAATGTACAACAAGGAAGGAATCAGTTGTACAATGTTATTCTGCAAACTGTAATTTTGGTATGTATGTTTTTAATGAGGACAGGAATAAGACAGGAATGAGAAATTGGAGTGCATAAATATAGAAAAAGTCAGTCCACAAAAGTGAACTTCAGATGGAATTGACAGGACAGTAACATGATTTTGTAAAACACAAGACAACTCACATGCCCTTACTTCAAGTACTTAAAAGAAATCTGCATATTGGTATGCACAGGGGAAAAAATGCAAGAACGTAAGGGATGTCCAAATTCTAACATTTATAATACATATATTATATATATGCAGTAGATCATAAAATATGACCTCCAGGAAAGGAAAAATGAGATCCATGACACAACCAGAATGAATTGATGCAGTACAGAGATAAGAACAGACAATATGTGGTGAAGTTAGCAAAAGAATTTGAGGAGAGTAGGTGTCAGAGTGGCAGTCCCTGTTAAGAAGTCCATGCTATGAATATTAGAAAGACTGTAAAGAGAGATGAAGGAGGAAGATAGATTGTCATTTTCACTTGCTTGGACATAGCATTCAGTTCCTCAGTGGCCTTTAGGTTATATGCAGTTTCCTATTTTTTCTGGTAAAACAAAATGCAGGGGAAATGGTATAACAATCTGAAAATCAGGATAGTGCTTTTAGTGTATTTATTACCCTAAAAAATGCAGATTCTCTCAGATTTTTATTAATCTTCTAATTAGAGCTAATGATGTATAGCATACATTTTTGCTCATAGTCTAATGCAAATGATCCCACTGTTTTTTAATCAGTCATTTGGAATTCAAAGCAAAGTGGGAACAAGGGGAAAGTATTAATAAAAACTGAGAATAGCATCTGGACCCATAAAAGTAATGCTGCCAGACTGTAGTCATCTATCCTCCTTTGATCACACTGGAGTGGTAAGAGGAGAACACCAGTTTTGAGCAGAGTAGGAAAAGAAGCTTCTTGAAGAGACAACTAATTTGATCGAATAAAGAATACAGAAGAGTTTAATCAGCTTTTTATTAAAATAGTCTCCTTCTTTCCTGCACTATGCTGACATGTTTATTATACTTAGACTTGTAAACTAGGCTTATTTTGATTGTGAGGATGGTCAGTGCACATGCTTAGTCGAGTAATGTGGTTTGAATATACCAAGAGCAAAAAGCAGATAAAGTCTAATTAAGACTGGGGTTAAGCAATGGCACTCCTCTGCTAACTTGGTAAGCTGTTTTTCAACCTTTCCAGTTACTTGTACTGCAGAAACCAGTTCCAGTTCCAGTTCAAACTCTCTCTGCCTGCAGCACACATCCTTTCCTCCCTCCTACTGAGCAAGTCAGTAACCGAAGCGTTTGCACACATACCCATCAAGGCCAGTGCTCTGATGTTGCTTCTATTACTCTCCTTACACATTGGTCTAGGGCAACCATCTAGTTCACCTCCTTGATTCTTCATCTATCTATAGAGCCTGAAGTCTCTTTGTCAGTCAAGCTTAAGTAAATGCACTTTGTGCTAGCAAACCAGGGGACATAGACACATTTACTCAGTCTCTAGCCTTAATATAGGAGTATCACCAAAGAAAGAGCAGTGAGCCAGTATCCATGAAAAATATTATCTAAGAGATAAATTCAGTTCCTGTGAAGACTCATTTGATCTCTTCTTACCTGTTCACCCAGGCTTCGGGAATGTTATGGGCAGCATAAACAGTGAAGCTGAGCTGGGAATCTAGGCTGATGTCCACACACAAAGGGATTTTAGGTATGCTGGCAAGCTGGAAATTTGCATCAAAGCTGCTGCTGTAAACATGGATGAGACAAGAAATGGCCATGGAAAGCTCAGTCACAGCAGCCTCTATTAATGCTGAGAGGAGAGAGAGAGATAAATAAAGGTCAGCAATAGGTCATCTATGAAGAACCATATTTATCTTAAACTATCAGTTACAGCTTTGAGATGCTTCCTAGTAAAATTTAATTAAAATGACACAACCTACCAACTGAAGCCAATTAGCCATCTGTGCTTCTGAAACCAGCCTTAGCTCATTTCTGGTGTATCATTAACAGTTTTTCATTACAGTGCTTTCAAATTAAGGCATTTTCAAAGTAAACATCTTAAACTACAGTAAGTTAGTCTGTGCCTCAGATATGCCATTTTAATCTGTTAATTATTTTCCTGGAAAGAATTATATTATGTATGCTGTAATTTCAGCATTTAAGTAGCTACTTAGTTCAAGGGAACTGGCAATGCAGCAGTAGAACAAAGAAAAGGCACTGGTTAAATTTTAAGACCATAAAGCTGTTGTAACTGTAGGTAAACAATTCCTAAAGTATATATAACAGCAGCCACAATCTGACATGGTCAGATTCAGGCGGTCATGGATTGGTGATAACATTGTACAGTGATGGAGATATGAGATGCAGGCTGTACCCTCATCAATATCACATTTATTTATGCTATTTCCTATGGCTTCAGTTTTGCAGTTTTCTTTCTCTGCAGTTACTGGCTTTTATCCATCTTCCTTCTCTCTGTGTTTTTGGAGAAGGTAGGGATTGCCTGACTGACAGTGTAAATTAAAATTCCTTGTCCTAGCAGCCTCCATCAAGTGAAGAGAGCTGGTATAAGCACTCAGGCAAGGGAAGGGTTGAAAGAGAAGTGTCAGATTATGTTTTATTATTCCAAGATCAGCACAATTTATCTTCCAAAAGAAGTACCCCAAATCCTTTTCTCCCCTTCTCCCCTCTAACTCATGATCAAGAACACACTCTCATCACCTTTTTCAGTTCCTGACATACTCTCTAAACTTGCCTGGTCATCTATTAGCTCTTTAATGGCGTCTACTGACAAACAAAATAATTTCCAGGAACAGGAAGCCTGGCACTTGCTTATAGTAGTTTTTCATACTCTGGATAGGTGCAGGAATGATGTATCATTCATTGAAAGAAATGCTGCTGTCCTGGCATCAAAAAAATGTCTCTCTGTTTTATCAGGCCTGGTATATTTTGTCTATTTTTTTTTTTGAGAACTCAGGGATTGTAGTTGTTTAAAAACTTGTTTTGTCTAACCTCCCCAGCTTCCAGACCAACATATGAGGATGTAACATAGCAACAACTTAGCGTTAAAAAGCCCTGCTCAGATTTGAAAATAAGGCAAGAAAGATAAAATAAAACTGTAGTCCAAACCAAAAAGTGATTTTTCCAAAACCAAATTAGAGTGGGTTTGTCCTAGGAAAAGGAAGTGGCGTTTTCAGTCGTATATAGGAAGACCATCAGAAATCCTTCTGTTTCTATGATCATATCTAGAATCAGCTATCAAATCCCAAGCACAATTTGTGAACTTTTACATCCCCTAAATGTAATGACAGCTTCATTAAACGCATCATCATCAAGGTATCCGAGTTCTGTCTTGATTTGAAAAGACAGCAACTCAAGCAATTCAGTTGGTAAGGACTGTTGATTCAATACCATAAGTTCGTGGTGCATGCTAGACTTTCTGAGATGGGCCCCAGAGAGCTACTGATCAAATTCCAAAAGCTGCTTATTATGTCTGATCCAGTGAAATCCTTGCCTGAAGTAACAAGGCTGTAGATATTGTATAAACATTCATTCATCCATCAGGTTTTGAGAAACATGGTGAATGACTCATATTAGACCTCTGATAATCTTTACTTGAAGAGGAAGATTAAAGCAATTTCTAAACAAATTATTAAGTGAGCTTTTAGTTTCAATAGCATCCTTTTTTTTGTGATAGAGAGAAGCTATAATGAAGAAAAAAAAAACTCTTATGATACTCAGGGTAATAACTATCACTTGGGGTAAGAAGTGGAGAATAAAAAGAAATTATTAATTGGAGTAACTGATTGTTGTTCCTGCTGTTCAAATTTGATCCTGTTTCCTTCAAGATAAAAATAAACTCATTCTTTTCATTATCAACAATTAGTTGCTGTTAGGAGTGTTAAAAAAATAATAAAATAATAAAATCATGGGATAAATTACCATATCCAAGGAAAAAAAGAATCCTGCAAACTCTATTTACCCTCTCCTGCCTTCTGCACCTGTGCATTCTGCCCCAACATCCCTGGCCCCCTAGCTGCTTAGCTTTTTCTGGCAGCCTGCAAATATAATTGCTGATTCTTTGTTTGCTGTTCATGAAGTTGAATAATGGTGAAACAACAAGCCTGGCATTTAGAATCCTGCACGTGAACCTCTTCTGTGTTTGAAAGGCTGCTGTGATCTTCTAGTTTGTTCACCTTTTTGCCTCTCTGAGCACACTGCAACTGAGAAAAATCAGTCAGCAGGAAAAAAGAAAGAGGAAAACAAAAGCGCTGTTGAGGCCATTTTTCCCTCTAACAAAGCAGAGACAGATGTTGCACAGCACACCACAGTTACCTCAAAGGTCAGAGGGCCCTTAAAAGACATCCACATAGCGCCCCCAGCTGAGCATCACAACCCAACCAGAGGGCTGGAACAGAACCTGTGCACCACTCTGGCTGCACCCTCTAAGAACCCAGGACAGGCACCCAAAATAAAACAGACTCCTGCACATCCCTCCATCTGCAAAGTGCTCTGCAGTAATGCTAGCAGATTAGTTCTGGGAAATTCTGTTCTATTTACAATTTTAGTTCACTTAAATGTAATATATATTTAAAATAACACTTTACCTTTGTCTTGTGTTTCCATTCTCTGAAGTGAACTCTATAAAAACAAAACCCAAGGTAAAAAGTTATTTAGAAAAAAGCAGAAAGCAGTTATAGTGGTTTTAGGAGTAGTACTCATGGAAAATAAGGTGAGAAAGGGGTAGGATGTATCCTAACGTTATGATGACAGAAGACTACTGGGATTCAGAGTACTATGACCTGCTTGCTTCAGCTCTTTCACCTGCTTCTGCTAATATCTCAAACAAGTCACTCAGGTCCTGGCTTCTGACAGCATTTAGGTATGTCAAGATACAAAGAAGCACTTATCAACATTTGAGGTGTACAAACATGTTCAGCTTCTGCACTGGTATAACAGAGATAAGAATAGCAGCTTCATCCCTTTGCATGCCTTATCTATTCAGGTGTGAATCCCACAATCACACTGAGCACACAGGAAGAGCCTCAGCATCCTTTCAAAGCTGAGAAGCACCAAGCCTCCACTCAAGTGGCCTACCTTTCACCTACATTCCTGTGCCAAATCAGCAAAAATAGGTAACCAGACACAGCCAAGAGGAAATATTAGGTGCATAGATTTAGGGGGTGTTTATGCCCTTGGTGCCTATACACAGATCTTGATGCTAAACATTAATTCAATATGTGGATTCCCACCTCTCACATCACACTGCTGTCAGGAGGAACTGGGTACTCATGATCACTGAAAGGACAGGTCTGTCCTTTTTAATTTGGTTGGTTGGGTTGTGGGGGGTTCTTTTGGTGGTGTGTTTTGTTTCTTGGTTTTGGGTTTTGGGTTTTTTTGTTTGGTTTGTTGGGTTTTTTTTGTTGTTGTTTGTTGGGGTTTTTTGTTGTTGTGTGGGGTTTTTTGGTTGTTGGTTTTGGTTTTGTTTTTTGGTTAAAATAAAAGCTACTCCATAAGCTTAATAACTGACATCAACCAGATGTTTCTCCAGGCTTCTCAGACACTGGGCTACACTGTCCTTCCCCATCCACACAGGCAAAACCATCATGGCAGGTAGTTCTGCACATCCTCATGGCATGGGTGGCACCCAAAGCCCCAGAGCTGCAGGGGGAACTGAGCCTCAGCTCAAAGGCAAACGTGGGTGACCAGCTTCACCTGATGGCTGCTCAGTCTGCCCCATCTTTGCATGGCTTACATGTATGAAGGGGACACAGAGATAAGATATTGAGGTGCAAATCTTAACCAGAGAGACCAGCAAGTTAATTCTGTGTTTCAGTATTGCCTGTGGCTAGCACCACTGGAATCCATGCCCCGGAAGGGTTTACTACCCTTTACATTTACTAATCCCTTTGCAGTGAGTTGAGGATGCTTCATATTAGTACATATGTATTCAGCAAGATGCTTCTTAAAACACATGCAGAGGTGACATAAAAAATACAATGCTGGATGCACATTCTCCCTCTGAAACCCAGCTTGAAGCTGCCACTATTTGCCTGATAAATATGAAAAGAAGTCAAATGCTTACGTGAAGGGAAAAAAGCAACCTCCAAACTGAGAAATATGGTTCTGCAATCTTTATAATGCAAAGAGACAAATGAGAACAGATCTTGGTTCAGTTCTCTCAAATCTTAGAAAGTAAACAACTTTTTGGAAAGGCACTTAGAATTTCGTCACAGTGTAGCTCATTTAATATATAGTGGATTAATGCCTGTTCTGGCAGGATTTGATCTCCTAGGACTTTTTATGAGCTGCTTCAAGAAAGGAAGGAAAACAAAAGAGATGAAAGACATTAATTGTGCAGTAGGCCAAGAGTTCCCCCTGAATGGATTTTAAAATCCCAAGGTTAGGTTGGTTAGGGACTGAATGAATCACATTGGTAAAACTATCATTGGTACCACAGTACAGGAGCACACAGTATGGGCAGCGAGGAAGCAGTAAGAAGAGAATAAGTACAGTGTAACGAAACACAAAAGATTGGAAGTAAGTTTCTTTGGTTGTTTTATTTGGTTGGTTGGGGATTTTTTGTTTGTTGTTTGGTTTTGTGGGCTTTTTTGTTGTTGTTTTTGTTAAAACATCAGAATTAAATAGAAGCACGTTGGGATTTTTTTTTCTTAAAGAATGCAAGAACACCACAACAGATATATATATACACACACACAAATACATACTGGCACCCTGTGTAATTTACATTTGAAAGAGTAAGCAGCAGTTTCTCTGAGGCCTTATGTGCACATGGAGCTTGCCAAATGAACACATTAAAAATTATTCCACACAAAACCTCCCCATATATTACACTAAAGCACCACGAAACCACAGTGAAAAAGCAATTAGAACTCTGTTTTTATGGCATTTCTCCCTTACACAATGTGTAATGCTACAGCATTGAGATGTAACAGGTAGTCTAAAAAAATGTCACTTTTCTTATGTTGCAATTTACTTGTTTGTCTGAAGAAAAGCTTCTCTTCTACCTAACAAAAAGAGTTCAGGGTACTATGCTGATGAACATAATAGGAACAATTCAAGCAGACTGACAGGATACACTAATGACTTCAGGATTTAATAACTTTTTCAGTACCCAGAATTCACATAACATTCCCCTACACTCAGTATAACTCAGAAAAGGTTTAAAGGACTTGGTATTCCATCAAATATCCAACTGCTGAGTACTAATTTTGGCTACATACATTGACACAGACAGAAGAACTGGCCCATTGTCTTTGTATGAACATTAACAAGTATAGATAAAATCTCACTTGTTATATTTATGTACTGTTCTATACACAAGGTAGTTGTATATAATGTATAATCTCTATTTTCATAGAATGACAGAGTGTTCAAGTTACAGAACACACTGAAATAGATTTTATTCTTTTTATGACGTTTATACTTCAGTTGCTGTTGAGAAAGATGAAGCTCTTTATCAAATCAAAACAGACTTTCTTCTAGATTGCTGAAGTCTAATCAGCTGTCCTAGCACTTATTTCTCAAAGGAGTTAAAAGCAAGTTAGCAGCAATGGTGTTTGCTGGTGCAGGAACAGTTTAGCTTATTTTTAATAGCTTTTTTTTTCCCCCACTCCATTTGTTTGAAGTCAATTGTTAGTCAGGTTTGTTTCACCAAGGAGGGAATAAGGGAGAGAGGGGTGTCAGTCAAGGTCATAGGCAGCCTTTACAGAAAGGCTTCAAAGACAGACAACCGGTCAAGCTAACCAAGACTGAAAGGGCACAAAACTTCAATAACTTCAAACTTTAAAAAAATTAGTAACAATCTAGTCAGTATTCTCCAAGAGAAACATGAAGCAACTTCTCATGTGAATATTAGGACAGAAAAATATTTTAAGGCTAGTGATCAAATGTTCAATCAGGGCAGAATCTTTTTAACATTCAGAAGAGAGTATCCAGGAACAGTATCATTTTACTTATTACAGATGAGAAAGCACCATCATTACCATCACCACCACCACTTATCATTTTAAGCCTCTGGAGATTACAGCCAGCACCACCAATCTACTTAGCTAGACACAGTACATACAGATAAGGGAAGGTGTTCCTTGCTCTGAAGAGCTTGAACAGAAAAAGGCAAGTGTATGTTACACCTTCTGAGTAAGGAAGTACATGGAAATTAGTTCAATAGAACCTAGAGACTGTCTATACACTGGAGCTGGAAATTACACACATGCTGAAGGATGAGTGATGGCAAGCTGGGAAGACTCACAGCAGGTATTTTGTTTGTTTAGGGGTTTTTTGTTTCCTCATTTGTACGACAGGATAGTTCAGCTCATAATTCAATTACTTGCCTAGTAACTATCACTTCATCTCTAAAATAAAAACAGCATTTTTATGATAGTGACTCAGAAAAGAAGCAGAAGCCAATGTGAATATCAACAGAAAGTTTAGACTGGAAAAAGATGACCTGTACCTGTTTGAGTTTTACCCTTCCATGGCGTGACAAGTTGAGTTTTCTGACTGCTCAGGACAGGCCACAACTAATATAAAATGACATGGCTTTTTGACCACTATAAATATCTCTTTGCTGGAATTCTGAGAGGATGGGGTTGAAAATGGACTCAGGGATACTCAGTAAGCATAAGCCAGTCACAGGAGGCAGTTTACACACTGGGTTCACAGAGCTGACCTGAACACTCAAAGAGGAAAATAAAAACACTAAATTTCTCTTGACTCAAAAATAAATCTTTTTAAGAAATTAGTCCCAATATATTTCTTCTGCTCTAATTCCTTCTTAAAGAAAAACATGTTCTGTTACTGTCCTCTCTATGTTATCACTGGACCAAGCTCTTTATCTGTCTCTTAAGAAAGATCTGGGTTGACAAAATACTTTCCTCAAGGGGAAGATGCTGATGGGCCTGATGTCTCTCAGGATAACCTGGGTTTTAACTGAAAAGTAGATCACATGAATCCCTTATTACTTCTTTTATCTCTTTATCTTCTGAATTTGCCCTCTGGTACACAGGAAGTTTTCTTAAATAAAGATATTCTTATGTCCATTTAAATCAACATGCCAGATAAAATGTATGCTATCACAGACCCATTTTTACTAGAACTCACCCAGATTGGTAACTTCTATAGAAACAAGATTTACAGTGAGTCATGACCTAAGAGGGAACCAAGAGAAGGCATTTAGGTGAATTAGCTGGTCAGCTCTAAGCAACAGCAAAAAACCCCTGCACCGATGTTGTTTCTTGCAGCTTGGTCCTTAACAATACTTGCCAACCTCCAGAGAAACAGCTAAACTCAGAGGGCCACAGCTGGCTCTGCCCAGGGCCATGCAGCAGCAGTTTGCTCTCTAGTGACCTCTGTTCCAGAAGCATGGTGCAGGGATTTACTGTATATGTATGACAGTATATAATGAATATGGAAGATATCACTCCTATGACACAAGAGATCTTGTGCTACATTTTGCTAGTCATAATTTGGGTCACAAACTGCATACCAGGCATAATTAAATGAATTCCATTTATGCAGTTAGACATGTAGGCATGTTTCTAGCTAACATTCACTTGTTAACTCAGTTAACACTAATCATCCCACTGTTTACTTTCCTGCCCTAGGCATTCTTATGCACATCACAAGTCATGGCCTAAGGGGGGGAAAAATAAACAACAACAATAAAGAGAAAGAATAAAAGTTTCATAAGCTGGCAATGGTCTAAGAAAGTAAGCATCTTGCCAAGTTTGGGCTGTTCTTCTAAACATTTTTTTCATGATACATAATGACAAAATTTTACTAGGATTGGAAAGAATTAGCATGACTTAAAGTTACACCAGACTAAACCCAAGTGATTAATGGCTCGGTTTCCAAATTTGCTGAGCACCTCTATTTCCCAGATGCTGACTTCAAAAGAATCTTTTGGTGCTCAGAACTTCTTTAAGTTAGGTCACAGTGACTGGTCCAAGGTCATACCGAAGGATCTGATGACAAAGCTAGGAACATATGCTGTCCTCCAAAGTCCCACTATATAGTGTATAGTATATACTATATACTATATAGTAACCCCTGGAAAATGCACTTCAGTGTTTTAAGAGCAAATAGTCCAGCTAAAATCAGGACTGGATGCTGCTAGGACTTCTCTGCATAAGTAGCAGAGATATTTCTCTCTGAAAAACTCAGAATTTAAGTGATGTTTACAGAAGAAAAGGGGGGTTGTTTGTTAAAAATCCATACAAAAATGTATGAAACTGCATGATTTGGTAGCAGGTGATGTGTCAAAGCAAAGATTTATATGTCTGGTGGGAATAGAAAGAACAACCAGATGAGTGCATCAGTCAAACACAGAAGCAGCCCTCTGTTTCTTCTCCATCACACACTGTCAACAAACTTTTCTTTTTAATAATGTCTCTACCTAATGGACTAAGACAACAGAATGACCTTGATCAATCAGAAAATTAGTGGTACCCACTCAAGCTTCAGTTCTAATAAGAAGAAATAAGACATCAGCTTGCATGACAAACTGAAAGAGTTGGGGCTGTTCAGTCTGGAGAAAAGAGGGCTCCGAGGTGACCTTCTTGTGGCCTTCCACTATCTGAAGGGGGCTACAAGAAAGCTGGGGAGGGACTTTTTAGGCTATCAGGTAGTGATAGGACTAGGGGGAATGGAATAAAGCTGGAAGTGGGGAGATTCAGGCTGGACATAAGGAAGAAGTTCTTCCCCATGAGAGTGGTGAGAGCCTGGAATGGGTTGTCCAGGGAGGTGGTTGAGGCTCCGTCCCTGGAGGTGTTTAAGGCCAGGCTGGATGAGGCTCTGGCCAGCCTGCTGTAGTGTGAGGTGTCCCTGCCCATGGCAGGGGGGCTGGAAGCAGATGATCCTTGAGGTCCCTTCCAACCCTGACTGATTCTATGATTCTATGATCTTTTACCTGTAATTTCAGCAGTGGCACTGCACGAAGTTTCTTGACTGCATCGGTGATGTCTCTGGTTTCCACAAAACAGAGGACGCTGCAGATCGTTTTAGCTGCTTCGATCACTTTATCAACTGTATGCTGTTGGTAGCCAAGAGAGAGTAAAACACAAAACCCCAAAACCAAACCAACCAGTAGTCACATACCTTTTATCAGAAGCACCTTACCACAACCTTTAATGCCAGTCAGTGTGTAGAAAATCCTATCTGCAAACACACCATGCATTGGTCTAGCTGTGCTGAAATTGCTATTGATCGAGTTTCCTAAGGATAGCATAATTTTGGTTGAAGGCCAATTTTCTTCCACAACAAGGGCCTTGTTAAAAATGGTGACAAAATTGGTATCTAAGACTTATTTTGAGGCAAGCCTTTGAGTTATCTGAGTTTCATCAGCATCAAAGCACTGCAATGAAACTTCTGAGGAAATGTGAACCCAAATGAGAGGCAAATGTTCTGAGGTTTGGATGATACTGTGCACTTTCCTCCACTATTGTCTCCTACCCATCTCTGTGAGAGCTGGCAGACAGCCATGTTCTTCCTAAAAATAGTGACTCTGTGGGAGGCTGCATAATCTGACACCTGTGGACTACATACTTCTGCAACTAGCTTTTTTGCAATATATATATATATTGCAAACTATTAAACCCTATTAATTATGAAACTTTAAACATTACCATATTTTTAAAAGCTCTAGATGCATCATCTCAGAAATACTTTGGGGAATTCAAGGGAAAAAAAATAGTTTAGATCCTAAAGGAAGGAAAATGCAGGTTTCAAATATCAAGTACTCTTACGTTTAGGAAAATAAATAAAATTATTCATGGCTTTCCTGCATAGTTGTATCACTTCATTAAACCTTAAAATACACTCTGTGAACAAGTTGAAGCCCTCCTATAAATATTCTGCATGTTTCAGTACTGATAAATGTTTCTTTTAGTGTGCTACAGTATGTCTATGTACTGATAAAACCATTTCTCTAACTCATCCATTTCATGCCTGAAAAAGAAAAATTGTACCCAGATGAGTTTTCTATGTTCAACCTTAAGGTCTACATGCAGACTGCACTGAGGTTACCATCTCTCACTAATACAATAAATATAAAAATATGTTGAGATTACTAATTCTTTATTAGCTGCCTTGAGCAGAACTAAAGTAGGAATCAATTGTATAAAATAGCCCCAAGTATTTGGTGACCAAATTTCCTTTAAATATAAGTTGTTTGGATTGGTTTTTAGGAATTAAAGGCAGTGATATCTTTTCATATTAGAGGTTCTAAAGAGAAAAAAGCTATGGCTGACCATGATCATTTGAGAAGTTTATTAGACCCTCCTTTGGTCTGAAACTGATTCACCCTTTTTCAAAGGCTGAGGGAGGTAGATCTCTATAGCTTGGAGGTGACAGGGGTGACCTCATTCATGTTTATAAAGATGTGAAGGGTAAGTGTCAGGACAGAGCCAGGCTCTGCTCAGTAACGTTCAGTCACAGGACAAGGGGCAATGGGTGCAAGCTGCAGCATAGGACGTTCCATGTGAACATGAGGAAAAACTTTTTCACTGTGAGGGTGACAAAGCCTGGGAACAGGCTGCCCAGAGAAGTTGTGGATTCTCTTTCTATGGAGACACTCAAACCCCATCTGGAGGTATTCCTCTGTGACCTGCTCGAGGTGATTCTGCTCTGGCAAGGGGGTTGGATTGGATGATCTTTCCAGGTTCCTTCCAACCCTTAATATTCTGTGATTCTCTGAAATATAATGCTATTTTTCATGCAAATATATTTTAATTTAGCGTTTTCCACAAGTGGATAGAGAATATTATTACAAGGGGATTTTACGTCTATAAAGACACTTTCCTGCAGGGAAATTCTGGAGCAGTAGACATAGTGAAGAGCAATCAAACCAAAAAACCCCAAGTTTATATCTTTTTGTACATGCATATATATGCTGTTCCACAAAGACAGCTGGATATATTGAGGAATGTATCCATTTCTGTATAACATACTATTCCATTTAGAGATTAATTAACAAAGTACTTAATGTTTTATAGAAGCTACTACTCCACAGACTTTGTTCATACAAGAGCTACTTTGAAGGAGCATATTGCTGAATGCTTAAGAAAGTTCCAGCTGAGCATGGAACTTAAGCAAATCCCTGTGGCTTAAAGTTCAGTTGTGTGCTGAGGGCAGATCGTGGTGAATCAGAAGAATCTCCCAGTGATGTGAATTCTGGCTTTCAAAATCAACCTAATTATTCCTCTGTGATATTTGGATAGGGGGCAATTAAAATTATCCCAATTTTAAACTTTCTCAAAGGAGTCTAATCAGATGTTAGAGAAAAAAAAGCAAACAAGGAATCAAAGAATGAATGTTCTTATATTTTGCTTTCCTTATGCCTAACTTGCTACATTGTGGCTCCATAATTTTTCAAGCCATTTATTAAAGCAAAGTAGCAATATCAGTTCTAATTATTATAGGTTTGAAATACACTCTGATATCTCTGAATGAAAATAGATTAATGCAGATGATCATCTGACCTATGTCTTTAACTCAGTCTTACTCTTTTAATCAATTCATATGACCTTTGAGTGTCCCTGTGTGGACAAGACTTTGTTAAAAAACACCCCAAAATGTAGAGAAATTTAGCTCTAGAGTAGCACCTGCATATTTGGTGCATATCATGAATAATTGAAAAATGTCTTGTCTTCATAAAAAGTTAATGATCTCAAGTAATTGCTTACCCAAAGTAAAAATCTTTAGCATAAACAAATTTAAGAGTGGTTCATTATAGGCCTGAGGAATTTCTATGCAGAATCAGTTGCAGAGGGTGGATTGTGTTGCCTCATTAATGTTGAGATTACAGATTTCTTTGAATTTGGAATCTTACTTTAGGTCATAAAATTCCAAGTGAATATGAGTAACTACACTGATGGGTCTACTTCAGCAAAGAAATATATGTGCACATTTGAGCTTGGAGACCTCAATTTTCCAAATCATTATGACTGCATCACATTTTGTGCACTAAATAGTCTCCCTGGAGGAGCTGCTTACAAAGGAAAGTTCAGCAAATACCTAACAGATTCAAACCCACCTTTTTACTTTGTAGCTAGGCATGAGTCAACAGTTTTTAAATTGGTATTTTTCAGAACAGAAATGGGTAGCTTCAGATTGGATGTTAGGAAGAAATTCTTCACCATGAAGGTGGTGAGACACTGGAACAGGTTGCCTAGGGAGGTGGTAGAAGCCTCATCCCTGGAGGTTTTTAAGGCCAGGCTGGATGTGGCTCTGAGCAACCTGATCCAGTGTGAGGTGTCCCTGCCCATGGCAGGGGGGTTGGAACTGGATGATCCTTGAGGTCCCTTCCAACCCTAACAATTCTATGATTCTACACAATATGCAGAATACTTTTATCTACATATATTAATTTACATTTTTACACAATATGTAGAATATTGTTACCCACATACTTATGTACATATGAATCGATATATTTATTAAAGTATATGTCTGTATATAAACATATATAGATATAGACATTTTTTATCTTTTCTGGCTATTCAAAATAGAAATATTCATGAATCATGAATATCCAGAAAGAATAAAATCTGGATTTGAATGATAGGTGACAGATATGAAGCAAAATATTAATGTTATGTTTTAACGTATAGCTCAAAGGAAGCAGCATAATGAATTATAACCCTGAAAAGAGAAATACTAGAATATCTCCATGCTACATCAATATTCAATGCATTTTCCCAGTCCTTTATTTCCTTTCCAGTTCCAGACCCTAAAAAGCAAGTTAGCATAATAACCTGAAACCATTTGGTTTCTTCCAAGCTGCCACTCAAATATGCATTTAGACATTTGTCCTTAAAACACTAGTTAGAAGAGAGGATTTCCTAAGAGATTTTTCCTTCAGGCATGCAACATCCAACTGGCAGCCCGTAACACTTTAAAATAAAACTCTCATGAATTTTGTTGTTTAAAACATTATCCTGCAAGCTATCACAGACTTGAAAATATACCCTAAATATGCAAGCATATGGCTTGTGGGTTTGCAATATCAGGAACAAATTTTGCAGATATAATGTCTTATACCTCTACTAACTCCATACATTGTACTGCTATCCTAAACAATCTTGGCTTTATTTACATGTTCCCTGACACTTAGACACAGTCAATTTTGGTATTTTAACTTTGTAGCACTTTCATACTAATCTCAAACCATGTTTTATTAAGACTTTATATCCTTTCAAAGTGAGGTTAAACAGTCTTAATTAAAACTCTTCCTTAATTGCCTTTGAGACAGGTTAATAGATATATTTCAAGTAGAAGTTAATGCTTTTCTTGTAGAACAAACTGAGAACAAATACCTCATTTTCCAATAGATATTCCACTTGACCTCTATATTTCTTAACAACTGACAAAAGGTTCTGTCTGGAAAACAGAAAAAAAAAAAGAAAACATCAAATTAATAACAATTGGATAAAGAAAATGGGTTTGGGTGTTTTTATTACGTTCTTTTAAGTGGGAATAGTTTAACTAATAGTGATTTCATGTTGGTATAAGATAAGGACAAGTGGTTATGCATCCTGTGATCAAGTCTGGTACTCCACGGGCTTTTTGTGAGTCCTTGTCACAAAGCACAGATGCAAAAATCTTCTACTTATACCTAGGGGACTCAGCTTTGCCAAGTGAAAGAGCTGCAGTAAGTGATTTGCTATTGAAGCATCTATTGAACTCCAAATGCCATTTGTGTTATTCTTCAAGGCTGAGTAAGTGCTTAAATATTATCTTAAACAGGAATGAACTTAAGTACATGCTACAATATCTTTCCTCCATCACTTCACACACTGAAGATGCAGACTATCAGCCTCTAGAAAACCTCTATGTTTAAAAAGTTCATACTAAATCACAAGTATAAAATTATATATCATAAAAAGGGACACCGTGGCTGCATAGTTCATTAATACTTTATAGCTGTCAAGTTTACCTGCTCAAACTGTTTCAGCAACTGAAATATTGTATTGATTAAACTGTGAACTTATTTTACTTTTGAAGATAGACACATGCCACCACTCTGTAGTCCCACACCTTTGTCATGTTACAGAAGTGACCACAAAGCTACCACAGGTAAATTGCTGTGCCTTAGCAAAACTTCATTAAATTCATTAAGATTATGACCAGGAGTATAAAACTTCTCTAGACTGAACTCCACAACTGATGTTTCAGCAGTAAATCTATTTCAGAACCACAGGCTCTAAGAGCTGTTCCAGACAGAACCAGAGTTTTGCTTTTAAGAATAAATGGTGCAATTATCTATGTTTCAAGCACAGTGAAATGCTGGCTGTCATTTATTTGTCAGCTGGAACAAAACAAAAAAGTGCCTGTAAGACCACAGATAAGGTTGTTACACACAGGAACACACCTTCCGTTTCCTTTGACAATTTTTACTCTGTAGGGTGAAATCCTCAGGAACTTGTAAAGAAGCTTTAATTCCCACTTCCACACTTTGCCTAGTCTAATGGCTGGCAAAATGGACAGAATACTAGAATACTTCCTTGATGGTAGTTAGAATTTGCATTGCTTTTATGAAAAACTGGAAATCGCAATTTCCATTCTTTCTTGAGTGTTTATTTACTTTATCATTTTATCTTTGACTTCTTGTTTGTTTGGGTTTTTTAAACTGACTCTTTGTATTAGGGTTCTCCCCTTGAGAAGGAATTTGCCCCCCCATTCTAGTTTGATAGCTGAAAGTGACAAAAAGGATTTTGATTGCTTCAGAGCAAATGGGATATTTGTTTACAGACATACTGTGTGTCTCATCTATCTTAGCTGGGCTCAAGGAGAAATCAGAGACTAGAGCTGCAACTACACTCCAAAGTATAGGTTTCATGGTATGTGGTTAGACTTTCCTTTATATGTGTGTGTGTGTATACATATATGTGTATTTACATATGTGTGTGTGTATATATATACACACACAGATTTAGATAGATAGATATACACACATGTGTGTATATATATATATAGATATATATATTTATGGTATGGCAGGACAAGAAAAGAGTCATTGTACTGAAATCTTCATAGAGAACAGAGAAATGCTCACTGTCTTTCCCTATGCTAATACCAGAGTGCATTCCCCTGTAGATGTCTACTATCCAGCTCCTTCTACAGATGGTTTTGCCTTTACAGCTTTTTATTTCTAATCTGCACTAGCCTTATCTAGCCAAGCAGTTTGTGTGTTGAGTAGCTGCCTGGCAATTCCTCCTGTAATCGCATTAAATCATAGCTAATGCAAGTTGTCACTCTGCTTTGACCGAGTCTGCAGGCATAACATCTTTTTTATAGCATTACCCAGCTCAAAAGTAGTCCTGGACCCATGAGCTTGCCTTAATGCATACAGGTAAATGGGTTTATTAACATGCTTGATCTGAATGCAGGTTTCAGAATAATTTCATAAATGATAAAATATTTGTACATTTCCCACCAGTCTATTCAACCCCAGATAATTTCCTGTATAAAGTAGTCATAATTTGACATAATTAATAGGCAACAAATCCAGCAATTTGTAACAATGATCAAAATACCTCTACTAATACTATCTTGGATCTGTGGCTGTTAGGTGACTAATAATACATGTTTATGTTACCACACAGACACGCTTCATACCTGTACATCCTAGACAGCTGTGTATAAATATGGCAACGCTAGCCAACCCAGTGTCCTCTTGGACACTGAGGAAATTTTTGGAGCTTCTATCAAGGCAATATGGTACAACAGTTTTGAAAAGAAAAAAGTACAAACAACCTGAGAGAGTCAGCTGGTCTATATGGGAGGAAGACGACATGTACACAGCATATACTTACAGCATTTATTTTTCAGTTTCCTGGCAGCAGCACCTACTGTGGAGAAATGCTCAGTTTCCTTTATAAAATACTGCTTATCACCAAGTTGCCTAACTAAGCTGTGCCTATCTGTGTTATACTCCTGGCACCTCAGTGTCAAGGGTTACGGTAAGCCAACGGACTGCAGTTCTTTCGATGCACTCAGTGATTTACATTGTGTTTGGTTTTCGAGCTATGAAAATCAGTGTGGGAAGCAATGTAGGGGCTGCCTGTTTTATTGGCTGCCATTTGCCTGTAAAAGTGAGTCTGATTATTACAGAGGTAAGGTTTCAGTTGATTCTTTTTACTTCATCTGAAGCCAGTTCAAAGAGTTCTTTTTCTTTCTCTACTGGACCTAAGCAAATTGAGCTTCTCAGTAAATATGTTCTCCAAAATACAAATGTTTGTGTGCTACAATCAGAAATGTAACTATGGTGCATACAGACAACCCTGGGAATTATTTAGTTAATCTAAATAATCACAGCTGTGAAGACACATAAATATGGGAAAGTAATCTGCTAAGTGATTGCAGATTTCCACAGCTTGTGTTGGCCCCATTCTGCTGCATCTCAATTCTACTGTATCCATCTACTCTGTCTCTATTATTGCTCCATCTAGATACAGGATGGAGGAATTACAGCATGTTGCAAACACACATTCCAGTGCAGAATAACACAAAGATGCTGTTTCATATTATAATACCAGGAACAATATCAGTGACTGGCTTACTCACCTAAAAAAAAAAAAAAGACTAGGGTGGCACTACTTACAAGAACAAGAGCTTTTATTCACTGTCTAGCTCACATAATTTTGGTGATGTTTCAAATCTAAGTTCCTTCTCAACATAATTATGCCATAGCTTGAACCCTAGAAAGTCATCTAGAAATGTGACAGAACCATTTCCAATCCTGAGAACCATTTCCAATCCTGAGAACCCTTTCAAAGGCACACGAACTACAAGGTAGCAATAGAGAGTAATCAGAATGGGTTCAGCAAGGAAAAGTTGTGCTTGACCAACATGATAACCTTCCATCATGAAATCTTAAGTTTTTGACACTGTCACTAATAACAACCTCAAAACAAGCTAACAAACTATGTGCTGAATGAGCAGAGGGTGAGGTGGATTAAAAATAAGCTGGATAGCTAGGCCCAGAGGATGGTGATCCATGGCACAAAGTCTAGCTGGAGACTGGTAACTAGTGATGTACCCCAGGGATCAGTCATAGGTCCAGTACTGTTGTCCTCTTTAATGATCTGGATGATTGGGCAGAATGTAACTTCAGCAAGTTTGATGATGACTCAAACTGGGAAGACTGGACAGTACACCAAAGGGTCATACTGGCATCCAGAGGCACCTTGACAGGCTGGAGAAATGGGTTGAGAGTAACCTCATGAAGTTCAGCAAAAAGAAGTGCAAAGTGCTGCCTCTGGGAAGGAATAACCTCACCCATGCTGGGGGGCTGATTGCCTCAAAATTAGCTTTGCAGAAGAAGATCCAAAAATCTTCATGGACAGGAAGCTGAACATGAACCAGCAACGTCTCCTTGTAGCAAAAAAAGCCTAAAGATGGCTAAAGGTATGATAGGCTGCATTAGGAAGATTTTTACTAGCGGTAGAGGGAGATGATCCTCCCCTTCTTCTTTAGCACCGGTGAGGCCACAGCTGGAGTACTGTATCCAGTCCTAGGCTTCTCAGTACAAGAGAGACACAGATGTACTGGGTACTGTATTCAGTCCTAGACTTCTCAATACAAGAGAGACACAGAAGTACTGGGAGAAAGTTCAAAGAAAGGTCATGAAGATGATGAAGAGACTGAAGACCATATAAGTTCTATAGAGAAAGACCGAGAGCTGAGACTATTTATCCTAGAGAAGAGAAAGCTCTCTTTTCACTGTATACAAACACCTGAGTATCTTTTCGTTGTATACAAATGCCTGAAGGGAGGGTGCAAAGATGATGAAGCCAGGCTTTCTCTTCAGTGATGCCAGGTACTTCTTGCCAGACAAGAAACAATGGACACAAACTGAAACACAGGAGGTACTGAGGGTGACTGATCATTGGCACATGTTGTCCAATAGATAATACAAAGAAATAGCCACCCTTATGTGTTTTGAATTTGCTATTTTCACTTCATGTTCCCTTTATCCTGCATGAGAAGATCTTTTTCTGCAGACATTCTCAATTTCATAGAGTTGCCACCTATAAAACACCCATCTTCTATTATCTCTTCATCAGCATGAAGAAACTTGCACTTATTTGTTTCTCATATGGAAGACATTTCATTCTTCTCAGCATCTCTGCTGCCCTTGTCTTCACTTTTTCAATGTCTATTACATCATATTTGAAATGAGAGAAGCAGAACTGTTGGCTGTATTCAAGATAAATGAATACTCTACACTGACATGGTGGCATAATGTGGTTTGGTTTGGTTTTATTTTTTATTTTATTTTAATTTATTTCATAATAATTCTCAACATTTGTGTTGGGCTTTTTTGTTTGTTTGTTTTGTTGGGGTTTTTTTTGTACTTACTGTGCACCATGCTGAGATTCAGAACTATTTATTGTAGCCCCGAGAACTCAACCCTGGTGGTTAAGTAAACTCAGAGTCTATGATTTCATATGTGAATTTAAGAGTGTCTCCTCCTATCTACATTTGTGTCCTCAAAATTTCATCAGCCACTTTATCACACACCCAACACAGCAATGTAAAATGCTTCTGCAAATCATCACTGGCATATCCTATGCACGTTACAGACAGCAAACTTTTGCCACTGAGCTACTGCCTTTTTTTTTCCCCCTCAGGTATGTTACAAAGACAACTGAAAGAACAGGACTTGAACACGAATCTTTCTGGGTTATCACTGCTGGAAAATGTTTTCCCCTACTCATCAACAATCCATGGGACAATCAGAAGACAGTGATCATGCTTTTACTTTTTGAATATTTACTGAACTTGTGGTTGAAGAAAGAAACCATTGCCCTACAGTATCAGAGGAAATTTTGTGGACCAGACCTGATTTGTAACCCAAACTCTTTTACCACATCTCCCCTCCTATAGCTCTCTTTGGCATGGAAAGGCCACACACTTCTCATCACAAGGTATAAAATGGTCAGTAAGGGGTGGGTATATAGGCTGTACGACTAGTTTGATTTCTGCAGCAATGAAATTTGGACCAGGCTCCTAGGAAACCAGATGGGTCTTCAGTAAGCACCAGATATTCCCCTTGAACCAGTCCCTACCTCTCTGTTTTCTTCCATCTGCTAAATGACAGGTGTGGCATTTACCGTTCTTGGCAAAATACTTTATAACACGTTGATGAAAACCATTACAAAAAGTGTTAACAGCTTCTTTATCTAGTGCATGAAACAGAACAGAAAATGAAAGTTGAAAGAGGAATCTATTTCATTTAGGGCTTTGTCCATGGTAGGTTAGCTTTTGAGTCAGATGCACTTTGAGTGCCAAGTTAAAAACTTGATGCAGCCAGACTCCATTAAATAAAAAAGTAAACATTACTCAACTATGAAAACACAGGCACAATGAAGGGCAAATACATTATTTTTGCAATATTTACTCCTAAAATTCCTCTAAGAGCAATGCATGCAAAAATTATGATGCCTTCAATTCTGGAAAATGTGAAAGTGACCTGAAAGGGAGGGAATGGGGAAAAATTACACATTATTGATTTTTTTTTTTTTTTTTTTTTTTTTTGCTAAGCAATCAGTAAGGTCTGAAAATAAGATTTCAGCACAGCAAAACAATTTTCTTTCTCTTTGGTATCCTTCCCATCGTGAGTAGGTCTTAAAATTGTCCTTTGGGGCCAGGATGCTCACTACAAACGCAATAATTACAAGCAGAAATATTGGTAAATACCAATGTTCTTACAGAGTCAGTCTCCAGGCACAAGTGTCTTCTAACAGCTGATTCACACCAAACTTTCTCTGATCATCCTCATGCTGTGGAAGAAAGGCATATAATGAGTTATAGTATTCTGACAGAAAGGATGTATGTTGGGGAGATTTGCTTGGTATTTTCCAAGTCGGTGTGTTCTTTTTATGAATTCTTCTTTCAGAGTGATCAGGATCATCAAATATCATTTGGTGAATGTCACATTACACAAGACTGTACTACATAGGAGACCAAATCAAATTGCCACCGTAGTTCCTTCTAGCTACATATAGATTAAGACTATAATCTGGCCTCATAAACCCTGCTTCTGCTTTCTTGTTAGAGACAGCAGCAGAAAACACCCTTTTGTAATGGTAACATACTAGTCATGAAGTAGGAATCGCTTGGCATCCACAATGTCTCTGATCCTTTCTTTTCCAAGAGAAAAAGCACGATGGAGAACACCTAGAACATCTGTACCACCCCTTGCAAACCCTCTGAGGCCAGAGATGGATAGATGGCTTCAGAACCAAGTTCCAGGACAGACATCACTGAGGATGAAGTGCCTTAGACCCTGATGTCCCAGAGTCTCCACCCTCCAGCACCTCAACTGAAAGCAGGTTTGAATTTTTAACTACATCAGTCACACAGGAGCAAGCCCCAAAAGGTACAAATGAACTAAGAGCATAGAGCAGATATGGCAAAAAGAAACAATGTGTGCTCATTGTGGGAGACTCCCTGTTAAAAGGCCCTTCAGTGTCTATCTGCTGACCTGACAGGGAGTGATATGAGGTACACTGCCTTCCCAGAGCTAACTGTGATGCTGCAGAGAGGGTGCCACAACTTGTCAAAAGTACGGACTACTTTGAATATCTCCAGAGATGGGGACCCAACCACCTCCCCAGGCAACCTATTCCAATGTTCCACCACCCTCATAGTAAAGAACCTCTTCCTAACATCCAATCTAAATCTGCTCTTTTCTAGTTTGAAGCCATTTCTCTCGTCCTATCACCAAAGGCTTTTGCAAATAGTCTCTCTCCATCCTTCTCGTAGGCACCCTTCAGGTACTGGAAGGCTGCTATTAGGTTTCCCTGGAGTCTTCTCTTCTCCAGGCTGTGCAACCCCAGCTCCCTCAGTCTGTCCTTGTAGCAGAGGTGTTCCAATCCCCTGATCGTTTTTGTGGCCCTCCTCTGGACCTGTTCCATCAGGTCCATCTCCTTCCTCTATTGAGGGCTCCAGAGCTGTACGCAGCACTCCAGGTGAGGTCTCACCAGAGCAGAGCGAAGTGGCAGAATCACCTCTCTGGATCTGCTGAAAATGCATCCTTTGACGCAGCCCAGGATGTGATTTACCTTCTGGGCTGCAAGCTCACACTGCCTGCTCACGTCCAGCTTCTTGTCCATCAGCACCCCCAAGTCCTTTTCCACAGGGCTGCTTTCTATCACCTCCACCCCCAGTCTGTATTGATAGCGAGGATTGTTCTAGCCCAGGTTCAGAACCCTGCACTTGTTCTTGTTGAACCTCATGAGGTTCACCTGGGCCATATCTCCAACTTGTCCAGGTCCCTCTGGATGCCATCCCATCCCTCTGGTGTATTGATAACACCACTCAGCTTGGTGTCATCTGCAAATCTGCTGCTGGTGCACTCAGTCCCACTGTCTGTGTAATTGATAAAAATATTAAACAGTACATGTCCCAGTACAGACTCCTGAGGGATACCACTTATCACTATCTGTTATTACTCTTCCATGTTGGCATAAATGACACTGTAACACCAAACCTGGGCAGAATCAAGAGACACTATAATGCTCTAGGGGAGAAAGTGAAGAATCTTGGTGCCCAAATCATCTTTTCTTCCATATTAACAGTTCAAGGATTGGAGACAGACAGAAACAGACACATAACATAGATCACTTTCTGGCTGTACAGTTGGTGTCACCATGAGGGTTTTGGCTTCTATGATAATGGGACCTTCTATGAGGACTACAACCTGCTAGGAAGGAATGGAATCCATCTGTCTAAAAGATGCAGGGGAATCTTTGGCAACAAGCTGGCCAGCCTGGTAAGGCAGGCTTTAAACTGAAGGGCTTGGCAGAGGGATCTGAAATGGCAACATCCAAGCCAACTGCACCACCATAACGAACTGGGGAATTAACCAGGTCAACCAGAGTAGCATAAAATGTGCCTCAACTGTCTCTCTAAATGAGAAACAACAACAACAAAAAAATAAAATCAACCACATAAATTGTATGTATACTACAAACAAGGGGAACTGGAGCTCCATGCCCATGAATGATTATTCTATGGAAGATTTGTCAGGATACCCACATGCATCTGTGACACTAGTTAGACTACAACCTCAGTGGAGATTTCTATAAAATAACATATGCCAAAACTAAAAAGTCAGACGGATCCTATAGATCACTGGACAAATTATTCCCAAGAGTAAGTGCAGATTAGCTCACGAAAAAAACCCAGTAGCTGCATATCTGCATAACTGTCTGAGATAGCTGAAGAACCTTAAAAGTCTCAGAGTTTGTGCTTTTTTTTAATTAATAAAAATTAATAGATTTTTTAAATTAATTTAAAAAAAAAGTCACACTATTTTCACATATTTTTACATGAATTCTGAGGGAGGGAAATTTTCTATAAACTGCCTCTAAGTCTATGACTTTCAAATACGTTTCATGCCCAAAGCCACAAGCTTCAAAGAACTGCATCAACAAGAAAAAAAAAAAAAACAAACAAACAAACCAAAAAATAGAAAGAAATCAACTGTGAGCTCAGTGTAGACTACCTCAGATCCTGGGGCAGGTTTCAGCAGAGCCACAGAGATCTACAGAACTGGGTGCAGAGTGAAAGAAAACGCTGCAGCTTTCAATGCACCACAGTCTGTGCCTCCTCCATCAGGTTTTGTCTGGTCCTGACAGTTTTGATGGTGCTCCTGCCTGTGACCTCTTCTTTCTCACACAGAAGTTGTCACAAGCATGCCCTGGAGCTGGAGGAAAACCGAGTCTATGACTTATGCCAGCTCAAGAGCTGCTCATGTTCTTGGCTATTATTAGTAATCTGAAGTAACTTCATGGCTGGAAGCTTTCAGAGCCATGTCAGTTACTGTAAAGGGGTGATCAATAATTCACTTGAAGACACCTTAAAACGCCACCATTCCTGGTTAAACGCTGTTGTAGGTTATTAATTACAGTTACACAAATTCCTTGAGACAAGAAATGCTTTCTAATGGTCTGAACACTAGTAATTTGTCTTCCAAGCTTGTCAGTTACCTGCCTGAAAGACTATTTTTGTTTGTTTGTAATCCTTCTGGCTGGTAATTGCAACCATTTCCAAAATGTGAAACATCAAGAGATGCTCTGTCTATGCTCTTGGACTCCACACTGTATTGCACTATATTAAACCTCATTTAGAACTGTCAAACTGCAAAAACTTTGAAGGAGACTAGGTGTATTAATAGAACATGAAACATTTCACAGTAGCATAATTTCAAGGGATACCTAAACACAAGAAAAGGTTCCCTCCTATTTGAGGTACTAAACAATCAGTAAAATGTCACATATGTCTTTAAACAATGGAAAAAAACCTCTCCTTCCTGTCAAGAGGGACCACTGAATTTTCTCATCTGTGATTATGCTCAGAATGTTACCACTTAACTTAAATGTCTTTAAAACATTAACCACATTGACAGTGTTATATAGGAAAACAGAAATGTTTTTTTAGCTTTCAGGAAATATCACTTGCTGGCTGCTTTAGTTTCTGGAAGCAAGTGAGGCTCTTGTTAGACATCTTTAAGCGTTTGCTGCCTCTCCACTGCAAAGCCTCTCATGCTTTCCCCAGATAATCAGTATGTGGGAACAATTCTGAAAAAATCCTCCCTTGAGTAGGCAAAACACTCCCTGTAAACAGTATTTAGATAAAAGATTTCTCCTTCTATGATGTTTCACTACGCACTTCCTAAACACCACTTAGCCACTAGGAATGTAACACTTCTGACCCATTACAGCTTACAGAGTTTGTGCTTAAGAGTTGCCTCTAACAGACCACCTAGGTTGAAATACAGGGTAGGACAGGTGTGCAGTCCACACAAATCAAGCAGTCATCATTCAGTACTATTGTAACCCATGGAGATTGGGCCATCAGTTGACAAGAGGACTACTGGATTTTCTCCACAATCACTCCACAGTCATTCTCAAGATTTTAATGTGTGGAGAAAAACCTGCAAAGTGCAGAATTCTCACTTCTGTCAATAGAAACTCTTTGTCTGGCTTAGACAATATAAAATCAAGTTTCAATGTATTTCTACCTTATAAAGATAACCTTATGTTCTCTGCATAAGCCTTATTTGGAAGTTTAGTAAGAATTTAGCATCTTGAAAATTTGGGTCATAAGAGACTTTTGTTCAAGAGTATTAAGGCTGATGGAACTCATATCTCAAAAAAATCCAAAATCAAATTAAGAGTCACCCACTGGCAGAAAGATCTGCTATGTGATGTAAAGCTCCAGGCCAAATTTCTTGCTTGTAACTGCTCAGTTCAAGACAATTTCCTCATTCTTAATACTTCACACACACAAAAAAAAGTTTTCAGCTGAATTTACAAGAGAATTGTGAGAATCTATGTAACCCAAATTCAAAAGCTCTCTGGTTTAAAAATAAAATAAATTAGTTGCACATTACTTATAAGCATACATTTATATTACTAAGCATCTAGCAAAATAATAGCAATTTGCATGTACAGACAGATATTTTTAACTATGCATCTTGATTTCAACAGTGTTATGTAAGGCAAGTAAGAATCATGAAGGCAGTCTCCAGATGGCACTGGTATGGAGTTTTGCTTCCTTAGCACACAAACAAGCTTTATAGCTTCAGAAGAGACTCCTGGACACACCATGCCACATCACATCCAAAGCAGATAATTTTGAAGATCTATAGTAAGAGCACACCTATGTACAGCAAACTGCTCATTTGCCCTAGTATTTCAGGGTTTTTGTTTGAAGATGATAGCTTGTAGAGAATGAATTGGAATTTTGATGAGCTCCCTCTCTTTGGTGTATGGATGTAAACAAATCCCTTTACCACATGCTATAAGCATATACATAGTGAAACACTTTTGTATTAAACTTCTAATTCACATCACTGATGTTTTTTGGGCTAGAAAAATGTTGGAAACTTTCAAGTTCCCAGCAGAAGGGTCAATAAGATATTATTCCAGTTAAAACAGAGAAGCTGATCTGAAAAAGCTAAGTAATTTTTCCACTATCCTTACTGACATAGGCATCTATAATTTTATATCTAATCACCAACACACCACTCATCTCAAGCCCTTCTTTGGCAGCTCTGTATGGAAAAATGAAGTTTTCCAACTCCTAATACAGGATGTCTTGTCACACCAGATCTAACACCAGAAAGGTTTATGACAACCATCTGACCTCTGTTTAATGCAATGGAAAACACATGGTGATTCCTGCATTGATCTTAATAACTTGCATTTAAATGACAACAAGGTACCACAGAATTTCCCAAGACAAAATGAATTCCAGTGGTTGCTGGATGTGTTCTTTCTGCTGCTGTGATTTGGGGATGGGGTGAGAAAGCACACATGAGATGGATACTTTCTCACCCTCTTTCTGAAGCTATATACACAAATATTAACTTATTTACTCTAGCAGCTGGCAATTCATTAATCTGAATGATTTTTTGAACAGGTGACCTGGTGATGAAGTCTTCCATGTTTCCTAATTTACTTTCTTTTGGACAATACTTTACCAAGAAGAATCAATACCTTAAAATTAATGTGAATAATACTGGCAGTGAAGAAACACAGTAAGGGTGACACTGAAACAGGATTGTACCTATCAGCATTAAAATATTCAGCTTCTAGTAAAAACTGTTTAAAATGTCAAATATCTGTATTTGGCCTCATTATAGTCCTTTTTAATGCTCAAGGTAACATACTATAATGAACTTTACATTTCCCATGGTGACACATAACAGAAATGAAACTAAAGCCCTTATTTTTTTTTCAGTCAGAAATCTGCCATCTGACCTACACATTGACAGACTCAGTGTGGTAGCATACCTGTGCAAAGCAGCTAACTGCTGCTATCAGAGACCAGCCACACACTTCCACTGACCACTGCCCACAACAAAGCTTCTGCTGTACAGCAGACATTGGGTTGGAAGCAACTCAAGGTGGTCCACTGGGAACAAAGCCACATTTAGTAGCATAGCTCAGTGGCACTAAAGCTCAGTAATCTACAGCAAGGTTGCTTAAACTGAAATAATCTGAAGAGGAATGTCCCTGGATTTAATATGATAATAAAACATTGTTTTCTGTAAGGACTACATGTTACTGACAACATTTCTGCATGTCTACAAACAATCACACACACAAGTATGCATCATGTGTGCACAAATATAGCAGGTGTGATTCTTTTATCTGCCAACCCTGGTTTTCAGTGATAATGACAAGAATCCAGATTTAATTAATTTTACACAGTACTTTGGGTGGTTTTACTCTTGTTATATTTCAAAAAAATAGAAAGGCCAATTAAAAAAAAAAAAAAATTCTCTGAGCACCTGAAATAAAAAGCATTAAATTTGGACAAAAATGGTATTTTTTTTTTCCAAGAGGGTACTCTTTGGTCTTGTTCAGTTTTGTGTCCTCTGCAGTAACTCAGTAGATAAAAGTACAGGAGCAAAGCAGAGATGTTCTCCACTACGTTTCAACTAGAGTTCAGCAATAGTAGGAAAGCAAATAGTCTCTCTTTACTTGTTACTGCGGGTTGCTATATAAAAGGATTGGTAGAATTTTATTCTTTCAGGGATGCTGAAGGAAAGAAGAGAAAAAGCTGATGACATACCGTTCGAGCCAAACTCCTCTTCAAATTCCTCATGTAGTGTAGTCGAAGCTGAACGCAGGTGGTCGCCTTGCGAAGACTTTCATGGCTGCCCAAAGTATGATCACTGGAGTTTGACCAAGAAAAAACCCATACACAAATGGTTACCTCTGCTTGTTACTTCTTCCTTTTTAACCTCTTTCCTTCTACTAAAAGCACCAGTGGACTAAACTCTAAGTGCAAAGCAGAGTGAATCCTACAAAACCTCTACTTGGCATCTACTTCTCTGAAAACGGATGAATTTTGGTTCTGGCATATTTTCTGGTGAAATGATTTAAGAAGAGTTGCCTAGCTGTATTTTTTACCACCAAGTTCTATAACAGAACAAAAATGATACAAAGAATGCACTAAACAAACTGCACATATTCCCAAATTTTGAGGTTATTCATGCACATTGTTCAAACCCAAATTAGTGCAATTTATATGCAGCATCTTCCTTATGAATGCACCACTGCAGAATGATTTACAGTGTTTGATACTCAACCTGAAAAATCAGGCATCAACCCTAAGTTTGAAAATCATATACAATTATATGGCTGGGCCTTAATTCTCAAAGAAATCAAAGTTCTTATCCTGTGCATCTCACAAAGAGATGGTAAAAGAAGTTGTGAGTCAGTCTTCATCCTTTTCAAATCACACATTAGCTAATGTCAGAGCTCTGCTCACTCAGCTGGAATGATTCCTACAAACTACTCTGATGGTCAAGGATGCTCTAGAGCCTTGCTCTAGCACAGGGTAATTTTTTATTATTTGCATTGTCAGAGTAGCTTTTAGTCCACTTATCACTCTTGACAGCTTTTAAGTTATAATACAGCCTTAAATTATCACTCTTAAAAATATTTGGAATAAAAGTAACTTCACTTTAAGTTTTAGTACAGTGAAATAATATTAAAAAAAATATTTCAGAGTAGAGGCAAACATCTTTTTAACACTGAAAAAAAAAATCCTTTTGAATTAAGGGGTAGGAAATTAGACACTGATATTTTGCAAAAGAAGATTCATCACCAAAACAAGTTAATATGCATCATTAGTTACAACTCTACTACATGTTCAATTAGATTCACGTTCCCTTTTTCAAGCCTCCAACCACACAAGTGCCAAAAGGGATATTCCATATTTATATAGGCTCACAGCGCAATAAGTGTTTCAGAACTCCCTGGACCATGAAGGAAAGGTTATTTTTTTCCTGGTTTGTCAAGTGCCATGGAAAACTCAAAATTCACAGAATAAACTGTGTTTATTTCTACCTAGAAGGGCTTTTGATGAAATGCCTGAATAAAACTGGCAGGACTGAGCTTTAAAAACCACTTGCCTTCTGAATAAATAACGGGAAGTGTGACTTTGGAGAGAGACTCATATCTCACGTGGCAGCAGAGGTCCCCAGTACCAAATAACTGGTTAAACTGTGCTGTGCATAATTGCATTTAATTCAATTATAGGAAATTAATATATCTTATAAATATTCTGTGTCTACACTATGCCATATTTGAGTAAAATACATGCTCTGTGTTACAGGTCAGAAAAGGTACAAGTGCAGGTACAGAAATTATTACAGTTTGTAAAAAACCCAACTATGTTAAATGCCACAGAGGATAAAGCCAAAGCAAGGTCCTCTCACTGCATTTCCATACATTCACAAAAGTCCTTGATTTAAAAGCATAAAACACAGATGCAAGAGTGCAAGAAGCCTGCACCAGTACTGTGTAATACCGGTACCAGTGGAAAGCCTCAAATCTTCTCAAATCCCTTTACACTCAACAAAAAGTCTGAGTGACCAAATTGCAGTTCCTGGGAGTGTACCAATGCATACATTCTCTTCTGTTGCTCCTCAGCTCATATCTACATTGTGTCTACCCATGGCTTTCTTGAAACTTCATCTCCTTATTTGACCTAATCATGTCTTCCTTGTGACTCTAATGATCAACTCTTCAGTGATTCCAGCATCCTTTAGAGCCACCTCACACCTGGTGGTTACCTTTTACTCCACCTGCTCTTTCCATCTGCCCTACCTTCAACCTTAGGGCAGGTATAGTTACTAGAAAACTACAAAGAAACATGATGGTAAGTTCTGAGCCACTTTTTCTTGATTCCTGCAGTACACAGATTATCACAATGCCAACATTATCCCAGGTCAGTGACAGAAACTGCAACAGCTATACCAAGACAGAAGAATGTTCTGCTAGTGCAAATTGGTACAGCTATACTCTTTTGTAACAGAGATGCATAAAAAAAAAAAATCTTTTGTAAGAACAGTTATTCTGTGTCATCATAATTCCAGGTAAACAAGCTACACCAAGCTGAATTTTGTGGTTGTAACTACATTTACACTAGTGGTTTGTATGCCTCTGCTGTGTCAAGCAGTTAATATATATCATCAAATCCTTTATTGACATAGCAATGCTGCCTGAAACATGGCAGTCACTAGTACTGCCTATATAGTTGACTTAATAAATGGATTTTATTTGCACAAATACAAAGAGAAACATTTTGACAGGTATTGTGACACAAGAGACTAGACAAAATAGATTAATGCCTCAATAAAATAATGTGGAAATCTGGTCTAGATGAAAAGTGAACCACAAGAAACAGAGGTTTGCCATAAACTGACAGGTCACCTTTCAGCCATACCCCAGGCAGTAACACAAAATGCAGATCTGCTATTATCTTGGTACAATTAAGACAAAATAGCCCCCTTTGGAGGACAGCATGGTTATTGGTAACTAGTTAATTGTGTTCTGAGCTCTGTAATGAAACAAATACAAGTGCTACAACATTAACTCAACACTTTTCCTCCGATTTTTTTTTTTTGCTGGAATTACTACATGGAGAATAGAGCTTCAATGAGAATGCCATGACAGAAAGCAAAACGAAATGGAGTCTTTAAGAGACATAGTGATGAACCAGTCAAGGTAAAGGGACTTGCGTATCAGAGGCAGAAAAGGAAAGTCACTCTGTCTCTTGAGAATCCCTCTCCACTAGGTGATTATGCTTCCTCACAGCAAGGTTCACTGATGTGCTATAAGCTCCAAATCCTAATACAGTTCAGACTGCTTTTTAAAAAAAAAAAAAACAACAAAACAAAACCCAAAAACCCTCAGCTGAGCAGCATCTCAATGAAAAACTTAATCTGCAGTGACAAGAGAAAATGAAGTTTATTTTTACAAAGAACATATTCATCCAAAAGGTGCTTGCTTCTTATGATCCCAATCTGCATGAATATAATTCAGCCTAGTGTATAATTAATAGCTTAAACTTCACTTTGAGTGAAAACTAATTCTTATTTAGGCCTCAATATTCAGCGAATAGAATTACTAAGGGCCAAAAAATGCCATCAATAAGGTCACAGGCAAGTATGTGAGCAGAAATGATAAGCATTTAGACTTTTCTATTCCATACCCCTGCTCATTATATATGGCTAAACTGCAAAGCAGCAAGGTAATTGTGTAAATTACACTATGGTAGAATGTGGGTGGAATTAAAAATACATAAAAAGGATCCTTTAAAAAAAAAAAAATCCCTCAGGAAAAAAGAAAATAAATAAAAGTCATGTTTAGAAATAAAGCTTGCAAATATTCTTAGACTACATTCCTTTGCTGGGGCTGCATTACTGCAGCCTCATGCTAGCAGACAGGGCAGTAATAATTTTAGGGATTTTTTTAATTCTATTTTTAAGAGAGTCCCAGATTCCTATATACAGTCCTGTACCTTGTTTTATTAGGCATTTCAGGTGTCCTAAATTTGCTGCCCGTAGCAAAGGCAAAAAAAAGAAAAAAAAATGAAGGATTGATTCAATGCTGTTACATGAGAAGGGTTGATTTTGCCTTGCTGCTGGAATTGAGAGCTAGGAGTTATTTGACACAAGCTGCTTAACCCCAATTTAATTTATTTTTATATAATATATTCCATGAAAAGCATCTGTTCCACATTTAAGGGAAGAGAGGAAACTCTGACAGCAATATTTGAAGGTAGACATAGAAGGTTGGGATGATGAGATGATAAAAAAAAAGAACTTCTAGAAACAACAGGAGAGCCTCCAAGAAATAAGAGATGATCATAAATAGGATAGGTGTAAAGGAGCATCCCTTACGTCTTACATCCACAGCTGGGAAACCCAGAGAAGGAGAGTCCCTGGATATGTATGAAAATCAGAAACAACTGTGAATAGAGTTAAAAGTTGATGACTATGCATATGGGCTTTACTCCTCTCTTCTTTCAAGGAGTTTCTGTCTTTCAGACACAGCTCTGCCTCCAGATGCACTTACCCTGAACATATAAAAAAGCAACAGCAGCAAATCACCTGGGGAAGCAACTAACATACACCTTACAATGACAGAAGGGGCATGGACAAGGTGACAATGAATCTTGATAGCTCCTACAGGCATGTAAGAAAATCTTGAGGGGAAAGGAAGCATAAGAAAACCTTCAGGTTAAGGCAAGATCAGGATTTCTCATCAGTAAACAAAATCTGAAGACCAGAAATAAAATGAGATTTGTCCTACAGTCTATATGAAAGCCTTTGGATTTTTTTTTTTTTTTAAATGGGGATATTTGAAATCTGATGTCCTACTTTTGTGTCAGATAGGATGTGAGCTCAAAGATATCTCCATAGGAAGTGACCAACGGATGATGAAATCTTGTGGTGTTGAGTATAATGGTCATTAGCATAGGATTATTTCCCCCCTGAACTCACTCAAAGCTAAATGGGTTCAAGAAATCATCAGGTCTTTCAGGTGCTTCTGCAGGCAGAAGTGTGGAGTGCTCATCAATACAGTCCAGCATCAGGGTAAGTGAAAGCGTTTGACAGATCTCCACAAAGTCGTCTGGTTCACTAAACCACTCTGGTGTGGGAACAATTCATCACATCATCGTTTTGGCTTCACTTCAGGTTTTATTCTGGATTACAATAAAATAGAAGTATCAGAGTATTTATTCCTTTTGCTGTCTTCCTACTTGGGGAACTTCTACTCTAATTTATTCCTGGATAACTTCCAAACACTCTTCTGGAGAAGGACTCTGCACAAGTACAGCAGATCGCTCTGTTAGCAACATTGTAAAGAAAGAAATTAGCAAGTATGCAGAAAAATTAACCCTGAGGCAACTCAACAGGCTGTGTTAAGCTACCCAAAGAATCATTATGGTCTGGAGTTTCAAATTTCAGATACAGGACTTTGCAGAGAAGGCAGCAGAAGAGTGAAATTAAAACACTCTAGTGTAGAATTCAGAGCTGCTAAGGCCAGAAGTGCAGCTCAGTACTTTCTGTGTGACAGCAAAGGAGCAAAGCAAAAAATGCTGAGAACATTATTGACTATGTTTCACTGCTAATGAGACGTGCAGAGATTCTGCAAGTGCAGGAATTTAAATAGTCCACTATTGATGTGTTCTTCCCAACAGTGAAAATAAACTGCTTAGAACATATTATACACTCTACTGAAACACATTGAGCTCACCCTCGACACAATGACTCATTATTTACATTTTCTTTAGCAATTAGTTTGAAATGAGAAGAGAGTCTGAAAATAAGTGGGGGGCTGGTGGGAAAAGCCCTAGTCTTCTTGTGTAGTTAACAGATCTATGTATGACCTGATTGTCTGTTCAGCAGCTCTAGCATTGTAATGCTTCACAGAGTTCTCTCCTGCACCAGCTCCAGCTTTACAAAGATCTGAACAAGTAAAGACTGGGCTTAGAAACGTGGAAGTCTCCATGTTTAGTTACAAATCATAATTCACTATAAACTTCTGAATATTTTACCTGTGTACCTGAGTGTGGAGGGGGCCAAGCTGGATATACAATGAAGCTAATCTACACTGTATGACACTTGCTCTTAGAACTACATCACTTTCATTAATCAATCTGACTGGCTCTGGGCTAGTTCAGGTAACTTTTAAGAATGTGGTGGGTTGAAATTACTCCCCAACTATTTGAGAAAATTACCCCCCAAAATAAAATCTGCCAGACCAGCTCAGATGGAAAGAAAATGAAGCTATATTTACAAGCAACTGAAGTTATATTTACAAGCAAAACTACAATCTAGAAATATGAAATGCAAAGAATATGTACAAAATATACAATATTTATGTGTAGTTACAAATTATAAACAACACAAGGACTCCCTTGGACAAAACCAGGAGGTTACCAACAGCTTAGCCACAACAAAGAAACACAGCCAAGGTCAGCAACAGCCAAGCTGAAGCACCAGCTAGAGCAAAGAAGCCAAAAGGAGAGCAAGAGTTAGTTTATATTTTATGTTAGTTATCAGACCAATGGGATTATTTAGACCTTATTATTTTTCTTTTACATCCAAAGGTAATTTATTAACATTCTACCACTTTTCTACCCAATCTATGGAAAATTTCCTAAGCATCAGCCTAAAACTACCACAAACTGCTTCTAAAGTTTCCAATTCCTACAGACATATACTATTTTATCTAACATTTTTTACATCTCTAGCAGATGAGCTGTGATCCCTGCAGTGATACTTAACATGTCACCACAAAGACCTGCCAGCTTCTCCCATTCTGCTGAAAGTCACTGTCCCTGCAGCACAGCTAACAATAAGAGCCTGCACTTTAGCTGTTTCAACACAAAATCTGCTCACTTTTGCTGACAGCTAAATTTAAACTGCCAGAGGGCAAGAAACAACTACCTGAATCCAGCAGGGCTTTTAAGCACCACAAGTGTTTACTTGAATGAATGAGAATCAAAGCATTTACTTCCTTCTATATACATTCAGGGAGACCTGTTTCTATTTTTATAATGTGTTTTTCTTTAACTTGCAATCATCATCAAAGTGCTGACTTCATTTGCTTACTCCTGTTGCAACTGGATATGAAGAAAAAAAAAAAAAAAATCACCTGCTATGCACAGCTGCATGATGCTGTTTCTCCTCTCTTTGGTGATTTCCTCTTCTGAGGATATGCACACCCCCCCCCCCCATGCTTGTAACACATCTGTAAGTAGCAGCATCCTTGTGTTACAGATGAGAAAGACCAGAAGGGCAAGAGAGGGACATAAATTACTCAAGGCACCAGAAAGCTTATATGAAGGAGCCAGGATATGAATCCTTGCAGTACAGCACACCACCATCTCTGGAGAGCATAAGTATTGTGTGTTCTGGGAGTTTCAGAAACTATACATTAAGTGTGTGGAACATAATACCCTAACTCTCCCTCTGGTACTATTTACATGGCAGGTAAGCAGAGTGAATTAAATGCACAGTTTATACCATGCAATACATCTTTGGGTGAGATACTTACTTTTGCAAGAATTCATCAGACCCACAAACACTCAGAAGGCATTCCTCCTGGACTGGGTATTGATTTGTGCCATGGAGGATCTCTACAATTAGGTCATGAGTGGTACAGCCAGCTGTAAATACAGACAGCAAGAAAAATTAATAGTAGGTTGCTGGAGAATTCCAGGCTAGATACTCAAGTAAAGAGACTAATTTATTTGTGATTTCTAACTACTGCTGCAGACTAGCTCCATCAAGAGGAGTTACATCAAGCCACACCTCTTTGGGTTTTTTTATCAGTTTGCTTCAAATACTCTACAGCAGTCTCAGGATCTATGTCCATTTAGAGGAAAGCAGCTCTGCAGAGGAGGACCTGGGAGTTCTGGTGGACAGCAAGTTCACCCTGAGCCAGCAATGTGTCCTCACAGTCACTGAGGCCACTGTTATTTTGGGGTGCATTAAGTGTGTGGCCAGCAGGTTGAGGGGGGTTCTCCTCCCCCTCTGCTCTGCCCTGGTGAGGTCACATCCAGTTCTGGGCTCCTCACTTCAAGAGGGACAGGGAATTACTGGAGAGAGTCCAACAGAGGGCCACAAGGATGATTAGAGGACTGGAGCATCCCTCTTATGAGAAGAGGCTGAGACACCTAGGGCTCTTCAGCCTGGAAAAATAAAAGAATGAGAGGGGATCTTATAAATGCATATGAATATCTAAAGGGTGGAGGTCATGAGGATGGGATTGGGCTCTTTTCAGTGGTGACCAGTGATGGAACAGGAAGTTTCACTTGAACTTAAGGAGAAACTTCTGTACTTTGAGGGGTCTGGAGCACTGGAACAGGCTGCCTGGAGGGGTTGTGGAGTCTGCTTCTCTGGAGACTTTCCAAAGCTGCCTGGGTGCATTCTTGTGCAACCTGATCTAGGTGTACCTGCTTTAGCAGGGGGGTTGGACTAAAATAATCTCCAGAGGTGCCTTCCAACCCTTAGCATTCTATCAATCCTGTGATTCTGTACAATTAGCAATTTGTTTTCCTGACAGCTATTTGGTACATTTGCCACGCTTGAACATGGCCTGATGGGAAAGAAGATTCTGATGCCACACGTGACACAAGAAGGCTCCAGAATTTTAAGTGCTATTTTTTCTGCTGTGCACATCTTTTTAGCCATAAACAAGAAGGAAAATAATGCTCATATGTATTTTTTTTATATATATATATATAAATAAAATATATTTTACTAGTATTATTTAATAGTATATGCAGTCTCAGAATAGGATAGAAATATTATATGTATTATTGGATATAATAGGTGTAAATCAAGATGTTCTAAGTTAGTTCATACAATCTGCTGCTCACAAACATTCTAGCACTTTGGAAATTTTCTCCTGTGCTACCTCAGCTTTTTAAGCCCTTTTCCAACCCTGCCAATGCACTTGTAGAAGACTGTTGAATTGTAGAATGATTGTAGAATTGTAGAAGATTGTAGAATGACTGTTGTAGAAGAACTGATAAAAACATGACAAGAACAGCTGCATAACTGGGCAGTCAAACTGCAAATGTGTGTCTGCATGCAGACCACACTGTGCCAGCACTGATGCTGCAGGTCTGAGACACCTCCCTCTAGGAGGAAAAAATATCTGACTCTTCAGTAATGTACCAATATGAGTCTTCATATAATGTCCCAAGATTATTTTACAATGCAAAATTAAGTCTGGAATTCCTCCACAATTCTCAGGCAATCTTATTGTCTGTAGCTGATAACAGAAAAGCCAAACTAGATTCTTCTTTCAGTTTTTCATTCACAGTCTCTCTTTATTGCTTCAAAAATTGCAGATGCAAAAGCTCTTACTAAAAGTTTAAGTGAATGTTTTGCTGTAAAAATGGAAATATGCAATTAAATATAAATCCCCAGAAACAAAAACATGTAATCCAGACTTGTGTGCTGACTAATTTATACTAGTCCAGGTTCAGGCAACTGGTTCAAACTGAGTCTAACCAACCAATTCCATTTGGTTTAATGGTGGTCTGAGTCACTCAGTCTTCCACAGCAGCCAATTCACACTGGCAAATGTGGTTCAGAGTTGTTATGTTATTATTTTAGAACAAACAAGAAATGCAAAACATTGAAGCAAATGTGATACTGAAAAAAAAAAAAAAAAAACACCCTTCAGAGAACAGCTAGGGGACAGGGATGTGACAAAAAACCAAAGCTGAAATAAAAGAGAGTTGGTTACCACAGGTAGTATGTGTATTGCTTTGATTTGGTTTTCCCCCAAATCCCTCAATAGAATGTTCTTTCAAGGCCATTTTAGTTCTGCTGAAAAAGCCACCTCAATTAAACTTTTTCTACAGGTTTTACTAGTTTTAAACATTGACCCCTTTGACAACTCACTGTTTTAAGTTGTTCCTCATAACTGGTTTGACATGAAAAATGCAAGGCCTGTTTGCTATATTTATACACAGCAGGAAACAAGAATGACACAACCTGGAATTAAAATTGTAACATGCACTTTTTTTCAGCTCACTTATTGGGAAAAAATCTGAAATGTGCTAGCATGGCTTTGCAATCCATAGACCCAGTTTCCACTCTGCCAAATGCTTTTTAATGACTGCACAATTCCTTATATTAGATGAGGCAAAAAAGTGTACTCCCTCCCCCCACACTTCAACTACATCTTATTGCTTATTTAATCTGTAAACAAGTTTAGGACTTGTATTCCCTTAAGTTTTAGCTATGCCTTCTAAAGCATATTTGTAAATTAAGTTAAGCAGATGGAAAACTGAACAATCTCTAGGTTAAGACTTTTGCATTACAGGCAACTTGAGCACAGATGCCTTGCCTAGCTTACAGAAGTGCTGGAAATATTATCTCCTGGTCCAAGTGTCCCAAGACCTTCAGCCCTTTATTTCATGGCATCCACAAAACATTGGATTGAGATGATACACCCTACTAGTTTTCCAGGCTTTTTGAATTACTATGTAGGTGTTTCCAAATCAAGCAAACAAACTTGCAGGAATAAATGTGTAAATCTTGTCTACCTTAATTATGAAGATTCTGTAGAGCTTTGTATTTTCAGCTTTCAACCTGTCAAACTAATACTCAGCTTGTTACAGCTAAATAATGTATTGAGAACTGAAGAAATTCTCCACAAAAAAAAACCCCAAACAAACGAAAACTTAAACCTGCCACTTAATGAAACAGCACAGCAAGAGAAGGGGAATAGATTTAATTCATTCTTTGCTTGTGTGGCTTAAGAATCAATAATCACCAGGGACAGAATCAAACGTTCTCCCATTCACCACAGATAGAGGATGCACAGGAGCAGTGGCAGCTTCCCAGAGTCACTAAAGACAGAATAATTTAGGTTGGGAAGGATCTCAGTAGGTCCCATCTCTTCCAGTTTCCTCCCCAAAGGAGTGTCAACACCAGCTTGTTCAGGGTTTTGTCCTATAAAACCATAAAAATCTATGAGGATGGAGCCTCCACAACCTCCATGGGCAAACTGTTCCAATTCTGAATTATTCTCATTTTCTTTCCACCCAGTTGGAATGTCTCTTTTCATTCTGTGACTGGCATTTGCTTTCCCTAATCTGCACATAACCTGGAGTACAGGGGAATCTTGATGACTGCAGGATGTTAAGTCTTGGATTCAGAAACAATCAAAGGCTGTGAAAAGTTCCATGACTCTATGGGAATTACTCCTACACTGTAAATGAAGCACAAGCTTAAATTCCTTCTGGATCAAAGTCTGAAGGATGGCCCACTTGAGACTGCCAGTATTGGTCCAAGAGAGATTAAAGAGAGCAGAGGTCTGTGCATTAGTGAAGTTTGATACTTAATGTGATTTCAATTTTTGCAGCAAATGTACTGAACATGTTTGACAAAGTATGCACTCAAGACTCATGTAAGGCTTGCATTCTGTTATTATCTTCACAAAATTGAGCTATGGAAGGAGATGGAACCCTCAGTCACTTACCATGTTGTGTAAGAAGCAGAGGATATGGTGAAAAATCTGTCCAGACACTGAATCTGAATTTTGATTCTCTAAAGACATGATCTGGGAACCTTGTTGCAACACTCCAGATTTTTCCAGTGTTTGTTTTCAAGTCAAAAGCAGGATAGGCATTTCTTATTCTGGAAAGAACACATGATATAATTATGTCTACACAGATATTCATTTCAACTCTTTTGTGAGAGCAAAGCAAAAATTCTACAGGATACCTATAACAATGCTCCACAGAGAGTGGTAGCAATAAAATTTTGTGCAAACAGCTCATACTCTGTTTTCAGATGTTATTGAGATTACTACATATCAGATAGCATCTATCCATCAGATAGAAATATGTCTTTTACTTAGAAAACCACAAGTAACATCTTCATGGACTTAGCTCCATCCCTGGATGCTTTTAAGGCCAGGCTGGATGTGGCTCTGGGCAGCCTGGTCTAGTGGAAAGTGCCCCTGCCCATGGCAGGGGGTTTGGAACTAGATGATCCTTGAGTTTCCTTCCAACCCTGACAATTCTGTGACTCTGTGACCTTGACTGAATCCCTGCTAAGCTTGACCTCAGTGAGGCCAAAAGGAGTTTAAACAGGCTTCTGTGGATGCTAAGTATAATAGAAATGAAGGTGCTGTGATATGTGCTTAAATAACACTTATAACTGATTAGAAGGCATGTGCAGAGACAGCTGCACCTTGGGCAGCTGGTCAGAGGAAGACAGCGACATGCTTTCTATGCAAAATCTTAAGAAGTCCTTGTCACAGTGCTCTAGAATCCCATCTGAAGTCCTCATTACTAAAACCCTGGGTGTTTATGTAGAGAGCAATAACTGCTACAGTCATTGAGCCCCTCTGATACACAATTACCTGTAAAATATATTGTCCCTCCTCCTTCCAATTATCAAAGGCTTGCAGAAAGCAATTCCTCCTGAGGTACCATTTCCTAATGAACACCAGCCATAGGTATTACATCTGTCATCTGAGATTAAACTTGCTTTTTAAGCAAATACACTTTGCAGCTGTAGGTAAGGGTACACATTGTCCCAGATGAAGCTTTGCGTTTCACTAACTGCCCTGAATATTTTAGCAGCCAAACTCCAACAGCCTGTGCTAAGCATACTGCATTCTTTTTCGTTTGTTAGTTCAAGCAGCATTTTGTAGCTTCCAAGTTGGCAGTGCTTTGTGCCATTTCTGATTGCAGTGTATCTTGAGCCATAGCTCTCTCACAAGGTTCTTCATTACTGTTACCTCCTGCCTCGGGGCTGCTGCTCAAGTCTCTTAAAAACAGGATGAACTACTCTTTTCTGCAATGTATTTCTGTAGCATGAGAAGGAAAAAAAGCCTAGGATTCCAAAATTAATAAGCCAATGAAGCAGCCCATTTCTTACAAAGAAAAGCCAGGGGGCATGATGTTTCAGTGGGGTAGGAGGAAATGATCCTTGACAAGACCCGCAGTACAAGACAGATTTATACACACAGTAAAATCTCATTACACTATGAAGGCTACTTTGGTGACCTATGTAGCTGATGTCAGTCTAGTTTCTTTGCAAGCAGGGCACACATAAAGCTGTCCCCTACCACTGTGAGAAGGTGAAGACTGAACAAGACTGGGGACTTCACTACTCTTTCTCCAGCACCAAATGAATGCTCTGTGTACACACACGGGGCACGAATCACCTCCTCAGCTTACTCACAGGCGTTTCTAAACTAAGCAAATCCCACCTACTTCCTTACCCTCACACTATCTATATTTCAGAATAATGTGGGGAGCTCAATTTGCTTTTCATTTGCTCCAAATAAAAATACATTCAGTTCCAGAAAACGTTGATCACTTACAGCCATCTATTGTTGTCAAGTGATGAAAGGGCTTCTGGCCTGAGCAGCTGGGTGGAACATGCCCACTGCAAAATGAGGGAAGGTTAAGTCTCCCAAGGTATAACTGAAGGTCTACACAAGTGAAGAAAATCTTGTGCTCCTTGCCTTCTGTGCTGCAACAACTCTGCATATGTGGAAAATATTACCACTTATAGGGATGTGCTGTTTTGCAGCTTTTCATATTCTCCTGTGGTGCAGAGCACATTCTTGAAGTCAGTAGGAGATGGAAGAAGTCTGTATTTTGCTGCACCAAACTATGAGACTATCACCTTGGCATCTTCTGGTCTGAAACTCGCTTTGGGATGTACTCGGAAGCCACTCATGGATGAATACTCACTACAGCCACACCCATAATTGTAAAAGTAACCTGATAAATGGATTTTGAGAACTGCTTTCCAGTTGTGTACAATGAGATGTTTCAATTACAGATTGCCACCTTTACAAATATTACCTAGAGAAGAACACGATGCATTTCTACTCAAGATACAGGCTGGAGGCACAAGTCTGCATTACATGGAGCCTGAATTATGTCCCTTGCCTCTGATCTATAAAACAGACAGTTATTGAGAGTCTTGGAGACAGGAAGGATTCACATTTGGCAAGACTAAATATGGTAGTCATTTGAAAATTTATGATGTTTTCTGTCTTTTGTTTGCTGTGACATTTTGTCCTAAGAATGCTTTCCCATTTATTTGATAGAAGAAAAACAAAGGCTGTGCTTTTTCTCTTTTGATGAGTATTTGCTAGTGATGCACACTAAACAAGTTACTGCAAAGCAGGAATGGCTTGATTCTCTTAATACTTTTAGCCTTGTAAATAAAGTCATTTATTCACACACACAAAAATCAATAGAAAGCTTTTCCTATAATTAGAGTGCAAAGTTAAATGTAGAAAGTTTGGACACCAGAAGAATCTGAGAGGGAAGCCTGGCATGTGGAATCTGATGAATTCATGTAGAATGAGGGTTGGGATTCAGGCTGTTGAAATGTGGACAAAAAGAAAACTGAGACATATGTGAATGAGCACACTTTAAAGCTGACCATTCACCCCAGACTAATATATAATCATTTTTCCACTTGCCAGTGATGTCCAGCCACATACTGGGTTTTCAGCACGTGTATCACAGTATCACAGCACAGCAGTGGTTGGAAGGGACCTCAAGAGATCATTGAGTCCAACCCCCCTGCCAGAGCAGGATCACTTAGGGTAGTCTGCACAGGAATGCATCCAGGTAGGGTTGGAAAGTCTCCAGAGAAGGAGACTCTGCAACCTCTCTGGGCAGCCTGTTCCAGGGCTCTGTCACCCTCACTGTAAAGAAGTTTCTCCTCTTGTTGAGGTGAAACCTTCTACATTCAAGCTTGAACCTGTTGTTTCTTGTCTTCCTACTGTGCACCACGGAAAAGAGCCTGGCCCCCTCTACTTGACACCCACCCCTCAGATATTGATAGACATTGAGGAGTTGATCCAGATGACAAATGTGATAACTGATCTCCCTTTCTCTTAGGTTTTATTGCAGAGCAGATATCATATGGTACAGAATATCCCTTTGGTAAGATTAGTCAGCTGTTCTGGCTATGTTCCCTCCCAAGAATTTGCTCACCCTCGGTCTGCTGGTGAGGGTGGAAATGTTGGAGAGACAGCAATGCTCAGCACAAGCCAAGACACTGATGTATTACCAACACCTTTCTAGCTACCACTACCAAGCACAGCACTGTGAAGGCTACTATGGGAAAAATTAACTGCATCTCAGCCAGAACTAACACACAGGGATAACCAATCTACTTCAGAAGTGAAACATCATAGTTGGTTGAAGAAAGGATTTTCCTTTACTTACTTCTCCACCACACTGCAAAAAGCAGCTGTGTTCTCATTACTTCCTTGATTTGCTTCAACCAGCTGGATTGACCAAACTGCAGCCTAAACATTTCAAAAGGACACCAGAAGAAACAGAGATGAGTTATTCAGGTCACAAAAGCAGAAGGAGCACAAGGCTAGCCATGCCTTTGACTCCATGAGAACTAACTTTCACACCTGATCCTTCTTAGCCTAACTTGATATAGCTCCAAATAAGCACAAATAGTCCCATTTTGACTGCACTCTAAATGCTTTCAGAGAAAAAGCACAGACTTAACAAAGCATCAGCTACCATGGATTGAACAGTTATTTTTCCCCTCTGTGCAGGATATAAGGAATTCCAGACAAAGCTTTCAAAATTCACCTACTGTCAGAGCACAGATAATGCTATATGTAGAAGATACATGTTTAGTTAACAAAGGGGGAAAAGGGGTGATGGAACTTATGCTACAGTGAGTTTTAACCTTTATTTTTTTTTTCTTTTTCTGCCCTGGAAGGATGTTCAGGATTGCTTCAAACTCCATAAACCTGTCAGCAAGGTCCCTAAAGCAGATAACAGGAAGCAAGTACACTCTGATGACCATGAAAAATCCCTAAATATTTTCTCTGAAATTGGCAAGCACAGGTCTGAGTCACCATTTCAGCTCAAAACACATCCCTGTCCATTTCCTACAGTACCCTTCAATCAGAATATTACCTCCAGGAAAGAGTTTAATACTATTATATTTGCAAGCCCATTCTACCGTTGTTCACAGAGACATATATAAGGCTAATGAAATGTGGTGAAAGGTCTATTTTTTAATTTAAATAATTTATATCTGGTTATGTAAATTTATAAAAATTAATAATAAATAACAACCTGAATTTAAGACTCTCTTTTTTCTGGACAAAGAAGTGCAATACGTATTAAAAGACGCAGGCTGGGAAATTTTAGTTACCGTTTAAAAGATGGGATGAGCAGAAAAGATGAGAGATCTGTAGGGAGCTGGCTGGTGGGGAGATCACAATGGCAGAATTGAAAGCTCAGAAGTTGCAAACCTTTTGTAGATACCATCATTGTATGCAGCACTTTCATTACTCACAGTAGCACAAGCATTAGGAAACTGTCTCTTGTGGGCAGCAGAGACATTAACTCACACACAGTTCCAAAGCAAGGATGCTGCAGCTCAGCTCCTTGGCTGCAGGGCTTGCCTGGTGTCCCTCCCCAGGTCTGGGGACAGCAGTGGCCTCGCTGGTGGGAGATGTGCTCTGTGTCTGGGGTGTTGAAGACTAAACTGCTAGTGAAGGAGCTGCAGGACCAGGTGAGCAGCCAGCATGAGGAACAGAAGACTGGCAGAGACTCTACAGAGATTAAAAAACCACCCAAGCCCTGCGCTGCAACAGCTTAAAACTACCCCATAGGACTTCTGCAGGAGGGAAGGCTGGAAACCTCTTGCTTTCAGCCACACCAAAAGGGTCCTTTTCCACTTACAGTTCTGTCATTCAAAAGCAGGTAACAATGCCTTGGAAAAAGTGCATGGATAAAGAGAGTGTGAATAAATGAAAAGCGAAGAAAACCAGGCCATAGGTAAGAAGTGAGGCTGGGCCACAACACTGAACATGAGCAAAACTGCAACTGGAAACGGAGGAAGAAGGAACAGAAAAGAATTATGCAAGGAGAAGGCCAAGACTGAACTGGTCCCAAGAGCACAGGTATAGATCTGTAAATTCATAGCTTGAAGAAGAATGTGATTACATAATTACTAAAGGATGGCAAAAAGGAGCTTGGCAGACAAAGCTGGAATCCATACCTCTCCTGCAGGAAACAAAGGAGCCCTCTGCCTTTCTGCACCTTTGCTGGCAGCATTCCTTGATGAACGCTGATGACAAACAAAGAGTCTACAGAGAGGGAACGAATATACCATTGCTAACTAACTCTAATTCCTTCTGGTGGCAAAGGTGTACATGATAGATACTTATAGTTCCAATTCCAGGGATGAAATATATGGATGGGAGATTTAGTTCTGTCTTATCTCTCTTCAGATATCTAGAAACTTTATTTTGTTCCTATTGCATATAAAGGTAAAATACTAATTACATAGTTCTACAATAATATTTTTCTATAGGACTTCAATCATTGAAAATACCTGGAAGTGTGCAGTGAATGACTCAGAGAATTGCATATGGAGAGAACCAATATCAACAGAGATGAAGTAACAGAATGCATCCATGGACAACTGGAATATCTCTCTTTTCCTACCCACAATTTTCTCACATTGGTCTAATCAAGTCACTTGAACCATCCTTCCCAACTATGAACACAAACTACATAACTCTCATTTCTGGAGCACCCTAACTGAAATCATGAAGTTTGGTATGATGATTTGGCTTGGGTGAAGAAGCCAGTCTTGCTAGCTATTCTGAAAACATTACATTTTAAATATCATAGGTGAAGAAGACAAATCTACTGGATACTTCTGAGGTTGTACCTCAATTTTCTTTATAATATGGAGAAAATTTTTTTTCCACAGGGATTTTTATGAAGGCAGTTGCTGTAATAGCTTTGAACATCTGATGTGGTGATAAGGCCAGAGAAAATTACACTGGACGTATTTTAATGAGTACACATTAAATGAAGTCTGGGGCCATACAAATGCATCCAAGAGCTGAAGATCAGAATGAAAGTATGATTTCAGCAGTGTGAATATTGTTTCAGCATCCTTTCTATTTCACTTCATCTTCAGTCTTAGTTCTCATCTCCTGCTACTCAGATGCATCATTTACTCATTCTGGACCTCACCAGTCTAACTTGTTTGTTCTCTTCCTTTTGCTCTGGTGCTCCACTTCTCCAACTGTTAAGATGGTCTTCTTGGCATCATACCTGTCACCCCACAGCCCTTTTTATCTATTCTAAAACCTCCAGCCCAGCAGCAATGGGTTCCTTGTTCAAAGGCTTTTTTTTTTTTTTTTTTTTTTTTTACTCTTCTTTCTCTCAGCTTCCTTTCACTCTTATTTTCCCTTTCTTTATCACTTCAAGATTCAGTTCCCAGCTCCTTGCCTTGGTGCTCTCTCTCTGTTCTAACATAGTTGTTTCTCCCTGAAGGAATTCCTGGGATCACACTGATTTTTCTGCTACAAATCAATTCTCTCCTCTCTCCCATTTCTTTCTCTTCTAGCTAAACAGCTCAAATACTTCCCTGACTTAATCAAAACCCTCCCACACATTTGATTGTAGTTGCCCTTGACTCACTCTTCTCTTCCCTCCCTTATAATTCTCTCCTCTGTCACTGAAACATTTGTGCCTGTTCTTATCTGCCTGCTTCTTTTACACCTCTTTTCTCATATCATCATTTAATCTCCTCCTGCATGTTTGTATCCCACTATTTTTCTGCTTTTCTCATGAGAAGGCTTGTTCTTTTCATCATGATGTTGGCATGCCTTAGTTTTCCTATCATAAGTCAAAAATAACAGCCTTTTGTCTCCCCACATACACATCCCTTCCTCTTTCATTGAGCTTCCAAAACGTGGAGTCTTAGAGTTCCTGTCCAGAGATATATTTTGCCCTTCCCACTTCCCTATCCATTGGAACCTTCATATGCTTACTTCTATAGCTGTCCCTATTCATAGACACAGAAACAAGTCACTCAGGTGTCTCTTCCTTTTTGCTTTATGATGTTGTGATCATTGGCAGTTAAGAGCTGAAGGTGAACCCAAACTGTCTTTTAATATTCACAGTGCAGAGGTATCCTGTAGGCTATTTCAGGATTCCTATAATGATTCAGAATGCTAACAAGGGCTAGACAAAAGGAAGGAGTTATCATTTTCTTTTTCCTTCTCTGTGTCAGGATTTTGAAAGGAAATGAGGAGAGGTAGAACATCAGAGACAGTCATTGGAGCCTCATAAGACATAGTTATGAAAACAGCAACCCACAAATGGAGCAATGAACACATGATGGAAGGAGAGAATTAAGATAAAGTATTTACTTCAAAAAGACAGCTAAAGACAGTGTGTGTCATGGGATCTGGCTTCAACAATTCTAATAGAGATATCTATTTTTAGAAAACATTATGCATGCATATTTAAGTGCATGCAGAACAAGGTGAAAGCAAGTCATGCTATGTTTCATCTTTCAGGATATGTCAGACTATCTCACTCCACAGGAAAACAGATTCAGCATAATGTATTGTTACGTTGAATCACATGTCAGAGGTTTCATATGAGACCATCAAGATCAGTTATCATGTCTATTTCAAACACATCTTACTCTACATTTCTATACTTATCCCCCAGTGGTAGTTTTGTGGTTCAATGAGCCGTAAAATGAGCCTACTGGAGCATTCTGGACCATAATCTAGATTCTCTTCTGATGAGAAATGGCAAGATTCCATTAGTCAATGGAGGCACTTCATTTTATACTAGGTGAGGAACTGCCCTTATTAAAGTCTTTTGTAACAGATAGGTTGCAGAAATGCATTGACATTTTAAGTATAATTTAGCTAAAATAGGTAGGACACAGATTCTGTCAGTACAAAAATCATTAACTAGCCAGAGTACGAATCTTCCAGTGTTGATTTTTATGATCTGCTGGGTTCTCTTCTGATATTAGACCTAAGAGAATGCTCAGAGGCTTTCATGCTGTATAAAATCCTCTTAATGAATCATGTGCTGTTTGTTTGAGGGCACCCTCCTTTTAAAGGTAGAAAGATAGCATGGGAAATTCCAACTGCCAAGAAATCATGTTGTACAATTATTGGAAAATACACCTAGCATTTCCTTCCATCTCCATCTTTGGAAGTAAAGACCAAATAAGAAAGGAATAGGAAGTCTCATAGTTGCTTTTGGCCACCTGAATCCCAGAATCATGAAGGCTGGACTAGACCTCTGAGATCATCAAGTCCAGCCTATGACCTAACACCACCACACTGATTAGACACATAAAACACACGACAAAAACTCTCTACAGGAGCAAAACCTTTTGCTTTGCCAAAGGCATAGATACTTATTTTTAATGAGGTCTCTAAATCAAGTGCTTCTAATTCATGTTGCATCAGTGTGAGTGACTACACAAAGCACAAGGACACAGGACACAGTAACTTTAAGCACTGTTAGTATGAGAAAATTGAAATACCTCTGTGTCAAGTCCAGAGCTGCTGGGCCAAACAGGTCCTGTGTTCCATCCTCTGGAAGTGTCAGTTAAACAATCACCCCCATTTCCACTTTCATGTCTCACTTCTCGTCCAAATGGATAGTTGTCTAAGGAAACTGGACACTGAGCATCAATATTGTCAAAGCCTATCTGAAAACTCAGATTTGTGTTGCCTCCTTCCACATCTGAGTCAAACACATTTCTATTTGCTCTATAGCTTTCTCTTTCTTGACTGTAGGGGCTGGGGTATGCCAGAGAGAAGTTTCTGTAATCATACAGTAAAGAAGATCTGAAGCCAACTGTTGGTGATGTTCCTTGTTGCCAGTGAGAGACAGGAGGATTTCCAGGATAAAGTTCACCATAAGCAACTAGAGGCTGACCAGAAAACTGATGGCCAGGCACATTCAGACCAAAGACATCTGTTGAGAAAAAAATGTCTTCATGATGGTGTGGATGTGATGAACCATAGAAATGAAATTCATTGTTGACTTCATCAACTATTCGATCAAATCCTAGACAGACCTCTCCAGCAGAGCCAGAATGGTGCAGTGGGTAAAATGCTTGGTCCACAGCCTGTTCTTCACAAAATTCATTATGTGAGAAGGGCATCCTCCCAAAGTATGCCATGGCTGATTTTTCTCTTCAGTTTTAGTAATCCTCAAGGCAGCCTTACAATAGTCCCAAGGCCAAGAGAGTGATGTTCAGAACTGGAGCTACATGCTCACTGAAATGAAGCAGGGGATAAAAGTTAAACCCCAAAATATCCACTATAACCAAAGCTGTACACTTCTTTGGTCCTTTCTTGCTTTAGAGCTTTCACCACAGAAGAGAAATATTTTCTAAATCTGGAGCTTCAATATTCTTTTGTCTGATGCTTATTTCCAGGTATATTTATTATTATTGCAATAAGAATATATTGTTGGCACCATTATCCTGGCCTCCTGAGCAGCAGCAACAGGATGGCTGAAACAATTGGTCTAAATGCTAAAATAATAATTCTGACCAATATTAAAGAGAATCTTTACATTATTTCCATTCTTTTACACTGGTATAGCACACTTACCACAGGAATCAAAACCAAGTAGATAGGGAAGCTTCATATTAATATCTGCTGTAATGGTAGTTTCATTCACAGCTTCCTCTTTTATTTGTTCTTCAAAGTTCTTTCTATGATGCCACTTTTTATCCTACTGTAATGAGACAAAAAAAAAAAAAAAAAGTCAAGTCTAAGAATATCTATTTCCACCTTTTTTGTTTCTTTGTTGTTCCAAACATGTATTTTCAAAGGCTGAAAGGTTTTGAGGTTATGTCTTTGTTAGCAAGTTAGGAGGAAAGGGCACGTCCTTCTGCAGCAGATCACCACCATCATTCCTGCTGGGATTAGCAAGCTTCCTGGTTATGGCACCTGCCAAGCAGTCCTACGGTTCAGGTGGGCAGCACATGTGGGAGACTGCTGTCAGTAGACATGAGAGTATCTATTTTAGGAAGAGAGTTCAGTTCTAAAACTGGAATCTATTTCTGGGCCACTTGCCCTCAAGGCCTTGGCTTGTTTCATTTTACCAGTACAGATGCAGCCCAGAAAACACCAATGACACAGAATAGCAACAGTACAATAAAACACACAGTTGTGCTGGCCACTTCATTAAAATATATATATAAATACAAAACCCAGAAACATCTGATTTACTAATTCAATAAAAATGTACTCTGTAGCAGGAAAGAAAAAAATACCAAGATAAAAAGACTGCTCACAAATTGCTAAAGCTTAGCTCCACAAATAGCTTTTCCAATGTGTTCCCAAGATCTATACTGTATTAGTCTAGATAACAGAGCCTTGCAATGAAAATCTCTATTACAACAGAAGGTATTCATCACCACTTGATATATTTTTGTTTCATTTGAAGTCAAACTCTAGGTGACATAGGCTTCTTTCACCCACAGTGAGGAACGAGAAACAAAATGAAAAGTTAAATAGGCTGAAATGAAATCTCCAAGTTAGAGGCTGAACTATTCTTTCAAGCACTCAATTTAGTGATTCCACATGTTTAGGGCTTTGTTTGTTTAACCACATTGAAAACCAAAAGCATTTATGAAGTTACGCTAAGTCAGATAACCAAAATGTTGCATGCCACTTTGGAGGGTCAGCTAAGCACCAACTTCAATTACAGTCTCTGCACCTTTCTACTAACACGAATCCTGAACTTCACTACACTTAAGATTGCCACTCCCCTCCCTCCTCCCCTTTTTTTTTTTCTTCAATAAGAATATTTTTAAATACCACCACTATCAATAATAAACAAATTTCCCTGTTTCTCATTTCTACATCAGGTAAATAAAGAAAACAAGAAAAAAAAATCATATCCATTAAATGAAAAAAGGTCTAATTTTTTTTCCCCACCACCTTGAAAACTGGAATTCTCCATACTGTTCAGGAGAAGTATTGCTTTCCTAGAGATCTTTAAAAGCATGTGATTTAGCTGGTCTGTGCATTCTGCTCCCCTGCTCTCCTCAATAAGCTGGTAAGTCCATGCAAGTGACAAAAGTCTGCCCAGTGAAGTGGGGTCCCTCTGCCAGGCTGAATGCCAGCAGAGGAAGGGCCTGGCAGAGAGCAGCCACTTGTACCACACCGTTTGTAGCACCCTGTGTCTTTTATACCAGCTTGCATTTAACACTAACGATTTTGAGTGGCAACACAGCATGCCATGCTGTAAGTGTTAGTGCTCCAAGTCTTACCTGCTAGTTTGGTTAGTAAGACTATGCTTTGTATTGGGGTCAGCTCTTGCTCTTTTTCAAACTAACAGAAGATGTGCAGGAAAGGATTTGGCTCTTTGCCAGCCACTATTAGTCCATTTGAATAAAGTGCATTGATACATTGAATTAAAAATAAAATAATAGTAATTAAAAAAAAATCACTCATTAGGCAAAATCTATAATGCTTAAAAAAAAAACCAACTAAAGTTTTTGCCTTGTGGATTCTGAATTTACATTCTGAAGGGTCTGGCTTTTTTCTACTGTAGTTATTTCTTGTTAAAAGACAGCCATGTTTTCACATAATCAAGTGACTTGGGGATTGAAGGGTTTAGGGGAGAACCCAGCAAATACTGGAAAGTATTCTCTAAAAATCAGGAGATCTGACATGATCACACAGTGCTCACAACATTGTAGTTGCCATCCAAGCACATGAAATTGCCTACCTTAGCTCAGCATACACAAGCATTCTAGTATAAAAGCTTGGTGCGCTGTGGGCTCAATTTTCCCTTTTCACGGGAACTCAGGAAGAAATGATTGGACCACTTGCTAAGCAGTAAGAATATTTGTTGCAACCTCTTACCTGAAACACATAATCTGTTAGAAGAATGCACAGCCTCCTGAGTCTTCCTGCTCACAGACACGTTTAGATGACCTGTGTGCTTTCAGTTTAAGAGGGTGTAACTTTCTTGACAGAAGTATTCCTTCCTGTTCAACCGGTTTACTGCAGTAATGACTCTTGCCCAGGTCTTCCTTCAGGGAAATTTCAAAGAGCACTAACAATAAAACACCTAATCTGTTCTCCTTCTTAAATTGGGAGTCCAACATTTTTATTTTTCTCTCCCCAACATCGTGGTAGATGATCTCACACTTTCAGTGCAAGTATCAAACATAATTTAACGAGACAGCTTCTCTAAAGGAAAGAATTGCCTCTTAGAAAGACCTCTGCACAAGAATAAGATTCAGAAATTTTGGTCTACACCATCTTCATGCAGCTTCCATCTATCTGCACTGGTGGTGCATGCTTTGAAAGCAGCTCCTAGCTCTGCTTGCAGAGGGGACCCGTGCAAGACCTGTACAGACTGAGAGCTGGGAACCTAATGAGGTTTAACAAGGATGAGTGCAGAGTCCTGCATCTGGGAAAGAAGAATAAACTGCACCAGTACAGGTTAGGAGGTGATCTGCTGGAGAGCAGCCCTGTGGAGAAGGACCTGGGAGTCCTGGTGGACAACAAGATCTGCATGGGTCAGCAATGTGCCCTGGTGGCCAAGGGAGCCAATGGGATCCTGGGGTGCATTAAGAGGAGTGTGTCCAGCAGATCCAGGGAGGTTCTCCTCCCCCTCTACTCTGCCCTGGTGAGACCTCACCTGGAATATTGCATCCAGTTTTGGGCTCTCCAGTTCAAGAGGGACAGGGATCTACTGGAGATAGTCCAACAGAGGGCTACAAGGATGACTGAGGGACTGGAGCACTGCCCTGTGAGGAGAGGCTGAGAGCCCTGGGCATGTTTAGTCTGGAGAAGAGAAGATTGAGAGGGGATTTATTAAATGAGGGCTGAGTGTCAAGAGGGAGGGGACAGGCTCTTCTCCATTGCACTCTGTGACAGGACAAGGGACAATGGATAAAAACTACAGCACAGGAGGTTCCACCTCAACATGAGGAAGAACTTCTTCACTGTGAGGGTTACAGAGCACTTGAACAGGCTGCCCAGGGAGGTTGTGGAGTCTCCTGTGGAGACTTTCAAGACCCATCTGGATGTGTTCCTGTGCAGCCCATGCTAGATTCTATGGTCCTGCTCTGGCAGGGGTGTTGATGCTCTTCAAAGGTCCCTTCCGACCCCTAACATCCTGCGATCCTATAAGTACAAATCTTGCAGGACCTCTGGCTTCAGCTGCTCAGTATGCAGAGCTGAGATACTCTAATGGGGGAAGAACTGCCCCTTTACATTGGGATATTTCCTAAAGAACAATGAAGCCTTGCTCCTCCATAAAGGGCCTGCTAAAGAGTTGGAGTGAACGCAGCACTCACGAACATCTTCCTAGATCTCAACCCTCCATAAAAGGGAGCAGCAGAGGCTGCTCCAGGCACAACACAGAAGGAGTTCCCTGAGGGACCATCTGCTTTCATGCTTCATACCATTCCTTAAAAAGGTATACATCTCTCCCCTGAAGTGGCTATTCAGAAGTCACTTAAAATCCCAATCCTAGTCTACTCCAACATTGCTACAGGCAGGAAAATATCCTCAAAAAAACAGTGAGGGAGTCAGTAAAAACCAAACAATATTTCAGTCATAAAAAGCCATGCAATAAGACTGAACAGATTAGGATAAGGCATTTAAAGTTAATTATTAATCTCATACATCTTATATGTGATAAAGTGAATGGAGAAATATTTTGATAAAGCACTGCAGGGAAAACTTTGCCCTTCAAAGTACAGAAAACAAGCTGTAAGTTACATATTTTTTCTTTAAAAGCAGTTAGGCAAGGACAAATCTTATTTCATTTGGTGAAAGGGGATGCGTTTTTCCTCATACGTTCTCCAACTCTTAAAATGCCAACTTGCTCCACAAACTATTTGGTAGCATTTGTGCTGTACTGTATAATTTACCAGTGATGAGTGTGAAGTGATGCTGAGAGAGAGCACACCAATTTTGGGAGCTGCCATTTCAGAGTTTATGGCAGTGTAGTGTTGCTTCATCTCACAGTGATTGGACACTGTAAAAGGTGGAGGATTTAAGGGAAAAAAAAAAAAAAGAAAGAAAGAAAAAGACAAAAAGAAAGGGGAAACATGCAGGGAAGGAGCACATATTCCAAGCAAACACAGGAAGCTATACACACACTATGAAATGAGCTAGGATACATCCCTCTCTTTCCTCCCCAGTGATTTCCAGAAGGTGAAGAAGGTGGCACTTGGAAAACTGCACATTTTCAGGATTCTGTTAGGCTTTTAAGGTGGACACTACACTGTTTTCTGTTTCTGAGCAGGGCAGCAGGCAGCAAACTGCTGAGTCACTACCTACCCTCACTCCTCCTAGAACTGCCAACAATTGTCTCCTCCTCCTTTGCTTGCATGGGGGACAAAAATCTCTAGAGACAAAGAAAACTGGATACTCACTGGGCTGACTTCCTCCCTTCTGTTAGATACTCTCACTGCTCCACCATCTGGCAAGAGCCTACATATCACTCAGGTTCAAGAACCATCTATTTGACTTAGCCATTCCTGAGTGTGCTCATACAAGCTAGGTTTGATAAAATACTGCAGGTAAAAAGCTGGCAAAAGAGTCTGCCTAACACAGCCCCGAGATGAAACACAGCATCTCCAGCAGGCTTTTGCTCTCAGTGTTGCTTCATACAGTCTGGATCTTTCCCAAACTGAGCCCTTGTGTTTGAACCCTTGAGGCTTTGAGTAATAAAAGCCTTGCAAAGGGAATGCAGCAAAGTGTTTCAGCAATCCGTGGGGTCAGAAAACTGGTTGAACAGAGAGTGAAGAAACTGCTCCCATTTCATAACAGATGCAGCCATCTGTATTACTATTCTCCAGTGCCATCTACTGTCATTTCCCCCTAACTGTGAGGCAAGCAACAGATCACCCTGTGAAGCACAGTGGCAATTAAGCTTGGTGTCTGGCTTCAGGGAACCTCATCATATCTGTCAGCATCACTGACCTATATGGCCCCTGTCAGAAGGCTGCTCTTTCTGGGGAAGACTCATGATTGCTGAGATCTTGCTTGAAGATGGTGTCATACCACTTAGCTCAGTGTTCCAAAGTTACTGCTGCCCCAAAGCAATGACACAGCATCAGCAAAACTGCATAGGCACAACAGGGTTTTCCCCATGTGCTAGTAAAAACAAGTGGGGTTTTTTGTGTTTAAGCAGAAATTAACAAGAATTCTGATTTAACTGAAAGTTGGTGAGGGGCCTGGAACACAGCCCTGTGAGGAGAGGCTGAGGGAGCTGGGGGTGTTTAGCCTGGAGAAGAGGAGGCTCAGGGGTGACCTCATTGCTGTCTATAACTACCTGAGGGGAGGTTGTAGCCAGGTGGGGGTTGGTCTCTTCTCCCAGGCAACCAGCAGCAGAAGGAGGGGAAACAGTCTCAAGCTGTGCCAGGGGAGCTATAGGCTGCGTGTTAGGAGGAAGTTCTTCACAGAGAGGGTGATTGCCCATTGGAATGTGCTGCCCAGGGAGGTAATAGAGTTGCCAACCCTGGAGATGTTCAAGAGAAGACTGGATGAGGCACTTAGTGCCATGGTCTAGTTGATTGGATAGAGCTGGGTGATCAATTGGACTGGATGATCTTGGAGGTCTCTTCCAACCTGGTTGATTCTATGATTCCATTCTATGAAGATGAATAAATAAATCTGGGATTTTGTATTACAGGCAAAGAAAATAAAAGTTGCAATGAACACAATACAGTAGCTGAGTCACTGTGAAATGATTCATCACCAAAGGAGACATTTGCTGTAAAGGGCAAGAAGGACTTGTCACTTCTGAGAACACTCCTCACCCTCTATTTACTCCTACAGAACAAGTCAGTGGAAGGACAGAGGGAGAAGGAGGGTGGGAGGGGGTAAGCAGAGTTTCATTTTTTTCAAGAAAGATAAACAGAAAACAGTTTGGTTTACATAGAAAACGTTTTCACAGGCTCTGCTGACACCTCCATATAATATACAAAGTCACTAAGTTACCCACACTCTCCTGAAGTTTGAAATGTGCTGTTGTAACAACCTTCACAGCCTGCACACACAGCCTGCAAAGCCAGCCGTGACTAAACGCAGACCACAGATTTTAATCTCTCCTTTTGTTTGAACATCTTTTGTACTTTGATCCTCTGAAAGGCACAGCACACTTTAGCAGAGTTGTTTCTGGCAGAAACAATTACTCTGGCTACCAAAAAAAAAAAAAAAGAAAGAAAAAAGGTCATAATGCTGAGCAAATGAAGTGCTGAAATGCAGAGGAGTCTCATGGCAACAGTCTTAGAATTTAGAGTTAAAATAAGACAAGCAGGCAGAATTTTTTTATGTGTCTCTATAGGCACACACACACATTCTCATGGATGTATGCTCATGTATAAATACATGTATGTAAACCTACCTTTATGCACACATCTGTGTATATGTAGAGATGTCTCTGAAGATTCCTCTTAGGATCCATATAAATACCTAATAAATGCTAAGTGACCCAGGGAAAGGGATAAAATGTTTAAGAAAAGAAGTCAAGCCACAAGTGTCAGCTGAGACTCAAATATCCCAAAGCTAAGGGCATCCGTAAATCCAAAGCTTCTGTTCATATGGTTTTATAAATTTAACTTTGTGCCTTTTTTTTTTTTTTTTTTTTTTCCATTTCTCTTACCTCCTGTGATTTTTCTCCTCTGTGTTCTTCTCCTCTCCTTCATCCAGCCTGCCTGCTGAATGGCTTTCTGTGAAATTCAGCTTGGTCATTCCAGTTCACTCGATAGGGTTTGTTGACCTTCCAGAAATGGTTCATATCATAGAGTGCACAAGTGTACACAAGCACACACAGTCTTGTGATACTAGCACACTGTTAAGTTTCCTATCCTCACATCAGGCTTTTCCTTATGGAAAATTTAATAAGTTGGCTAAGATCCCCACTCCTGTTGCAGCTCATAGTGGATGGCACAGAATCACACAATATAGCTGGTAGGAAGAGACCTCAAAGATCATTCAGTCCAACCTGTGACCCAGCACTCAAGGGTCAACACTAAACCATGTCTCTAAGTGCCAGGTCCACATGGCACTTGAACTCCTCCAGAGGTGGTGACTCCACCACTGTCCTGGGCAGACCATTCCAAGAGAATTCTATTGAGAACCCTTTCTTTCAGGAAATATTTCCTAATATCCAGCCTAAACTTCTCCTAGTACAGCTTGAAACTATTTCCTCTAGTGCTGTCACTTGACACCAAGGAGAAGAGGCTGGAGCCCTCCTGGCTCCAACTTCCCTTCAGGTAGTTGTAGAGAGCAACGAGGTCTCCCCTCAGCCTCCTCTTCTCCAGACTGAGCAACCTCAGCTCCCTCAGATGCTCCTCCTAGGCCATGTGCTCCAGGCCCTTCACCAGCCTCATAGCCCTTCTCTAGACATGCTCCAGCACCTCAACGTCCCACCTATAGCAAGGGGTCCAGAACTGAACACGGCATTCAAGGTGTGGCCTCACCAGTGCTGAGTACAGGGGGATGATCGCATCCTTGTTCTTGCTGGCCACAGTGTTTCTAATACAAACCAGGATGCCTTTGGCTTTCTTGGCCACCTGGGCACACTGCTGACTGATGTTCACTCAATTCTCAACCAATACCTCCAGGTCCCTCTTCAAGTTGCAGCTTTCCAACCACACATCCTCAGTCTGTAGTTTACCATGAGGTCGTTGTGAAGCAGGTGCAGGACCTGGCACTTGGTGTTGTTGAACTTCATACAGTTAGCCTTGGCTCATGGATCCCAAGTACAAAGCTTCCCTACACTCTAGCAGATTGACACAGCCACCCAGCTTGGTGTCATCTGCAAATTTACTGAGGGTGCACTCAATCCCCTCATCCAGATGATTAATAAAGACATTAAAGAGGTCAGGCCTCTACAGAATTGCTAGAGCAGAATAGCAGAGAACACCCCAAAGCACAAAGCTCTCCCACTCTGGCAGACAGAGTGACAGAGCCAAGGTGACTTTGCTATGTCAGCCTGGCCATGCAGCCTCTGGGCCTCATCATTGCCTTGGAGAGGACCCAACTTCAGTATGGCTTTAAATTCAGTTCCTAAGTGACCCACATAACAGCAAAAGGGAAACAGTAGTAGCAACTCAGGTGCACACCCTGCTGGGTTTTGCTGTGAGTGGACCTTTGGTTCACATGCTGTGTTAGCTCAGTGGCTTGTTCAACATCCAGATGAAGTAGCAGGACTGAGTTACCTAGGGGTACCCTCAGTGAAGCCAGTGAAATGATAAACCCTTGAACTGGGGTTATACTATAACCCAGTGCAGATGGAAGCTGTAATCCTAGCATAATGTCTGAATCAGCTGTAATGCATTAAAGAAACCAAATAACTCCTAAGCATAAAAACACAGGTATCTAGAGCCAGAACAGTAGCTTACATAGTGTCATCCTCGTCTCAGTTTGCCTTTCCACATGGGTGCTTTGCTTAAATTTGCAACAGTGCACATCCTGCAGTACTAAAACATTAAAAAAAAAATTAAAATCCACTGTTTCTGAGTTTTCCTGAACTTCTTACTTATGTGTGGCTTTTTACATCTTTCTTCAAACTTCATTTTTACTGTCAGAATTGTTTACAGTAGGACTGAAGCACTTGCTTTAAAAAAAAAAAAAAACTAACAAACAAACATATGGTTAAAAAAATTAGTTGTGGGTGTATATATAATTTTTTACCCAACTGAACAGCATTCCTTATATGCAATTCAGGATATAAAGCATCTGCTTAGATGGCTAATTTGGCTGCATACTTAGGTTGCCTATGCATGCCAGCAAAGCATTCATTACTGTTTTCATTAAAACTCTACCTGCAGCATGAAAGCCAATAATAATTTACTTGAGTTTTCATATAAATAATGCAGAGGGACTGCTTACCTGCAATAAAACATATCTCTGCAAACTGCTATGTGGAAATTAAGCTCACAGCAGCCCTCCTCCACAGCTGGACTGGCCCATGAATGAAAGGCTGCAAAAACATACTTGTAGTGCTGAGAATCCAGCTTCATCTATCATCCCAAAGTACCTTCCCCATCACATATCAACTGCTTTCTGCTGTGTCAGGTCCTGCACTATGCTGCCCATGGTTTTGCTAATGATGGGTTTTGTATTTATGAGCCAGAGGAGCAACAGGCAGGACCCTGTTCACTGGACCAGCAGAATTAAACAGGTGAGATTTGTCCACAGGGGGGTTGGCAAGATACTTGCACTGCAGCACTTCTGCAGCAATCAGTGTACACCCTACTCAGTGATGCCAAAGGCACTCGTTCCACTGCAGTAGCTCAAACTTAGATTTGTGTTCTGTTTTGAGTAGCTCAGCCAGCCTTTATTGTTTCTGCTCTTCTGCCCTCCCCACCTCGCTCTGTCTTCTTAAGGACGGAAATAAGTTGATGCCAAGAAAAGAGCCAGCAGCACAGTGGTGCTGCTCAAAGGTGAGATGATACATGTGGACAATCAGGCAGGAACTGTGAGGCCCAGGTGGGGATGGCAAGAGAAAATTGTGCTGAAGAAGGGATACGTCAAGAGAAGATAAGTAAGGTAATATCCATGCACAACATTCTACAGGTGGACAGTATCTGCCAGGGACTGTTTTCCAGCTCACAATGAGGTTAGATAACCTGGCATGTATTGGGTTAGGAAAGGATGAAACAAAAGCAAGACAGAGCTCTACTTAAACTATTCAACAGCTCATGAAAAACCCTCACACAAAAACTTCAGTAGTCTCTACGTAGGCAGCAATTTCCTAGCACTTTTAGGTGTGGGGCTGTGGGTGGCTACTCTAAAAGAAACAAGTAGTACCACCCATCACCAGGACTTATAAGATCACCAAAATCATCATGCACTGATGATATGCATGCAGAGAGAATGCACCACAGCTGCCAGGGAAAGTGAAAAAAAGGAAAGCATTGAGGTCAGAGACATTCCCTACATTCAGCAGTGATGTCTTGTCACCCTTGGCTTGCCAGCCTATGCTTATCTCACTTCACTCTCATTTGAGGCTCGTGCAAATTAAAAACCTCAGTTTAAAAGATCAGCTACAAAGAGACAGAGCACAACCACCTCCCTTTTCTCCCCAAGAAGCCCTGAACTTACTGCATCCATTTGATTCTAATCGTGGGAACACCACACTGCTCCTTCCAGTTCTGGCAGTGTCAGTCTGGGAGCTGTCTTGATGCACAGCTCTGAGCCCAGCCTGAGCCCAACCCACAGCATTCAAGTCAAACATGAGCCTTGGGTATACCTGAAAGCAAGTGAAGTCAAAACTCACTGTCATTTAATTTTTCATTAGAGACTGGTTGGTTTTTTTGTAGGAAGAGGGGACAGGAATTTCAGAATGTAAAACATCAATTTGACCCCATAGGTGGATGGCTTAAAAACCCCCACCCAACCAACCCAAAAAAGGTTAAAATTCAAACATACTTAATATATGTGCTCAGGTGTCAGCTCAGAAGGGTGTACCACAGGCCTCCAGGACAGGGAACAGAAAAAAAAAATAGAAATGGGTGGATTCACATTGGATGTTAGGAAGAAGTTCTTCCCCATGAGGGTGGTGAGACATTGGAACAGGTTGCCCAGGGAGGTGGTGGAAGCCTCATCCCTGGAGGTTTTAAGGCCAGGCTGGATGTGGCTCTGAGCAACGTGATCTAGTGCAAGGTGTTGGAACTAGATGATCCTTGAGGTCCCTTCCAACCCTGACAATCTATGATTCTATGGCATTGTTTAAAATAAGATACCATGCTGCACCACACTAACATGCCCTTCCTTTGAGGTGTGAGGACACAGCATGTTGCTATTGATGGCCATGGAAAAAGCCTATAGTGGAATTTGAGAATATAATCACTGTTTATCTGGATATTGAAATAAAGCTAATGCACAGAACTGCTGGAACATCTGCACTTCTGACTGCCCCGATCAGCTGTGTAAAGCATCAAGTCCAGGAAAAATCCAGACACCCTAGACTGGGGCTGGAGTCCACTTCTAATACATTGATCATGTCTGCTGCAAACCAGAAATAGCTATCTGTTCCTTGCTTGGTTGATCTACTTTTATATCCTTGATTCAAAAAGAGCTATGCAAACCTCATGTTTGCTATCAGGCTACCAAGAAGCCTATTGTAACTAGGATATGGTTTTCTGAGATCTAAATGTACATGCAAAACAGAGACAGCTTTGATGTTGAGATTTTACCCCCCCTCCCCCAAGGTTCAAGTACTTTATCATTTTGATAATATTCCATTTTCCTATTGCACTCATTTTTAAAGCATCTTTTGTATTATCTCCGAGTACTCTAATTCCTTCACAGTTCCTCTGGAGGGCACCATTACCATATCTATGCAATTAGCTACAGCTGGATATAACAGAGCTAACCTCTAAATAGTCTTGTGGGCAGGAGGCAGCGTCTTCTAACCAAGACAGCTTCTGCTTCTGCCTGGGTTTTTCACTCCGCTTTAGAGGATATGGGAAATCTTAGCTATACTGAGAAGGTTAATTTAGAAATCATTATTGTAGAGGTTTGTCTTGCAAAACCGAGCAAGGTTGGAGGGTGGTGGAGTTTGCAGTGTTGGAGTGGGGGGGGGGGGGGGTGGTTGGTTGGTTGGGGGTGGGGGGGGGGGGTGGTTTTTTTTTTTTTGTGTTTTTTTTTTGTCCCCAGGAATCGTCTTTGTTAGCAAGTACTAGCACTTGGTATACCCGTCAAAGGCTTTGCAAAAATGATGCTCCCAAAGCACAGCACAGCTCAAGACAGTTTGGGTTGCAAAGGGATGGAAGAGCTCGTTATCTTGCAGACTTTCCCTGTTCTCTGTAGCCATTCCTGTAGCCTTGAAGCTGGACCAGTTACTATGAGATTTGTACTGTACTCTCTTCTATTCACCAGAGCTGCTCTGTTCCACAGTGCAGAGTAAGGTCACCTATTTCTCTAGGATTTATAAAAGCCCATCCAACATTAAAAAGAAAAAAAAAAAAAAGAGTGAAAGATAATATTTTGGAGCTAGGAAAGAAACTGACATACGAGAGTATCTCAGTAGCAGCATATACGGAGGAAGAAATGAGAAGTGAGCTTCACAGTTCATGGGAAAGCTTGCGAGGTCAGCTTTCAAGTGAACTTGCATGGCTGACACGGTCGCCCTCTTGTGGTCATATAGTATATTGCACGTTCATTTTGTCCGAGCGCAAAGAAACCTTTACTGGGTTAACCTACGAACTGTAATACCCAGTTCAGCTTGCGAGTGGGTTCCCCCTCACGGCTGCATCTTCTAGGAAACATCATAATTATGTGCCAAAAATATTGTCTTCACTTTGATTTTACTACTTCCTCTTCGTTTTTTTTTTCTTTTCTTTTATTTTTTTTTTTCCTTTTTTTTTTTTTCCTTGTTTGTTCAATTGTTTGGGTTGGGTTTTGGTTTTTTGGGGGGGAGGGTTGTTTGCTCTTTTTATGACTTGCATATGTAGTTGTTTCATTTATTTTCCAATTAGACAAGAACTTGAGTAGGTGCAATACTTGTGTGAGACTTTTTATAGCAAGTATCATATCAAGGATATAATAGCGAAGAGAGTCCTGGAGTACTATATCATATAGAAGAAAATGGTAGTTATATAATGTTAATAGTTAATATTTCTAATATAGTTAATATTTCTAATTAAGAAAAGAGGGAAGGCTATATTTATTGCAGTTATTGTAGTAGTAATTATATATAACAAACTACTTTTATCAAGAAAAAAATCAGAATAAAATTCTCAGCAAAAAAATAAAGAGAAGTTTTGAATTAACTTCTTCTGAACTTAAGCCTGGATTTGCATTGATAATTTCCTTAGCAAAAATTATCTCTGCTCTTTTTCACTGATTCCTTAACCCATTTCAACCCGATTTTTTCTATTACTAATTGTCACCTAATTCAAAGACAATCCCTATACTTGTGTGTAATTTTTGGCTCTTTCCTTCTTCCTGAAATCTGTATCACTACACAAAATACTGAACTCTCACAGCTTCTCCTCCTTATCTCTAGCCTTCAATAGCAATCGAATTGTTAAGAGATTAAGAAATTTTTTAAAACCTTAAAATGAATGACATGAACTTTTCCAATAGATGGAAGAGGAATGCGGGGGGGTGGGGAAAAAAAAAAAAGAAAAAAAAAAGATAGGTCAGATTTAGGGTATACCAACCTTGACATTGTCCTTTTAAAGTACTCCCCAGGCAGCTTTAACTTTTGTGACCAGCACTCAAGCAGCCGCTCACCCTGGGGTCCAGTCAGTTTGGCAGAGTGACAGAGGTCAGCATTTCACATGAATGAACAATTTCTCTAATATAGAAGGCAAGCATTCAGCTCCTCCTCTCTTTTCACCTGTCCTTTACAGTTTAAACTGAGACTATCATAGGTACTGTGCACTGTGCCATGAAAATCCTTCTTTCTATTAACCCTTTGAACCTTTATGATGAGAAGTGATACCCTTATAACGTTAAACAGAGAGACAGAAGCCAGACAGGGGCTCCTCTTTCTCCATACCAGCTTCTATGTAGGCTCCTTTGCAAACAAACCCCCATTATCTCCCTAACTCAGTCACTGAGTATGAGAAAAATCTTGCTGTTCTTGCAGACTGCTCAAAGTGTGTGCACATTGTGGGGCCAAGTGGGAGCAGTACTTTGATGAAGTTCACTTTTTGGATTAATATATTCCCATCTGCTTTGAACTTGACTGGCACTCCATGCAGTGCATTTTTGGGTGGAAGAGGATACCTCAGTACTGTGATTCCTGTCAGGAAGCCACCAAACTTGCAGCAAGGTCAAAGAAAACAGCCTACAGTGAAATAAGGTCCTTTTAGTTGAATCCTAATCAAGGCACAAGGTAACAACACACATATTTTAGTAAGCTCAAAGGGGTTAGATTTAAGTATCACAAACCTAGAAGCTACAATTAAAGACTTAACTCCTCAGTCCTAAAACAAAACAAAACCCCACATATATTATCTGTTTTTAGTTGAGTGGTCTGAAGAGGCATGGAAATTTGGTTATCCACCCAAATTCTCTAGACAAGTCTCAGAATGCACCTGTGGGACTTTGGTTCAAGCTCATTATTGATGGAAATTGAGAAGAAAAAAGAAGATTGAAGCCCCGATAAGGAAATCTGCTTTGGCTTTGCTGTACTGTTAGAGAGCCAGCCAGCTGCTGCACTCTCAAAAGTCAAAACTCAGATCAGATTTCTCTGGGGTAGGCTGGGATTGTGCTTTAAAATGGTGTGTGATTTTTAAGGAAAAAAGAAAAGGGGAAGACATTCAGATATAAGTCTCTAGGCAGCTATTAAACATACAACTATTTAGCAAGATTCAATTAAGACAGGTTAGATAAAGAGGGCTAAGAAAACAGTAAAAGTGTAGAATTTACTAACTACTTTACAATGTGTAGATTTGCTGCAAGATAATTTTGTGCATCATCCTAAATTTCTGCACGTAAGGGCACCCAGGGGGCTATTAATGCAGGAGAAGCAATTGCGACCGCAAACAAATCTGTGCCTTTTTTGCTCCAAATTGTTGTGAAAGCCATTATGGTCACTGCTTTTGCACCCAAAAAAAAACCCTTTAAGCAGAGAAAATCCTGGAGAGTTCATGAGACTAAAATATATCATAAGGAAGAGTTAAGAAATTGTGAGCTTGTCCCAATCTCAGTGTATTTAGAAGACTGGGTAACTAGATATTAAGATGTGCAAGATAAGCCATAAAGGCATAAAACTTAAGCCAACCTCAAGGTGATAAGGCTAAAGAGGTACCAAACGGTGAAGAGAACTGTTCTGCATTACATTTTTTTTAATTCAAGCATTTTTGTTCTCTTTATTGCTCTCTACCTCACATTAGAAACCATAATCTCCAATGAAGTGACGTTCATTTAACTAACTTTCTCAGTCCCATATTGTTGCATCACTGAAATATTTGGATAAGGGGAGAGATGCCCTCTTGCATCTAGACACAGTTGAAAGAAAACTGGAATCCTCACAGCAGGATCCCAGATGGAAACACTCTTTGGTTTGGAATTTTCTCTGAGTGATATATCTTAGAAAGTTTACAGGAGCAAGAGAGGGCTTTCAGGTCCCCCTTGTTCCTCCATTTGCCAGAAGGCAAAAGCTAACAATCCACCCATAATTTGGAGGGCTGAATTTCAGACAGAATTCCCTGGAGCCTGGCTTGAGGGGGGATGTTGCTTCAGTGAATTCAATTTTCCAGGATATTAAGAATTGAGAAAGTGAAATAGACGACAGGCACTGAGGTTGGAATTTTAGCTCCTTTTAGCTGGAGGTTAATGGGGCTTTCTGCCACTGACTTCAGGTATGCCAGCATTTCACCCCTGCTTCAGGGAGCCAAGCAGGAAAATGTTATACAAGATTTAAACATTTATTATGTAAGGCTGAGTTTGCTAATAAAAAGTGGATAATGACACTGACTTTGCTTGTAAAACTCTTTGAAAGGTGTGGAAGGAAAGTATTACACAAGAATGCGGTACTAGGGCTATTCCACTGCAAGATTGAAAGAAATCAAGACTATTTCTAAAAAAATTGCTGTTTTAAGGATATTAAGTCTTTGAAAGGGTTAGCCCTAAAGCTATGTTCTTTACTCACATCTATTATGGAGAGGTAAAATGAATCTTCTGAATAAACTATAAATTTTGATATTCCTTTCAAAGTGCAAGGCACTCTAGCAACACAATATAGTCCTAATCTTCAACACTGAGTTTGTTATATCCCAAAAATATATTTTCTTCATCAGAAGTGCAGGATCAGAGCAAAAGATAAACAGTTTCATATAATTTAACAGGGCAGTCTCCTCACTAAGACCTTCCATAGTTGAACAGATGAAGAGACACTGCGCCTGGAGACTCAGCAGTCTTTCTGTCCTCTGCTATAGCTGAGGCTGCTGTGAGATTTGTTGTAAATCCATTTCCATTTCTGGTCTTCCTGTTGGGTTTCCTTCCTCTTCCCTTGCAGCTGGGGAAGATCTTTAATAAACATATCTCAGAAAACTTGTCTCTAGATCTACCTTTTATCTATGGGAATATTTCTTCTTGTATTCCTTGTCTCTCTTTCAAGAGTATGTTTCATGAGAGTCAGGGTGCTCTCAAACTTCACTGTAGATTTTGGGGTGCTAGTGTAACATGAGCAAGAAGAGATCTAAAAATCTGAGGTCAGAAATTTATTGGAATCACATTGGGTCACTTAAGGAATCACCAAATGCTAAAACTCATTTTGGCAACTAGAAAAACACTTTTGATGTACAAGAGGTTTTTTTATCCTCTGTCATCCTCAAAGAGGGAAGTGAGGAGAAATGTAGAAGAAATCTGCCTTTTAATTCCAATTCCCATATAATTTCATTGGTCTGAATATTTTACCTTGATCTTGGTGGTATAAAAAGACATTAAGATACAAGCTGTCTTTATACTACCAGAAGTAAGGAAGAAAGAAAATTAAGAAAGGAAAAGGGCAATAAGGAAAGCAGGCAAAGTTGTGTGGCAATGGATCAAAAATATCAAGAGCAGAAGAAAGAACAGCAAATAAGGAGAGATGTGAAAGAAAAAGACATCAGAGAGGGCAGTAGAGGATGGAAAAAGAAATAAACAGAGGAAGGAAGGCATTATCTGAAGATGAAGTGCAGTGGAGGCAAAAAAATTACTTAGAGCAGAGAGATGTCATAGAAACAGAAAACAAAGTTGTAGAACAAATGGATAAATTATGAAACTGGGATACAAAAAGAGAATAAAAGGAAAGCAAAGGAGCTGAAGCAGAGAGATAATAGAAAGAGACACCTCTTCACCTCTGGAAATACATTTAATTCCAGTCAGGGGGTGACTTGGGGCCTACATTTAGTTGAGCAAATTCCCAGTGAGTTAAGAAGACAACACAACCCCCAAAAGCTAACACTTCCCCAACCCCTTAGACTAGCATAGGTTTTGGATATCACCACTACAAACTGCCTTTCGTTGACTTCACACTTCCTCTAGCCCAGCTGCATTTCTTTCTTCTGTCTTTTTGCTCCAAATTTTTTGCCATCTTATTTTACCATGCTAGCTGCCTCCTGCATCTTCCTCCCTTCACACTTTTTTTTTCTTACTATTTTTCCTCATGATTTAAAAGGACAATTATAATGAGTGCTAATAGTAACTGACTGAAAGATGACAGCATGTCCACAAAAAAAAAAAAAATTGTAAGGGAAGGAAAATATATTAAAAAGACACAAGAAGCCAAGAAGACAGTGCAATACAAGATTTTGTCTTTCATACTGCCAACTCTGGGTATAATTTGGTAACTTTCACCAAAACTGAATTTGAGGGGTTTGGCTTTTTCTTTCTAATATTTTATTTATTTTTCAGTAATGCTGCCCCAGTTAGTCTCTTTTATCCCCTTGATAGCCAATTTATAATCAGGAAAGAGCTTCCAACTCCACTGCCAGATTGAAAAACTGGGTCCCATTTCCGTATCAAAATACTTGGCCAGAATGTAAAAGTCGTAGAGCCATAACTGCAATGCTTTTGAGGGTGGATTTGATTCTGTTGTTCCAGCATCACTTAATTTGAACTCCAGTATTTAATAAAATGTAAAAAGAAATAGTAATAATAAAAAGCCTATCTTGATGAATAGAGAGACAAGACCATGCCACTTGTAGTTTGGGATTCTGGGCTAAGAAATGCTGTGTCAGTTGGTGCAGTGGACTAATGTAGTCTCAACTATTCCATTGTATTTAATACATAATAGGTCAAATTTAAGGGGCAGGAGGGTAACTAATTAAAAATTTTCTTTCCTCCTTGTACAAAACTGACTGAGGTGGCTACTGCTGGAACCCCACACAACTGAACCTCCCTGTTTCAGTGACATCTGTTATGCAGTAGTACAGCTAGAACTGATGTCTTCTTATGTGAAAGCAGCTTTATAAATAGAATAAAGCCTGTTTCACTCACTAGGCACAGTTCTGGAAGTGCAAGAAGACTCAGCTTGGTTTTGAGCAGAGGTGAGCTTGCACCATTCTTAGTGAACATCTCTGGTGGAGGTAACTATGGATTTTTCAGCATGGTCTCTGTTCTTAATCTTTCAAAACCAAACCCTTTTGTATGAATATAGAACTTGTTAGAGTACTTCTTTTTCTGCCATAAAAGTTTCTACACTTTATAATGGGTTTCTTAGTTGAACCCACAGAAAGCCCCCCAGGGTGATGATCATGCTGAGCCAGAGTGGAAGCTAGCAATGCAGTCTTTTATTCTAGGGGACATTAAAACACAAACAAAAAAACAAAAGCATTTCAACTTACTATAGAAAAATACTTTTGAATATTTTCACATGAAGCAAATATTTTCTACAAAGGAACCAGAAAACGACTGCAGCTCTGATCACTGAACTGAGGGTTAAACAGGAGAAAATCCAGGCAAGTGAAAAATTACAAGCATGATCCATAAAATATCCTGACAGCTGGGCACAAAGTAAGCCTTGCTACTCAAAGCCCAAGAAGAGAGTCCAACTGTGCAACTAGAGCTGCTCAAATTGCCTGACAGGGATGATTCAGTGACTGGTTTTTTCCCACAGAGAAAACAGGCATGCAGCACCCACTCATTCTCATTTCTGCTTGTGCTGCTGAAGTTGTCCAGCTGACCTACTTATCGTCTCCAATCTAATGCTTCTTAAAATACAAGCTTCAAATCCACTACAGTTTTCTAGTTATAACATACCAGTGACCCATCAAAGCAATGGACAAAGGGGAATGGCAAGCATGAAAACCAATCATTGCTAAAAACTTGACTTATCTGAGAGCAGAGGAGGGGAAACCTTATATACCCAGAGTAACAGATTGTAAATTCAGGCAAATAAGATTGTTCACAGGCCTTTAATAGCTACCACATCTTTACAGTTCATGATTTACACATAAAATTAAAAGGAATGTCTCCTCAGTATAGGCTGTGTAAGGCTAACCTATTGTGCACAGCTCTCAGTGATAGCCACTACAAAGAAATGCCACCTAGGCAGCTAGTCACCAGGCAAGGTAGAACCATAGAATCTACTGGGTTGGAAGGGACCTCTAGAAGTCATCTAGCCCAACCCCACTGCTGTAAACAGGGATATCCCCAGCTAGATCAAGATTGCTCAGAGCTCCATCGAGATAACCTTGAATGCCTCCAGGGATGGGTCCTCCACCACCTCCCTGGGCAACCTATTCCAGTGTTTCACCACCCTCATAGCAAAAAGCATCTTCCTAATGTCCAATCTTAATCTCCCCTGCTCTAGTTTAAAACCATTGCCCCTTGTCCTAGTGCTACAGGCCCTTGTAAACAGTCCCTCCCCAGCCTTTTTTGCAGGCCCCCTTCAGGTACTGGAAGGCCACTATAAGATGTCCTCATAGCCTTCTCTTCTCCAGGCTGAACAGCCTCACTTCACTCAGTCTGTCCTCATGGGAGAGGCTCACCGTGTGATCATTTTTGTGGCCCACCGCTGGACCTTCTTCATCAGTTCCATGTCCTACCTTTGTTGAGTGCCCCAAAGCTGGACAGAGTACTTCAGGTGAGATCTTACCAGCACAGAACAGCAGAATCACCTCTCTTAATCTGCTGACCACACTTCTTTTGATGTGACATGATGCAGTTGAGCTGCAAACACATGTTGTTACCTCATATCCAACTTCTCATGCACCAGCACCTCAAAACCTTTTCTGTAGGAATTCTCTTTATCACATCAGCCCCAGCCTGTATTGACAACAACAATTGTCCTGACCCAGGTGCAGGAGCTTGCACTTGGGATTGGTGATCCTCACGAGATTCACCTGGGCCAACTTAGAGCCATGGTCTAGTTGATTGGATAGGGCTGGGTGATGGGTTGGACTGGATGATCTTGGAGGTCTCTTCCAACCTGGCTGATTCTATGGTTCTATTCTAACTTCTCCAGCTTGTTCAGGTCCCTCTGGATGACATCCCATCCCCCTGGCATATCAACCACACCACTCAGCTTTCCCCTCTCTGCCAGGTTCACCTAATCTTGAGCAAGTGTTCTGTTTGTATATATATGAACAAATAAGCAAATAATTTCAAAATAATCACTTTTCAAGGTTTGATAAACATGAAAGCTACACACTTTGTAGAGTGAAAGCTCTTGCATTGGCACAATTCTTCTGTCCATGTTAGTCTCACTAATCTCTAACAATAAGTATGTTTATATGTATTTAAACTGCATGTATGTTAGATCATGGGGTTTTTAAATCCTGGTAAAAAGAACCCATTTGGAATCCATTACCCTCTTATTAATAGTCTCCTAAACTTTTGTAAACCTTAATTGTATGAGAAAAATAAGAGGAAGCAAGTGGCCGCAGCCCAGTACTGTAGAATGAAACTGACCCCAGAAGCAGTCTTGCTATGGTAGAAGTATTTGTCAGTGCTTAATAAACAAAGAGGGTACAGGTTCAGCAAAGCACATCAGGGCACTCCAGCCCTACACTGAACAGTAAGGTCAACAGCTTGGACACCTCCCTAATGCTAAATAGAGATGAGCTGGTGCCCAGTCCAGCAATCCATTACAGTGACAAAGTAGCTCTTAGTATGCCCAGTAACATGCATGACAGCAGCAAGTGTTGAGCTGCAGCCAAATTCTATCATCAAGTGAGATAAAATCAGATCCAGGAGGCTTAATAAGACAAGGATCAGCACTCTGTGTACATACATTCATTCATCAGAGCACTGATTTAAGTACAGAAAAAATAAAGGATATACAGAAAAAGTAAATGTATGTGGGGTGGGGGAACCACCCTCCTTAGATATTATTTCTGTTTCAGAAATTTTGTGAGAACACTAAGTAGATATTGTCACTGTTGATAATATTTTCCTGAAGATGCTGTCTAGCAGAATAAGGAAGGAGCTATGTTAAAGTCAAGTTATTAACTGCCTTTCACTCAAGTCACATCCTACAACTCTGCTTTCACAACAGCTGCAAGAGGTGAGTTTAAAATTGCAAATAAGACATCCTGAGTTGCATGCTGTACATCTCTATTTTTTACTGTAAATTCCTTAAGGCAGAGACTATGATTAATGCTAAATATATTAAAATTCATATCGAATAGCAGAAAGGAAAATAAGCAACAAGTTAATTGAACTTGCATCCAACACTGTATTGAAAAACGTTACAAATACCCTCAAGAAAAAATTCACAGTACAGAAGAAGCTGAAGAAATTGATCAAATGGGCAAATAAAAAGTTTTCAACTTGGAAATAATACTGCATCTTCAATTTATAAGCATGGAATCATGTGCTTACTGGAAAAAATATTTGCAAGGGACTTGGCTTCTTTTTTCTTTTTAACCTCTGGCTGAATAGCTGAGGTCCTGTGAAGCACACTGCTGAAGTTTCTCAGTCATTTGCCTAAGGTGACTAAAATCCCAACTGGATGTAAGCTAGCACAGGTCTCTGCCCTTTTCATCTCAGTTAGCCCTTACCCTCCTGTTTGTTGCTAGTTGACTCCCGGGCCTAGTCTCTCCTATCTGGAGTATTAGGTATGGATACACTCTAAGGAAATAGCTACAACCATATGAATGAGGACTTCCACGTCTTTAGTGTGGGAATTAAGAGTCCTTTGCATACTTGGGAATAATCTAGAAAAATGACATTTGTGAGAGAAACACAGGCTACCAGATGATTACAAGAGACAAAGCTTCCACTAAAACACAGAATATAGATTCTTCTTCCAACAGTACCTTATTACATCTTTTGTGAAGAATGAGTACCTATTACCAGGGGAGTAGCCTCGAGAAACTAAGTCTGTTCACCCTTAGACATCATTTTCATATCATTTTTTTTAAATGAAATTTGACCATATCTGTGTGTCAGTTAAGTTTTGCAGGTGCTTCAAGCAGGTCTTGAAAACCTATTACTATCACCAGGATGTCCCTATCTCCGGATTTTATTAAGTAAATCAGTGCATACCTCATGTTACTGCTGACACTATTAAAAGCAACAGACAAGCATAGCAATGATCATAGCATGAACACTCTCCTGCAAACAGTCAGCATGAAAGCTTTGAAGTTCAGTTAACAGAACTCTTCACAGTTGTGGTGTCTAGCTAATTAGTTGTGCCTCATTCTTTATGTAGAGCTAGCAACTTTCTAAAAAAAAAATAACATAAATATCCATTTCTTTGTTAGTTAGGGATTTCCATTTCTTTGTTAGTTTCAATACAGCTAGAAAGTGATTTCAGGATTTTCACAGATAGTGATAGTATAAATCAACCTCGGCCTCACAGAAGTGAAAAATGCAAGTATATTTTAGAAAGATAGCAAGAAAATTCTTTGAAGTACATTAATTTTCATGCTAAATAATGAAAATTTGGTATAAAAATTGTTTAAAATGCTTCTTATTTAACAGAAGATTATCATTTATAGATAAAGAGGTTGACAAGCCAAGAGATGAAGTGCTTTCAATCCACTAAAGAGGCTTGGTGTGGGCAATATACCCATAGTCATATCTCAACATATCCTTGATATTGACACTAAAAATCATCCCAGTGCTGAGGATGACCTTTTTGGAAAGATGGCTGTTGTCTTTACTACCCTTTCAGTCTTTGTCATCTCTTTCCTGAGATGCCACTTCTAATTCAACTCTAATTCGACTAGACCTCAACAAACCATGTGAAAAGGACTAAGAATAATGAATCATTTCACTTAGATTAAATAAACCTCTCCTGGCAACAAATGATGCATTACCTTCAGAGAAAGGCAAATCACACAAGACTGAAGGGATGAAATCCTAAAAAACGCCTAAGAGTTGTCATCCAAGAGTGGCACTCCATGGAACTGGATAGAGCTCAGGGCTCAGCTATTGCACCTGCTCTGTGAACTAAGTCATTTCCTCTGTGTTTCAGTTCCTCCAGTTTCTTTATTCCTGGAGACTACTGGCAGTGTGAAAGTCTAAAATCAGAACAACATGTATATTGGTGGGAGAGAAAAGGGGAAGGACTTTGAAGGATTTGACTAGAAAATTCAGTCCAAGTTCATTAGTAACATGAAATGATCAAACATGAACCAAATGGTATTGGATAAAGAAACACTAGAGATTCTTTACTGGTAAGAAGTGGTTATTTTTAAGAGAGGAGCCCAAACACTACACCACACAATCACTATTGCCATTATGAGTTTATAATGCAGAAGCACTGAAATGTCTTTAATCTTTATTTTGTATGTGTCTTAATGTTGTTATCCTGGACACTTACTTATTGCTCCTCCATTCCACATACCCAGAATATGCATCTCAAGAACTTCTTCCTATCACTGATGTTTTCTTTGCTACCTATCATCTATAACATCTTCAGCTACTTTCCTCTGAGAAATTTGGCAGTGTTGCTTTTAGGGTTTTTTACTCCTTTGCCTGACTTCTTGGGCAAGTCTGTGCGTTCAGTGAGGTGAAATAAGTGATGCCAAAGAAACCCTCATGTGATAATGATGACTTCTGGTTTTAATGAAAGCACTGCATAAACAGTGCACTAGCTTTCATCTCCAGCTATACTCTGATCTCTATATGAAAAGGGATGTCTTAGAGTATGCTTGGATAGCATTTTTCTCAGTGGAGCTCTGGGATTACACACGTTCAGCAGTTAGCATGTTCTGCTTCTTCTTGGCCTTCTCACATCTTGAAAAAAGAGCAGAAATTGCAAACATTCTTCCGAAGCCTCTAACAAGGTACTGCAATCTAGAAGACTTTACTGGCAAGCAGTATAGCTGAGAGAAGGCTTTAATCATATTCCTCCAAGAAAGAGCTTTATAACTGCTTTTTAGATTCTCACATATGTACATTACGAAGAAGGTGAAAGTTTGACAGTTTAACAATCAAAGCCCAAGAACTGGTGAGAAACCAGCTTACAGCAAGTGCCACCAGCCTCCTGCTCCCTGTCTTCAGCAGGGTAGAAAACATAGCATTAAGTGTTCAGTTTCCAGGTCTGCCTTGCCTTTTGTTGAGGTAACTGGTGCCTGTTGGTCAGGTTGGTACATCAGAAGTGGCATTTTTAACTCCTTCATAGGTTGGGGGTGGAATGTGCTAGGATCTGTCAGTTTCATGTTGGCTTGTTTGTAGCTCAGGAACATCTTAGGTTGGATGTATTCCAGTGAAGAATTTTTCCATTCACTTCTTCACTTAAAGGATTCCCAAACACTGCAGTGGGCTTACCAGGGAGGTGGTTGAATCACCATCCCTGGAGGTGTTTAAAAGACAGATATGTGGTGTTGAGGGAAATGGCTTAGCACCAGACTTAGCAGAGTTAGAGAATGGCTGTACTCAATGATTTTGTAGGTCTTTTCCAACCAAAACAATTCTATGATTCTATGACCTGGATTGTACTGGTTAGTAATTGGGGCTACCTGGGAACTGGCTTGGAGCTCTCAGAATGGGCTTTGAGTAGCTCTAACACCATCACATCAAGCCTGTCATGTGTAAGGAACCTTTAAGTTTGTCTTCTGAATGAGTTGGCCTTGAATCACAGAATCACAGAGTGCCAGGTCAGAAGGGACCCCAAGGATCATTTGGTCCAACCTTTCTAAGTGACAGTCTAGTTGAAACGAGCTGTCCCAGCACCCTGACAAGCTGAGTTTAAAAATTGTCTAATGTAGGGGAGGCCACTGTTTCCCTTTGGGAGATGATTCCAATGTCTGACTGGAGTTTTTACTTCTGTTTCGGGGAAAAAAATCAGATGATAATCCAATGACTTTTTAAAAATGTCTGCTCACAAAAACAGCTGCTTTGCCAGGGAGCCCCAAATTTAGCTTTACCAAATTCTTCTTAATTGCTCTGGAGAATCCTTCACCCAGTGCCTTAAGGAGTGAAATAAACAATTGTACTCAAAAGGTTCCTGAAGGTACCTGAAAAGGGACCTACAAGAAAGCTGGAAAGGAACTTTTTACAAAGGCTTGTGGTAGCAGGACGAGAGGGAATGGATTGAAGCTTGAAGAGGGCAGATTTAGGCTGGAGATTAGGAAGAAATTCTTTACAGTGAGGGTGGTGAGACATTGGAACAGGTTGTCCAGGGAAGCTGTGGATCCCCCTCCCTGGAGGTGTTCAAGAACAGGTTGGATGAAGCCTTGAGCAACCCGGATGTGAGGATAATATATATTTCTTCATTACATAGTCATTTTCTTGTCCTGTACTTTTCACTTACATCAGTGTTTCTTTACTGCCTAAGAAATAGAAGTTGAATTTAAACCTTTACCACTGTCAAATATTATTTTAAAAGCAGAAAAAAATGTTTTTAAGGAACCCAGTAAAACTCTATGCCTCATCAACAGCAGCTGAAATGCAAAGTTCAAACAACTCCTACATCATTTTCCTAGTTTTACTTATATCCAGTTCTTCATTTCCATGCCAATCAACCTGAAGTTCTTCATTTTAATTTGATTTTTTTTCACTCCCATTTTCCTGTGATGGTCCAGGGTATGTTTTACAAATGCTATAGATAAATTTCAGCCTTCTCAATTAGACCATTATAATATCGATTCAGAGCTTCCAATTCCTTTCCAAAGGTTCATATTTGATCCTCCAGTTTTGGCACAAGAAGTTCCTGTGCCTGATATTTCACATTACTGTTTCCTCCTGATTCTCTAATCATCTCAAATGCCACATGAGATGGACCCTCAGAGGATAAACTCACTGCTATTATTCCTGTCTGCTTGTGAATCACCACAAGCTAGGAACTAAGAAACTGTAATTGAAAACTGCTTCTTTGCAATTTCTTCTCCTGAAACATTTTGCCTGGTCAACAAATGATGCTCAAGGGATTTCTGTCTTCTTAACATAATCTTAAATGCCAGAAATAAAGGACATTGAATCAGAAAGTTGAGGTAATGCCTGTTTTAAGTAAAAGAAGAAAAAATCAAGCATAGAAATTCTTAGGAAAGCGAATATATTTCTCAAACTATCAGAGTTTAATTCTTCTTATCATAGCATTCTAGGGTGGCAGCTTGATGTCTCATCTGAGATCTGAACCTCATTCTGATGTGGGCTGCATGAAAACATGGGGAAAAAACAGTCCCTTCTCTTAAGACTTTAAAATCCATATAAAACCAATACAACAGAAAGTACTCAAAGTAAATGCATTTATATAGAGTTTTCCTGCACTTAGTTTAGGTAATACAGTCGAGGTATGTTGTGTCATAGAATCATAGAACGTTAGAGGTTGGAAGGGACCTCCAGAAATCATCAAGTCCAACCTCCCTGCCAAAGCAGGATCATCCAGGGAAGTCCGTACAGGAATGCATCCAGATGGGTCTTGCAAGTCTCCAGAGAAGGAGATCCCACAACCTGTCTGGGCAGTATCTCAAGACCCCTTTTGCCAGTAGTCAAAGAAAGGAAGTCAACATCAAAAGAAGGTGCAAAGATTGCCCCAGAAATGTCACTCAAGGCTGGAGCAAGGTGAAGGTTGAAACAAAGACCCCACCAGATCCATAAGCAATACCCCATCATCCATTCTCCCCATGGATTCTGCTACCTTTGCTCAGAACAAATGAAGTTGCATGCTGCCAGCGGAAAGCTCATTTGTCTGCAACTATTAACACAGTGCATGATTGAACAGTGGTGTAAAGACAGAAGAATCTGTCCAGCCCGTGTTGTCACACAGCTGCTGTTGTCCTCAGCCTTGATATTCATTCAAATTTTTGACAAAATACCAGCAGTGAGACAGGAATGATTTGTCATCCTTGCACCCTGTAAATGCAGCATAAAAATAAGTTAGACTGATTGAGATTACACTGTTGAGGCAAAACAAAATAGGGATCAAATCCAAACTGACAGCTACATGAATTTTATTAGTTTGAAGAGAAAAATTTATGAAAAAACTCTAATCCAAAAACCAATAAAGCACTTTGCCAAATGTGATGTTATCTGAGACTCGTCATATTAAAAAAAAAGTTCTATTAAATCCCCCACTTTCAAGTTCAGCATCAAAACCACTCAGTTTAAATGATATTTCTGTCATTTTTTTTCCTTAACCTTCATGAAAAATTTACTATACCATGCTTAGAATTACTTGAATAATACATAGCTTGTTTTAAATTCAAGTTATTACATGCACTTGTAAAATGCTATTTGATTTGATTTTGCCTCCCACACCTTAAGCAAAATATGTGACAATTTTGTTTTCTCTTGGGTAGCTTGTATACAAGATAATCCATTCCTAGGGGACTTTCAGCTGCCAAAGCTATTGCTTGTAGAATTGCATGCAATGAAGTTAATGGACTAATGAGGCTTTTTTTTTTTTTTTTTTTGTGGTCTCCAGTGTGTGCAAGTTTTTTGTTTGGGTTGGTTTGTTTATTTCTTTTGTTCTGTTTTGTTGGGTGTTTGGCTGGGGTTTGTTTCCTTTATTTGTTTTTGTTGTTGTTTGGTTTGTCTGATTAAGCTTTTTTCTTTGTTTCAGTTTTGTGGTTGTTGATTTGGGTTTGGGGTTTTCTTTGTTGTTTTTTTTTTTTTTAATCTGGGGGTTTGTTTTCGTTGTTATTTGTTTGGTTTTGGTTTAGTTTTGTGATTGTTGCAGGTTGTTTTGTTTTGTTTTTCATTTGGGGCTTTGGTTTTGTTGGTGTTTGGTTGGTTTGCTTAGGTTTTTTTCCTTTTGTTTTTAGTTTTGTGGTTGTTTTGGTCTTGTTTTTTTTTTTTAATTGGGTTTGGTTTTGTTGTTGGTTGGTTGGTTTGCTTAGGTTTTTTTCCTTTGTTTTGTTCTAGTTTTGTGGTTGTTTTTTCTTTTTTAATTTGGGGTTGTGTTTGGTTTGTTGTTGGTTGGTTGGTTTGTTTGTTTAGGTTTTTTCCTTTCTTTTGTTCTGTTTTGTGGTTGTGGTTTTGTTTTGTTTTTTAATTTGGGGTTTTGTTTGGTTTTGTTGTAGTTGGTTTGTTTGTTTGCTTAGGCTTTTTCCTTTGGTTTTAGTTTTGTGGTTGTTGGGGGTTTTGGTTTTTATTTTTAATCTGGGGTTTTGTTTAGGTTTGTTGTTGTTTGGTTTGGTTGCTTGCTTAGGTTTTTTCCTTTTTGTTTTAGTTTTGTAGTAGTTTTGGGGTTTTGTTTTTGTTTGTTTTTTTTAATTTGGGGCTTTGTTTGGTTTTGTTGTTGTTTGGTTTGGTTGTTTGCTTAGGTTTTTTCCTTTTTGTTTTAGTTTTGTAGTAGTTTTGGGGTTTTGTTTTTGTTTGTTTTTTTAATTCAGGGCTTTGTTTGGTTTTGTTGTTGTTTGGTTTGGTTGTTTGCTTAGGTTTTTTCCTTTTTGTTTTAGTTTTGTAGTAGTTTTGGGGTTTTGTTTTTGTTTGTTTTTTTAATTCAGGGCTTTGTTTGGTTTTGTTGTTGTTTGGTTTGGTTGTTTGCTTAGGTTTTTCCTTTTTGTTTTAGTTTTGTAGTAGTTTTGGGGTTTTGTTTTTGGTTTTTTTTTTTTATTTGGGGCTTTGTTTGGTTTTGTTGTTGGTTGGTTAGTTTGCTTAGGTTTTTCCTTTTTTTGTTTTAGTTCTGTGGTTGTTGGTTTGGGTCTTTTATTTGGGGCTTTGTTTGGTTATGTTGTTGTTTGTTATTTTTAAATAAAAAGGTCCATAGCATATTTGATCTTTACTAGACCTCATACAAAAGTAAATCACAACACCACAGCAGCATGACTAGCAACTTCTACTATCTTATGGTAGTTCTTGTAGGTTCTGGTGTTGTAAGATAAGACATGGTAATAGATCTCTGTCTTCTTCAGTCTCTTTGCTTCTATCCAATGCAAGTCCAATGGCATTTATCATATATTACCAGATAGAAAATTTATTGTTAAAAGAAAAACAATAATCTCCCAATTACATATGGATCACTGCTACTTTGCTTCTCCCACCACTTCACTCTTTTCCTTTTCCCTTATGGACTTGTTCTCAGAATAAAGTTTACCTTATCTTTGCCTCTTTCCAAGAATTTTACATCTCATTTTGTCATACTAAAACCTTAGATTGATTCTGGTTCTGATATGCTTGGCTCAGTGGGGTTTTGAGAAATACAGAGTTTTCATTCCCATATTGGAGAGCTGACATCACTGTTGGCCCTGGTTCTAAAAAGCAAAGCCATTTTCATGCTTTTGATACTCAAAATATCACAAGGTCAAAATGATCTGGGAGAGAGTAAGTCTCTCATCTCTACTTGAAGCAATTCTGTTCAATTCCTTAACTCTTAACAAACCCCACAGAAAAATGTGAGCATACAAATGTGTTCTGACTGATGAAAAAGAGGCTATCCCAAGAGCAGCTAATTTAATATTAGATCAAATGAACTGGAGTTGAAATTACCATGTTTTTGTTGACTATTTTAACATATTCAGGGAAGGCACAGGGATCTTTACATATTTCTGAGTCTCTTTGTAGTATCATTCTTCATATGTTATACCAGTCAGTGTGGAATACATATATTTGAAGGGATGAGGGGGTGGGAAAAGTTGTGGAGTGGGTTACTGATGTAACCCAAAGAAGTTTATTAAAGTGACAAAAGAAAAACCTCCAACAATAAACCTATCTAGAGGACTTGGAAGAATTAATACTTAGTTTAATGCACAAGCAAATTGCCAGAGAAGTCACAGTGCTCCTCCTCCTCCTTATTACCTGGGTGATGTCTTATGAAGAAAACGAAAACATCTTTTCCAAGGACTGCAGGAATACTTTCTGGCAAATTTCTAGCAAATTAAGAAATCATTACAGGTCTTTACCAAGATGATCTTAGGAGTTTCACTTTTTCCATCTTTCTGGTTTTATGGAAAACTCTTTATAACCACTATGCATATGATTTTTCAAACAGTTAAAATCAACTCAACCTTCAAAAAGCAATTTCCTTTGAACCATATTCTGTTTCTCTGTTCAGAATGACATCCAAGACAGAAGAAGATTTTCTACCTCCTTTTCTAAGAATCACACAAGTTCTGTGTGATTCTTAGAAGGGCAACAAGACTTGAGGGCTGTAGAGTCTGGAGCACAAGCCCTATGAGGGAGCTGGGGTTGTTTAGCCTGAGAAGAGGAGGCTCAGGGGAGACCTTATTGTTCTCTACAACTACCTGAAAGGAGGTTGTAGCCAGGTGGGGGTTGGTCTCTTCTCCCAGGCAACCAGTGACAGAATGAGAGGACACAATCTCAAGCTGTGCCAGGGGAGGTTTAGGCTGGATGTTAGGAAGAAATTCTTCACAGAGTAATTGCCCCTTGGAATGTGCTGCCCAGGGACATGGTGGAGTCACTGTCCCTGGAGGTGTTTAAAATAAGACTGGATGTGCCACTTAGTGCCATGGTTTAGTTGATTAGATGGTGTTGGGTAATAGGTTGCACTTGATGATCTCAGAGGTCCTTTCCAGCCTAGTTAATTCTGTGAAGTTCTGAAATAACTACTTTCTTCCATGGCTTCTTCCATTCCCACAGGAAGGAAGCAAGCAAGGATTTTGGATCAATTATTAGTTATGCTCAAAATGTCAGAGTCCATTAGCACAAGCATTCAATGGAAAGTGGACTAAGAATGAAGATAAACACACCACAAAGGACCAAGATAGCAAGAGACTAACAGAAAGCACTCTGAAAAGTCTGGGACATGTGGGGCATTTACTGGGTCAGTGGCCAACTGATTTTTGGATGCAGCAGCTCAGATGAGTTAATGTAATAATTTAGTAAGAAACACAGAGTACAGAGTATACAAAGAAAGAGTTACTTTTGATTTCTGCCATCCTGCTGTTTGCTGACAGCAAGGTGGCAGACAGAACATACTGGACACGATGAGCCTGCCAGGCTTAGTAGACTACCATCATCAGCTGTAGAGCTGTGAACTCCCTGCATTTAACATATTAATATTAATATGCATTTAACATATTGATATGTATTTAACATATTACTATGCATTTAACATATTAATATGCATTAACACATTAATATGAAAGACTGAAAGATAATAAATCAAGAACATCACAAGGGAGCAGGTGAAGCACCAAAAAAATCCCACATGACCAGAGAATATAATTCTAAATATTCCAAGACATTTTCCTGGGGTCTATGGAAAACAAGGAATGAGTTGCATTCACAACTCCTGTACCTTGAAAAGTAAAGCTGAATTAAGCTGACAGAAAGAAGTGTTTAAACGAGGGCCAGTATTGTCACACAGCCATTGGAAATAGATGTGATTATTTCCAAACCACACACATATACTGGGTTATGTATAGATTTCCAGAGAATAAATGTCACCTTATTCCCCAAGAGGTATAGCTATAGACCTAATGAGTTCTTAGAATTGTGGAAATCCACGTTTACAGTGTGCGTGTGATGCAGATGGTAATAGCAGGTATCGCCACAGACAATCTTTGCACGCGGTGAAGACTGAATTGAGAACAAACATCATTCACTTAAGCAGGGAAAATAACAGCATCGATCAGCTGAAACACTCATCAAGCCATAAAAAATATGCAGCTCACAACATGCACGATATCATGAGCTCCAGTGAGTGATGGGAAGCTCATAACAATCCCTTGAGTAACAGCAGCAATGTTCTGATAAAAAACAAATCAAACAGGGATGATCGCAAAACCAGACAAGGATGTGGCTACAATTTTGATGGACTAGGCTATGACTGGGTAAAACTTTTGAGAGCTAATGTAGAAGTTTGATTGCACTAATCAGTAACAGGGACAGGAAATGGAACCAGTGAACGTGAGTATTACATTTGGCCATTACCACACACAGGCTCTGGTGCCCTTGTTTAAAATGGTTGTGTTACTGATAAAATGCATCAAAAGCAGACTAGCAAGATCAAGTGAAAAAGAAGAGGTTGTAGACATCTAACAGACTTCACCAGGCCATGGAAGCACCACATCTACAATGAGGGATCAGAGAACTGAACAGAGTTGTTCAATTATTATGGCTAAGAGCTACCAGTGCCTGGGGAAGCCTATACAGATGGAAAAGAATCAAGAGTTTTTCACCGTGAGGTTGACAGAGCACTGGAACAGGCTGCCCAGAGAGATTGTGGAGTCTCCTCTGGAGACATTCAGAATCCACTGATGCATTCCTGTGTGACCTGCTCTGGGTGATCCTGCTCTAGCAGGGGGGTTGGACTGCTACTGCTAGGTCCTGTCCAAGCTAACCCATTCTATGAATCTATGGAGAGAAATAGCTCTGGAGATTGACTTAATTTAAAAAAATTGTGTCCTGATTGATTGGCTTACAACAGATGCTCTTCAGAGGGGCATCCCAATTTTCAGATACATATCAAGAAGGTATTTTGGAGGATGTAAAAATCTCGGGCACTTCAGCTTTGATCTTCATAGTATTCCTATATTTGATCTTGCTTGGTATTCATATGGCCTTGAGTGACCTGTTCTAGTGGAACGTGTTTCTATCCCTGGCAAGCGCATTGGAACCAGATGATCTTCAAAGTCCCTTCCAACCTAAACCATTCTGTAAATCTGTTCTATTATTCTGTGAATATGTTTAGCTGTTTTCAATAGCAGGGCACACAGGCCACGACTGGTAGCATGATTTGGGACCCTTTAAAAGGCACACCCAGCGTGCTCAACTGTCCTGATATATGCAAGCCCCTTTAGAAGATAATGGATTACAACAAGATGCACTCTGTGAAAAAAAAATTGTATCCTCTAGTGTAGCTGCACTAAGGCAAAAGAGTTACATCAGGGATTAATTTGGCATTTACTTTTCAGATGTTTTTTTTCTGTGCTCATAGCTATTACTGTTCTTTTGGCACAAACCCAGACTAGCCATTAGTGTGTGGATTGCCACTACTTTGCCAAGCTTTCAGAACATAAACAAAAACTGAAAGCCACTTTGCTGAGATGACTATAAACATTTAAAGCCCAATAATATCGCCTTGTAACTTGGGTAACAGCTAAAATATGGAGCCAGCTTTCATGTACAAACATGGAAAACAGGCTAAAATCATTAAGGCATTAGAGGCTTTACATAATTAAAATTGTCATTTTATATTTGCTGCAATAAAATTAGCTATTTTACTTAGAGTAATTACCATCAGTGATTGGTGTTATTATATATGCTTTTTAAAATGTTTATTTCTGTGAAGAGAAGATTAACTGAAAAGTGACACAATGAAGCTAAGGATAGAGTAGAGCTTTAGCAATATTTTACATCATGGAACACCAAAAGCGAGCCTTAACCTAGTTTTAATTTTATTTGCTGAGAAGTGTCTTTAATCTACACTCTGACTGCCTTGCAATTGCTTTGAATTAGCCTAAAGAACTATTGCATTTTTTCCATTTTATCTTCCACTTTACAGTGGAACAACCCAAATCTGATTGTTGTCTTCATGTGGATCATACAAATCTATTTGACAGATTAAAAAATATTAAAATATAGAAAAAAAAACTAGTTAAGTTTCAACCTAATGCTTCAAAAGCCAGGAGAACTTCAGGCATATTTGAGGGAGGAAACGGGCAAATTATTTTAGGAATGTGGGAATCCTTGCCTTCCTTAAATAAAAAACACTCCTCATAGCAGAAAAAGACTAACCTGATTTGTGGTGCACTTGTGGCTGTAATAGATTGAGAGATGAATATTATAGGAAAATTTGTATGTGGGAGAAAAACAATAATCCCTGTGATATTAAACAAGACAGACATTTTATTTGCTAATAACAGTATAGGATTAACTTCCCTTCCTACTCCTTCCCCCAACCCAAAAAACATTTCAATAATGCTAGAGTTTCACCTTGCATAAAAACCTCTGTAGCAGTGATGTTTCCTATTTTAATGCTCCATTACCAAAACAATCTCTCAGATTTTGCTTGACTAAACTGAAAAAAAACCCAAATCTCTTCTAGCTTACCCTTCATGGATAAGTTCTCCAAAAGGCATTTGTCTTCATCAACTTTGTAGTACTTCTAGTCCAGCTTAGGTTTATTATGCTCCTGGAGTGCAGGTGACCAGAACTGTATGCAGCATCGCAGGCAAGTGCCACACAGCTCAAGTAATGGCAATGTTCTGTTTCTGTGGAAATAAATGCCTCTGTTTCACTTTTAGTTTGTATTTCCCTGTCCCACAGATACATCACAATAGGGGCAGCTCAGAAGCGCTCTGTGAGTGCCCACTTCACCTGAGCACTTTCCCCAAAAGTGGCTGTCTACCCTTTTTAAACAGAAACGGATTTTTTTAATCCTTGAAAAAAACCCAGACCTAACAGTTTGTATTGCTGAAATTTATTTTTTTCTCCTTTTTTTCCTTTTTATTTCAAGGTCTTTAAATTCCTGTTGTAAAATATTCTGCATCTCAGCTTTCATTCCCACTCTTTCCCTTTTTCTTTCCTATCTTTCAGCCCACCCTCAGCCTAATCATCCTTATGGATTCTGAGGCACATTTTTCATGTTGCATTTTTACTTTTTTTCTTATCCTATCCTGTAGTCTAGAAGGTTTTTCTTTCTTTAATCTTTTTATGTATAGAGCTGAAAAACCTTTTCCTATTTGCTCTGACTCGGTCACAAAGTCTAGGTAAGCTTGGCTTTTATCAAATCCTACCTGGACAGAGCCTGAGCACGTAGCCTCCCGTGCTGCTCCATGCTTCTTTCAACCTCCAGAGGTGTTTTCCTCTGGGATCTTATTTTTGTAATGCTGGACTTCCAACTCTTTTGTATCTGTTTTCCTCCACTGCTTAGTATTCTGGTTTATGATGACTTCTGTATCTCTGATGAAGAGAAGTGTGAAACCCGTACATATTCAAGTCTCTGAGCTTTCTCTAACCAGATTTTTGTGTTTCTCCCAAGTTTCACTTTTAGTAATAATACCTGAAGCAACAAGACCTGACAGTAAATCCAAAGAAACCTCTTCCTTCTATTCTTATGGTCAATACATCAAGTTATTTTCCACCATGCAGTACGAGCTGGAGAGACTACTGTTAAAACGAAAGCATTTCTTAATTCTTAGGTTTATTTTTGGGCACTTGTGCAAATACAACATTCATACTTTACAAAGCAAAGTCTTGGAAAGACTAAATATTTACTCTCAAGACCATTTGAGGACATCTTTCTTAAAGCAGAGGGAAGCTTGTTGTTACCTGTGCAGAAACCTATTCTCCTCTGCATTCTGACATAAGCACCATACAGAGTCACAAGCATAGAATCATAGAATAACCCAGGTTGGAAGTGATGTCCAAAGGTCATCTAGTCCAACCCCCCTATGCAGGTATTTATTAACCCACATAGGTCATCTTCTGGTAAAGTTTTAGTTCCACTCTCTTCAAGATATGCAAGCACATAAAACTGAAAGATCAGGAAGAAAAGGTCCCTGCAACACTACTACTTAGTGTACTGTACCCCAGTTACCTTTAAATAGCTGTTTGAACACCACCAGTTACAGGACTGCAGAAGCAAAACCAACATAGGTTAGACAATTCACCTTCCAGCTCTACAACACTTTGGCTCCACAGTGGCACCTATACTAAAATAATGCCATTGTGGTATGGTTATGGCTCAACTATCTCGGAGAAGCGGGCTGAAGACTTTTGAGGAAACAATTGTAGGGCAGCAGAGTATTGCTGAGATATGTCTGGGTGGTTTAAGAACCAGAAATATATCCGAACCATAGCACCAGTATGATTTACAACTTAATAACTTTCTATTTCCAGAAATAAAGCAAAGTTGTTATTTAATGGCTGAAATACTGCCATTTTCTCCAAATGCCAGTAATCATTTAAATTCATGACTTCTGTATTATTCATGGGGTCCAATTTAATATGAACAGTATTTCTGGTGCTCAGTGTTTATGAAGAGTGTCTCTTTAGGGTATACCTTACTTTATGACAAACAGATGCTAGAAATAACTGCCTGGTGTTCTGCTGCTGTGAACTGGGGATTAAAAATAGGGCTCATAATTTTCTAACCTGAACAGGAGAAAACATAAGGATCTTTTCTTGACAAGAAAAGGTAGTGCAAGGTAGCATAATCTTATCTTTCTTTTTCCTACTTTTTCCTCTCTACTTGTCCTCTCCCTCTCCACTCAGAAAACACTTGCCACTAAGCTGTGATTTATAGACTCAGCATTACCCTGTATTTTTTATTTCATTATTTGCCACATCATCCTTTAAGCCTCAAAAGCCTATTATTTCTAAAACCAGTCACTACTTACAAAATAAAGAAATAACAAAACCAACCTGAAAAGAGTGATTCCTTCACATCTCTAATACTTTTTGTTTGAACAAAAGTACTTTGGGATCATTTTCTTGCCTGTGTTTTTCCCATGGAGTACTAAGAAGAAAGAGTAGCTATTTGGTTTTCAGTTGACTGTCAGAAGTCACTAGCTGGAATAAATACTTTTTAATGCTGGAGATATTCAAGGTGAGGCTCAACAGGGCTCTGGGCAAACTGATCTAGTTGAGGATGCCCCCGCTGACTGCAGAGGGGCTTTGACCAGATGACCTCTGGAGGACCCTTCCAACCCAGACCGTTGTGTGATTCTGTGAAACAGTGCAGGATAGTCAAGAACAGTGCAGTGAGCACCAGTTCAGGCTACTTTTTGCTTTGCCTTACTGAGACATCTCAGTGTCACCTTGGAAGAAAGTGCAGGCTCAGGAAATCCCACTTCATCCTGCAACCAAGCATCTAGTGCCATGCAACACAAGTGACTTTGTGACTTCAGTTTTTTCCTTGTTGATTTTACCAGCACTAACTAATAAAAGATGCTTATAAGGATACTGCACACAGGGCTTCAAAGGATACTGCACACAGGGCTTCAACTCCATGTGAAGTAGTTCAGCTCTATCTGAATATAATTAGAAAATGGATTCTTCATTCATTCTTCAATTAGTATCATCATTTCATCAGGCAAATTTTATCTTACAATTTTCTCCAATCTTAACTACAGCATCTATTATTAATAGATGGCTAATATTGGTTCTTCTGGCTAAGTGTAATCCATGGATTGCAGTTCTGCAGATGGTAGTTGCTATTCTTTGACATATGCTATCATAGCAATACATCATTCAGACTTCATGGAATAGACGTCTCTGGCAAAATGCTTGAGTCTTGTAGTGCACATCACACAAGATGAAAATCCTATTTCAACTTACATTTAACAAATAAAATCACAGACTAATTCTTAGAAATATTTCTTTGCATTGTTTAGTCTACCAGGCATCACATGAAACGATCGTATTCTTTTCCTGGTGTAAAGAACTATAAATTTAGTTTTTCCTCCCTGATTTGGTTACTATCTATAAAACTTAACTAGTGTTATGTGCTCTTCTGTTTCCTGTTGACCTCTTCAGCTGGGCTGAAAATAAAAGCTTGACTATTCTCTGTATCAGTAAGCACTGATAACTATCCAATTAGTGTGGTCATAGAGGGACTCGGTATGAACACATTTATTTCATCCATATTCACATGCTGGATTGTGCCTTCTGAGTACCTGATGGTATTACACAACTATAACTGCACATTACAGTTAATCTCTCTCAGCACATCCATTGTATCATGGTGCAAAGAAGTGCACTGGTTTGCCTAACATACCAGTGGGGTTTTACACTGACAGCTGCACACAGTTTGATTTTGTAAAAACAATTCATTATAGATACAGAAATGAGAAGGCGAAGTATGTGTTCTGGAATTATTGGTAAATTGGACTGACTGAAGTCTAACATATAGATAAAATATTATGTAGATAAAATATTAAAATATTATATACATATTAAATAAATATTATATACATGTTAAATATATATCTATATTATATACATATATATAAATATTATATATAAATATACATATATATACACATATATATAATTTATGTATGATAAAATGTGTATACATTTACATATATATATATATAATGACTATAAAATTAAACAGATTATGGTACAAAAGTTAAAAACAGGATAAAGTATTTCACAGAACAGAATCAAAGAATCATTAAGTTTGGAAAAGAGCTCCAAGATCATCAAGTCCAACCTCAACTCAACTGCTATGACCACTAAACCATCCCCTGAAGCACCACATCCACATGCTTCCTGAACACCTTCCTACCACCTCCCTGGACAGCCTTTTCCAATGCCTCAGCACTCTCTCGGAAAACCAAAAATTGGCTGAGGGAGCTGGGTCTCTTTAGCTTGGAGGAGCCTGAGGGGTGCCCACATTCATGTTTATAAAAATGTGAAGGGCAAGTGTCAGGAGTATGGAGCCAGGCTCTTCTCAGTGATGTCCAATGATAGGACAAGGGGCAATGGGTGCAAGCTGGAGCAGAGGAGGTTCAGCATAAACATAAGGAAAAACTGTTTCACTGTGAGGCTGACAGAACCCTCAAATAGGCTGCCCAGAGAGGTAGTGGAGTCTTCTTTACTTGGGACATTCCAAAGCCTCCTGGATGTGTTTCTACATGACCTACTCTAGGTGGTCCTGCTCTGGCAGCGGGGTTGGACTGGATGATCTTTCAGGGTCCCTTCCAACCTCTAACATTCTGTGCTTCTGTGTGTAAATAGGGCTGTCCCAAATACCAAGCTCTGGGGAACACCACTAGTGACCAGATGCTAACTGGATTTAACTCCATTTACTGTTTGGACCCAGCCTTCCAGACTGTTTCTGACTCAGTGTGCATGTCCATACCATGGGCAGCCAGATAATTTGACTATCATCTTGTGTATCTTTCAGATTCATGATTTTATGGTGATATGGTTTTAGGATAAAAGGCAGATTTTTTAATTTTCTTTTGTTTTTAATAGGGAAATAAAAGTTAGATTAGGGCACATCAATTGGTGCTGGGGAAAAAAATCACTTCAGTATTAAGGGGAACTTGGTTTTAGTTACTTGTTAGTTTAGTTAGTTTAGTTTCAGAGTTTGACTTTCCTAAACTCGTGGATGAGTGAATTTTAGTAGGATAAATGTTCACAGGAAAATGTCTGTATTTTCACACAGAGCTCTTCCAGAAATCAAATCTTGAGTTTGCATGCATATTCTATATTAATATCAGTGGCCTGGTGATTATTTTTTCCTGACAAATAACTAGTAAAACATGTCTTGGATTTTGGATGTCAAATAAACATAATCACTTACTTGTAAATTATCTACAATTGAAAACTATAAAAGAGAGAAATGATAATTAATAAAATCTGAAAGGGACAATTTATTTGATGATCAGGAAGAAGCTAGATTATCAGATAAATGGTTCATTCTGCTGTAGAGTATCAATCTAGTTTTTGAGAGTGATTATTTTCTTTTGGAAAGCTAATTTCCATTCTGTAGTGAGGACCTACAGGAAATTGGTGACAAATGGGATCTAAAGCATGATGGAAAGGGAATGAGCAAAACTGGTCAAAAATGCTGATTGGAGAAGGAGCTTATAGATTGTCTCAAACCTAGTAAAGCAATTTTCACTGTAAGTATTCATGCAAATTTTTAGCAGTGTGCATTTATGTAGCAATTCATCCACAGCGTTCAGCATTGCTTCTGCCTCTGGTTTTCCCTAACTGCTTATTTAGTGACTGAGTCAGGTTTGCAGAACTGATTTCATAAAGATGGCAGCTAGCAAAGGCTGAACCTGAAATGTAAACACTTCCTGATCATGGATGTGAATTTACTGCTCTGCTTATTTGCAGATCTCTGCAAGATGTGAAATTCTCATGCCTTGTTACAAATATTTTTATGCTGTTGGATATATTAAGCTCTCCTTTCTGCATAGGCTATCCATGCTGCAGTTTTGCATGTCAAGCAGCAATAATAACTAGACAGGTTGTAGTTATTATTATCCCAGTGATAGAGTAGATTTCTTTACATTTAGGTTACCTTGAATATGAAGCATTTTTTACTTTTCCAATTCTATTTTTTGATGATTATAAAAAAAAATTCTATGTACTGGACATAGTAACACAACATGTAGAGATTTAAATGCTTTTGGTCAAGTTTCTGCAGAATCTCACAACAGCAAAGCATATATCTAGGGACTGCAAACAAAATACATAAATAAATAAATGCTTTTGTTTAATAATGATTGCAAGCAGGGCAGGCTTTATTAAATATCCAAATCTTGTCCTACCAGATCAGTGTTCTATAGAATATGAATCTTGCAAAAAAATCTTAAAGATGAAGTTGCATAAAGAATCTTTCCCCAGCCAGACTAAAGAGCAGTCAGCTGTCAGTACCATATTCCCTTGACGAATATCAGAACTGTTGCTTGGAATCAAGCCTGTTTCAGAGATGCCTCATATTGTGTTATGGATTTTCATATTTTCACAAGCTGTGTGAGATAGTGCACTTTGAGACATCACTTTTCTGCATTCAGCAGTTCTGCCTGTGATGATGGTGAATCTGGAACCTTTTTTCAACAAAAGAGGTTAGTTACAGTCTCTTACCTTGTTACAAAGAATTGGACAAAGTATTACCTACTGCTTCAGAGAATTTACCTATTCTTGACAACAGCCTCATAGCTGCCATTTGGACATGGCTGCAGTTTGCAGTCATTGTTTTATCTCAAAGTTGACACAGCATTGCTTTAATTAAATGAGGGCATCTCCTGGAACTCTAAATCAAGCTGAGACTTTTATTGTGCCTATATCAGTAGATGAGTGCAAGTCCTTAGCAATTTTGGGTTAGGTTTCAAAAAACAAGGTTTTTGTTTATGTTTTTCTGCTACACAAGATACCAGAATCTGATACTCTCTGTATTGCTGGTACTGTTCTCTACCTTAACAGTATAAGTAAAAAAACCAGCCTGACTCTGCAGTCTGTAGCAGGCATTTATCATGTTGATATGGCTGTCCATGAGGAAAACTAAGGTCGATGTCTCTAAAGCAAGGCTTTGATGCAGAAAGCTTGATGCTGTGCCTGCTGATCTGGAGCCATTGTCAGGATTAGCATCAGATGTGCTGTATTAGCAAGACTCTATTTGATTGTGTGGTTACCTGTGTTTAGCTTCAAGTATTTATGAGCTTGTCTCCATACAGTGGGAATCACTACACAGGACGATGTAGTTTGTTGGGGCAGCTGTTTTCCTTCTCTGTCACGTAAGTCAAACTGTTACTGCCTTTGCCTAAAGGGAGCAGTGTGACGTGGGTTTGGTTTGGGGTTTTGTGGAGTTTTTTTCTTTGCTTGTTTTTTGATTTGGTTTGTTTTTTTTTACTCCCATCACATATATGGTCTCTCTTCTACACTTGATCTGCAGATAGAGTTTTATTTTTGTTTTGTTTTAATTTGTACTTGAGCTATGCTGCTATTCCTCATCTACAGCTCCTGTGACAGACATTTGCAAAGGAGTATCTCCATTGCACCCTCCACTGGCTTCTCTTAGAATGGCCTAATTTTTTTTTTGCTCATACTCCACACCCTGGAGTTGTCAGGCATCAGACTTATCCATAAGCCTTTGCATCATCAATCCACCATCAAGTTCCTTCTAGCTTTTCCCTGTTTTGCTTATCACATTCATGGAAGTCAAATAAGAGATAAAGACCTACTGCTTTTTACTGCCCATGGTAATCTTCCTACACCAATATATTGCAGTAGCTTGTAGCTATCAAGATTGCAGGACAAGATAAAAAAAGAAAAACAACCAACCAAAACCCCACAACCAACCAACCCAAAAAAAAACCCTAAACAAAAACCAACTCCCTAAACAACTTCATACTGAACAGAACCAGGGAATGTAAGACCACAAATGCAAGAGAAAGCATCACTATATTTATTTCAGCCTGTAATTCTGTGATTGCTGGGAACAATAATTTTATTTCAGCTGGTTTCCAATACTTGGAGAGTGTAGTTAGGCTAACTGGAGTCTGTCACCACCAAACTAACCCCACTGTGCTTTGACAAGTTTTTGACATACATTTGCAGTATCTTTGAGATCATGAAATCCAGAATGTTGACTGTCAATGGTAGATTTCCCATTTTTGGATGTTGGATTTGTATTACAAACTGAAAAGACATGGAGAAGCAGCATAAAAGTTTCTGGATTACATTAGACCCTGGAAGTTATCCATGTGTAATTCTTAATAATTTATGGCATAATAGTTAAGTGTTGCTAGGTCTGCCAAGGTCACTGACTCAGGGAGGTTGGTGAAGCTGTACCTCCATGAGTCTCTGGGCTTATTGCCACCCAAAACATCCTGTACAGCAGAATCCATGTTTGCTGAAGCCATAGATGGACATACAGTCCTAACTACTGCATGTAAGATTAGGGTCTTACCACCAGCAGCAGGTCAGGGGGAGACCAGCATATCAATGATGGATGTATTTTGAGACATTAGTGCCTGCCTCCTGTGCCTTCTCCCATCAAAACCGTTGCTCCTGTTGGTTGTGGCTCAGTTTAGTCTCAGAGAGATAGAAGATAAGTATGAGCTCTTAAAGTCAAAGGAAAAACAAGACAGTATCTGGTAGTGCTGTTATGACCTTATGTAAATGAAAAATTAAAGTCATCAAGTATTTTTTTTTTTCCTCATCTCAATCATGAGGCTTCAGATGGTAGAAGGTATCTGTATAAACAAGTAAACTGCAGAAGAACCCCTCTATAAAATAAAGAGGAAGAAAAATAAAGGTGTATATGTGGGGGATGGTGGAAACAGAACAAAAACCAATCTGCATTTCTGTATGGCTCTAAGTTGTTCCAAGAATTCCTGTGGCTTGGTCACATCCCTCCTTTTGCTACCAGATCAGACGCGTTAGGCTATGGGACATCTGCTGCTGTTTATGATGCCCTTTTGACCTATGCCTAACATGCATGATATTCTGAGACTTCTCATTAAAAACCTGCTTGGTGATTTAGTGAGGTCCCTCTCTTGTGCCTTCATCTGAAGTAAACAGGTACCACAAGATGCTCTTGGTCTTGTGGAAGGTATTGGACTTGGTTGTAAGCAGGCCTGGCTGGTACAAAGGCAATGTGTCTTCCCCTGAGTGGTAGCAGGAGGTCTTGTTCTCTATTTCTCTCTCCTGTCTGCTTTTTGCTAGTACTCTTAGGATTGTTGTTTGGGGGTTTTCTTATAGTATTCAGCAGCCAAGAAGCAGTTGTGGGTGGAAACTTGAGCTGTTCTCTCAAAAATAGAAGAGGTTTGTTTGCAGTGGCAAAACTGACCTGAGAGTTCTTGGAAAGCTTGCTTTGTTAATACCCCTGCTCTACCATGGATGAGCAGGGCTTGCTCTCCAACAGCTCAGAGGTTAGTACAACAGCTCAGAGGTTAGTACACTAATCACATCAAAAGGCATTTTTAAAGATGTACTAAACCAATCCTTCTGTCATGGGAAGAAGTCAGGTCTGCAGTATTTCACTTAATTGTTGGCCAGAAAATTTACTCTGGGTATGGCAAAGATGAAGACAGACAAGTCAGTGAGACATAAAAAAAGAAGCAAGAAGGAAAGGAATGGAAAGTCAAGCAATAATAAATATTCAACATCTACTTGTGGACTGTGAAAAGAAATTACCTTTTTAAGCTTTTAACTGATCTATGCTAAAATACTGCTGTTTTAAAAGAAATTGTGTTGAACTGTGGTATTTTCTTTCAACGTTTTGTTTGGAGTCCTTTCCAGGCTTTAAAAATGCATTTCTCTTAAATAACAAGGCTTTCCAAACCAGAAATGTGTAGGTTTGTCATTCTATAGCAAGAAGTTGATGAAAAGGCAACTGTTAGTCTCTGGCCTACTATCTACTTTCTGTAGTAGCCCAAATACGCTCATCTTTTGTTTCTGTAGTCTGTGTAAAGTCAGTAAGATTCCTTAGATCTAGCTGCTACTAGAGTATTGTCAAACTTGTGCATTGTGTCTGCCTTAAGAAAGAGAAACTTGGGGACAAGGAGAAAATTAAACCTGAGATTTTTGTTTCCCAGACCTGTAGGCTGTAAGAAAGGAGTATGTTCATGTGTCCATGAGTATATATCCACATATAGTTTGGTTTCAGATGTGGAACCCTTTGTCTCGGAATTAATTGACTCACCCTTTCTAAATGACTTAGGGCCTTTGGTGTTGAATGAGATATTCTAGAAAATTTGATTCCAAGCTTTCTGTTAGCTCTTGGTTTTTATAATGAATTACGAAATGCTTCTAATAGCAAGATGTATTCCAATGGTGTAATGGACCACTACACAAGGAATGATAGCAAAAAAAAAAAAAAGAAAAAAATGTAGAAAGGTACTGCAGACTAAAAGTGTTGAGAAGGCCATGAAATACCTGTCACCATATTCTCCAAGTCCACATCCAGTCATGCTTCTGTCAGATTGAGCTTAAACTCCTCCATATTTCTTTTCACTTGTAAGTATTCTGAACTGGCTGTTTTAATTCAGCACTTGGATCTCTGCTGTGCATCTTTGGCACCTGGAAGTAAAAAGAAATTTGGGTGCTGAACTGAAGTCTTAGTCGTGTTCAAGTTAGGCTAAAGAAAATAATGCTCAGACTTGAAGAGGATGGTTTGCAATGTAGAGGGCTGAACTACCTCCTGACTTTCCAAATGTTAACATTTTATTGATCAGTAACAGCAGTACAATTATAAGTAGTAGTAATAACAATCATTTTATTTATTGGGTACTCTTCCGTCGTTAATGTCCTGTTAGATGGCTCACAAAAGATATAATCTGCTCTTAATGTCCTGCTAGGAGCCTCATAAAAGAAGTAAAATATAAAGGCAGTTATATGGTTAATGGTTTATGCTTTCTTTTTCATGTTGATATAGAAGATTACAGTAAAAAAGGCCAATTTTGCATCTTCAAGAAATTAATGGAGTTTCAATGACTTATGCTGGATCTGAAACAGGTCCAAAATATGTTAATGCTTGCTCTTTCGGGTTCAGTCAGATGATGCTGGAACACTCCTGATTGATTTGTAAGGTACCCCAACTGGATTAATTAGAAGAGAAAAATACTGTTTCCCCCTCTAAATTCTGCTTACTTCAAAACCCACTTGCTATAAAATGTCATGTTAAGGAGGCTCCTTTTCCTCATCTTCTGACTAAATTGCCATTTCTTGCGTTCATTCTTTTCATCTTTTATGTTGTTCATTAAAAATGTTACGTTTTATGCCCAGTATTGTTCACAGTCTACAAGGTTTTTATCACTTGCATAAAAGCAATCTACTTGATACACAGCTGGTCTCCAGAGTGATCTGATTGCTTTTGTGATAGGCCTTAGACACCTAATGCTGTGCAGAGAATTTCTTTGCTTTTTTTCCAAGTAACTAAATTAAATTACTTGCAGATGAACTTGTTTTATAACAGCATATCTGAAAAAGATTTTCAGACAGCAGTGTGCTCTTGTGGGCAAGAAGGCCAATGCCATTCTAGGGTGGATTAGAAGGGCTGTGGTTAATAGGTGGAGAAAGGTTCTCTTGCCCCTCTACCCTGCCCTGGTGAGGCCACATCTGGAATATTGTGTCCAGTTCTGGGCTACTCAGTTCAAGAAGGACCTCAGGGAACTTCTTGAGAGAGTCCAGCACAGAGGCACAAAAATGATGAAGGGAGTGGAATGTCTTCCTCTTGAGCAGAGACTGAGGGAGCTGGGGCTCTTCAGCTTGGAGAGGAGGAGGAGACTAAGGAGTGACCTCATTCCTGTTTATAAATATGTAAAGGGTGAATTCCAAGAGGATGGAGCCAGGCTCTGCTCCGTGATGCCCAATGACAGGACAAGGGGCAAAGGGTGGAAGTTGAGGCATAGGAAGTTCCATGGAAACATGAGGAAAACTTTTTTCATTGTGAGGGTGATAGAACACTGGAACAGGGTGCCCAGGGGGATTGTGGAGTCACCTTCTCTGGAGATATTAAAAACCTGCCTGGATGTGTTCCAGTGTGATCTGGTACAGGTGATCCTGCTCTGGCAAGGGCCTCAGACTAGATCTTTCAAGGTCTCTTCAGCTCTTCAGCCCTTAACATTCTGTGACTTATGGCCAGTCTCTACCATGCTTTCTAACATTCAGTAGCACTGTGGTCTTTGAGTGGTCACACTGATTTCTTGAGGAATGAGGTTCAGCTCAGCTTGCCTTTTTTTCTTACTCTTCTGTTGAGGTGTGAGAAGGGAGCAAACATCTCACTTCTGGAGAGAAACCACAGCTGTACATCTTAAAAGGAAATATATGCCTCTATTAGTGTGGACTTAGATGCCTCATTACTTACCAGGTTGGTGTTACACCCCCACACTGACTGCTGGATAGCCTGACCCACATACTTCTGTAAGTCCTGTTCTGAGCTCTCTGATGTTCTCCATGCCTCTGACCACTGACCGCTCCAGTTCCAGCTTAGAATTTTGGTGGATGCCAGGGCACCTTGCTGTTGTGCATTGGAGTACAATGCCTAAGTTTTCTATGCTGATTTAGCCTGGAAATGAGATTGGTGGCACCCTGCTTCTTTCAAGTGTGATTCTGCTTTTACCATACATAATCCACTTACAGTGAAACAAACAAACTCTTACTGTAAAAAGTTACTACTTTTGCCACAGCCCCCAATATTTTTATATAGTCTCATCTTATAGTCAAGTAGGAGATTTTTAAACCTCTTATATTGTTAACTGCACATACTGAGACCACTTAACAGCTTTTCTTCTTTGTATTGAAGGGTTTTTTTTTTCTTCTTCTTTTAAAGCTACCAGGCTGCCTCCAGATGGTATTGTGCATGGGTGGTAATAGTTAATGGGCACTTTCATCCACACTTCCCTAGGAATACATTACCTAGCTGGGCTTAGTCCCAAGATAATCAAATAGTTGCAAATCCTAGGCTATTAGGCTTCATCAAATTTTGGTTAAAGATAGCCCTGGTAACCTTGTAGCCAAATCAGAACCATCAGACATTTTGGTCATAGGAAATGCAAATCCCATTTAGATTTGATTCATTTTTCAGGCTTTTAGAACCTATTTAGCAAGAAATGTGTCATCCTCTGTGGGTTTGGAACTGTTTCACAGCCTTTTTTGTTGTTTCTTAAGCTCTGTCTGGATTTGTCCACACTTCATTAAAGGCATGTAGTGGCTCACGAGGATTAGGATAACTCAAACCCAGCATTTCTACTCCCAGAGGAAATTCATCTCTTGAAAAGAAAGCTGTGTAGATTTTGTTCTTGCTTTATTTCTTAAACTGCCTGTAGCTCTGTCATCATTTCAGAGAGTGTTTAAGGACACCAAGTGAAGCCCGGTGTATTAAAATATTTGATTATGGCTCTCCCTGATATAGCAATTAGGCTGATATAAGACTGTATCTTTGTGCTTCCTAAATCTTCTCTACAGTAACAATGCCTACTGCTCTAGATACTGCTGCAGGTGTACCAAATATAAAAAGACTGAAATTCTGCATTGCTGTGCATCACATAACAGTTAAACTTCTTTTCCAAGCACTGTGTATATAGTTGGCTACCTCAAGCTCTAGTCGTTCTTAGTGGTGAAAGATCTTCTAGCACCAGCCACTTGCACACTGCTTCCATTTTGCTCTTACGGTTCCCTCTTCCACTTCTTTCTTTCTCCCCAAGCAAGACATCACTAGCTCTGTAATGACTTAGAGTTTTCATGAGTAGGAACCCTGCACCCAGAAAGTGAATTTTCATGACCCATCATGGCCTGTTACGGAAGAGAGCCGTTGCACTTCAGTTATTTAAATCAGAAATCATCTCAGACTGTATTTTGGTTGTACAAGTCCTGTTCACCTTATTCCTGAGAATTTCCTTACCTGAAAGTTAGCAGTAGAGATTTTTTGGGCTGCAATATCTGAACATCTGGGAGCAGGAACCTTCAGTAAGTTCTGTAATGACAGATTTTTTACAGTCTTATAGACAGCCAATGAAAGCTGAGTGTAATAAATGTTGAGGTTAGACTTGAGGCTCAGCTGACAAGACAGTAAAGCTGTGAAACCTCTCCCTGTAAAACTTCATCAGGCATCATGGGAAGAATGGGACACATCATGTCTGAATGTGGAAGTGACAACCTCATGGTTCTGATGCCAAACAGACCTTACACTTTAGGTGGAATTTACTTTTACCTTCTTCCCCAGCTGTAGATCATTATTACTTACAAGGCAGGACCTAGAGTAAGATGCTAGAGGAATTTACTATTGCTATGAGTAATTTACAATAAAGTTTCTGTGTTGTTTTGTTTGTTTGTTTTTTTAAACATGAGTCCTTCAATTTTGTTAAATTTGCACCTTGCACATATCACCTATGTACACATACATCTTAGAAGAAAATTGCTTTCCACCACTGCCCCAGACACACGAACATACAGGAAATGTTTCATAATTCCTTCAGCATGTATATGAATTTTCTTACAGTTTTATCACACTGGTTTTTGTAGTTGTTGGGTTTTGGTTTAAGTAAATCTCTTGAAAGGAGTGGTAAGTTGAAGTCATAACAGTGTCCTGGTTAGTGGGGAACTTGGTCAAGAAGAATGGTGTGCAAATACCTCATGCCTCCCATTTAAAAATATACTTATTGTAAAAATCAGAAAACAAAACTAAAACTGTTTCCATTCGGTAGCATTTTCATTAAGGATAGCTAATGGCTCTATAAGCGTTAAGCTGTTGCCCATAGCATTTTCAGATTGCACCTTCTGGGGGTTATTTCTTGCTATTTAGAAATAAATAGACAGATATATAGGCATACACACCAAAAAGAGGTAGTATTACTGACAACTCCACTATAACTTTCAGCCTGTTAACATAAAAGTCCACCACTAAATCTCTCAGGGTAAACTATGCAGAGATAGAAAAGCCCCAAGGTATTAAGAGTGATTTTGATATAAATTCCAATTTTATTTTATGACCATTTTACAGCTGCTTCTAGACATCTTCTCTCGTAAACTACAAGGTACAAGGCAAATGTTACCTCTTTCTTTTTTTTTTTCTTCCCTTCTGCAGTGTTTCAGACAGTTGGTTTATTGTGACATGTTAGCAGCCTTTTCTCTGCACTGCACATTCATAAGAATGAATTTTAATGAGAGTAAGCTAGCAGAAGATCCATAAAGAAGATGTGATTATATTTTAAGTATCCATAAAAAAAAAAGTTACATTAAATTTACACATTTTGATTTTGTCTGTGACAGTCAAAAGAAATAGACTGAGAACATATGAGGCCATGTAAATCCATGCAATTGAAATTACTTTATTGTATGGGCTGCATAGCCAGAAAACATTTTTTCCATACAAATAGGAAAGCTTTTTGCTGAGAAAGGCCAAATTTAAAAAAAAAAAAAAAAAAAAAATGCAGGAAGCCACTGGCCAGTGCCAGAGTACTAACTCCTGTCAGCATCACTGACACCACTCCTGCACATACGGTTACAGGATGAAACCTTTATCCATCTTCAGTCACTAAGTAATGAGTAGGAAAACATTAAGTTGTTGGTATTCTTGTTTTAAACCCCCCAAGGAAATTTTAGCCCTGTGAAAGGAAGGCAAATTTAGTAATATATGGGATAATGAATGAAATTTGGGGCAGTTCCCACCATGAGATCCCAAGCTGCAAACTGAGGGGATACCTTCATACATTAGCAAGTAGCACTGCTTGTAAGGAATAAATATTGTTTTCTCCAAACTGGTATTTTATTCTTGAATGCTGATATTAGTAAAAATATTACTCCCCATTTTTCTCAGACGAAATTGGTTTAAATCAAAGCTTGGTGGGACACTTTGATGTTATGATGGAACTTAAAATTTTAAACTCTTTTTACTTGCATTGCTAACAGTGCAAGTTTCATCTCTCGCACATCTTTTTACAACACCATTTGCCAATATTAACCATTTGCCTGTCAGAATAGGGAAAGAATATTCTTACATAAAGCAAATTACAAATACACATTTCTGGTACTTATAAGAGAAAAAGTGCCCTTGCTTTGCAAGAAATCTTCTCACCCTCATTGTAGGGTGGTAATGCTACAAGGTTTTTGGTGATCATGATGTAGTTCTGCTAAACACCAGAAGATAACTTTTCATCTTCAGATAAAGATATATAGTTAATTGACTTCTTCACTACTCTATGCAAGCAGGTTAGTAAGCATTAATAATTATTTAAAGTTCTAAATAGGCTCTGTGAAAAACTAGCAGGATACTCAGTTATTCTTTCCAGGCTTGTGACTGGTACCCTTCATGTGCAGAGGTAAGCAACCTTAAATTCACTGATGTACAACTTTACTTGTACTAAGATACAGCATAATGCCTGTCTAATACATATTTCCTTCTGTCCTAGCTGACACCATTTCTACCAATATGTTTAAAATATGTGAGCTAAAATCTTTCCCTCTTCAACAGTTCTAATAATGTTTTGATTAAACTTGTTGTACAGCTTTAGATGCCTTTTTTTCTTCCATATTTATTTTGAAATTTGAATTAATAGATTGTTAAGAATATAAAAAGTAAATATTTCATGCTTTCTAATATTACTTTTCAGCTTTTCTCATCACAGGTAGAAGGCGAATAAACTTCTGTCTTGAAAAAAAGATCCAGCTGATTAAAAGAATGGTGTTCAGGGAAATTAAGTCTTTGTTGAACATTTTGTTTGCCATTGGAAACTGGCATTCATTTTCCTGCTGGCCTGTCACATATACTTTCTCACATGCATACCATGACTCTTCTGAAGCCCACTAGAATGAAAGCAGACCCAAGAGAACTTACTAATCCAATTTCATTTTCTTAGAGTACATCAGTGGGAATATGGACCACTTTTTATCCAGCTTCCCAACTGCAGTGTTATTCAAGTACTTCATTCTATTAGTCTATTACAGTACAGAAATTCTGATTACTATTTTTTCTTTCCTTCTCTATTTAGACATAGTAGGATTTTTACTTGACATTTACATCTTCAAAAATTAAAAACACCTGACATCTAATTTATGTTCAAATTCCTTTTAAGATGGTAAAAAAAAAAAAACAACCCTAACCCTTCCCTGATCAGTTCATCTTGTTATAGATATTCAGAGCCACAACATGCTATGAACAACCCTAAGTTTTTAATGGTTGTTAAAAACTGTTTCACGAATTTGAGACTGACATTCTAATAGTACAAGAGTATCTGATATGGAAGTACTTCAGGTCAACTTTCTTCAGTCACAGGGAGCAATTGGTGAATTTATTACCTTTGAAGTTCTTCATTGGTCCCAGATGGAAGTCTGCCTATTAGCAGGCATAGATAGCAATTTCCAGGTCAAATGGTTATTCCTGCTCCTCCACTCTGGAGATCTTTAAAATATCCTGAAAGATCTCATTTCCAGCTTAGTGTATATTTGTTCATAGACCGGACATAAGAAGAACAAATAGTTTTGCTTTGAAGACTCTGAGATCTTCCTCCCTTGAGACCTATTAATGATTTTCAATTTTTAGTATAGGATTAATTTTTCATAAGTACAGATTATCTCTTCATAAATACAGTAATCAATGTTATGTTATGGAAAGATCTAGCTAGGTTTAGTCTGAAAGAAATGACGGACCTTAGAAATGGAACTTTTCCTGGCTGGGTACAAAGTGTCAATTTCACTTTGCACTAGAATTTAATTGTCCCCTACCTATCTGTGTGTCTAGTTGTACAATGATCTCAAATATGTACGGCAGTTTTAGAAAACTGAATCTTGTATTTTCAAAACATGTAACTATGGTTTAATTTAAGGATGTTCTTGATGATGCAGTCTTTCTACAATTTACGTAGCTGTTCCATATCAGCTAGTCTAGATAATATATTTACTATAAAGTTGATAGCTCTTGATTGAAAATAACACTTTACTAACACAGTATTACAAAGGCAATGATAGTTTTCCACAGTAAGTGGAATCATAGAATGGTCTGGGTTGG